>NC_083316.1:130963039-131563039 GCF_963455315.2 Globicephala melas
AGCAAATGTGAAATGCATGTGATTCATGTAATCTGCCACATTAGCAGAGAAGTAGAGAGGTCTTTTGCAGCAAGAAGAGGCAAGAAGTAGAGCATAGCAAAAATGAGATGAAAAAGAGATACAAAGAGACAGACAGAAAGACAGAGACAGAGGGAGAGAGAGACAGAGACAGAGAGAGATACACAATACAATATGAGATCTAGCAAGATTTCATTCCCAAATTCCAGTCCCTTCCCGAGGCCTTGTTTCCCTAATTTCCCTGTGTTTCTTTACTCTCTTGGTTCTTTAGAATGAGTTTCCTTCCCCATCCCTCAAACTAGCTTCAGTTGACGTCTATTACTCTGACAAACAAAAGAACACTATTTGCTGGAGAATGAAATTCTCCGGATGCAAAACTTCCTTTTGAGATACTGCCAATGCAGCTTTCAACAGCAGCATTAACTTTCTTTTCTTTTTTTTTTTTTTAACATCTTTATTGGGGTATAATGCTTTACAATGGTGTGTATAGTTTCTGCAACTTTCTTTTCTTTTTAAAAAATTTTATGGTGGAGCCTAGTTGATTAACAATGTTGTGTTAGTTCAGGTGTACAGCAAAGTGATTCAGTTATACATATACATGTATCTATTCTTTTCAAATTCTTTTTACCATTTAGGTTATTGCGGAATACTGAGCAGCGTTCCCTGTGCTATACAGTAGCTCTCAAGCGTAATGGGTCACCACTGAGTCAGTTGTGGACTCCACACAGGAGGGGTACTCAAAGTACTTAATAGTATTTCCACCTTGAAGTGAACAACCCTTCAAAGCATCCCAGGATCTCAGCACAAGGGTGTACTTATCAAGTCAGCTATGCAATCCTCTGCCCTAATCAGAATTCTGTTCTTCCATCTTCCAGCCAGTTTTTGCTTGAAATCTTCTGTGATTTGGAAGCAAAGCATAAGAAAAGGGAGAATATGGACTTAGGAGGAACATAGGCTTTTGTTCAAAACCTCCTTTGGAGCTTTCTACCTTTAAAATGTTGGGCAAATTATTTACCCTCTCTGAGCCTTCCTTTCCTCATTCACAAAATGGAGATTAAAAACTCCTATTTCATGGATTTTTTTAAAGTGGGGATTTTATGAAATAAAACAAAACAGCTGCTACAGTGCCTTCGTCATAGTAGATACTCAATAAATGTCTCCAGTTGCAGCCTTTTCAGGCAATTCATCAATCTTTCTTTACACTAAAACAAGGCTTCCTTAATGTGTAGGCTGTGGCATTTCTATGTGAAATGTAACAGGCAGTCATGGTGACTGAGTTTGAAAGCCTGAGATGAAATCCTAGGTCTATAGCTTTACTGTATACCCTGTGATAAGGGAATCTGTGGTAACTTTCATAGATTCCTTCAAAATGAGGAGTTGAACTGGTGGCCACGTGAGATCTCTTTACGATATGACATACTCTGACTCAGATATTCACACTTCAGGTTATGGTTTATTTATCTGAAATAAATCATAACATTCTCTACTCTAAAGTTCTGTTGGTTAGTGAACAGTAAGTACTTTTTCATTCTCTGTGGTATATATCCTATGGCAAGGAAACTACTACCTCCAAAAAAAGCTATTTTGAATTTGGAAACCTGTAATTGCCAAGTATC
This sequence comes from Globicephala melas, assembly GCF_963455315.2. Classification (NCBI taxonomy): domain Eukaryota; kingdom Metazoa; phylum Chordata; class Mammalia; order Artiodactyla; family Delphinidae; genus Globicephala; species Globicephala melas. The sequence goes on from NC_083316.1 coordinate 130,964,674, forward strand.
CCATGTAGTCAGACAAAATCTGCCTCAATCCAAGTAATTAGCCCTAGTTCTTTCCTCCCCTTGGTCAGTGGCCTGCGTCCCAGGAAGACAAAATTCTGGAAGCTTTCCTCTTTTTGTGTCAGGTTTGAACTCACTGGTCTTTGCCACCTCTTCATTTCCTTTCCTCGTCTAATAATCTGCATTAGCTATTCAGCTGTTTTCCATCATAACCAAGTCCCCAAAGTCTGGAATTTTGTGAAGCAATAAAGGTGAACTCTATTGGAAAATAAGATTCTGGCTGACAGTGGAACATTTGGAATGCTTGGTTGTTTTAGAAATGACTTTTTCTCTTTATAGTCCATTGATATTGCTTCAGGGAATTGGAGTTTTGGATAAACATTTTCTTAGCTTAATCCTTTCCTACATTCCAAGCTTCTCTCCCTTCTTCCCCCAGCCTTCCCCCCAATCTCTGGCTCCCATCCATTTATACATTCATTCATTGATTGTCTCCTCGAATATTTACTGAGTTGCTACTACATAGAAAACCCTCTGTCAACCTCTGACCTAGATTTCAATGATAAAAAAAAATCTAAAACTTGCCCTCAAGGAACTCGCAGTCTAGTGGAAGAGATACACAAACATACAACCAAAACTCAAGGCAAAAAGAATTAATAGCACAGCTCAATATATTTCAAACCACAAATTGCAGTCCACTACTAGGTCATGGAATCAATCAAGTAAGTCATAACCAGCTTTTTTAAAAAATAAAATAAATTGAATAGGAAATATTGAAGTGAATCACACAGTAAGGATATGTGTTGTTTTGTGAAACTTTTATTTCACTTATAAGTAAGTGTGTGTGTGTATAGCCACGGTGCCATATATATGATTTTTTGTTTGTTTGTTTTTACTATGTGCTAGTTTGAAGAACAGTAGTTTAAGACATGACCAGGTAGAGAAATGCTTCTCAGACTTAATGTGCATATAAATCACCTAGGAATCTTGTTAAGATGAAAGTTCTGATTCAGTTGGTGTATGGTGTGGCCTCGGATTCTCTTTCTGGTGAGCTCCCCGGTGATGCTGTTACTGCTGGTCCACATAAGGAGATCCAGTGTTAGAAAGACAATTTCCAGTGGGAGGACCTGAGGAAGCCACTGAAGCCGTTCATTGGTGACCTCAAGAGCCTCCAAGGAATAAAAGAAAACAAGATTTTCCCTTCTCTTTCTGGTTTTCGCTTTTGGTAGATTGATAGAAATCCTTAGTCCGTTCTTTTCCTAAGTCTGTTGCTGTCCAGCTCCCTAAACCAAGGGACCAGATAAGCTTCAGATCGGTTATTGTGAAAAGCTCCACTGCTGTCTCTGAGGATTAGCCCCCAGTTTCCCATGATGTCTCAAGCACATGTGCCATTCCCTAGTGTCCCCTGCAATTAACAGCAGAGTGCTTCCTATAAAGCAGGCTTTTAACAGCAAGGACAGGAAAAGTTTCATTTATTTCACCTTTACCTGCCCCTACATTTCATCAGGCTTCCATCACCTGCACCTGATAGCTGCCTTGACCTCCTAAAGGTTTTCTCGGCCTGCAATTCCTTTCCTTTCTTCCTTCCTCCTCCCTCATCTCTTCACCTCCTAATCCATCCTGTACCAGGCCATATTGATCATCCTAAAACAAAGCTTTCATTATTTTCTTTTACCTTTATGGCTCCCCATCGCCTAGGCAAGCACTCTGCTCCTGCCAAACTTGTTTGCTGCTGCTGTAACATGTCCTTCTTCATCTTTTAGTGACCTCTCTCCCTCCCCTTGAATGATCTCGCCTTTCCACTTATCTGAATCCTGCCTACTCTTTAGAAGTTAGCTTAAATTCCACTTTTCTCAAAGCCTTTTTTGAGAAGCCTCAGAGGGAATGAATCTCTCTTCCCTTTTGCTATGTCTCAGCACAACAATGCTGAACATAATTCGTGTACTGGTGTATGGCAGAAAAAGCAAAGGTTTGGCCGTTAAGACTAACCTAAACCAAATCGGATTGTGTAACCTTGGACAGGCCATTTGTCTTCTCTGAGCCTCTATTTCCCCACTAAGATAACGAGAAGATTGGAGCCTAAGATCTCCAAGTGACTGCACGTGTGCCCAGTGATATGCACATTTTGTTGGTTTCTCAGTTTTAGAGATCTCATTTTCGATTTTTCTGTGATAATTTTCCTTATTTTAATCATACGTCTCGTTAGTATTGGACTGTTATCCATGTTTTGAAGTATTTTCTAATTTTAAAATTCTCAAATGTGTTTGTCTTTCTTACCCCTATCAGGAAGGAACCTCATTTTATGGTTGGAGCAATGAGGCCCACGGAGGGCCCGCCTAAGGGCACGTAGAACAGAGAACACGACCCAACTTCCAACCAGGGAGGGCCCCATGATCCAAAGCATTGCCCGGCATCGCTCAAAGTGAGTCTCACTAATTATTTGTCAATTGATTGGAGGTGGTCAGGCCCGTATTGCAAGACAACTCCTTTCTCTCTGGAAGGAGGAGCACCTTGGAGTCTGTTGGTTAACGGGGAAAGTGCTTAGCCTGGGAGGAAGGCGGGGCACGCCGGAACAGGCGTACTCTCTCACTCGGGGTTTCTGTACCCCATTCTTCTCGGGGTAGATGTGCCGGGGTTCAAGGATACTTGGAACCCGTCCCTTTGGCGGAGACACGTAGCCGCCTCCAGCCGCTGCTCGCAGCTGATCCTGTGGAGTGGAGCGCCGCCGCCCCCCCCACCCCCCAGTTCCAGGTTTCACTCAGGCTCCCTCCGCTCTGCAAAGGGAGGCGGGAGCTGGGGAGCCTTCCACACGAGTCTTCCCGGAGCTGCAAGACGAGGAGCCCCGTGCCCTCGGGAGCCTCTCGGCGGCTTCCCCTCAGCTGCGCCGCCGTGCAGACTCTCCCCGCCACCCACATCCGCCGCTCGCCCTCGCTTCCTCCCTCCAGCCCCGCGGCCGAAGCGCGCACACCGGGGCTCCGGCACGTGGGCGCGCGGGAGGCAGCGGCAGCTGCTGCCGCTGCCGGAGCCCGAGCCCGAGCCCGAGCCCGAGCCGGCGAGATTGCCCTTCCATGCTGCGGGCTCTGCGGCCGCCTTCCGCTCAGCCTCTGCCCGGAGCCCAGCCCCACGAGCCCCGAGAGCCGGTGAAGCAGCGGAGGGGAGGACACGGACAGAAGGAAGGGCGCGGCGGGCTGGGTCGAGCCGGACTCTGAAAAAGGGGCGCCGGCAGCCGGGAGGAGGCAGCCCGGCGCCCTCACTCGCTCTCGGCTCTAGCCGCAGCTGGGGGTTCCAGGCAGCGATGCCGCCGCACTCTTTCTAGGCGGCGGCCAGCGGAGGTTTCCCGTAGCCGGCCCCCATTCCGCGGGCGAGTCCCTGTTTATCCTGGAGGACGCGCCCGGCCGCTCGAGCCGAAGCGAGCGCGAAGTCCGAAGTCAGCCCCCAGCGCCGCCAACTTCCCCGGGAGCCCCTCTCCCCGCCGCAGCCTCCGCCAGCCCTGGGAGCGATGCGCCCCCAGCCGGGCGGCGCGCCTTCTGCCAACTCGCCACCCATGGGATCCACAGCCCTCGGCTGCCCGGCTTGGAGCGTGTAGCCTTCGCCGCGTGGCCCAGGAGAGGAGCGAGACAGCAAGGCGTTTCGCGGATTCCGCGCGCGCGGGTCTGCTGAGGTCTCCTGCGACGGCAGCGTCCATACCCAGGGGTAAGTAGTCCGGTCGAGGCGGCGCCGTTTACCCCTATCTAGTTGCTTGCAGAGATGGCAGGGAGACACGAGAAAGTTGCCTTCTTGCACCTATCCTGGGATTTGGCAGCGAAACGCAACATTGGTTCTCTCAATCCGATTGCCTTCGGGGCTTCCCCGAATACCTTCATTTCTAAACCAAAGAGGGAGACCTCTTCCGCTTGCCAAGGAGAAAGGGGGCTCCCTAGAGCAGGCCACTGACTGTTCCCCAATCAGTGTGCCATTTGGGGCTTTTCAGCCGCCCGCGCATTAAACAGGCACTCACCGTGTGCGCTTAGAGATCCGCAGCCACCTGGGCGCTCTCGGAGACCGTGGGCAGCCCTGGGCCCTAGGGGAGGCTAAGCGTGCTTCATTAAAGAGAGGCGACTGCTGGGATATTAAGGAACTGTGTATGTGTGTGATTGGGAGTGGGAAAGGTAGCCACAGGAGAAGGCGCGAGTGAAATTTTTCTGTCGCTGACGGGTAGGGTACCCTGGGTGCCCCGCTCCGCGGTGCGGATTTGGGGGCGCAAGATCTGGGGCCGCCGGACAGAGTCCAACAGGTGGCCTGCGCGGGCTTCCTGTGGCCGGGCGCGGGGGAGGGGAGCCGCTCCCTCCGCGGGGCCCAGGCTGCTGCTTCAAGGGGCGCATCTGAACATGGGTAAGGAAATGCGCTCTCTGCTCTCAGGCCCGATTTGGGGTGAGTCTATGAGGCATCCAAATGCCTCCTGTCGGAAAACAGCGGCCTCATTGTGTGCCTGACTGAGGTTTCAACTTGCAGGCACTGAGGGGCCCATTCAGCTGGGGCGACGCGTACTTGGCTGGTCCTCGGATGCGAGTCCGGCCTTCTTCGTGGTCCCTGGCGGCGGGTATTCCAGCTCCCTAGGCTGGGCACCGAGCCAAACCTCAGCATTTTGCTCCTCTATACTCCCTCAAGGGGAGGGGAGTTGCAGAAGCACCCGGGCCGTGCACGAGTTTATTCTTCTTCACCTCCCTCCTGCACTTGTATCCTAAGACTCAGATGGAGGGGCTGGGGTGGGTGGGAAGGGTGTGTACAGGTGATGTGCGCCGGTAAGCGTGGGGACAGGTCGAGTTTGAGAGCTGGACGGAAAGAGAATAGAGAGAGACAACGTTCTGCACCCACCCTCGGAGATTCGAACTGGGAGAGGAGGTGGCAGCACTTTGCAAAAGTTTCTTCTGAATGCACCATCCTTCCGGTGATTTGAGTGTGCAAAATACTCGGGGCCCTGAAAGCGGTGGCAGCCCGAAGTATTATAGTATCTTCCAGAGTCAGCCGAGTGACTTTTCCATCCCTCAGTTTGCTCATTTGTAGATTGGGGCCAGTTATCTCTGCTCAAGGCAGAAGCCTCTCTGTCTATAAAGGAGATACTTAGAGGTGGGTGTCAGGTTGGAAGATGGGGGAGCAGCTGGGGGGAGGGGAGTTGTCTGGAGGCAGGATGCATAGTAGACACTCACTTTTTACTCAGATTTTGTGTTTTGAGGAGGTTGATTGGCTTTGAGAAGATGGTGGAGATTCTGAGGTGCTAAAGCTTTCCCAACACCCCTCTTGGTGCCGCCACTCCACTGCCTGCCAGCGAGATGTTTGTACTATGGAAATGAAGTGATGGACACTCAGAACGCAAAAGAACCCTCCACTGCTTGTGCTTGGTCCAGCAGTTTCTCCTTCAGGGGAGGTTCTGGGTACTAGAGCAGTTTAGCCCTGCTGTTTCCACTCTGTAATTGCTGCTGCATCTTTCCAGCCCCCATTTCGTCTCTCTTCCCAGGAGTTCTTCTCCTCACTCTGGGCGTCTGGCAGCAGGTCACCAAGACTTTGTAAGCAGAGTGAGCCCCTTGACTTGTAGAGGGTGATGGCTGATTTCACAGGGCGAGCATGCATGCCTAGCCAGAAGCCTGCCTCCTGGAGGTTTCTTGTTGGGAGGGGAGCCAGGAGCTGGGGCGTCAAGAAGAGGTATGCGCAGCAAGGTATTGTGTACAATAGAGGACAGAAGGACAAAGAGAGGTACAGAGTCAGAGAAAGAAGAGAAGGGGAGTGAGGGGACAGAGAGAGACACACAGAGGCAGAACAAGGGAGGAATGAGAGAGAGAAACATATAGAGAGGCAAAACGAGAGAGGGAAAGAGATGGAGAAGGAAAGGTATAGGGTGGATGGGGCAAAGCATAAGAGGAGTGAGGAGTGAGAGAGAGAAGTGGAAGTAAGGGACATAAAGGAAAAGATTTCCGAAGAAAAGAAGAGTGTAAGCAAAGGAAGCATAAAGGGGAAGGAATGGGAACACGGTAAAGAAATCGGGTGGGGAGGAGAGGAAGGGTGGAGAATAGATGAAGCAGGAGGCACTTTTTTTTTTTTTTAACATCTTTATTGGAGTATAATTGCTTTACAATGGTGTGTTAGTTTCTGCTGTATAACTAAGTGAATCAGCCATACATATACATATATCCCCTCCCTCTTGCATCTCCCTCCCACCCTCCCTACCCCACCCCTCTAGGGGGACACAGCGCTGAGCTGAGCTCCCTGGAAGCACTTGCTTTTTGCATTTAAGTTTTATAAACCACAGTCATTCCAAAGACGTTGACATAATCCACATCCTTAAGTAGCCAAACCTGGGTTAGTGTTTGTTTCTCTGGGGAGTCGTGCATTCTGCAGAAGTTGAACACCCGCTTGGAACCCAGCTGCACTGGATATGACAAGAGCAAAAGAAGTTTAGATTCTTGGTAAACGCACAGATGCACAAGTTCATTTGCCTTCACTGTTTTGTTTTTTTTTTTTCTGGGTAAACACAGGGCTGGAGAATTGAGGGGGCGGGGGGCTCTTTCATTAATAGTATTTGCCAGTGATTCTCTATACCTTGTTTAAGGAAGCATCTTCAGGGTAGCTTCTGAGAAAAGCACAATACTGGACCCACTTCCCCAGTAGGGACAGGAATGTGCTAATTTAATGAGTGTCCCATTGATTCTAAAGCAGGGCATCCCTGAGCCACACTTTGATAAACATGGTATAGATGGTATAACACCCCTCTCTAATTTGTTCCCATATTTCCTCTTAAGAGAGATAGTTTCATGTCTCGCTCTGGTATCCCATCGTCCCCAGAAAAACTTTTCTTGTGCATTTCTCTTGATAAAAGGACAAGCCCGAGGATTGCTCAGCCAGGGTTACCTTTCCCTGAACCTCATGAATCACAGTAGCTCCAGGGGACAGCAGACAGCTCTTCTGGTTGACCTTGTCAGGGGTGTTCACAACCAACAGGTACTGGGCACACGGCAGGGCACCATCCTGGGTGTTCTTTGTACACTGCCTGTTCAACAGTCACAAAGATCTATGCCATAGGCACTGTTACTATCGTCCACGTTTTGTAGTTGAGGAAACTGCGACTTCACTTGTCCCAGAGAAGTTGTCTGTGGCTCAGCACCTGGAAAGCAGCAGTGCTGAAATGTGAACCCAGGTCTGGTTGACTCCAGGGTTTAAGGTCCTAATTACATACCATGCTGGTTGCTAGTCCCAGTACTCCATTCTAGACTGATGGAGATCTTTCCCAAGCACTCTCTCTCCCCACTTTATCAATTGACGATAATGAAAAGCAGCTTAAGAACTGAAAAGTGACTTGCCAGAGATCCTACAACCAGTAGGTGTCTGAACTGGGACCAGGGCCCTGCTATCTTGAGTCTCAGTCTAGCCTTCTCCCCACTACACCAGTAGTTGTCACATCAGGCTGATCCTCGAGGGCAAATGAGCATCTTAATCAAAATACAAGTGCCTGGACCCCACTAGAGACTTACTGAATCAAAACCTTTGGGCAGAGAGCCCAGAAATCTGTATTTTTAGTCCTTTCCTCCAGTCTGCCTCTGCCTCTTACCATTTGCCCCAGTTATTCTCTAGCTTTTGGCATCCGATGCTGTGGATCCCTCTCCAACAGCTTCAAGAGGAGAACTCCAAGCCCCTCCCGCTTCTAGCAGCGCACACACACACACACACACACACACACACACACACACACACAGTAGTATACTCTCTGCCTGCTGCAACCCATGCTGATGTACCACGGGTAAGGAAAGAAGCTGGTCAACCTAGAGGCAACTTTGCAAGCTCTTTGAGAGGTATAGCCCTCACAGAGATGTTTGCTAGACTCGGTTTTTCCTGTGCCTGGTTGGAAAGTGTGTAAGGAAGCATCAGATGCTCTTCAACGCATCAGCGTCAGCGTTTGTGCTAACACTTGACACAAAATGACACTGTGAGCCAGGCCAACGTGCTCCTGGGTCAAAGTGTCAGGCTCCGTCTCCCAATTTAGTGGATCTAGCTGTGGGGTAAGAAAAGCCCCTTTCCTCCCCTTCGTTATTATGCTTTTGAGTCCCTCAGAATATGTCAGGGCCTCCTTCTGCAGGTGACAAGTTGCCATCACTCCCACGCTCTTTCTAGCCCACTTAAATTGTTTTCTCGGTGATCTCAACACCTTTTCCCTGCTGTTTCATTGAAAAGTGGCCAAAGGGGCCAGACATCTTGTCCGGCGAACTGTTCGTCATCTTTCCCTTTTCAGGTCCAAATCGATTTTCTGAATCTGTTGCTTTTAGCCCTGGCCTCTTAGTCAGGGGTGGTAATTGAGCTCAGGTGGCATTGATAGGCAACTGTGCGATACATGTGTTTTAAACAACCACAGCCATTTGTGAGTGGAAGGCAAACCGAGGAGTAACTTACATTTACAATGTCTGCATCTTTAATTAGGCTGGGAATTTTTTTGGCTACTTCAGTGGGGCAAACCTACTTTTCTGGCATGGCTGGCAGTGGAGAAATTAGAAGGTAGAAGGAAACACTCTGAGTGGTTAAGACTTGGGCTCTGAATGTAGACAATTAGAGGTAAAGGCCTGCTTCCACTTTGCTAGCTGTTATAACCTTGGTCTGGTTATTAAACTTGCCCACGTCTCCGTTTCTTCACCTGGACGTTGAAGATGATAACAAGATGTCCCTTCTGTGTATGCTGCCAGGACTTACCTTGGTCAGTGACTGAAGTGCTAAGCCCAAGTCTGGCACGTGGTGAGGACTCACGTCTTACCTAGTATTTATGAAACAGATGTCATGTTTCAGGCTCCATTAAATCGAGGATAAAACTGACATCACAGAAGTTAAGCAGTTTGCCCAGGTCACCCAGATCCTAAGTAACGGACTCAGACTTGCCATTCAGATCTGCCCTTTAAAATTCTCCTGACGCTTACTGTTACATTGATATGAGGAAGGAAGGGAGTTCCTTCCTTACATGTTAAGACAGAAACATACTCTGGTTTGTATTTTAATGAAACCCATTAGGAGAGTGTCAAATAGAACTATTGTAGGTGGGGATCTTTTGAATTTGGGGGGATAATTTTTAAGTGGTTAAATCACCTCCAGATACTTGCTTTTGCTTTTTCCAGCAATTGGGAAGAGTGTTCATGGATCCATCCCCTGCTACTTTTGCTTGGATAACTTCTACCTGTTTTTAAAGTCTCAGCATAGATACTGTTTCTTTGGGAAAAATTCTGCTTGACTCTTCAAGGGCTGAATTAGATGTCTTTATGATATGTTTCTTCACTTACACTATAATATGTATCCATTTATTTCTTTATATCTGCTACTCAGTCTGTATATAAGTTTCTTGAGATCATGGACCTGGTCTTAACTGAAGGTATAGCCACAGCGCCCAGGACAGTATGTGACCTATAGAAAACTTACAAAATTCTTTTAAATGACCAGTTGAAGCTTTGAGCTAATTCTAAGGGTTTGAGAAAAAGTGTTCATTGTTCTCAAACTCTAAAAGGAGAACATCCAAACATTGGAATTGAAAACTTTGCTGTATAATGTATCCCCAGAGGCTTTAGTTCTTTAGATGGAAGACGGATGTAATGGTATCAGTAGTTGTTGACTAACTATGTTGGTAGCTTTAGGCAAGTTCCACCATGATGTTGCTTAAGATGTAATTAGAAGGGACATTCTGATTTATAAGTTAATGTGATTTTATCTGTACATTTAATTAGTTGCTCAGAAAGGCACTTTTGTTCCTCAGCCCAAAAGTTTTAAAAATTAATAGGCGGGCTTCCCTGGTGGCGCAGTGGTTGAGAGTCCGCCTGCCGATGCAGGGGACACGGGTTCGTGCCCCGGCCCGGGAATATCCCACATGCCTCGGAGCGGCTGCGCCCCTGAGCCATGGCCGCTGAGCCTGCGCGTCCGGAGCCTGTTGCTCCGCAACGGGAGAGGCCACAACAGTGAGAGGCCACAACAGTGAGAGGCCACAACAGTGAGAGGCCCGCGTACCAAAAAAAAAAAAAAAAAAAAAAATTAATAGGCTCCTGGAGTTAGAACCAAGGTTAGAGATAATCTAGTTCTACCAGCTTGTACAAGAGGTGAGAAAATTGAGACTCAGAGAAGGAAAGAGACTTGCCCAAGGTCACCCAGCAAGTGAGTGCCAGAGCCAGTGTGAGAGCCAGGGGTTTCTGGCTACTTGCCCAGGATTCTCAGTGCACAGCTGAGAGTGATGAACACATCAGTGGTGAGCTACTTTTTTGCTTTGAAGGCATGCTTGCAAGCCCTGTGCATGTATATAGCCTGGACTCTGCACAATTCCAAGATAAAGCTGTGCTGAGAAGGAGGGAAGCAGGACTAAATGATTTGCTACTAGGGGAAACCCAAAGTGTCAGAGAAGTTTGTGAGAGAGCATCTTGGCGGGTCCTACGTTGTTGGCAAGGTCTTACGGGTTTCTGGGATTCCCAGTCTCCTTTCCAAATAAGGAAACATGACTTGACAGAAATCTTTCTTTGATGTTCTTGAGCGTGGTATTTCAAGGAGACATAGAGATGTATGGAAGTTCATTGCCAAGCCCCTGGCACAGGTTTGTTGGCAAAACTGAGGTTCAGCTCAAGCTCCCTTTCCTTTTTAATGCTTTTTTTTAGATGGGAAGCAGTCACCTTGGGACCCTTCTGTCTGCCTCTGGGGTGCCTTGGAGTCTGACTAAATAGACCAGCTTAAATACATCTTCAAACACAGAAGTGTGTGCAGTGTACTGTGATATCGTCAACACACAGATCTTTATCACATGGTATCAATATTGTGGAGACAGTAAGACACAGATCATTGGTGCGATATATTGTGGATGATCCTTTGGAAACATTATAATCAGTGCCGACAAAGCAGTAGAAATGTCTCAACACAGCGCCTTCCCTGCCTCCCGAAAGGCTTGCCAGATCAACCCAAAGTAACAAGACTGTGATTGTTCAAGGAGAGAAGGCACAGTTAAGAATTCTCTTTGCCTCTCAACCATCATCAGTCTGAGATTATTGGTGCTATTTTTGGTTTGGTGTCCAACGGCTGGGTGCGAGGGAGAGGCACCTCTCTGTACCTTTACCAGCAGAATGAATTGCTCCCTTCTCTAGCTTGTCTGGGTGCCTGAAGTTCCTCCACTAAAGGGTAATTCCTTGGGACTTGAAATAATTTGGGTTTTCTATGGTCCTCTATTAAAATGCAAAACTTCCTGTGTAAGATATCAATTAGCTACTTTAGCTCTCTAGACCTAACATCTCACCCTGTAATTCTCATTTGATGGAGGCATTTTGACAAGCATTAAGGGTAAATACTACCAGGACTACCAGCAGTATCAGGACACCACCTACTACTGCTTCTCCTGCTACTGTTAATGTTTGCCTTTATTGAGGACCTACTATGTGCCAACATGGTTCTAAGTTCTCACATGTATTTTCTCCTCTTGTATGCCCAGTAACCTAATGTTATAGTTATGGGTAGGGGAATTATGATATTACCATAGAGATGACAAATATGTTGAAAAGTGGGGGTGGGATAAACCCAGAATAGTAAAAAAACAAACAAACACAAAAAACGTAATATCCTGAGCTAGAAAAAACAATGAGAAGCAATGCAAAAGGGCAGGAGGAAAGGGAAAATCTTCCTTTTCCCTGTTCCCAGACATCCAAGTCTCCAAGTAGGATCTTTAGAGAAAGGGAAGGAAATAGAGTCTTGGAAAGCTAACTTGAACCAAATCCCTGCTGCTGTAACTAGCAGAACAGGGCCTTAAATTCAGACTTTCCTTATTTTCAAACTTTGGTAGGTAATACTGTCTCCAACTGACTTATAAAACTCTGAGCTTGTAAGATGCTTAGGGAATATCTTGTCCTGCAGCTTTCAAATGACTGTAATGTACATTAAAAAACATATTTTACATCCTTACCTAGTACATATCCACATACACAACTGACACAAAAGTTTTAAAAAAGTAATATTTACTCTTGCTGTAGGCTATTTACTGACATTTCCTGTTCTGCTGTATTCTGTTACCCACCGTATACACGTCCACGTATCCACAACTTAGTCACACATATAATTAAAACAGAAGTTTCAAAAAATAATATTTACCCCTTTTTACTTTGGGTAATATCTTTCCATTCTATTCTAGTTCATTTATAAAAATTATGGTATGACCCACAACTTTTGTTTCATGACTCTAACGGGGTGAAACACACAATCTGAAAAGCACCGACCGAATCTGCTCCTAGGGACTTTTAGAGATGGATAGAGTGAAGCTTGTGGGGAGTGAAGCCAAAGTTTTCCTTTGTCCAAGATCCCATGGCAGCTAGTAGCTGAACCAGCCTTAGACCCAGGCTCCACACCTATGAGCAAACGCATCTTTGATTGTGGACTCTGGGCCATTATTAGATTCAGTCTGACAGCAGATTGTTGCCATTGTTTGCTCATCATCTCTGCCTTTTACTTGGCCTTGACTTCCACTCCCTTCATGTAGAATTTTTTTTTTTTTTTGGTAAGATTTGAGTGCCAGAGTTGATTTGTAATGTATAGGTTTGGTGGAGGGTGCCTGTGGTTGAGAGGCTCTGTGGAGGGGCAGGAACAGTGGTAGGGGCCCTGTGACTCCTCTGTGGGGCTCTACAGACTTTTTTTGATCAAATGCCTGGGGATAAGATCCTGGAGGATGGAAGAAGCACTGATGCCAACCTGGGTGTCCTTTATTCCTATACCTGTTTCTCTCTGGACCACTTCCCCTTTCACAGTCCAGGGGGCATTACTCTTATGTTTAAAGGCATTAATTCAAGCACCAGTGACAGTCTAGTTTTTCCATACTTGGTATAGGAAGAACCCTTTCTGGAAACTCTGATAACTATTGGGACGGCGTTGGGGGGGAGGGCAGAATTTTTAAAAATGGTAAATTTTAATTTATTTATCACTGCTTATGAATGGTAAAAATCTAAACAGTGCAAATTGGGTGAAAGAAAAACAAAAACTCTTCCATCCCTGATCCCGGTCCCCAGTTCCCCCTTTCTTAGTACAGCTGTGTTGTCTGAGTCTTCTGCTTTTTCCCTGCCATATATGGGGACAGATCGCCTGTTTTTGTTTCTTTCACACAAATGACAGATATGCTATACCTTTTTTTTTTTTTTTATTTAAATGGCGCATCTTAGGGGTAGTTAACCTAAGTTTATATTGAGCTGCCTCTCTGTTTTTCTGAGCTGCATAATGTGCCATCGTATGGATGTGCTGGGATTTACTTCGCTGTGGTAAAGTGTAATGATTAAGAATCTAAACTCCGGAGCCAACCTGCCTCTGTGTGGGGGGGAGGGGGAGGAAAAGGAAGGACATGTGGGACTTTTCCATACAATGAACTACCAACAGGTATTTGCTGAGGATCTTTTGTCTTTTTATCTGATCCTGGGAAAAGAAGGGGCAAATAAAGACAATACTTCCTGTTCCTGAATCTGGAGGCACCATTTATTCACCCCAAACACTTGTGTGTTATTGAGACTTCAGCCACATGCTGTCTCGGAGGTATCTGCTACAAGATCATTCCATGCAGAAGGGAGAACACGTACAAAGGGCTTGAGGTGGGACTGTGTGTTTCACCGTCGAGAACCAGCAAGGAAGCTAGTAGTGCTTGAAGTAGAGGAATACAGTAGCACATGTTGATTCCTAGGAAAAAGCTGGTTTAAGGCCAATGTATAGGCGTGTTAACAACAACAACAATAAAATTCCACCTAATCTGCCTCAGCTAGGTTTCTGCAGAAGTTTTAAAGAAGGCTATATGACTATTTCCGGAGTATGAGAAAATAGATTTTACTTTACAGAGTCCAGGATTTTTTCAGTGAAACTCTCCCGCCTGTTGTCCTAGTGAATTTGAAGGGAGCATGAAAGTGTACCCAGGAAACAAGTGTTCCATGAAGGAACATCCACTTGAATAAATGAACAAATTAGAAAGTGAACTCATTAATTTGGATGGTGAGAAATAGTGGAAGAGACAGGCAGCTCCATCCTGATTGGTAGGCGGGGAAGGCAGTAAAATTTCTGAAAGAAGCAAGTTTTAAGTTATCCGCTGGGAAATTCCATACCAGCCAAAGTGGGGAGGAAATTTTACTCTGTACTCAAAGTTATAGGTTTTTTCTTTTTAAAATCAGTTGTTTGGATGGAAGTAGAATGAAATTAAACAGCACAGAGAATTAGTAGCAGCCAATTCTGCCCTCCCCATCCTACCTTAATGAAGCTTTTGGTGTGATTGTCTCAGTGTTACCCCCATTAGCTAAAAGAAATAAAGGGAGACTGTATCAAAATGCTTGAAATGTATTAATACATTGTCTTGAACAACACATATTTTTAACAACAAAAGTATCTCTTAACTCCTAGCTTTTTGTTTGTATACATCATAGTGAAGAGTGTTTTACAGAACCATTTGATTTTGAGAAAATATTTATATTGGATGTTTTCTGTGCATTTATTTCTCTTAAGAAAAAAAATAGCAACAAAAACATTGTCAGTCTGGGTGGGTTCTTTTTCAGATGCAAGATCACTCAAACTGAAATCCTTTTTGTACTCAAATTGGGCCTGCCAGCTTTAAAAGAGAACAGTCAGGACAATACGATAAACTGGCCCGTGTGTTCAGTCTTAGCTCATCAAGGCTGCGCCAGAATTGACATTTTTGTACAGTATGGCTTGATGCTCTGATTACAAATTGGTCCTGAGTAGCTAGACTCTTTATAATTTTATTCACCAAGGGGTCGTGCTTGTATCGTTAGGTCTGTTTCGGTTTTGAAATCTGGAGGAGGAAATATACTTCTGGTTCCCCTTTCTTGTTTAAGAATGTGTGTGTGTGGGGGGGGGGAGAGAGAGAGAGAGAGAGAGATTCATACAGAAACAAATGCAGTTTATTGTATGCAAAAAGAAGTGTTTCATCTTCCTTCAAGGCAGTGATGATAGCATTTCTCTTCCTACCTCTTCTTTCCTTTTTTGCGAAAGCAGCTTAAATTGTAGTTTTAGGAAGGGTATTGAGTATTTATTATTTCTCATCATTGATTTTACTTGTGATAAACGGATGAATTAGTTTGGAAAAGAGTAGGTCTATAATTGTATCTCTTTTGGGTTTTGTTGTCAAGAATTCTATTTTTAATTCGATTGTATGAAAATTTTTACACAAGGAAATTACCAACAATTATTTTTGGTCAAGGACCTTTTGTACTTGGGGTCTTGGGAGAATAAAAGACAAGTAAAGACAATGCTTTCTGTGCTCGGAAAACCTAGAAACAGCATGTATTTACCCAGAGCAGATTGAGAGTGGTAAACTATTGCACATAATTAAGAAACTGGATGCTATAGACAGTGAATCCACTAGGATTCAGAGAAGGACGTAATCAGCTAGGAGCAATATAATTGGGTGACATTTCCAACATGTCTTCAGAGAACCACTGTAAAATAGGAAAGTGGGCAGTTTTATATGGCAATGATTACATACACTGAACTATAACAACAGTAAATTAAAAATGATTATTTTATACTGTCACTTGATGTGGGCTACTTCAAGGCTACAAAGCCCCTAGATCATGGATAAACCTAGGTTTCAATGCAAGTAAGGGAAATCTCCAGCCCTCCGTGTACCCAACCACTGTCCCCAAAGAAAACAATAAACGTTGAACTGAAACCCAAGTGAGAAGTACTGAGCAAGGAGCAAGTAAGAAAGACCAAAATTATTCTGTGTGTGATACTCATACCGCTGTATTTCTGAGGATCAGCCTTGAGTAAGCCAGCTGTAAACTAGAAGGTAAGGAAGCCGAACCTGGCTCCTGCATAATATTAGGACCTGGAAGGAAGGGGACCAAGTGGTCCTAGGTTGGTAGCCTCCCTTGTCTTCCAGTGAGAGCATCCACCGTTCCTCTTTAGAGAAAAGTATACCCTATTTGGGACTACAGGAATCCCACAGGGAAGATAAAAAAAAAAATGATCCCACAATCAAAGATGGTAAAAATACACAAGAAAACCAACCATTTTCAGTCAGAGAAATAAGAAGGAAAACAAAACAGAAAACATACTGAAACCCCTGAGATTTTCACATATTGGAATGATCACATATAGAATAAAAAATAAATTTGGTATGTCTCTTTAAAGGAATAAAAGGAAATTATTTAAAATACAAGCGTGCATATCATCAATCTAATTAGAAGCTTGTCAATTTTAATGAGACATTTCAAAGGAAATCATTGACTTTACAGATCCTTTATTTATATTTTGTTCTTCAAAAGACATATAGAGATAAGCCATGAACCAAAATTCTTTTTTGAAAAACATGTAAATATTGCAAAAGTTGTGACTAGAATATATAAAAGCTACTATGAAAGAAGAAAAAGATAAACAACCTAATGGAAAAATGGGCAAAAGGGCTTCAGCAGGAGTTACCCCGAAAAGAAAAGAACATATAACCAGTACCCATATGAAGAGTTGCATGACCTCATTAGTAATTGGGGAAATGCAAAGTGAAACATCACTTAGATCTCATTTGTATTTGCTAGATTAGAACAAATTAAGAAGTCTGAAAAACATGAAGTGTTGGAGAGAATTGTGATACATTGATTTGGGGAATGCCATCATTTAGGATTATGTTGCTGCATTTTCTTGTGACGTTAAACATTGGCTTATATTATGACTCAGCACTTCCATTCGTGTGTGTGTGTGTGTGTGTGTGTGTGTGTGTGTGTATATGTGCGTGTGTGTATACATATATGTATATCCTCCAGATATTTTGCACGTGTCGCAGTTGACACATACCAGAATATTCATAAAAGCATTGTTTATAATAGCAAGAAAATGGGAATAAGCAAAATGTCCATCAATAGGAGAGTTGAGTAAATAAGTTGTAGAATATTTATGCAATGGATTATACGGCAGAGGAAATGAGTGAGTTATGAATATACATATTGTATACTAACGTAGAAATGAATATGAAAATATTGAATAAAATTAGCTTATTTATAAGAACATGTTTGCGTTTTCTTCAAAACAAACAACACTAAAGTTATTTTTATTTTTTTAAAGGAAAGAAATGTAAACAAAGTTCAAGATGTGGATGATAGTGGTTTCTTCTTCAGGGGGAGGCAGCAGGATGGAATCAGAAAGGGGTATGGTAAATGGAATTCTGGGATTGCCCGCCTTTTGGAAGCAAAGGGTTTAGGAATTTAGCTGTCCTTTACCTGTGGAAGTGTGGTTACTGGAATTGACTGACTGACTTTCAGATGGAGGGACTCTGACTGATTAACTGGCTTTTTAGAAGCTTGTGTACTAGTGCAAAACTGCCATAGATCTATTTGTATGAGCTTTAAACCAGTTCCCTCTGATGGGGGCTGCAGAACATTCGGTCTTTTCCTTGGGGAGTAGGGACCTTTTACTGTCAGTTATGAAGTAAGCCTTATTATTTTCATTTGAAAGATGAGATGGTTAACGACTTGCTCACGAGTTGCCAGCTACAGAGTGCTAGAGCTGGGATTTGAACCTCAGCCTGTTGGCTTCACAGTTTACCATTAACATAAGGTAGCTCTCGTGGAATTATAGCACTCATCGTACTCCGTGTTATAAGGTTATATAATAAGATAATTTTTATCAGAAGCCTTAGAGTTTTTCCCTAGCTTACTGATGTTAGTCCCTACTTCCTTATCTTGATAAAATCGTACCAGTTGTGCCAACCAGAAACCCAGAATTATCCTTGACATCTCGACATATTTCACCCTGTCTCTAGTCAACCAGACTCTTAACATTCCTAAACAACTTTGCAACCTGACCATTAGGCTTTGTCTCCGCATGCTTGCCTGAAGAACCTCTTAAAAAAGGCAAGTCTGATTCTGGTACTTTGGGCCACCTTAAAATTATTCTGCTATTCTCATTAGGTCTTAGGGTAAGAATCATATCCTTTTCCTGCCTCTCCACCTTATCTCACACCACCAGCCACCCCTCACTGGTCATGCTGACCTTTGTGTTTTTCAGTCTCTTGCTCCTTCCTGCCACAGTGCCTTTCCATGTGCTATTTGATTTGAAATTTGAAACATCCAACTATATTACCAGCTACTCTCCCTTGTTATGGTCATCCACTAACTCCCAGGCCATGGCCTCAATGTTCTTAAAGATTTTCACTCCTGTGTTTGCTCTCTTTCTTCAATACTACTCGGGTCATAATTCTTCTTCTTCTTTTTTTTTTTTTTTTTCGCGGTATGTGGGCCTCTCACTGTTGTGGCCTCTCCCGTTGCGGAGCACAGGCTCCGGACGCGCAGGCTCAGCGGCCATGGCTCTCGGGCCCGGCCGCTCCGCAGCATGTGGGATCTTCCTGGACCGGGGCACAAACCCGTGTCCCCTGCATCGGCAGGCGGACTTAACCACTGCGCCACCAGGGAAGCCCTGGTCATAATTCTTAATGATTACAGTCTCCATTGTAGATAATTTCCTCATTATCCCAGTCAATTCCTTGAATTCTCCTCCTTCAGTGAATCTTGTTCTCCGTCCTACTTTATCTCACTACTACCCTAGCCATGCCCTAGGCTTATGATTCTTAAATTTTGGTGTCCATCACAATCACCTTGGGGACTTTTTAAAATAGAGTCCTGGGTCCCCCACCCTAGAGTTATGACTCAGTAAGTCTGGGGTGGGGCTGGAGAATTTTCATTTCTAACAAGTTCAGAGTGATCCTGCTGCTCCTGACCTGAGGGTCACACTTTGGGAACCACTGTGCTACATCTTGTCCTCTGCAACAACTGCACCACATCCGTGATCTGAATGTCAAGCGTCTTACATTCTAACTCTTTAGCTCAGTCCTTTACTTCTTCTAGTACCCTCCCTCCAACGATTCTTTGACAACCCCAATCTCAAATCATATATGAGAAAATGCAGAGTTTTGTGATTATCAAGTGCGTGAATGTGTACAGCGATTGGGATGAGTCATTCAGGAGTGGTGTCATTTTCTCTGTGTCTTCAAACTTGAACTTTCTGGAAATTTCCATAGGGTCCTACCTTCCTTTCCATATATATGTATGTATTTATATATATCTATAGTATATATATGTGTGTATGTGTGTGTGTATATATATATATATATATATATATATACTAGTCTAATTTTTAAAAAGCAGAGTTGCTAAGCTCTTGGAGGTGAAGTGTTATAAAGGTCATATAAAATATATTAAATTCATACACTTGATTCATCTCAGGGATAAAGGTGTTAAACACACACACCCAATTCACTGCTAGATTTTTAATAGTTTCATCAGGCCTTCTGTAATTTCCTCTGTGTTCTTTCAAAATATAGGTATTTCAAACATTCATCATACCTGTTTTTATAAGAGAATATCTGAAGCCATATTATTCTATCCTAGAAATGAATAAATAAACCATCCTGTGTGTTTGGTGGTAATATTTTACCTTTGCAAACACTTCAGCATTGCTTGCAGAAATGATTTCACATCATCCTTAAGTGCAGTCCTATGAGATGATTCGAAAAAGCATTGTCCCCTGATTAGAAAAAAAGAGGATCAGAGATTTCAAGCAGGTTGTCCAAGGACAAAAAGTCAGGTTGGACTTACATATGGACCTTCTGCCTCTACACCCAGCATTCTTTCCATTTGAGTTAGAGAATCTTGATGGTCGAAGAAACTCCAGAGATCGTTTAATTCAGGAGTCCCAAGGAGATATGAAAACCAGTGGTGTCAGTCATAGAGTATGGTAGAGGCTGTCTAAAGCAGACTTCAACTGATGGTCATTTTGTGGCTGGAGTATTCCCATATCTTCTGATTTTCAAGGGAAGCTGAAAATAGGGAGTTTTAATGATATCTTTCAAATTTGAAAATACACTTAACTCAGATTAGAAGGAAAACACTAAGTGAGGGCCACTTTAACATGTTGTCTGTTTTGTCTGTGGGCTGCTAGTTTGAGACCTGTGATCTAACATTATATTGCAGGTGGGAGGCCTTTCTTCTCTAACAGTCCTAGATCGTTAGGCCTTTGCTGAACCATTTCCAGTGATGTAGAACTTTCTATAACTTCCTGTGGTTGGTTCTATTGTTGGTCGTCTCATCGTTCTTAGGTTACTTCTCCTGAGCCCCTTCATCCTATATCTATTCATGATTCCACAGGGAATCATTTTACACATTTGAAGACAGCGTCCGTTTTTCTCAAACCTCCCACCCCCTAATCTTCTTCCCAGGCTGAACATTCATAGTCTTTCAACTATTCATCCTAAAAATCATGGTTTTAGAGCCCTCGTAATCCCAGCTACCCTCTTCTAGAGGTCTCTAAGTCTGTTTAATTTCTCCTAATTAGAGTAGCCCATCATATTCCATGGTAGCATTTCTTATCCAAGAAATAAAATTAAAGTTTGATATACTGTTACAACATCACTCAAGTTTCAACACATTTTTGAGGCTCTGTTTGGAATAATGTGACACAAAACGTAGCCTGTGTCACACAAGCTCTACTTTTAAAAGTTGGTGAATTACAGACATGCCTTGTGATAGAACTGGTCCTCACAAGGGCAAAAGTCTATGCGGCAGCTATGGATTCTAGACTCTAGGATCTAGAGTAAGGAACTGTGGAGATGTTTTAATTAACTGTTTGTGAATGATTCTCCTAGATAATGCTGGAAGGCCAGCTAGTTAATAATAAGAACTATGGTTTATTAGAAACCTACTGTGTACCAGACACTATTTTAGAATACAGATAATGCATGTAGAATACTTAGCACAATATCTAGCAGGTAGTGATTCAAATAAGTGATAGATATTATCATCATTGTTATTAATACTATTATTATACTTAATATGTCATTTAGTCCTTATTACTCCTTAAGAAATAATTATTACTGCCATTTTATAAAGGAGGAAATTAAGACTTAGATGAAGTGCTGGGATCATACAGCTTAGAAGCATCAGAGCCTGGAGACTGGTCAAACACTGAAACGCATGCTGCGTCTTCTCCCTTGTGCCATTGCAAAACCATTGCAATCTAAGATGAACCTGGAATCAAGGTATAACTCTTTGTTCCTTCTGAAGAATTGTCACATTATTTCTCTGTTGTATGATTAGGCAGTGGATTTAATTTTGAACTCAGAGGCAGAAATACATGTTTAGCCTTGTCAGGCATTTATTTGTGGTATTGGCCCTGGTCTGTTTAGATCATTTTGAAACTCAAGAACTTCATTCAGTGTAGTAAACATGTGACATTCAGACATTTGAAAAGCCCAACTGACTTCTAGGACTTTTCCTAGTTTTTGAGTAAGAGATATTGAAAGGCAGCACAAAACAGGGGAAGCAACCAAACAGACCCTTGCACACATTCCAAGAGATGCTTTCATTCCTTTAACCTCTCCAGTTTCATATCAATCATGAAGTTCTTTGTGTATGGTGGGTTGACCAGGTATGCCCTTACTATCCTAATCTTATTGTCACCTATCCCACATTTTTTTCCATCTTGTTCATAAATTTATAAAGAAATATTTTAACAGATTCTTTACCAAAACTATATATTCCACAATTATGCAATTCTATCACTCTATTTAAACTCAGGTGAATTTGGCATGAACTGTTTTTGTTGAACCCATAATGACTTTAGTTATCACTGTTTTCTGAAATTGATTCATTCTTGTTGGTTTGAGAGAAATAACATTTCTTCACATAAAGGTTCTAAAATGATTTCAACTTTTAAGCTAATATTGGGGAGGAGAAGAGTCCTATAAACCTAAAAAGCAAGTAATAAAGCAAATCATAATTGTTACAATTAGAATCGGGGCACTAGTAACAATTTTGTATAATCAGATGCCTTCAACATGAACGTACAGATGTACTGCAAATAGAAAATATATTTTTATATGATTTGGATAAATAATAGTTTTGGTGTGGGAGGACATTTCAAAGAATGCACAGAAAGTTAATGCATTACTCATTCCTTTGCATCTTGTTTCCCCCCAAGGGCAGAGAGTTTATTTAAACAGAGACCAGACCTGACATATTCCATGTATTATTTTCCTATATCTGCTAGGTAGTAAAAGGAAACCACCCTGGAGAAAT
The DNA here is from genome assembly GCF_963455315.2 of Globicephala melas. Classification (NCBI taxonomy): domain Eukaryota; kingdom Metazoa; phylum Chordata; class Mammalia; order Artiodactyla; family Delphinidae; genus Globicephala; species Globicephala melas. The sequence continues at coordinate 130,986,732 of NC_083316.1, forward strand.
GCATGAAAGGCTGCATTTAATTTGGGAGGAAAAAAATAACTGGTGTTTGTCCCTTTTAATTAGCGTATGAAGAACTATATTTCTCTAAAAATTCCCTTTCTAGAATATATTTATAGAACAGCATCTTAAAATGGCAATTTTCTTCAAGAATAAGAACTTCAAAAACTCTTCATACTTTACATTACAAAATAGATTTTAAAAAGATATTGCATCTAATAATTTGTGAACAGTTAGAGATCTTTCTCTATGTAATAGCAAACACCGAGGGGCTGGTGGACTGATTTTGGCCTTGGTCAAAGTGACACGAGTCAGGGCTTCTGTGTGAGTGTAGGTGTGTTGGAATAAAACTTGACTGCCCTTTAGGTGGGATGTGTGCTCACTAGTTCCTCCAGGCTGCTGTGTACATTCACTGTCCCTGACTGGTTCCTGCAAGCATTTGGTTTGTAACCCCTGGGGTAAAAAGTAGAAGGATGGTCTTATGAACAGTGTAAAAAATTTAGACAAGATGATTACACCTCCGTGGAATAACTATAAAACCTCTTAGGTTCTATGTCTAGGAGTTACTCTTTTTTTTCCTTCCTTCTTTCCTCCCTCCCTCCCTCCCTTCCTTTCCTTCCTCTCTTCTTTCCTCCCTCCCTCCGTCTTCGTTCCTTCCTTTTTTTTTTTTTACCAAATGCAATTCTTTGATTATTTCAGGCCTGCTTAGTACCTGTGTGTATAGAGTACAAAGTATTTTGATTAAATATACACAAAATTAAATAATAGATATATTTATGTGTGATGATGATGATGATAAGAGATTATCATAAGGCATAGTTTTAGAGTAGATAGTAAAATCATTTGCCAACGGGAGTTCTGCATTCTTCAGCTTGACAAATTATCAATGGATATGAATGCACCTCTTTGTTATAGTCTTTGACCTATGAACCTGGGCACCCTCACAGCTTCTGTCTCTAAGTGCCATGGAACTTTGAAATAACTGTATTTGTTTGTGGTACAGATTTGATATCAAAGCTCCAAAATTAAAAAAAAGGAAAACATTCTTTTGCTCAAACAAGAGCCAGTTTTCCCCCCTTTTTCATGTTACATTTTTAACTCGGTGCCATTTTTTAAGGCATTTCTAACTTTATTTCTTTTTTTTTTTTTTCAGTACGCGGGCCTCTCACTGTTGTGGCCTCTCCCGTTGCGGAGCACAGGCTCCGGACGCGCAGGCTCAGCGGCCATGGCTCACGGGCCTAGCTGCTCCGCGGCATGTGGGATCTTCCCGGACCGGGGCACGAACCCGTGTCCCCTGCATCCACAGGTGGACTCTCAACCACTGCGCCACCAGGGAAGCCCTAACTTTATTTCTTTATTTCTTAGCCTGATTGTCCAAAGACAATCTGGGATAATGCAAAGTACTTTCAAGTCAAGTCTACGGCCAGCCCTTTGACCCTGGGCAAATCACTGAGGTCTCTTAAGACTTTGTTTTCTATTTGTTTAATGAGACTGAGATTCCCTACTCAGATTCTATAAGGATTAAGTGAGATAATGCATGTAATATCTATCATAACAATAATAATAACAAAGTTATTGAAATAACATTTACTAAGCACTAGTCTCTCATTTTCTTCCATCTCATTGCCAAAACTATGGTCTAAGTGACCATTTGGGTCTTATTGGTAGAGCATGATATCCATTTAACTGTACCCTGCCCACTGCCCTGCATTGTACATTCTCACGTGCCATGCAGCTGGAGTGATATTTTTACAAAGCAAATATGATCTCATGAGTCTAGGCTAAAGCCCTTCAAAGGCTCTCCATTGCTCCTAGAACATGGTCTGCAAGCTTCAGCCTGGTGTGGCCCCTGCTGCCACTTGAGCCGCCTCGTGATCGTGCTCCCCGTATAGCTCTCAGCAGTCGAGGCATCCTGGCCTGCCTTGTGATTTCTTGCACGCGCCCTGCTCTGCCTCATCGCCTCCTTCCTCATGGGGCCCTTACACAAGCCAGTCTTTGTGCTCAGAGTTTTTCCTCCTGTTCCCAGCTGCTTAATACTTACTCTTATTTCAGACCTCTACTCCTCTACAGCTATTTCCCCTTCTTCCCGAGGCCACTCCCTGTCAACTTCCTCAGCCAGGTCTGATCGTCCCCACCCCCCAATCTCATGTGCCGTAGTACCATACGTGCCTCCTTCAAAACACTTAATGCAGTTATAATTTTATATTTATTTGTACGATTATTTAATCCTTATTTATTATATTGTATGATTATTTAATATGTACCTTATCTGCTAGAATAAAAGCCCCATGAGATTAAGGACTAGGTCTTTATCCCCAGGACCTAGTAGAGAGATACCAGAGTTGAGTAAATTTTGTTGAGTAAATTAATTTGTGAAACTCAGGGAGTGCCTGTGTTCTCTCCATTGAATCCTTACAGTGACACTGGGACATGGATATTATTGTCCCTTTCTTATAGAAGGAGCAAATAAGGCTCAGAGTGTTTTTACAGAGCCTTTGCTTAAGATTGCACAGAGCATTCATCGTGGTGCTGTAGTTTGCATTCAGGTTGCTTCACATCTAAACCCTGTGCTCTTAACCTCTAGGCTTTGCTGCCTCTTGAAGAACCAAGTATAAGTGTGCGAGGTGTGTCGCTCTCCGCACAGTTAGAAACTGGCTCATCTTAACTAGCTCTGTTTGTTTTGTTTGTTTGCCATCAAAGTCCGTGGGTTGTATCGAAACTTTCTGTAGTTCATGGTCAACCATTTGTTGAGAGCTAGGAAGGATCAGGCATTATGCTGCTGTAAAGAAGTCAAAGTTTAGGGGTGAGATAGCTACACAAACAAATAATCCCTCTTGCATTGCACGCACAATTCTTTCTCATTGCAATGCACGCAAAGGGCTATGGGAACCTGCCAGAAAGGCTGCCTTATTCTGACTGAGAACAGGAGTTGATGAGAGGCTTCCCTGAGGGGTCATTTCCCAGTAGACTGTGAGGCCCTCAAGACGAAGGAGGGCCTTTGTGAACTCATTTCTCCAACAGAGAGGGATACGGTTCCTAGGTATGCATCTGTGTAAGGTCTCTCTTATTCCTTAGATTTAATTGACAAATACATATAATGCAGGGATCACCATTGCTAGTCAGATATCCACATTTACTGCGTCCCCACCCTTTCCCAAGTGTGTGCTCTTTGGCCCACGTCACATTTAAAATTGCTTTGAATGAACATGATTTTAGGCAGAGGTCCCACCACTTTGCCATACTCCCCATCAGTCCCTTGTTGTCTTGCCCTGATTTGACTCACTCATTGATCGTATTTACTTGACCCCTTTTGAGTCTGCAAACCATGTATGGAATACCAGGGGAACTTACTTCTTGAATTAGGAAGCCAGCATCATATTCTGGAAAGAGAACTGAGATAACATTTGGAGTCCTGACTTTGCTCTTGACCTCGTGAAGACCTGTGATTTTGAGTGCTTCTCTATCTTTCCACATCTAGGAACTGAGAATAATAATCCCTGCCCTGACTCCCTCCTAGAGATATTGTGAAAATCAAATGAGATCATGCACATAAAAATAGTAAATGGAGAGGTGTGTTCAAGTATAAGGGACTATAATTCAGAGACAGAGAGCAAGCTGTCCATGAACAGCCTGCCCTGTAATTTCTGACACCTGCCGTCAGAAAGAGAGGACTAATTAAAAGGGCAAGAGAGTTACACAGTCAACGACACACAGGCACAAAGGGAGAAGAGCCCTGCTTCCAATCACCAGCGTGAGGGAGTAGGAAAATTGAGATTACAGTTTGAATGGAGTCTCAGAGAACTATGCAACAATTACGCAAATAATTACGTTACAATGTATTGCACTGGTCTGCAGTTGTATGTTATGGTATCAATTATAAAGTGGAACATTAACCACCCTATCTTTACACCACTTCATAGTGTTGAAAAAACTTTGTTCAGTAATGAGCTCTATTTTTTTCAATAGGCAGGAAGGAGGAAATGTAGTTTTCCTAGCCTCAATTTATAACTGAAAGTTTATTGATAATGCATTTCATTTCACATGGCTTAATTTCATGCTTAGTAACAGTTGCAGAGGTGTCTGGTGACAATTTATGCATTTGTAATTATTTCTAACCTCTATTTATAATTCTGCCTCAACTTTCTGTTTTTGATGTCTTTCTCGATGCAATTTTTGGCTTCAAGACCGCCCAGTTTTGCAGCCATGAAAGCTGGATAGAATCCAGAAAAGTAGGCGACGTACAGCTGCCTATCTCTGAACTGTGATGAGAATGCACGTTAACCTTTCTCTCCTCAAGTGGAGAGGCTGCCAGGGTGCAAGAGGCATCCCCCGACCCCATCACTGCATTTCCCCACAACTCGGTGCGTTTTCTTTGAGATTCACTGTGAGATGTTATCATAGCTCACGGAGAAATGTTACTAACTTTAATTTACTGAAATTGAGTGTTCTATGAGACGTTGAATCAAGCTGCTTTCTCCTCGCTGGTAAACACATTTATTAAAACAAAAAAGATTAGTAACTTACTGTGCCCTACCTGGCTGATCCACATTAACAGTGAAAATAACATCTCATAACCTAGGACGCGATGTTTTATTTTATTTTTGTTTGTTTGTTGTTCTGAGACCTCTGCTATGAGACTGATAGAACCATCAGACCTCTCAAATCTAACATCATAAAACAATCTATCAGGGAGTCGTTTACTTTGTGGGGAAAACAGATGCTTGGCCCTTCAGTGTAAATCAGAGATCATCCAGCATGTTGTCACAGCTGAGGATTTTCCATCTCAGGCAGAGGGATGGGTCAATTCAAAAGGACTGTTTCTTCGAAGTCTTCCTTTTATGGTAAGAATTGCACTGTATCTTCTTTTCCTTACAGGTTTTTGGGTGTGCCCATGGGGTAAGGCTTAGTCCTTCTGTGTTCTTATAACCCTGGCAGTATTTCTGAGAACATGTTGTTCCATTTTATGGAACTCCTCTTTTGCAGAGATTTCTCCTCCTCCAAACTGAATTACTCAGGAGCTGACACTCAACTTGGTAATGTTGATGGTCCCATTGTGTGCAGAGTGCTGGGTATGTAGTGGGTGTGTGATTGATGATGGTGTTTAAATACATGCATGGTTTTTGTCGTTTTCCTTTTCAAAGTCATGGGGAAAAAAAAATAGAACTACGATTAGGTGATTGAAAGTTAGGAATGACTTTCATTACCTGGCTGGCGTTGGTATCTTGTCATTTGTTAAATTACAAAATGTGTATATAATGGTGAAGAGCTTGGGCTCTGCGGTCAACCACTGCTCGGTTCAAATGCTCCCTCTGGCACTTACCAGCTGTATGAGCTTCTGAACGTAACTGCCTCAGTTTTCTCATCTATAAAATGGGGGAAGTGATACTAGAGGAAGCTGATTTCACTTATGTAAAACAACCCTGGTCAATCTTAGATCAGCATGCCGAAATGCGAGCAGATGAGGGACTTCCCTGAGAAATGTAGGGGCTTAACCATAGGACGGTGTTTCAGACACATGTCACAGTTACTTGGAAGTCCAGAAGTGGGAGAGAAGGTTTAAGCTCTACTTGTAATGAGACTTACTTTCTTTGTAGAAAGCTCTCTGTTTTGTGGCTGGATGACAATTTTAAAAGATTCCCCCTCTTCCCATGTCCTCCCACTCTTTCCCCCCAAACAAAATTGTTGTTATGTTGGCCAATCAAAGAGATGTGCCCTGTCACATGCAGCCTGGTTACCTTCAACCACTGCCCCTGGAGTTGCTGTAGGGATTGAGTGAGATTATGTTCCTAAAGTACTGAGCACTGTCCCTGGCACGTAGTTAAGCATCAATAAGCATTGGCTATTGTTTTTATCATTGTTGCCCAGCCATAGGTGTAACTGTATGTGCCTAGAATTGGTATAAAAACTGGTTTATGAGAAATGGAGAACAATTGTAAGCGATGCCTTATTAATATATATTAACCACTTCCTTGAGCAGCTGTCCAAGGAACGGCATTCACCTTCACCTCACATGGGAGCTCTGAGATTGTCATGAGTTGTACATAGTGGTGGGGGGGAAGGGTCTGCCGCAGAGATGACACAGGTTGGCATCAAACTGACCCCTCCTCAAAATGTCTTCAGAGCATCTCAGACCTCATTTATGTTTCTGGGGTAAATGCCAGAGTTGGATGTGTGTCTTTGCCAGTCATTCTGCACAGTAAGTGGTGCTTGACACCAGGGTTGTCTGTGAAACATGGACCACAGGCTGGGATGGAGGGCTGTCTGCAGGGATGGACAGGAAGCTGACACTTGGCTCATCACTGGGGCTTCTGCCTTGGTACTGTATATTCTGACTCAGTTTCTGAGCAGGGTGGTAGCAGGCATGCTGGGCTGGAAGACAAGAAACCTGGGTTGATATTTTAGGTGCAAGAGACAGAGATTATAGAATCATGGAAGGCTCAGAGCACGGAAGGCTCAGGACTTGTCTATAATAGCAACGAGCTAGTATTTATTGAGTCTCTATTATATGACAGGCACGGCATTAAGTGATTTTCATATATTATAACTTATTTAATTCTTGCAGTAGCCCTGCAAATTAAGCAGTATTTTACGTATTTTCATTTGCAGCAGATATGCTAAAGGTTTTGTGTATATCACCTCATTTAATTTTTATAAATTTCAGTCGGGGCTGGTGATATTATGTTTGGAAATGGAAAGTCTGAACCTTAAAGAGTTTAAGTGATTTGTTCAGCCACAGATAGTTACTAAGTGGCAGAGCCGGGTGGTGAGCCCCAGTGTCTGTGAGAGCCATACCCAAACACCCAACTGCAACTCTCTCCTGTCTCATGTCTCACTTAGTGTGGTTGAGACTAGCAGCTGTAAGGAACACGCCCCAGGATGTTGGGTGGATCTTCTTGAGGATCAGAGTCCTTTTTATGCTCTCCAGCTCACTGTGTGGACTTGCATGGCCCACAGAGTCCATCCAGCTCTGGCGTGGTGTGCTTCTGCTCCTAATTCAGCCCATCTAGCCTCTTAAGTGAACGCCTTGAATTGAAGTTCCCCATAATGTTTAGTTTTGTTCTGGGATATCAGCAGAGCCAGGATATAACAACCGTGATAGAATGACTTCCTAGGTTGTTTACCAGCTCTAAAGATGTTTGCCTACTCCTACTTCTACTATTTCTGCAAACTATTGGGAGGAGAAGGGTGGTCTCTGTATGCAAGTTGTTGATGATTGAAGTCATTGAGAATTGTATCATGTCACGTGAGTGAAATTTGCAAAAGGATAATTGGCAAGTGTAGTTTCTCATTTCATGTGGCTTACACTGATTATGGCTTTCCCACCCCCCTTTCTTCAGGGATAGGATCAATTCCGAAAGGCTAATAGCCTTCTATTTTATGCGTTTGTTGTCCTCAGGCAAGTTGGTGGTCAGCTGATTGTGTTATTTAACTGTGGGGCTGATGTATTATCCTGTGGTTGAAAAACTTAAAGATGTGATGAAGCCTCCAATTTGTCCAAAACTTTCTGGTACTAAATTTGCATTATACAACTTAGACATTAACCTTGGTTGAGCATATAGTTTTGGTAGCATAGCCAAGGGGCTGAAATGAATATTTTCGTTTTGTGTAATACAGGACATTACTGAGTTACAAGTGAATTACATCACCTCTCTCCTCTCCTGTCTCCTGCCCCTTTCCCTCTCTGCTGCTTATTCATTACACTCCTCTCTGTCTTTTATCTTCTTCCTTCCGGAATGGAACACACTCTTCACAGATTATAATGATGCGGAATAAACATTTATATGGGTTGGCCAGAAAGTTCGTTAAGGTTTTTCCACGTTACGGATAAACCCGAACAAGCTTTTTTGCCAACTCAACATTAATTATTCAAGACTTTCTGGAAATCCATAGTTTCAGTGCTTAGGACTTGTGTACAGAGGATGTGTAGACAAGGGTGTCGTCTTCTTTGAATCCATAAGTTAGCAGTGTTCATATTTCATCGACAAGACTAATTTTGGTGAGTTGTTCACCATTAGGAAGTAAATGACCAAATTGTATTACTGATTAGTGAAGTGCTGTCATTTAACACACATCCTTTCCTTTCTCATCCTCACCTGGACCCAATGGAGAGGCCATCTGGTTTCAACTCCTCCCTCTGTTTGACCCCCAGACCTTAGTTGCATCAGTTACTCCTCAGCTGTTATCAAATTCCTTTGGGTCATATGGCTCTTAAGCCATTGGCTCTGCTGCCAGGACCCAGGGCTTTTCCATGAGGTAACTCCTGTCATGTCTCTGCACATAAATTTCATCAGTCTGCCTTATGTCAAAGCACCTTCTGACCCATAAGCAGTTTCCATCTTTCTCACCACCATCTTCACTATCATCCTCACCACCATCCTCAGCATCACCACTACCATCATCATCGTGTCTGCCAATTATTGAGCCCTTACTAGCATGCCACACGTTCTGCTAAGAAGTACTTTCCTAACTATTCCATGTCATTCTACGAGGCAAGTATTATTATCCCTCCTTTACCAATGAGAAATCTGAATGTCAGGAAAGTGAAATTACTTGAACAAGTCCAGATAGTCACTAAACGGCTGAGCTGGATTGGTATGCCTCTTGTGTTCGGTTCTGAAACCTATTTCAAGCATCACTATGCAATTATACTATTCGTCCTCTTCCTGATTCCCCCTGTCCCTTTCCCAGGCACACCTAGGCTGGTTGGGGAGGGAAAAAAACAAATACAAGACCTGATCATTGTGAAAGAATGCTGTCTAGCTCAGGTACTAACCAGCTGGTGCTGTTGGACAAGTCACATCTGATTTTAGGTTACCCGTCTGAAAAAGAAAGACAACTGAATGAAACGGTGCTTAGAGTTCCTCCCAGTCAAAATTTCTCCGATTTTCCTGACCTCTCTGCTAATTACCATGGAAAACAACAAAAACATCTCAGACTTTCATAAAATTGCTCTCTGATAATAATAACAGTAAGATCTATGGTGCTTTACAATTTGCATTCTACCTTTGCATATTTTGATAATAATAGTAGTAATAATAATAGTAATAATAATAGCACCTATCACTTAGTTAGCACTTTCCGTGTGCCAGGCATTCATTTAATCTATGGCGGCACTAAAAGTTTGTCTTCACCTATATCACTTATCAAAACCTACCCATTTATCATAATACAATTCATTGTATTACAGCATTCCTTCCAATACTTAGTTTTGTTTTGTTTTTTTTTTTGTTTAAATTTCTCGTATTTCCAATTTTGCAGTAGCAATGTGTACTTACTTAGGAGTAAAGAGTACCCCGTGTAGGTGAATTAGATCCATATAGTCAGGAGCACAGCAACAGAGAAAAGACATTGTCGATTTGTGCTCTCTGCTTTCCGCACCTTCCTGCAGACACACACTGTTGGTAGAGGAGCTGAATTGGCACCCTGGGGTTGGGCAACTGCTGCTGAAAGATGATGTGCTGAGAATGGAAATCTTCTGTACCTGAGTGATGCCTCATGTTTGTTTCAGAACAGTATAATTGATACATGTTCTTTTCCTTTTGTTTTGTTGTCATTTTTTTTAACATCTTTATTGGAGTATAATTGCTTTAAAATGGTGTGTTAGTTTCTGCTTGATAACAAAGTGAATCAGTTATACATATACATACGTCCCCATATCTCTTCCCTCTTGTGTCTCCCTCCCTCCCATCCCTCTAGGTGGTCACAAAGCACCGAGCTGATAAGCGCCGAGCTGATCTCCCTTTGCTATGCGGCTGCTTCCCACTAGCTATCTATTTTACATTTGGTAGTGTATATATGTCCATGCCACTCTCTCACTTTGTCCCAGCTTACCCTTCACCCTCCCTGTATCCTCAAGTCCATTCTCTAGTAGGTCTGTGTCTATATTCCCGTCTTGCTCCTAGGTTCCTCATGACCATTTTATTTTATTTATTTATTTGTTCTAGATTTCATATATATGTGTTAACATACGGTATTTGTTTTTCTCTATCTGACTTATTTCACTTTGTATGACAGACTCTAGGTCCATCCACCTCACTACAAGTAACTCAATTTCGTTTCTTTTTATGGCTGAGTATTATTCCATTGTATATAGGTGCCACATCTTCTTTATCCATTCATCTGTCGATGGACAGTTAGGTTGTTTCCATTTCCTGGCTATTGTAAATAGAGCTGCAATGAACATTGTGCTACATGATGCTTTTTGAATTATGGTTTTCTCAGGGTATATGCCCAGTAGTGGGATTGCTGGGTCGTATGGTAGTTCTATTTGTAGTTTTTTAAGGAAGCTCCATACTGTTGTCCACAGTGGCTGTTATCAATTTAAATTCCCACCAACAGTGCAAGAGTGTTCCCTTTTCTCCACACCCTCTCCAGCATTTATTGTGTGTAGATTTTTTGATGATGGCCATTCTGACTGGTGTGAGATAATAACCCATTGTAGTTTTGATTTGCATTTCTCTAATGATTAATGATGTTGAGCATTCTTTCATATGTTTGTTGGCAATCTGTATATCTTCTTTGGAGAAATGTCTGTTTAGGTGTTCTGCCCATTTTTGGATTGGGTTGTTTGATTTTTTTGTTATTGAGCTGCTTATAAATTTTGGAGATTAATCCTTTGTCAGTTGCTTCATTTGCAAATATTTTCTCCCATTCTGAGGGTGGTCTTTTTATCTTGTTTATGGTTTCCTTTGCTGTGCAAAGGCTTTGAAGTTTCATTAGGTCCCATTTGTTTGTTTTTATTTCCATTTCTCTAGGACGTGGGTCGAAAAGTATCTAGCTGTGATTTTTGTCATAGAGTGTTCTGCCTATGTTTTCCTCTAAGAGTTTGATAGTGTCTGGCCTTACATTTAGGCCTTCAATCCATTTTGAGTTTATTTTTGTGTATGGTGTTAGGGAGTCTTCTACACTACAGTTACATGTAGCTGTCCAGTTTTCCCAGCACCACTTATCGAAGAGGCTGTCTTTTCTCCATTGTATATTCTTGCCTCCTTTATCAGAGATAAGGTGATCATATGTGTGTGGGTGTATCTCTGGGCTTTCTGTCCTGTTCCATTGATCTATATTTCTGTTTTTGTGCCAGTACCATGCTGTCTTGATTACTGTAGCTTTGTAGTATAGTCTGAAGACAGGGAGCCTGATTCCTCCAGCTACGTTTTTCTTTCTCAGGATTGCTTTGGCTATTCAGGGTCTTTTGTATTTCCATACAAATTGTGAAATTTATTGTTCTAGTTCTCTGAAAAATGCCAGTGGTAGTTTGATAGGGATTGCATTGAATCTGTAGATTGCTTTGGGTAGTAGAGTCATTTTCACAATGTTGATTCTTCCAATCCAAGAACATGGTATATATGTCCATCTGTTTGTATCATCTTTAATTTCTTTCATCAGTGTCTTATAGTTTTCTGCATACAGGTCTTTTGTCTCCTTAGGTAAGTTTATTCCTAAGTATTTTATTCTTTTTGTTGCAATGGTAAATAGGAGTGTTTTCTTAATTTCTCTTTCAGATTTTTCATCATTAGTGTATAGGAATGCAAGAGATTTCTGTGCCTTAATTTTGTATCCTGCTACTTTACGAAATTCATTGATTAACTCTAGTAGTTTTCTGATGGAATCTTTAGGATTCTCTTTGTATAGTATCACGTCATCTGCAAACAGCGACAGCGTTACTTCCTCTTTTCCGATATGGATTCCTTTTATTTCTTTTTCTTTTCCGATTGCTGTGGCTAAAACTTCCAAAACTATGTTGAATAATAGTGGTGAGAGTGAGCAACCTTGTCTTGTTCCTGATCTTAGTGGAAATGGTTTCAGTTTTTCAGCATTGAGGACAATGTTGATTGTGGGTTTGTCATATATGGCCTTTATTATGTTGAGGTAAGTTCCCTCTGTGCCTCCTTTCTGGAGGGTTTTTATAAGAAATGGGTGTTGAATTTTGTCGAAAGCTTTCTGTGCATCTATTGAGATGATCATATGGTTTTTCTCCTTCAATTTGTTAATATGGTTTATCATATTGATTGATTTGCGTATATTGAAGAATCCTTGCATTCCTGGAATAAACCCCACTTGATCATGGTGTATGATGCTTTTAATGTGCTCTTGGATTCTGCTTGCTAGTATTTTGTTGAGGATTTTTGCATCTATGTTCATCAGTGATATTGGCTTGTAGTTTTCTTTCTTTGTGACATCTTTGTCTGGTTTTGGTATCAAGGTGATGATGGCCTCATAGAATGAGTTTGTGAGTGTTCCTCCCTCTGCTATATTTTGGAAGAGTTTGAGAAGGATAGGTGTTAGCTCTTCTCTAAATGTTTGTTAGAATTCGCCTGTGAAGCCATCTGGTCCTGGGCTTTTGTTTGTTGGAAGATTTTTAATCACAGTTTCAATTTCAGTGCTTGTGATTGGTCTGTTCATATTTTCTATTTCTTCCTGGTTTAGTCTCGGAAGGTTGTGCATTTCTAAAAATTTGTCCATGTGTTCCAGGTTGTCCATTTTATTGGCATATAGTTGCTTGTAGTAATCTCTCTTGACCCTTTGTATTTCTGCATTGTTAGTTATTACTTCTCCTTTTTCATTTCTAATTCTGTTGATTTGAATCTTCTCCCTTTTTTTTTTTGATGAGGCTGGCTAATGGTTTATCAATTTTGTTTATCTTCTCAAAGAACCAGCTTTTAGTTTTACTGATCTTTGCTATCGTTTTCTTCATTTCTTTTTCATTTATTTCTGATCTGATCTTTATGATTTCTTTCCTTCTGCTAACCTTGTTGTTTTTTTCTTCTTCTTTCTCTAAGTGCTTTAGGTGTAAGGTTAGGTTGTTTATTTGAGATGTTTCTTGAGGTAAGATTGTACTGCTATACACTTCCCTCTGAGAACTACTTTTGCTGCATCCCATAGGTTTTGGGTCATCGTGTTTTCATTGTCATTTGTTTCTAGGTATTTTTTGATTTCCTCTTTGATTTCTTCAGTGATCTCTTGGTTATTAAGTAGTGTATTGTTTAGCATCCATGTGTTTGTATCTTTCACACATTTTTTCTTCTAATTGTTATTGAGTGTGATAGCATTTTGGTCAGAAAAGATACTTGATATGATTTCAATTTTCTTAAATTTACTAAGGCTTGATTTATGACCCAAGGTATGATCTATCGTGGAGAATGTTCCATGAGCATTTGAGGAGAAAGTGTATTTTGTTATTTTTGGATGGAATGTCCTATACATATCAATTAAGGCCATCTTGTTTAATGTATCATTTAAAGCTTGTGTTTCCTTATTTATTTTCATTTTGGATGATCTGTCCATTGGTGAAAGTGGGGTGTTAAAGTCCCCTGGTATGATTGTGTTACTGTCAATTTCCTCTTTTATGGCTGTTAGTATTTGCCTTATGTATTCAGGTGCTCCTATGCTGGGTGCATAAATATTTACAATTGTTATATTTTCTTCTTTGATTCATCCCTTGATCATTATGTAGTGTCCTTCTTTGTCTCTTGTAATAGTCTTTGTTTTAAAGTCTATTTAGTCTGATATGAGAATTGCTACTCCAGCTTTCTTTTCATTTCTGTTTCCATGGAATATCTTTTTCCATCCCCTCACTTTCTGTTTGTATGTGTTCCTAGGTCTGACGTGGGTCTCTTGTAGACAGCATATATACGGTCTTGTTTTTGTATCCATTCAGCCAGTCTGTGTCTTTTGGTTGGGGCATTTTATCCATTTACATTTAAGGATATTATCGATATGTATGCTCCTATTACCAGTTTCTTAATTGTTTTGGGTTTGTTATTGTAGGTCTTTTCCTTCTCTTGTGTTTCCTGCCTAGAGAAGTTCCTTTAGCATTTGTTGTAAAGCTGGTTTCGTAGTGCTGAATTCTCTTAGCTTTTGGTTGTCTGTAAAGGTTTTAATTTCTCCATCAAATCTGAATGAGATCCTTGCTGTGTAGAGTAATCTTGGTTGTAGGTTTTTCTCCTTCATCACTTTAAATATGTCTTGCCACTCCCTTCTGACTTGCAGAGTTTCTGCTGAAAGTTCAGCTGTTAACCTTATGGGGATTCCCTTGTGTGATATTTGTTCTTTTTTCCTTGCTGCTTTTAATATTTTTTGCTTGTATTTAATTTTTGATAATTTGATTAATATGTGTCTTGGTGTGTTTCTCCTCGGATTTATCCTATATGGGACTCTCTTAGCCTCCTGGACTTGATTAACTATTTCCTTTCCCCTATTAGGGAAGTTTTCAACTATAATCTCTCCAAATATTTTCTCAGTCCCTTTCTTTTACTCTTCTCCTTCTGGGACCCCTATAATTCGAATGTTGGTGTGTTTAATGTTATCCCCGAGGTCTCTGAGACTTTCCTCAGTTCTTTTCATTGTTTTTTTTTTTTCCTGCTCTGCAGTAGTTATTTCCACTATTTTATATTCCAGGTCACTTATCCGTTCTTCTGCCTCAGTTATTCTGCTATTGATGTCTTCTAGAGAATTTTGAATTTCATGTATTGTTGTTCATCATTGTTTGTTTTCTCTTTAGTTCTTCTAGGTCCTTGTTAAATGTTTCTTGTATTTTCTCTATTCTATTTCCAAGATTTTGGATCATCTTTATTATCATTATTCTGAATTCTTTTTCAGGTAGACTGCCTCTTTCCTCTTCATTTGTTAGGTCAGGTGGGTTTTTACATTGCTCCTTCATCTGCTGTGTGTTTCTCTGTCTTCTCATTTTGCTTAACTTACTGTGTTTGGGGTCTCCTTTATGCAGGCTGCAGGTTTGTAGTTCCTGCTGTTTTTGGTGTCTGCCCCAGCGGCTAAGGTTGGTTCAGTGAGTTGTGTAGGCTTCCTGCTGGAGGGGACTAGTAGCTGTGTTCTGTTGGATGAGGCTGGATCTTATCTTTCTGGTGGGCAGGTCCACGTCTGGTGGTGTGTTTTGGGGTGTCTGTGGCCTTATGATTTTAGGCAGCCTCTCTGCTAATGGGTGGGGTTGTGTTTCTCTCTTGCTAGTTGTTTATCATAGGCTGTCCAGCACTGTAGCTTCTTGGTCGTTAAGTGGAGATTGGTCTTGGCATTGTGTTGGAATCTCTGGGAGATTTTTGCCATTTGATATTACGTGGAGCTGGGAGGTCTCTTGTGGACCAGTGTCCTGAACTTGGCTCTCCCACCTCAGAGGCTCAGCCCTGACACCTGGCTGGAGAACGAAGAGCCTGGCATCCACACGGCTCAGAATGAAAGGGAGAAAAACAAAGAAGGAAAGAAAGAAGAAGATAAAATAAAATAAAATAAAATATAGTTATAAAAATCATTATTAAAAAAATTTAAAAAGTAATAAAAGAAAGAAAGAAAGAAAAAAAAGAACAACCAAACCAAAAAAGAAATCCACCAATGATAACAAGTGCTAAAAACTATAGTAAAAAAAAAACCAAAATGGACAGACAGAACCCTAGGACAAATGGTAAAAGCAAAGCTATACAGACAAAATCACACGCAGAAGCATACACATACACACTCACAGAAAGAGAAAAAGGGAAAAAAATACATATATCATTGCTCCCAAAGTCCACCTCCTCAATTTGGGATGATTCGTTTTCTATTCAGGTATTCCACAGATGCAGCAGGGTACATCAAGTTGATTGTGGAGCTTTATTCCGCTGCTCCTGAGGCTGCTGGGCGAGATTTCCCTTTCTCTTCTTTGTTCTCACAGCTCCTGCCGTTCAGCTTTGGATTTGGACCCGCCTCTGTGTGTAGGTCGCCTGAGGGCGTCTGTCCTTCGCTCAGACAGGAGAGGGTTAAAGGAGCAGCTGCTTCGGGGGCTCTGGCTCACTCAGGCCGGGGCGAGGGAGGGGTGCGGATGTGGGGCGAGCCTGCGGCGGCAGAGGCCTGCATGACATTGCACCGGCCTGAGGCGCGCCTTGTGTTCTCCCGGGGAAGTTGTCCCTGGATCACGGGACCCTGGCAGTGGCGGGCTGCACAGGCTCCCAGGAGGGGAGGAGTGGATAGTGACCTGTGCTCACACACAGGCTTCTTGGTGGCAGCAGCAGCAGCCTTAGCATCTCATGCCCGTCTCTGGTGTCTGCTCTGATAGCCGCGGCTTGTGCCTGCCTTTGGAGCTCGTTTAGGTGGTGTTCTGAATTCCCTCTCCTCGCGCACCCCGAAACAATGGTCTCTTGCCTCTTAGGCAGTTCCAGACTTTTTCCCAAACTCCTCCCAGCTAGCTGTGGTACACTAGTCCCCTTCAGGCTGTGTTCATGCGGCCAACCCCAGTCCTCTCCCTGGGATCTGACTTCCGCAGCGCGAGCCTCAGCTCCCGGTCCCCACCCATTCTGGCGGATGAGCAGACAAGCCTCTCGGGATGGTGAGTGCTGGTCCGCACCGATCCTCTGTGCAGGAATCTCTCTGCTTTGCCCTCTGCACCCCTGTTTGTGCGCTCTCCTCCGTGGCTCCAAAGCTTCACCCCCCACCCCCCATCTCCTCCAGTAAATGGGCTTCCTAGTTGTGGAAACCTTTCCTCCTTCACAGCTCCCTCCCACTGATGCAGGTTCCGTCCCTATTCTTTTGTCTCTATTCTTTGTTTTTTCTTTTGTCCTACCCGGGTACGTGGCGAGTTTGTTGCCTTTTGGGAGGTCTGAGGTCCTCTGCCAGCATTCAGTAGGTGTTCTGTAGGAGTTGTTCCACATGTAGATTTCTGATGTATTTGTGGGGAGGAAGGTGATCTCCACGTCTTACTCTTCTGCCATCTTGAAGCTCCTCTATGGTTTTTCTATTTTGTTTTGTATGGTAGCCAGGGTTGAACCCGTAATCTTCCTCCTACAATCCAAAACCTTCCCTCTTCCCACACTCTGCAGTGTTCACCCTTGGTGTAAGAAGAATCTTCTTTTCCTTATTCTTTCACCTTCCACATCCAGCCAATTGCAAAATGTCTTTCATACATTCTCATTCTTTCCTTTGACTCTTTTACTCTTTGGTGATGCATTGGCCTGGCCTATTGCCATGGCCCTCTTCCCAGTCTCCATCCATTATACGTTCATACCGGCAGCAGGGTAATCCTTCTCAAACCCAGAGAGAATAGTTGTACTCTCTTGATTTGAAAGTTTATATGAGTCCCCAGTGCTCATGGGATAAATACAGAGTCCCTTGTTTTGCCCTCAAGACCCTGCATGGTGTGGTCTCACCTTTTGTGTCCTTTCCTATAGTTACGGGAAATTTCTTTCATTCCTTAGACCATGCTTTGCACTTTTTCTCTTTTACATTTTTGTTAGTCACCCTTGTCTCTTTTTTTCCTTCTGTGTAAACGCTTAATGTATACTGCTTTATGTCATAGCTATTGTAGTTACACGAATCTCCTTTTTCAATTCATTCATTCAATGAATCTTCATAGCGTGACTTCTGTGTATTAGGTGTTATGCTAGGTACTGAAGATACAGCACAGAACAAAAAAGTCCACCATGTCCCTGCCCCCTCCCCAGACCCAGGCAAAGCCCAAGGAGACAAGCAAATAAAGTAATTGCCACATGGAAAAAGCACTGGGAAGAGAACTAACATGGGACTGAGAGAGAAAATAATGGTGACGATGGTAGGGTGGGGGGAGAAAGGAGGATAAGATGAGGAAAAGTCTAGCTGAGGAGGTTGCATTTATTTTAAGATTGGCCTGAAGTACAGGAAGGAGCCAGCCAACCTGCCGTGGGCTGAGTGCGGGACAACATTCCGGGCAGAAGGAATATCAATCAGGAGTCTATTCATACACCTTGAAGCTAGAAAATGCTTGGCTGTATAAGGATCTGAAAAAGGACTTTGGCTGGAAGAAGGAGATGGGTGGAGAGAGTATCAGAAGGTGATGCTGGAAAAGTAGGAGTCTTCAAAGTCAGGCCCTTAAAGTCGGGTAATGAATTTGGATTTTAGTCCCAAGGGCAATGGCATGCTGCTGGAGGCTTTTAAACAGGGAGGTGAGATTATAAATCCAGTTTATCCCTTCCTGCATTGCCCTCAGCACTGGTCACAGTGCCCTGAATATAACCGTTGCCAAGTGAGTACTTGTTGCATTATTGAATGCTGTGGCTGTGATTGATTATAGAATTAGCCACACTTCAGCAGGGGATGGATTTAGTCCTCTTTTCCAGTTTTCATCCAGCAAGCTAGATGAGTTCATAAAAAGGTAACTTTCCTGATAATCTCCTATTTTCGGTTCATTTATCACATACTGAGTAATGGCTCTGGTTATGCTTTAAGAAACTTCAGTGTTCTGGATAATTGAACTTTTCTTTAAATCCCATTGAGAAGTTCTCTTTCTCTTCACCAAAAGAAGTTTGAATTTTTGATATCAAAAATCATGGAGGTGCTGCTGTATTCTGAACCACAAAATATATGCTTTTTTAGTGGCTTAGAATATAGTTGGCAGTTCGATGCCCAGAGATTTAAAGTCCCTTGTCCAAAGGCGTCCAGATCTCCTGGATGCCGGCTGTGCTCTGCCACGTTGCTACTTTTTATATAATGGAGGTGATTCTCTAGATTCTTCTTTAATGCAGCACAGTGTTAATAAGCAGAATGCCTGATAAATATTTGCATCGTGCTCTTAAAAAAACAGCTTTGAAAAGCTGCCCATTTGATTTTTATCAAGAAATAATTGAGAAACTTGCTCCAGTTTACCTCTTAGTTAACAGCCTGCATTCGTCGGAATCTATTTGTTACAAGTGACAGAAACCAAATTCAAAACAGGGAATGTATTCGTATACATAGGTAAGCCACGGGAGATGGATCTGGACTCAGGTACTGTTTGTTTGGACCAATGAATAGAGAGGGAGGGGGAAGCAATTCACAGCCCCAGAAGAGGAGGGTGCTACTTCCAGGAGAACAAAGGGGCGCTGGCAGACAAAATGGTAAGTGTTGGCTTCTCCATACTGTAAAGACTAGCTATTTGGACTAGCAGTGATAATAAGTCCAGAATCCATGCTTTATTTACATATTGTTTTGTAGGTCCTCTTTTGTAGCAACTCTTCTTTTCAAGTGTATATTGGGTTTTTAGAAACAGATGTTTTTTTGGGAGTCAAGCCTTCAAGATAACCAAAATAGATAGTAAGTTATTGATACTGGTTTACTGAAGTGGCTGCATTGATGCATTGATTTCTCTAACAAACATTTTTAATGTCTATTATGTTCTAGGCATGGTACTAAGCATTCAGGATTCAAAGATGAGTAGGGCCTAGTCATTGCCCAGGAGAGACCTCCAGCTAGTTGGGGAGATAGATGTGTAGATGGATAATTGTAACAATGGGATAACTGCTGTTGAAACTCTTTTCCAAGATGGCAAGGGGTACAAGAAGCAGGGAGCTTGTCTAGGGGTTAGTCAAAGGAAACTTACCTAAGGATACACCATTTGGATTTAGTCTCGAATATTTAAGATTTAATGACTTTTTCTAGGTCTTTGCATTGGTGGGTGGAAGAAGGATGCTGCAAGCAAGGGACTAGCATGTGCAAAGGCAGGCAGCAGGAAAGGCAAACATGTGACCAGAGCATGGGATGTGGATGGACAGTGATGGTGGTACGAAAGTACTGTTAGGATGAATGTATACTTGCCTCCTTACTCTAGGGTCTGCTTTAAGGATTATAACATGCCTTTGGATGTTTGATTTCTAGAATGCTTGATAAGAATCGAACTCACTCCTTTATAATTATGCCGTCTCTTTCAAGTTCTCAACTTATGTTTGGAATGAATTTTCCCACAAAGTTAACATGTAAGAATGGGACGATAAAGAACTTTTTTTTTTCAAACTCTAGGATTTTAACTTTGAGATGGGTTTTAATGTTCCTCAGAATCCTGGATCACTTCAAGATATTTTGTGCTTTTGCATGGTTAGTCTTTTAGCTTTTATAAGGATTGTTGTGGTAGAAAGTTCTTTTCACAATTTTAAGGCAGTTTCTCCCCATCAGTCAATGAACTCTCAATTGGGGGTTGTCTGGGGCGCTTTGTAACTTTCTTTCCCATTAGAAATCAGAGCAGAGACTGAAGAACAGGGGTCATTTTTTTTCTGTCTCTGTTTTAGTTTCTTGTGGCTCTTCTTAAGAATCACTACTAACTTAGAGGGTTAAACAACACAGGTTTACTCTCTTACACTTCTAGAAGTCAGAAGGCTGAATTCAGTTTCATTGGGCTAAAGTCAAGATATCAGCAGGGTTCGTCCCTTCTGGACACTCAGAGGGCAGACTTTGTTGACTTGCCTTTTTCAGCTTCTAGTGGCCACCTGTATTAGTTGACTTGTGGCCCTTTCCTGCATTCAAGACACATCAATCTAATCTCTGCTTCCATTACCACACTGCCTTTTCTTTTTTCTTTTTTTTTTTTTTTGCGGTACGCGGGCCTCTCACTGTTGTGGCCTCTCCCGTTGCGGAGCACAGGCTCCGGACGCGCAGGCTCAGCGGCCATGGCTCACAGACCGAGCCGCTCTGCGGCATGTGGGATCTTCCCGGACCGGGGCACGAACCCGTGTCCCCTGCATCGGCAGGCGGACTCTCAACCACTGCGTCACCAGGGAAGCCCCCACACTGCCTTTTCTTTTGCTTCCTCCTGTGTGCTTCTTACATGTGATTACATGAGGCCCACCCAGATAATCCAGGATAATCACCCTTAACTTGATTTTCAGGTTCCAGAGATTAGGTCACAGGCATTTTGGGAGGCCATTATAGCCTGTAAGTCTCCTCGCAGCTATGAATCCTTTGATGGTAGCAGTTCTCCCAGTACCTTCTTGACCAGAATGATGCCATGAGCATTTTTGTGGCTGAAGGTTTATATACATTGTTTTCTAATTGCATCTAAATGCTTTTGCATTTGCCATATAGAACAATGCAAACAAGAAATTTAGTGATCACATTTGAATATCATTGTAAGAGTTTCTTAAGCCTTGCTTGACCATGAAAGTAATGCTTAGCAGGAAGATACCTTAGTAACTTTAGAGAAAGAAAATTTATTTTTAAAGAACTGGAGTGATCTCCCATGATCTCCTGTGATGTCTTATATCACGTTATAGCTTCTTTAGGGCACCAACTTTGTCTGTATTCGAGCCATTTATATGTATGATTTATCTTCTTACTAGACTGTAAGCTTCTTGGAGACAGAGCCCTTTTCTGATATATCAGTGTATCTGATAGAGCACATAACATACCTAAAATATAATTAGGAGCTTTCTGTGTATTAACTTTAATGCTCACAAAATCCGAGACAGAGGCTCAGAGAGCATATATAACTTGTCCCAAATTAGACAGGTAATAAGATACAGTGGTGAGTTTCAAACTCATTCTGCCTCCTGCACCCATGCTTTTATCAACTCCATTATGCTCCTCTTTACTTCTGCAGTAAAGTATGTGCTGAATGAATAAAAATTATTGCTTTATAGCTAGCGTATTACTTTCACATACATTATCTCATTAGATCCCCATAAAAAAAGGCAACTACCACCTGCTTCTCTGTTTTAGAGACAAACAGGCTCAGAATGGCCAAGTGTGCTCCTTTATTCACTCATTGAACCTTCATTCATTATACAGACATACAGAGAACCTCCATGAGGTGCCAAGCCTAGGCTAATCCTTGAGAAACAGTGGTAAACATAAAAGTCTGTTCCTCATGGAGCTTATGGTGCTGTGGTAACAAAGGATTACCTATGCCATGACTGCTCCAAAGGAGAAGTAGAGTGTTTTGTCGGAACAGACAATCGGGGACCATTCAATCTGGGGCAACACAGAAGGCCTCTTTGACCAGGGTATATTAATCAATAAACTTTTGGTTTGTAGTAATAGAACCTCTATTCAAAATAGCAAAAATATTTGGGTATGTATTGGCTCACATTGCTGAAGAAAATCTATGCATGTAAACTAGCTTCTAGGCTAAATTTAGAAGTTTATATGATGTTTTTAGAATTCTGTGTTGGATTTATTCTTCATAGACTGTCCTTCGCGGTTATAAAGGCCACTAGGCAACGAGATGTTTTTATTTTTCTTACTGTTAGAGACTCAGGAGAAATAAGGACAATTCTTTCCTAATAGCTATAGCAAACAGTTCCTTAGGAGGACTCAGTTTGGCCCTATTTGTTTTTACTTGTGAGTTATTGTGAAATGGTAGAAGGAGGGTTATAAAATTTGCTATCTTTCATAGTCTTGAATTCTGGAGCATGTTTTTATCTTTGAAAATCCTTTGAAACATGCATTTATAATTGATACTTATTTCATAAGTTGAAAATGTGATCCACGTATAGCCTTCTTCTTCGATTACTTTTGATAGCACTGCTAGAAATTCTTTTATAGCTTTCTCATTCACATTGCTGGTTTCACCCAAGAGCTTAAGGCTTTGGAAATTTACAGCAATGTTTGAAACTGCCAAACCTACCCACTACTAGGACTAACAGGAGCCTCTCATGTAGGATTTGGCAACTTCTGCTTAAGTTCTTCTTCTATAGATGATGCCTTCTCTTTGATCATGAGAAATATTTCTGATTTTTCTTTTTTGCTGTTTGCATAATAATCTTTTTGTTTCTTCTGTTTCTTTAGACTGTTTTTTTTTTTGAATTCACAGTACTTAAAGTTGTTTCAGATGTAGATAGTTCTTTAATTTTCTTACATTGTCTCTGATGGTCTGCAATGTTGATTTCTATATGCCTGTGGCTCCGGAGAGCAACATGTTCTTTTATTAGTTTCAGGTGTACAGCATAATGATTTGATATTATTACACATTGAGAAATGATTGACTCAATAAGTCTAGTTGCTATCTGTCACCATACAAAATTGTTAAAATATTATTGACTATATTCCTTATTCTGTACACTATATGCTCCTTGACTTATTTATTTTATAGCTCTAAGTTTGTACTTCTTAAAAACCTTCACCTATTTCGTCCATCTCCCCACTCTTCTCCCCTCTGGCAACCACCAGTTTGTCCTCTCTGTTTTTGAGTCTGTTTCTGTTTTGTTTTGCTTTGTTTGTTTGTTTTGAATTTTAGATTCCACATATAAATGAAATCATATGGTATTTGTTTTTCTCTGACTTATTTCACTTAGCATAATATGCTCCAGGTCCATCCATTGTTACCAAAAATGGCAAGATTTCATTCTTTTTTATGGCTGAGTCATATTCCATTATTACATATACATATCACACCTTTTTCCATTCATCTATCAGTAGATATTTAGGTTGCTTCCATATCTTGGCTATTGTGAGTAATGCTGCATATATCTTTTCTATTTAGTGTTTCAGTTTTCTTCTAATAAACACCGAGAAGTGGAATTGCTAGATCATATGGTGGTTCTATTTTTAGTTTTTTGAGGAAGCTCCTTACTGTTTTCCCTAGTGGCTACACTAATTTACATTCTCACCAGCAGTGCACAAGGGTTACCTTTTCTCTACATCCTCACCAACACTTGTTGTTTCTTGTCTTTATGATAATAGCCATCCTTACAGGTGTGCAGTGATACCTCTTTGTGATTTTGATTTTAATTTCCCTGATGATTAGTGATAGTGAACATCTTTTATGTGCCTCTTGGCCATCTGTATGTCTTCTTTGAAATAATGTCTGTTCAGGTCCTCTCCCCATTTTTTTAACAGTGTTGATTTTTTTTTCGATATTGAATTATATGAATATTTTATATATTTTGGATATCAACCCCTTATTGGATATAACATTTGCAAATATCTTGTCCTATTCAGTAGGTTGCCTTTTTGTTTTGTTTGTGGTTTCCTTCACAGTGTAGTCTTTTTAGTTTGGTGTAGCACTGTTTGTTTATTTTTACTTTTGTTTCCCTTGCCTGAGGAGACAAATCCAAAAAATATATAGCTAAGACCAATGTGGAAGAGATTACTGCCTATGCTTTCTTCTAGGAGCTTTATGGTTTTAGGTCTTAAATTTAAGTCTGTAATCCATTTTGAGTTTATTTTTATAGATAGTGTAAGAAAGGGGTCCAGGTTTTGTTTTTTTGCACATAGCTGTCCTATTTGCCAGTACCATTTATTGAAGTGACTTATTCCCATTGCACATTCTTGCTTCCTTTGTCGTACATTAATTGACCATGTGAACATGGGTTTATTTCTGGGCTCTCTGTTCTGTTCCATTGATCTGTGTGTCTGTTTTATGTCAGTACCATACTATTTTGATTACTGTAGCTTTGTAGTATAGTTTCAAGTCTGGGATCATGATACCTCTAGCTTTGTTTTTCTTTTTTGTTTTGGCTATTCAGAGTCTTTTGTGGTTTCATAGGAATTTTAGGATTATTTGTTCTAGTCTGTGGGAAATGCCACTGGTGTTTTGATAAGGATCATATTCAATCTGTAGATTGCTTTGGGTAGTATGGACATTTTAATAATATTGATTCTTCCAATCCATGAGCATGGTGTATCTTTCCACTTATTTGTGTTGTCTTTAGTTTATTTTCTCCATGTCTTATAGTTTTCAGAATACAGGTCTTTCATTTCCCTGGTTAAATTTTTCCTAGGTATTTTATTCTTTTTTATACAATTGTAAATGGGATTGTTTTCTTCATTTCTTTTTCTTATAGTTATTAGTGTATAGAAATGGAACATATTTCTGTATATTAATTTTGTATTGTGCAACTTTACTGAATTCATTTACTAGTTCTCATAGTTTTATGGTGGAGTCTTTAGAGTTTTCTATATGTAATATCATGTCATCTACAAATAGTGACAATTTTGTTTCTTTTCAATTAGGATGTCTTTTCTTCTTCTTGCCTATTTTCTGTGGTTAGGACTTCTAGTACTATGTTGAATAAAATGGCAAGAGTGGGCATCCTTGTTTGTTCGTGATCTTAGAAAAAAACTGAAAGTTGAGTATGATGTTATCTATGGGTTTGTCATATATGACCTTTATTATGTTGACGTATGTTCCCTCTATACCCACTTTGTTGAAAGTTTTCATTTTAAATGGATGTTGAATTTTGTCAGATGCTTTTTCTGTATCTGTTCAGATGGTTATATGTTTTTTTAATCCTTCATATTGTTAATATGGTTGATTGTTAATAAGTTGATTGACTTGTGGATGTTAAACCATCCTTGCTTGCATCTCTGGAATGAAGCCCACTTGATCATAGTGTATGATCCTTTTAATGTATTGTTAAAATTGGTTTGCACATATTTTGTTGAGAATTTTTGAATCTATGTTCATCAGGGATATTAGCCTATAAATTTTTTTCTGTGATGTCTCTGGGTTTGGTATCAGGGTGATGTTGGCCTAGTAAAATAAGTTTGGAAGTGTTCCCTGCTCTTTCATTTTTTGGAAGAATCTGAGAAGGATAGGTATTAACTCTTCTTTAAATATTTCTTAGAATTCAACTGTGAAGACATCTGTCCATTCAGGTTTTCTGTTTCTTTATTATTCAGTCTTGGAAGATTATACGTTTCTAGGAATTTATCCATTTCTTCTAGGTTGCCTAATTTGTTGGTATATAATTGTTCAGAGTATTCTTTTATGATTCTTTGTATTTCTGTGGTGTTGTTTGTAAACTCCTCTTTTATTTCTGATTTTATTTTGGTCCTCTCTCTTTTTTGCATGATAAGTTTGGCTAAAGATTTGTGGTTTTCATTTGTTTTTCAAAGAACCAGTTCTTAGTTCCATTGATCTTTTCTATTATTCCTTTTTAGTCTCTGTTTCCTTTATTTCCTCTCTGATTTTTATTATTTCCTTCCTTCTACTAACTTTGGGCTTGCTTGTTCTTCTTTTTCCTATTTCCTTTCAATGTAAATTTAGATTTTTTTATCTGCAGTTTTTCTTGCTTCTTGAGGTATGTCTGTATCATTATGAACTTTCCTCTTAAAACTGCTTTTGCTATGTACCATAGATTTTGGAAAATTTTGTTTCTATTTTCATCTGTTTTAAAGTATTTTTTATATCCCCATTGATTTCTTTATTGACCCATTGATTGTTTAGTAGCATTATGTTTAGTCTCCATGTATTTGTGGTTTTTTTCCAGTTTCTTCTTGTAATTGATTTCCAGTTTCATACTTTTGTGGTAGAAAAAGATGCTTGATATGATTTCTGGCCTTCTTAAATTTATGCATCTTGTTTTGTGGCCTAACGTGATCTATCCTGGAGAATGCTCCATGTGCACTTGAAAAGAATGTTTATTCTGGTGATTTTAGATACAGTGTTCTGTATATATCTGTTAAGTTCCCCTGGACTAATGTGTCCTTTAAGGCTCGTGTTTCCTTACGGATTTTCTTTCTGGATGATACATTCATTGATGTAAGTGGGGCATTAAAGTTCTCTACTATTATTATATTGCTATCTTTTTCTCCCTTTATTACTTGTAATTTGCTTTATGTATTTAGTTGCTCTTATGTTGGGTGCACAGGTATTTTCAAGTGTTATATTATCTTGTTGGTGTGATCCCTTTATCATTATGTAATGCCCTTTTTTGTCTCTTGTTAGAGTCTTTGTTTTAATGTCTATTTTGCCTGATATAATTATCACTATCTCAGCTTTCTTTTTGTTTTTATTTGCATGGTATATCTTTTTCCATCTCTTCACTTCATTCTGTATATGTCTTTAGATCTTAAGTGAGTTTCTTCTGGGCAGCATATATATATGGGTCTTGTTGTTGTTGTTTTTTTAATCCGTTCAGCCACCCTATGTGTTTTGATTGGAGCATTTAATCCCTTTACACATAAAGTAATTATTGATAGTTATGTACTTGTTGACATTTTGTTAGTTTTTTTCTGGTTGTTTTTGTAATTCTTCTGTGTTCTTTTCTTGTTCTCTTCCCTTGTGATTTGATGACTTTCTGTAGTGTTATGCTTATAGTCTGTTCTTTTTATTTTTTGTGTATCTTTATAGGTTTTTGGTTACCATGAGGTTCATATGTAACAATCTATGTATGTAGCATTCTATTCCAAGTTGATTGTTGCTTAATTTTTTTTTTTTTTTTTTACGGGCCCAGCCGCTCCGCATCACGTGGGATCCTCCCGGACTGGGGCACGAACCCGTGTCCCCTGCATCGGCAGGCGGACCCTCAACCACTGCGCCACCAGGGAAGCCCTAATTTTGAGTGCATTCTGAAAGCACTACATTTTTGCTGGTGCCGCTGATTCCAGAGAGACTTCCAGCAGTTCCTAGCCCATTTGGCAGATACTCAAAGTTAGTATATAGATTTCCTTCCCGTGTAGTCTGTGTGCCCTTTAAACTGATATATTTTTTGCTGTGTCTCAAGGCCAGGGAGTCTGCACTTGGTCCCATCAGTTATATCCCTCCCTATTACAAGTCACCTCATGGGGGCGGTGGGGTTCCTTTGGATACTGTGCCTTTGTCTTGCCTCTCCATTTCTTTTTTTTTTTTTTTCCCCCGGTACGCGGGCCTCTCACTGTTGTGGCCTCTCCCGTTGCGGAGCACAGGCTCCAGACGCGCAGGCTCGGTGGCCATGGCTCACGGGCCCAGCCACTCTGCGGCACGTGGGATCCTCCCAGACCGGGGCACGAACCCGTGTCCTCTGCATCGGCAGGCGGACTCTCAACCACTGTGCCACCAGGGAAGCCCTTGCCTCTCCATTTCTATGTGGTCCTTTTATGTGCAGGAGCTGTTCAGTCAGCCTTCAGTTCTTCAGGAGGAATTGCTCTACGTGTAAGTGTAGACTTGATGTGTTCATGGGAGTAGGTGAGTTCAGAGTTTTCTTCCACCACCAGCTTGGATCCCTCTCCACAACATGATTTCTTGTTTCTTTCAAAATGCTTATTTCAAGCTTTTCCTCAAGACTTAAAACTTTCCTTTTGCATGCGCTTCCTGGCATTTTTGAATCTGGATACTTCAATATAAATAGGATGCTGGAAGAGTGTTTTTTCATGTAACCAAACTCTTAAGTGTAAGAATAGCAAACCACAGCACTGTAGGATAGTGCACACAGTGAACTGGTTCCTGGTAGATGTTTGAGATGTGTCTGTTTTGTACCTTCCTGCATGGCTAGGCTCCCCTGGATGCAGATTCTGTGTCCACCTACTGTAGTGTTTTTGATGGACAAAATCATGCATCTACAAATGCCAAATTTGAGATATATTCAAATTGTTTCCTAATATTATCAGTGCATCACAACACATCTGCCTTTTCGAAACAAGTATTATAGAAGAACTGACTGTAATTGGAAGAAAAGAGAATAAAACCCAGGGCTTCTGACTTTGCCACTTTTTGCTCTACATAGCAGTGCTATTATGGATAGCAGTTGTGTGGACACTCACAGCATTTAAAATATAATGAAATGTATTTTTAAGACAAAAATGCCAGAGTCTAAGTGTCTAATCTTGTTACCTTAAGAGGTTATAAGGCTATACATTTATTTTTAGGCTGTTGCAGCCATTGTTTAAAATGCATTTGGAACAGTTTTGGTTTTGCCAGTAGTTTCATTTTATGGTATATTAATAAAATCACTTTCACTATTTATGACAAAGTCTCTAACAGGTATCCTTAGCTGGTCTTTTTTATTTACTCAAATGATTCTGAAACACATTGCCAGAAGAGCTAGAGTTTGTGAACATACTCTATAAACTCTGTAATTCTTTAGAGTTACACTAATGGAAGTTAATTTATGACTTCAGCAGTAATCATTTAAAAGTGAACCACATCTTTCAAATATGTTTTACTACTATAGAGAATTTTAAAAAATAAAGTGCCAGTGACTTTGAAGGCAGTTACAAAAGAAGAGCTCTTTTTTCTTTTTTTTTTTTTTTTGTGGTACGTGAGCCTCTCACTGTTGTGGCCTCTCCTGTTGCGGAGCACAGGCTCCGGACGCGCAGGCTCAGCAGCCATGGCTCACGGGCCCAGCCGCTCCGCAGCGTGTGGGATCTTCCCGGACTGGGGCACGAACCCGTGTCCCCCGCATCGGCAGGCGGACTCTCAACCACTGCGCCACCAGGGAAGCCTCAGAAGAGCTCTTAAAATGAATTTTTTTGGAAAAGTTGTAGGCTTTGCTAGAATAAGATTCTCTGATCTCCTCAGGCATGTATGTATACTCTCATAATTTTATAATCTCCATATATGTTTCTAAGACCTTATTCCTGCCTGATAAAACCAAAACAGCAAAACTTGAGCAGTTATTCCATATTTTAGTCTTTCTTACATTTAGCAGTGTCCTGCCTGGTGTTTGGTAAACACTGAGTACCTGGCAGTTGGCTGGTTGTTTAGTCTTTTGGTGCCTTCCTAGTGGTGACTTATGCTTAGCTAAAAGTTACTCAATAAACATTTGATCTTTTGCTCAACTCTTTTATTTAATATTTACTCTTATGGTTGAATATGGTATTTTATAAGAAGGTAGGATTATATTTAAGTGAAACAGTCCTTAGTGGGAGAAGATGAATTGTTATTTTGTTTTCTGTTTACTTCTTTTGAGTCTTGGTTGCAGAAATGTGAGCTTGTCACACACCTCAACACATAGCGCATTTCCATTATTTGTCCCAGAAATTCCTGCCTCTTGTTTTAGTTCATTATTTCCTTTTTACTTCCAAACCCCAGGCTCATTCCACTCTTCCTGAAGGCACTCTCTCTAAAATGCATGCCATGTGTCCTTACATCTACATGAATTCTTATAAAATATATATTACTAGTTTGGAGGGTATGGAGTTTTAATTTACATAAAACAATGTGCTATTATTTATCTTGTTTTTTCCTTTTGATCCACACTGTTTTTTAGATCTGTCCATGTTTTTGTTATAAACCTAATGTGTTGTTTCTGAATTGTACTCCGTAATACGTATCCCACATTTTAAATTATCCACTTTCTTACTTATAGACATCTAGGTTGTCTCTAAATCACCACTGTCGCAGAAATGCTGTCTTTGTTTGTTTGTTTTTTTTTTAAGATTTTATTTATTTTTGGCTGCGTTGTGTCTTCGTTGCTGTGCACGGGCTTTCTCTAGTTGTGGTAAGCAGGGCCTACTCTTCGTTGTGGTGCACGGGCTTCTCATTGCGGTGACTGTCATTGTTGCAGAGTACGGGCTCTAGGTGCGTGGGCTTCAGTAGTCGTGGCACACAGGCTCAGTAGTTATGGCTCACAGGCTCTAGAGGGCAGGTTCAGTAGTTGTGGCACACGGGCTTAGTTGCTCCTCAGCATGTGGAATCTTCCCAGACCAGGGCTAGAACCCGTGTCCCCTGCATTGGCAGGCAGATCCTTAACCACTGTGCTGCCAGGGGAGTCCGCTGTCTTGGTTGAATATCCTTGTGCATGTCCCCTTATAAGCCTGTTAGGAACTGATGTGAGAGATTCTATGGGGCAGAATATCAAATATGAGACTTCCAGGCCATAATGGATATTCATACCTAATTTACGTAAAAACAGCCAGGTTTTTGGAATAGCTCTTCCAATTCACATTCCCCTCATCAGTGCTTGTCCTCTCACATCCTTGCCACCACTTGGTATGATGTGATTTTTAAAACATATTTGCCTTTATGGTGGATAAGAAAGGATGTTATGTCATTATTTCTATTTGAATTCTTCTGATTAAGGGTAAATCTGAGTATTTTCTCACATTTAGTGGACACTCAGGTTTCCCCTTTTGTGAACTGGTTATTCATATTCTTTTGGGCAATTTCTAAGGATTCCTAAAGGACACACATTAATTTGCTGGAAAAAATTCTGCTCTTAGACTTGCAGGAATTTAGGCACAAATGTAAACATAGAAAATCTCTTAGTAGATTTGGGTCATTATATCCCCTTTTAAACATCTGTACAGCATCGATGTAGACAAATTCTGGATTCCCTCTTTCTCCATCTGATCACAGCATGGGAGATTAGCTCATTTCATGACGCTCAGTTCTTTCCCTGAACAACTTGACACTGTCACTTTTTGAAAAGATGCCTGGGAAGCTCTGTGGCATTCAGAGTCATATTGTGTTGTCTACATATCTGAGTAAATTTTATGCATTCTGGCAGGATTTGATTTCAAATGGTTAGAAAATTCTCTCTTTCTGGAGCCAATTAAAATAGTGACATGGATAGTGCATTATTTTTTCTTCTTCTGTAGTGGAACTCCTGTCAGAGTTCCTGTATTTTAATTGGCTCTATTTGAAAGGAAATTTTTAAATCCCCTGCTGCAGTATAAATGTACTTATTTATCCTTTGAAATTCCATCTGGTGCCTTTGCAATGGTTGTTGGGAATTACTTGTGTTGCTGCTCTTTGGGAAATGAGGTGCAGTGACATTTGAATTGATGAGAGCGGTACCACCTCAAATGAGGAGGCATTCCATAATCATGGGAGGTGGAATGTAGTTCCATTAGGTGCAAAGGTGAAAACATGATTTCTAGAAATACACAGTTCAGTATGAATGGTTTACTTATTAACATTGATTTATAACAATGATTCTCAAATTTTGGTGTTCACAAGACACTGTGGAATATGTAGATTTATTTTTGACCTCTCATTTGAAGGGGATTAAAGTCACCAAATGACTCAGAGCAAGATAATACTATATGATATAATCAGTTTGACCTATCAAAATGTCTCACAGACTTGTAAAAGCATCTGTGATTATCACACTTCTGACTTGGTCATTCTTCAGCACAGTTTAGTAGTCTGAGTATTAAGCTTCACTATGCTGGCTCATCTTCCTGACTGTATATTTAAAATAAAATCATGGAATGAGTTTAACTTTTATTGTATATTCATATCCTTGAGAGGTAAAGTAAAACTTTCAGTTCACTGACTGATTAACTGTTAGGCATAGAAATGGCCCTGGACAACATCCAGCTTAATTTTGATAGAGATGAGGAAACTGAGACTCAGAGAAACCAGGTTTCCTAAAAATGAAGAATCATTAGTTTCTTAAGTTTTTGGAAACTCTCAAAAGGTAAATACCTTCTTGCTTCAGTTTTGTTGGAGACCTTCCTGATTAATAGGTCATGGAGTCCTATGAGTCTTCTTATCTCAGGTTCTTTGGTTATTTCCATCTATCACACAGTGCAGCAAACCCTCAGATGAAAGGACTTGGGAGGAAGTTGCTCTTTGGTGAGATTCTTAGTCTGCCTATGTTCATATTTTTATAAACCAAATTATAAACTAACAAGAATTTTCAGTTAGGTATTCTAAATCTTCATATTCCTCAGTCTATTTGAGCATTCAGGTTAGTCCAGCATATCATCCTAGATAAAGAAAGACTAAGAGAGAATATAGTTAGTGGTTTATACCTGCATACCATGAAGCCCAGAAATTCCTTATGGGTTACTTGAAATGGAGGTCCCATAGAGAGGAAGGGTTGAGTAGTTGCAGAGGTAGGGGTTCTAAGAGAATAACCCCAGGTTCTCTACATTCATTTCAATCAGAGCCACAGATTTTTCCTCCTTAATATGTATTTGGATTTCGAAAATAAAAGATTTTATCTTACAAAGAGTTTTGCAGCCAGCAAAAGTTTGAACATCACTTGTAAAACTCATTGAGGGAGAAGGTGAGTTGAACAAGCAGAGGCTACTTCATTATTAGCAGTCGTTTTAGCAGCTGCGTCAGAGTAATGAGTATGGACCTCTTACATGGCAAGAGCTCCTATACAGAAGAGGATCTTTCCTCTAAATGTTTTAAGGGCTAGAATAAGACCGTAAGTCTCACTTTTTAGAAAAATGTTGCACAGGGAAGTAGCTCCATGCAAGTAAGAATTGTCTAAAATCAGAAGATTCATCCCAGAGGTAGAATGAGTAGAGAGAAAGAGAGAGACAAAGAGAGGGAGAGAGTGAAAAGGAGAGAGGGAAAGGGAGGGACCTTGTTACTTCCCCCAGCTTCAGTTCTGTCATCTGGAGATTGGGAAATTAACATCTGTTTGAGACATTTTGAAGAGTAAATGATACAGTATAGGTACATCTTCTGTGTAAGTTCCTGTATGTATGGAAAGAAACCCCATAACCGTGAATGCCCTTGGTAGGAAATTTAATGTACCACTCCTCATCCGATTGAAGCTTGCAGAGGCAAAGAGGGACAACTGAAAGAAATTTCAACAGAATTTAAAGGACTTTTTAAAGTTCGGTGTGATACAGACTTAAAATATAAATAAGCTGAAGGACGGTTTACATGAATTCATAGATGACTCATATTGAGCTCTTAAGTAGAAGTAGAGTCATACTCTTAATTCCAGTGACCTCTGGGGGACAGATAATCTAGCTTCTTGGTGACTGATTTGGCCTAGTACAGAATTCCTATATTCTTAAAAGTTAGGATCTAGAAAATATTTTTTCCTACAGATTCTGAAAGCATAGTCACTGAAAGTATTCTGAATTTGTTACATTGAGAACTAATGGAAGATGATGAAATATTAAGCAACCTAGAATAAGACAAATTCATTTTTCCAGATTAATAATAATAACAAATAATAACACTTGTTCATTCTACAATTAATTCATGCTGAAAATAGCACTGCAGCAACATCCAACATCTCTCTCTGGACCTTAAATTCCAGAAAAGCTAGGGTAAAGCCTTCTGTCCCCTGTGTGGAAGAGTATGAATCGTTTTGAGTATAATGTGTGTTAGTAAAAAACCTACAGGAATAATCGACAGTCATACACACACACACACACACACACACACACACACACACACATTATAGAAGAAACAAGAATAGTAGAACGCAAAACAGAAAGAATTGATGTAGCATCATCTTTTGGTCTTTCCTCCTCATGATGTCCTATCTGTGGCTCCAGGCTTATGCTATTACACACTTTAGATCATTGAGATAATTGCTGATCATGAGTATGAGCCCATGTAGTAGGTACACCAGCCTTGGTCCCTACTCCAGAAAGACTCACAGTTCATTGTGGGGAAATAAAGAGAAGGCGGTGTGCCATAGACGGTGCCATGCTTGCAGAAGCACAGGGTGCTCTGGGAGCCTTTGATACCTCCCCCCAAGGGCTTTGGAGTTGCAGTAGGTTTCCTGGAGGGAGTCACATTTACGCTGTTCCCTCAAAAGGAATAGGAATTTGGCTGATTTCTGACAGACCCACAGCTAACATTATACTCAGTGGTGAAAAGCTGAAAGCCTTTCCTCTAAATTCAAGAACAAAAGAAGGATGCCCACTCTCACAATTTCTGTTTAACATAGTATTGGAAGTCCTAATGACAGCAGTCAGACAAGGAAAAAGTAATAAAAAGCATTCAAATTGGAAGGAACGAAGTAAAACGGTCACTATTTGCAGGTGACATGATACTTTATATAGAAAACCCTCCAGCCCAAAACTATTAGAACTAATAAATGAATTCAGCAAAGTTGCAGGATACAAGATTAATATACAGAAATCTGTTGCTTTTCTGTACACTAATAAAGAACTATCAGAAAGAGAAATAATTCCATTTGAAATCACATTAAAAAGAATAAAATACCTAGGAATAAACTTAACCAAGGAGTTAAGAGACCTATACTCTGAAAACTCTAAACCACTGATGAAGAGAATTGAAGATGTTGCAAAGAAATGGAAAGCTGTCTGTGCTCTTGGATTGGAAGAATTAATATTGTCAAAATGGTCATACTACCCAAAGAAAACTACAGATTTTAGGCAATCTCTATCAAAATACCCATGACATTTTTCATAGAGCTAGAAAAAACAATCCTAAAATTCAGATGGAACCATGAAAGATCCTGAATTATCAAAGAAATTTTGAGGAAAAAGGATTCACCCGTCCAGACTTCAGACTATTCTACAAAGCTACAGTAGTCAAAGCAGCATGGTTCTGGTACAAAAACAGACAGATAGATCAATGGAAGAGAATAGAGAGGCCAGAAATAAACCCACAAACTTACGGCCAATTAATCTATGACAAAGGAGGCAAGAATGGAGGAGAGACAGTCTGTTGAAAAAGTTGTGCTGGGAGAATTGAACAGCTATATGTAAAATAATGAAATTAGAACATTACCTCACACCATATTCAAAAATAAATTCAAAAGGGATTAAAGACCTAAATGTAATACCAGAAACCATAAAACTCCTAGAAGAGAACATAGGCAGAACACTCTTTGACATAAATCACAGCAATATTTTTTGGATCAGTCCCCTAAGGCAAAAGAAATAAAAGCAAAAATAAACAAATGGGACCTAATTAAACTTCAAAACTTTTGCACAGCAAAGGAAACCACTGACAAAACAAAAAAAAACTATGGAATGAGAGAAAATATTTGCAAATGATGTGACTGACAAGGGAATCATATCCAAAATATGTAAACAGCTCATACAACTCAATATCAGAAAACGAAACAGCCCAATCAAAAAATGGACAGAGAACCAGAATAGGCATTTTTCAAAGAAATCATACAGATGGCTAACAGACACATGAAAAGATCACTAATTATTAGAGAAATTCAAATCAGAACCACAATGAGCTATCACCTCATACCTGTCAGAATGGCCATCATAAAAAGTCTACAAGTAACAAATGTTAGCGAAGATGTAGAGGAAAGAGAACCCTCCTACACTGTTAGTGGGAACATAAATTGGTGCAGCCACTGTGGAAAACACTATGGAGGTTCCACAAAAAACTAGAAATAGAATTACCACATGACCCAGCAATTCTACTCCTGGGTATATATCTGGAAAAAACAAAAACACTAATTCGAAAAGATATAAGCACCCCAATGTTCATAGCAGAACTATTTACAATAGCCAAGATTTGGAGGCAACCTGAATGTCTATCAACAGATGAATGGATAAAGAAGATGTGGTGTATCTATATATGCAATGGAATATTACTCAGCCATAAAAAAGAATGAGTTTCTGTTACTGGCAGCAACGTGTATGGACTTTGAGAATATTATACTTAGTGAAATGAGTCAGAGAAGGACCAATACTGTATGATATCACTCTTTGTGGAATCTAAAAAATAATACAAATAAATATATGTGGCAGAACAGAAATAGACTCACAGATATAGAAAAGAAACTGGTTGTTAACAATGGAGAGAGGGAAGTAGGGAGGTGCACATTAGGGGTATGGGTTAAAGAGATTCAGAGTATTATGTACAAAATAGATAAGCAAACAGGGATGTATTGTATAGCACAGGGAATTATAGCCATTGTCTTATAATAACTTTTAATGGTGTAGAAATTGTAAAAATATTGAATCACTATGCTGCATACCTGAAACTAAATAATATAATAAATCAACTATAGTTCAATTAAAAAAAAGGAATAGGAATTAGGCAAGAGAAAGTGGAAGAGTGGGGGAGTTGGAAGTGGACAGGGAGAGATTTCTGGGCATCTCTGAAGATCCAGGGTAGTAAAAGAGAGGGCAGAACTAAAAGCTGTTGAATAATGTTGGAGCATGGAGGGTATCAGGGTCAGGGCAAGAGATGATGCTTGGTAAGCATGGTGGGCTGACCGTATTAATAACATTAAAAGGTTTAGGGGGAGACCTTCAAGATGGCGGAGATCACCTTCCTCCCCACAGATACATCAGAAATACATCTACATGTGGAACAACTCCTACAGAACACCTACTGAACGCTGGCAGAAGACCTCAGACTTCCCAAAAGGCAAGAAACTCCCCACGTACCTGGGTAGAGCAAAAGAAAAAAAAAAAAAACAGAGACAAAAGCATAGGGACGGGACCTGCAACTCTGGGAGGGAGCTGTGAAGGAGGAAAAGTTTCCACACACTAGGAAGCCCATTCACTGGCAGAGACAGGGGGTGGCAGCGGGGAAGCTTTGGAGCCATGGAGGAGAGTGCAGCAATAGGGGTGCAGAGGGCAAAGCGGAGAGATTCCCACACAGAGGATTGGTGCCGACCAGCACTCATCAGCCTGAGAGGCGTGTCTGCTCACCCGCCAGAATGGGTGGGGGCTGGGAGCTGAGACTCTGGCTTCGGAGGTCAGATCCCAGGGAGAGGACTGGGGTTGGCAGCGTGAACACAGCGTGAAGGGGGTAGAGCACCACAGCTAGCTGAGAGGGTCTGGGAAAAAGTCTGGAACTGCCTAAGAGGAAAGAGACCATTGTTTTGGGGTGCACGAGGAGAGAGAATTCAAAGCACCACCTAAATGAGCTCTAGAGGCGGGCGCGAGCCATGGCTATCAGCACGGACACCAGAGACGGGCATGAGATGCTAAGGCTGCTGTTGCAGCCATCAAGAAGCCTGTGTGCAAGCACAGGTCATTATCCACACCGTCCCTCCCGGGAGCCTGTGCAGCCCACCACCGCCAGTTGTCTCCCAGGGACAACTTCCCTGGGAGAACACACGGCGTGCCTCAGGCTGTTAAAACATCATGCTGGACTCTGCCGCCGCAGGCTCGCCCCCCATTCTGTACTTCTCCCTCCCCCCTGGCCTGAGTGAGCCAGAGCCCCCTAATCAGCTGCAACTTTAACCCCCTCCTGTCTGAGCAAAGAAGAGACACCATCAGGTGACTCACACGCAGAGGCGGGGCCAAATCCAAAGCTGAACCCCAGGAGCTCTGCGAACAAAGAAGAGAAAGGGAAATCTCTCCCAGCAGCTTCAGGAGCAGAGGATTAAATCTCCACAATCAACTTGATGTACCCTGCATCTCTGGAATACCTGAATAGACAACGAATCATCCCGAAATTGAGATGGTGGACTCTGTGTGATTTTGCTATTACCATTTTATAGTTTTGTTATTACCATTTGTCCTAGGGTGCAGTCTGTCCGTTTCTTTTCTTTTCTTTTCTTTTTTTAGTATAGTTTTTAGTGCTTGTTATCATTGGTGGATTTGTTTTTTGGTTTGGTTGCTCTCTTCTTTCTTTTTTTATTACTTTTTAATAATTTTTTATTTTTTAATAAGTTTACTGGATTTTATTTTTTTCTTTCTTCCTTTTCTGCTCCCTTTTCTTCTGAGCCATGTGGCAGACAGGGTCTTGGTGCTCTGGCTGGGTGTCAGGCCTGTGCCTCTGAGTTGGGAGAGCCAACTTCGGGACATTGGTCCACCAAAGACATCATGATCCACGTAATGTCAAACGGCGAAAGCTCGCCCAGAGATCTCCATCTCAAAGCTAAGACCCAGCTCCACTCAATGACCAGCAAGCTACAGTGCTGGACACCCTATGCCAAACAACTAGCAAGACAGGAACCCAACCCCACCCATTAGCAGAGAGACTGCCTAAAATCATAATAAGGTCACAGACACCTGAAAACACGCCACCGGATGCAGTCTTGCCCACCAGAAAGATAAGATCCAGCCTCATGCACCAGAACACAGGCACTAGTCCCCTCCACCAGGAAGCCTACACAAGCCACTGAACCAGTGTTAGCCACTGGGGGCAGACACCAAAAACAGCAGGAACTACGAACCTGCAGCCTGAGAAAAGGAGACCCCAAACACAGTAAGTTAAGCAAAATGAGAAGACAGAGAAAGACACAACGCACAGCAGAAGAAGGAGCAATGTAAAAACCCACCAGACCAAACAAATGAAGAGGAAATAGGTAGCCTAACTGAAAAAGAATTCAGAGTAATGATAGTAAAGATGATCCAAAAACTTAGAAATAGAATGGAGAAATTACAAGAAACTTTTAACAAGGAACTAGAGGAGCTAAAGAGCAAACAAACAATGATGAGCAACAGAAAAAATGAAATTAAAAATTCTCTAGAAGGAATCAATAGCAGAATAACTGAGGCAGAAGAACGGATAGGTGACCTGGAAGATCAAATAGTGGAAATAACTACCGCAGAGCAGAGTAAAGAAAAAAGAATGAAAAGAATTGAGGACAGTCTCAGAGACCTCTGGGACAACATTAAACACACCAACATTCGAATTATCGGGGTCCCAGAAGAAGAAGAGAAAAAGAAAGTGACTGAGAAAATATTTGAAGAGATTATAGTTGAAAACTTCCCTAATAGGGGAAAGGAAATAGTCAAGTCCTGGAAGCACAGAGAATCCCATACAGGATAAATCCAAGGAGAAACATGCCACGACACATATAAATCAAACTATCAAAAATTAAATACAAAGAAAAAATATTAAAAGCAGCAAGGGGAAAAACAACAAATAACACACAAGGGAATCCCCATAAGGTTAACAGCTGATCTTTCAGCAGAAACTCTGCAAGTCAGAAGGGAGTGGCAGGACATATTTAAAGTGATGAAAGGGTAAAATCTACAACCAGGATAACTCTACCCAGCAATGTTCTGATTCATATTTGATGGAGAACTTAAAACCTTTACAGACAACCAAAAGCTAAGAGAATTCAGCACTATGAAACCAACTTTACAACAAATGCTAAAGGAACTTCTCTAGGCAGGAAACACAAGAGAAGGAAAAGACCTACAATAACAAACCCAAAACAATTAAGAAAATGGTAATAGGAGCATACATATTGATAATTACCTTAAATGTAAATGGATTAAATGATCCAACCAAAAGACACAGACTGGCTGAATGGATACAAAAACAAGACGTGTATATATGCTGTCTACAAGAGACCCACTTCAGACCTAGGGACACATACAGACAGAAAGTGAGGGGACGGAGAAATATATTCCATGCAAATGGAAATCAAAAGAAAGGAGGAGCAATTCTCATATCAGACAAAATAGACTTTAAAATAAAGACTATTACAAGAGACAAAGAAGGACACTACATAATGATCAAGGGATCAATCGAAGAAGAAGATAAAACATTGTAAATATTTATGCACCCAACATAAGAGCACCTCAGTACATAAGGTAAATGCTAACAGCCATAAAAGGGGAAATTGACAATAACACAATCATAGTAGGGGACTTTAACACCCCACTTTCACCAATGTACAGATCATCCAAAATGAAAATAAATAAGGAAACACAAGCTTTAAATGATACATTAAACAAGATGGACTTAATTGATATTTATAGGACATTCCATCCAAAAACAACAAAACACACTTTCTTCTCAAGTGCTCATGGAACATTCTTCAGGATAGATCATATCTTGGGTCACAAATCAAGCCTTGGTAAATTTAAGAAAATTGAAATTGTATCAAGTATCTCTCCGACCACAACTCTATGAGACTAGATATCAATTACAGAAAAAAACCTGTAAATATTACAAACACATGGAAGCTAAACAATATACTAATAAATAACCAAGAGATCACTGAAGAAAACAAAGTGGAAATCAAAAAATTCCCAGAATCAAATGACAATGAAAACACGATGACCGAAAACCTAATGCAGCAAAAGCACTTCTAAAAGGGAAGTTAATAGCAATACAATCCTACTTCAAGAAACAAGAAACATCTCAAACAACCCAACCTTACATGTAAAGCAATTAAAGAAAGAACAAAACAAAAAAAAAAAACCCGAGTTAGCAGAAGGAAAGAAATCATAAAGATCAGATCAGAAATAAATGAAAAAGAAATAAAGGAAACAATAGCAAAGATCAGAAAAACTAAAAGCTGGTTCTTTGAGAAGAGAAACAAAATTGAAAAACCATTAGCCAGACTCATCAAGAAAAATGGGAGAAGACTCAAATCAGTAGAATTAGAAATGAAAAAGGAGATGTAACAACTGACACTGCAGAAATACAAAGGATCATGAGAGATCACTAAAAGCAACTGTATACCAATGAAATGGACAACCTAGAAGAAATGGACAAATTCTTAGAAAAGCACAAGCTTCCAAGCCTGAACCAGGAAGAAATAGAAAATATAAACTGACCAATCACAAGCACTGAAGCTGAGACTGTGATTAAAAGTCTTCCAACAGACAAAAGCCCAGGATCAAGATGGCTTCATGGGCGAATTCTATCAAATATTTAGAGAAGAGCTAAAACCTATCCTTCTCACACTCTTCCAAAATATAGCAGTGGGAGGAACACTCCCCAACTTACTTTATGAGGCCACCATCACCCTGGTTCCAAAACCAGACAAAGATTCCTGTCACAAAGAAAGAAAACTACAGGACAATATCACTGATGAATATAGATGCAAAAATCCTCAACAAAATGCTAGCAAACAGAATCCAACAGCACATTAAAAGGATCATACACCATGATCAAGTGGGGTTTATCCCGGGAATGCAAGGATTCTTCAATATACGCAAATCAATCAAGGTGATAAACCATCTTAACAAATTGAAGGATAAAAACCATATGATCATCTCAAGAGATGCAGAGAAACCTTTCGACAAAATTCAACACCCATTTATGAGAAAAACCCTCCAGAAAGGAGGCATTGAGGGAACTTACCTCAACATTATAAAGGCCATATATGAGTACCCCCACAGCCAACATCGTTCTCAGTTTTGAAAAACTGAAACCATTTCCTCTAAGATCAGGAACAAGACAAGGTTGTCCACTCTCTCACACTGTTATTCCACATAGTTTGGAAGTTTTAGCCATAGCAATCAGAAAAGAAAAAGAAATAAAAGGAACCCAAATCAGAAAAGAAGAAGTAAAGCTATCACTGTTTGCAGCTGACATGATACAGAGAATCCTAAAGATGTTACTAGAAAACTGGTAGAGCTAATCAATGATTTTGATAAAGTAGCAGGATACAAAATTAATGCACAGAAATCTCTGGCATTCCTAAACACTAATGATGAAAAATCTGAAAGACAAATTAGGGAAACACTCCCATTTACCATTGCAACAAAAAGAATAGAATACCTACGAATAAACCTACCAAAGGACATAAAAGACCTGCACGCAGAAAACTATAAGACACTGATGAAAGAACTTAAAGATGATACAAACAGATGGAGAGATATACCATGTTCTTGGATTGGAAGAATCAACAGTGTGAAAATTACTATACTACCCAAAGCAATCTACAGATTCCATGCAATCCCTATCAAACTACCAATGGCAGTTTTCAGAGAACTAGAACAAAAAATTTCACAATTTGTATGGAAACACAAAAGACACTGAATAGCCAAAGCAATCTTGAGAAAGAAAAATGGGGCTGGAGGATTCAGGCTACTGGACTTTAGACTATACTACAAAGCTACAGTAATCAAGACAGTATGGTACTGGCACAAAAACAGAAAGATAGATCAATGGAACAGGATAGAAAGCCCAGATATAAACCCACGCACATATGGTCACCTTATTTTGATAAAGGAGGCAAGGATATACAATGCAGAAAAAATAGCCTCTTCAGTAACTGGTGCTGGGAAAACTGGACAGCTACATGTAAAAGAATGAACTTAGAACACTCCCTAACACCATACACAAAAACAAACTGAGAATGGATTAAATACCTAAGTGTAAGGCCAGACACTATAAAACTCTTAGAGGAAAACATAGGCAGAACAGTCTATGACATCAATCACTGCAAGATCCTTTTTCCCCCACCTCCTAGAGAAATGGAAATAAAAACAAAAATAAACAAATGGGACCTAATGAAACTTAAAAGCTTTTGCATAGAAAAGGAAAACATAAACAAGATGTAAAGACAGCCCTCAGAATGGGAGAAAATATTTGCAAATGAAGCAAATGACAAAGGATTAATCTCAAAAATATGCAAGCCACTCATTCAGCCTTATATCAAAAAAACAAATACCCTAATCCAAAAATGGGCAGAAGACCTAAATAGACACTTCTCAAAAGAAGATAAACAGGTTGCCAACAAACGCATGAAAGGATGCTCAACATCGCTAATCATTCGAGAAATGCAAATCACAACTCCAGTGAGGTATCACCTCACACCAGTCAGAATGGCCATTATGAAAAAATCTGCAAACAATAAATGCTTGAGAGGGTGTGGATAAAAGGGAACCCTCTTGCACTGTTGGTAGTAATGCAAATTGATAGAGCTATTATGGAGAACAGTATGGAGGTTCCTTCAAAATCTAAAAATTGAACTACCATACAACCCAGGAATCCCACTAGTGGGCATATACCGTGAGAAAACCATAATTCAAAAAGAGTCGTGTTCCACTATGTTCACTGCAGCTCTATTTACAATAGCCAGGACATGGAAGCAACCTATGTGTCCCTCGACAGATGAATGGATAAAGAACATGTGGCACATATATACAATGGAATATTACTCAGCCATAAAAAGAAACGAAATTCAGTTATTTGTAGTGAGGTAAATGGACCTAGAGTTGTCATATAGAGTGAAGTAAGTCAGAAAGAGAAAAACAAATACCGTATGTTAACACATATATATGGAATCTAAAAAAAAAAAAAAATCGTTTTGAATAACCTAAGGGCAGGACAGGTATAAGGACGCAGATGTAGAGAATGGACTTGAGGACCTGGGGAGGGGGAAGGGTAAGCTGGGACGAAGTGAGAGAATGGCATGGACATATATACACTATCAAACGTAAAATAGATAGCTAGTGGGAAGCAGGCACGTAGCACAGGGAGATCAGCTTGGTGCTTTGTGACCACCTTTGGGGGTGGAGTAGGGAGGGTGGGAGGGAGATGTAAGAGGGAGGAGATATGGGGATATATGTATATTTATAGCTGATTCATTTTGTTATAAAGCAGAAATTAACATACATTTTTAAGCAATTATACTGCAATAAAGATGTTAAAAAAAAAAGGTTTTGGATTTTTGTGCATAGTTACTGCATTGTTTGAAGTAGGGGAGAGTCATGATCCAACTGGATTTTCGAAGGACTACTTGGGCTGCAGCTGGAAGAGACCAATTAGAATTTTGGCCAGTGATTTTGTGGGACAGTACTGGTCCTGGCTGTAAAATCAGATGTAAGAATCCATTTTTCATTCGTGTTTTTCATGCTTTACTTTGACTCCTTCTGTTCAGTACCTACAAAATATTCTATTAAACGTGTTTTGAAAATTATAAAGATATATACAAACATCAGCTATTAATAAGAGAGCAGGCTGAAATGGGTCAAGCTAGACATATTAGTTTTAAAGTTAGTTTCTTTCCTAGTTCTTTCACCATTGTCAGATTTGTCACATCAATTTATTTTTTGTTTATTAATGTAGGATTCTATTTTTCTCAGTAATATTTAAGGTATTTAAATTGTTGTTGACAATATATATAAATGGGTCTATCCACTTTGGAGACCAGTTTATTTTGACCTAGTGTATTTGAAGTTATATACATCTCATGACCCCTATATCCACTTCTGGCTATATGCCTCAGGGAAATTCTCACATGTTTGCCTAAGACATCTGTAAAATATTGGGTAATTCATAGTAATACTCTCTGTGATAATGAATGATTGATGAGTGGAAACCACCTAACAAGCCATTATAGAGAAACGGATAAATTGTGATTTATTCACACAATAAAATACTAAAGAAATCTTAAAATGAATGATATGTTTATATGTATATATGTATCTATCTGTAGATATAGATATCTATATGGACATATTTTTTAAAACATAAATTCAGGCCAAAAAGGGGAAGTCTCGGACGAATATGCTATGACACTATGAATGTAAATTTTAACACT
Source organism: Globicephala melas (assembly GCF_963455315.2). Taxonomy (NCBI): domain Eukaryota; kingdom Metazoa; phylum Chordata; class Mammalia; order Artiodactyla; family Delphinidae; genus Globicephala; species Globicephala melas. The sequence continues at coordinate 131,030,972 of NC_083316.1, forward strand.
CATAAACCAATATACTTTATTATTTATGCATGTGTATACGTACATATGTGATAAAAGTGCACACACATGCATGAGGATAATTCACACCAACTTCTTCACCCGTCCCTTTAAAATATCCTAGTAGTCTTTAGTATATTTATCTATAAATAGCAAGATAAGTTCCACGGGAAGATCAATACAGCTGTAGATCAATAGAGCTGTAAAGTAAGCCTTTTTCAGTATAAACAAACTGTGTGTTCCAGATATTGCTGTGACTGCTGCTAGCTTCCATTTACTTAGTGCTTACCTTATGTTTTTCCATTTGTGTGCTTGGACTGGCCTTTAGGGAGTTAGCTAATGTTACCTTGGGGTATGTGAAAGCAGTATTTGTCATTGATGACAGTGTCTGTTTGGAATATGTGATCACATTTTCTCTCTTTTTCCCAAAACAACACTACTTAGGAAATGTTCAGTAAAGAAAAAGGAGTGCGAGTAGTGTTCCTTTTCTGAACAAAATACATTGTTCCATTTACAATAATGTTTCCTTTTAGTCTGAACTCCTGTTGCAAATGACAGAAACCGAAGTCTCACTAAAGACAAAATGAGGATTTTTTGGCTTGACTCACGATACTTGGATGATGTTGTATTAGGCAGAGCTAGACCCAGACACTTACACTTTTTTGTACGATCCGTCCGTTTCCCTGTTTGGCATCACTCCCAGGCAGAAACAGCCCCAGACTTGCATGCTCCCAGCTTTACCGCCCAAGCAGCCAGAGGCCATCCCTACTGCAGGAGAGTCTTGGGGAGGTTTCAGACTGGTTTGCCTTGGGTCACAAAGCCTTTTCTGAAACAATCACTGTGGTTCACAGATTTGGTCAGGCAAAGAAAGTTAGGAATACTAGTCAGTGCGAATGAGGGTGGAGTATCTCATTAAAGGGAAAGTGGGGTCGTGTTATCAGGGGCCAGGTCAAGGGGGCAGGCAAAAAGTGTGGAACACCATCACTTTTGATCATCTTTCTCCTCCACACGCCTAAGGAAAGAGCACAATGAGTAGGCTACGTATGTTTTAAACATTCCTGCGTTTTGCTGAAGTGTAATTGAATCCTAGAAATGAACAGCCTTTCCGGAGGTGAGTCTCTCCTTCCCCACACTAATATTCATCATCAGTAGCATTTGGCCGAATGAGAATTAAGGAAGCTTCTCTAAGAGGTATATCAGATATTGCCTTGTTCAATGATGGGCTTACAGATGAAACCTGTACTTTGCCACTTTGGGAACATTAGCTATTGGAGCTAGTTCGTTAGCTGCCTTAATTTGCACAGATACTGATGGAAGATGGGGGGGCCACCTTCATCAGAATGCCGCCAGAGTGCGATCCTAGTATGAATGGGCTCTGCTATCCAAACACCAGTAATGACTTGTGTCGGCTTATGCAGATTTGCACCTCTGGGTTACTCTGTGCCCGGCACTTGGCAATGCCCAGATAACATTTAAATCAGGCACTAAGTGTAATTCAATAACTACCCTCAGCACAGCTCTCCTTTTAGGACATTTTTATTCACCGTGATTTAGAACATGACACTTGGGTGAGATTAAAGCAGCAAATTGTGCCTGTAAAACAAACCCCTGAAAGTAGCAAGGGACTATAAAATTTTATAAAGGGAATATTACACATGCCTCCAATCTGATAAAACTGTTGTGATCTGGGAGATCACTGTGAAATAGAAGTAAGCCAGTACAGTATGTGCCGTATCCAGACTATAAATTGCATATTATTGTTTAGCATAACTTTTATGTTCCCTCCCCAAATGACTCCTTAGCATCTTGAGAATACCCCAGTGTAGCATACCATTTATTAGCCTTCGAGGGAGTGGACTCTGGAGACCTGGGGCCCCTTTGTGAGTGTAAGGAATCTGGGCGACAGTATTGTAATGCGAGAGTATTTGGGGGAGTTGTGTTGTTCTTGCGGTTGCTACTTTGGTTTCCTTATTTACTTGGTTCCTGTTTCTGTCTTGTCTGTTGTAAAGAATGGAACCAGTTTCCAAGGCTCTTGAAAGCTATTCGCTTTTTGCTTAGAGTTCTGGGGTTTTATAGCTACGTGGCATTTTAACACTCATCTACTCCAGCACCTCCTTTTAAAAATAAAGAAGCTGAGCTTGTAAGCATTAAGTGGCCTGCTCAGGTTCACATAGTAAGTTAGGGACGCACTGGATTCCCCTTCAGATATAATCATACCCTATTCTGCTTTTGCCTACAAATTGTAAGGTGTTTTTTTTTTTTTTTCTGTTAAAACTGAAATAATGTATAGGTTTTTAAGAAACTGATTATAATAACAAAATACTGTCTTTTAGAACACTGAGAAAACTCAAAAAATATTTTGAAGTAGATTTTTAAAAAATCACCTATATTCACACCAGCCGAAGATAACTTTACTGTTAACATTATATTGTATATCCTTCCAACCTTTTATCTATATATACGAGGAAAGAAGTATAGATAGAACTATTTTCTCTGAAAAATAAAGACTAAAGTTATCCCCTGCTTTTCCAAAGTTCACTTCACGCAACTTCGCTTTTATGCAAGACCTACATTATTACCTGTTTTTTCGAACTGAAGCCCAAAGAGGATTTTCGTTTTTGCAAAAAATGGCAGAAAGTGGAAATAGCATTCAGCTTTTGCTGCAGTGAGCCATTATAGAGGCAGCAGGCACCTTGAGCAGTGAGCTCCTTCACAGGAACCACACTGAGCATCTCTGCATCAAGCCATCATAGCTTTGAACTGTGTCTGTGAGCACCTGTGCTTTATCTGTGTTTATTTTGTGCCTCTGGTGGTAAGATGTATCTGAAGGTAACTGCTTATTCGCTTTACGCGATTTCCACTTATGAAAGGTTTCATAGGAATGGTCTTCTTTCACATAGCAGATAAACCTGTATACCATTTTATTCACTTAATACATTTATTGGGAAGATTTCTTCACATGATGAAACCCTTTCTCAGAAGCACAATTTTTACTTATTTTATGTGTCGTCAAAATAACATGGCTCTTAAATAATTTAATTATTTCTCAGTTGTTTTATTACTGGCCCCTTTTTTCCTCCATGGGTCTGACTGCTAAAGACTTTAAAAAGTAAAAAATACTTGGAGAGAAATAAAATGACAGAATATTGATGAAACATAAATGTTTTTAATGTTTCGTATCCAGGGTAGTTTTATGTGATTAACTCAAGTTTTATATGATAATATCCAAATTTTTCATACCAGATAAGATTGGGTAATATTATTTCTACATCAGGATAGATTTATAAATTAAGTAGATTTAAAAAAATTTTATCGTAGTATAGTTGATTTACAATGTTGTGTTAGTTTCCAGTGTACAGCAAAGTGAATCAGTTATACATAGACATATATCCAATCTTTTTTTAGATTATTTTCCAATATAGACCATGCAGAGTATTCAGTAGTGTTCCCTGTGCTATACAGTAGGTCCTTATTAGTTATCTATCTTATATACACTAGTGTGTGTATGTCAATCCCAATATCCCAATTTATTCCTCTCCCACCTTACCTCCTGATAGCCATGTTTGTTTTCTACATTAATTAAGTAGGTTTTTTGTAATTTAAATTTGCTCTCCTGCCCAAATAGGCTAGCTTATAGTTACCAGGTTGCATAACTTTAAAATACTGTGTCAGTCACTAGGTCTTCTGTAGCATCCATCCAATCATTTAGTCATCAGTTCTTTCATTCACCTCCTTGCCTTCTAAGTGTATGCCAAGCATCATAGTGCTGTAGGTAATAAAAAGATGAATATGGCATTGTCTTTGCCTTCAAGGGGCTTATACTTTAGTTGAAGAGGCAGGTCAGTGAACATTTCACCCATTTCAAGGCAGAACATCTTGCAGAATAATGGGAAGGCATGGATTCTCAGCCTGAAGATGAAGGGGGATTTTAATGGCTGGAGGACAGTCCAGGCCAAGAGAACAGCAAAGACACAGAAGAGTAAAAATACCCTGAGTGCTCAAGGAATGCTAGTGTACTTGGTGAAGGGGGAGGGTGGAAGGAGAAAAAGCAATGAGAGGTATCAGACTCTAAAGGAAGACATGCTTTTTTATTTGCTATATTTAAATACAGAGAGATAAACATCGTTTTTACCCTGATTCTGCTGGTGTTGCTAATTCAGGTGGGCAATGAGGGATTATAAAGATGTAAAATGAGCTGGAGACCAGGGAGTTTTAAGTTCTGATCCCTTCATATTACTTAGTGTTGTATACTAATGTCTGTTGATCTTACTTTGTTTTTTGAATATAGGCTCTGTTTCTCGAGGGGTGAAATGGAAATAGCAGAATAAAACAAAACATATCCACAATATTTAGATATTGTCACTGAAGAGAGTATTAGTAACTGTTCGTTGGAGTTTGCATTGAACTCATTTTTGCAGTTTTAGGCTTTCCTCTCAGACTTTTGGACAGCATAAAATTTAGAGTAATACTTCAGTTAGTTAGATTAATGGAGACTTTCTGAAATTATTATTGAAAGAGAAAGGCAGCTTTATTGCTTTCATATACATAATTTGAATTAGGCTAATAAAGAATTGCCTATAGATACCCTGATGAACCTGGTTTAATGAATATATGAAAATAATTTGTAATTAGAATAATAATTTTATGCAAATGAAAGCTGACGTGGTTTTCAAGTGCCTGAAGGTAGTTTGTTTTCTGAAATAGGATAAAAATGCCCCAGAGTTATACAAACTGATTCATGCATTTGCATAGAGCTTTCTCATTTTTCCAAGTATAATACTTTAAGAAACACCCGCTCCTTTGGTCCTTACAACAGCCTCATCATTAGCAGAAGTTAAATGATTTGCCACAGGTCATGAAATTAGTAATTGATGGAACCAGGCCTAGAACCCAGGGCCCTTGATTATTAGTTTATTGTTCTATATCCCAGTTTATACTATTAATTTCCATAGTATTTCCTATTTTTCCTGGTAGTTAGGGTATAGGTGTTTTGGACTTCGCATAAATTCAGGGAGCATTGAGGATCAAGGAACCTTGATTTTTTTCCTGAGCACAATGTGTGTGATATGATGATACCTCATGATTGCCTCAATAAATTGAAACAAACCCATGAAATATAAATGCTGAAAACAAAACTTTAATCTTATGTTTTTAGGATTAAGGTAAATGTTCCCAGCTTAGAAGGTATCACTTTAGGTCTTCAGTTATAAGCAAGGTGGGAACTATTTAATTACATGAAGAAGACCATATCTTTTAGAAAGTTGGAAAGTCACCCAAAATGTCATCTGTTTGTTAAGACTATACCCTGGAAGGAAATAGGTAACTTTATATACTTTCTCTTTATTGGCTACTTTAATGAATAAATCTGGAAAATTTAAACTTTCAAAGGTTTGCAATAGTTTTCTTTTTTTTTACATCTTTATTGGAGTATAATTGCTTTACAATGGTGTGTTAGTTTCTGCTTTATAACAAAGTGAATCAGTTATACATGTGTTCCCATATCTCTTCTCTTCCCTCTTGCGTCTCCCTGCCTCCCACCCTCCCTATCCCACCCCTCTAGGTGGTCACAAACCACTGAGCTGATCTCCCTGTGCTATGCGGCTGCTTCCCACTAGCTATCTGTTTTATGTTTGGTAGTGTATATATGTCCATGCCACTCTCTCACTTTCTCACAGCTTACCCTTCCCCCTCCCCATATCCTCAAGTCCATTCTCTAGTAGGTCTGTGTCTTTATTCCTGTCTTACCCCTAGGTTCTTCATGACATTTTTTTTCCCCCTGAGATTCCATATATATCTGTTAGCATACGGTATTTTTCTTTCTCTTTCTGACTTACTTCACTCTGTATGACAGACTCTAGGTCCATCCACCTCACTACAAATAACTCAATTTCATTTCTTTTTATGGCTGAGTAATATTCCCTTGTATATATGTGCCACATCTTCTTTATCCATTCATCCGATGATGGACACTTAGGTTGTTTCCATCTCCAGGCTATTGTAAATAGAACTGCAATGAACATTTTGGTACATGACTCTTTTTGAATTACGGTTTTCTCAGGGTATATGCCCAGTAGTGGGATTGCTGGGTCATATGGTAGTTCTATTTGTAGTTTTGTAAGGAACCTCCATACTGTTCTCCATAGTGGCTGTACCAATTCACATTCCCACCAGCAGTGCAAGAGTGTTCCCTTTTCTCCACCCCCTCTCCAGCATTTATTGTTTCTAAATTTTTTGATGATGGCCATTCTGACCAGTGTGAGATGATATCTCATTGTAGTTTTGATTTGCATTTCTCTAATGATTAATGATGCTGAGCATTCTTTCATGTGTTTTTTGGCAGTCTGCCTATCTTCTTTGGAGAAGTGTCTGTTTAGGTCTTCTGCCCATTTTTGGATTGGGTTGTTTGATTTTTTTGTTATTGAGCTACTTATAAATTTTGGAGATTAATCCTTTGTCAGTTGCTTCATTTGCAAATATTTTCTCCCATTCTGAGGGTTGTCTTTTGGTCTTGTTTATGATTTCCTTTGCCATGCAAAAGCTTTTAAGTTTCATTAGATTCCATTTGTTTATGTTTGTTTTTATTTCCATTTCTCTAGGAGGTGGGTCAAAAAGGATCTTGCTGTGATTTATGCCATAGAGTGTTCTGCCTATATTTTCCTCTAAGAGTTTGATAGTTTCTGGCCTTACATTTAGGTCTTTAATCCATTTTGAGCTTATTTTTGTGTATGGTGTTAGGGAGTGATCTAATCTCATACTTTTACATGTAGCTGTCCAGTTTTCCCAGCAGCACTTATTGAAGAGGCTGTCCTTTCTCCAGTGTACATTCCTGCCTCCTTTATCAAAGATAAAGTGACCATATGTGCGTGGGTTTATCTCTCGGCTTTCTATCCTGTTCCATTGATCTATCTTTCTGTTTTTGTTTCAGTACCATACTGTCTTCATTACTGTAGCTTTGTAGTATAGTCTGAAGTCAGGGAGCCTGATTCCTCCAGCTCCATTTTTCGTTCTCAAAATTGCTTTGGCTATTCGGGGTCTTTTGTATTTCCATACAAATTGTGAAATTTTTTGTTCTAGTTCTGTGAGAAATGCCAGTGGTAGTTTGATAGGGATTGCATTGAATCAGTAGATTGCTTTGGGTAGTAGAGTCATTTTCACAATGTTGATTCTTCCAATCCAAGAACATGGTATATATCTCCATCTATTTGTATCATCTTTAATTTCTTTCATCAGTGTCTTATAATTTTCTGCATACAGGTCTTTTGTATCCTTAGGTAGGTTTATTCCTAGATATTTTATTCTTTTGGTTGCAGTGGTAAATGGGAGTGTTCCCTTAATTTCTCTTTCAGATTTTTCATCATTAGTATATAGGAATGCCAGAGATTTCTGTGCATTAATCTTGTATACTGCTACTATACCAAATTAATTGATTAGCTCTAGTAGTTTTCTGGTAGCATCTTTAGAATTCTCTATGTATAGTATCATGTGATCTGCAAACTGTAACAGCTTTACTTCTTCTTTTCTGATTTGGATTTCTTTTATTTCCTTTTCTTCTCTGATTGCTGTGGTGAAAACTTCCAAAACTATGTTGAATAAGAGTGGTGAGAGTGGGCAACCTTGTCTTCTTCCTGATCTTAGTGGAAATGCTTTCAGTTTTTCACCATTGAGGATGATGTTGGCTGTGGGTTTGTGATACATGGCCTTTATTATGTTGAGGAAAGTTCCCTCTCTGCCTACTTTCTGCAGGGTTTTTATCATAAATGGGTGTTGAATTTTGTCAAAAGCTTTCTCTCCGTCTATTGAGATGACTATATGGTTTTTCTCCTTCAGTTTGTTAATATGGTTTATCACGTTGATTGATTTGCGTATATTGAAGAATCCTTGCATTCCTGGAATAAACCCCACTTGATCTTGGTGTATGATCCTTTTAATGTGCTGTTGGATTCTGTTTGATAGTATTTTGGTGAGGATTTTTGCATCTATGTTCATCAGTGATACTGGCCTGTAGTTTTCTTTCTTTGTGACATCCTTGTCTGCTTGTGGTACCAGGGTGATGGTGGCCTCATAGAATGAGTTTGGGAGTGTTCCTCCCTCTGCTATATTTTGGAAGAGTGTGAGAAGGATAGGTGTTAGCTCTTCTCTAAATGTTTGATAGAATTCGCCTGTGAAGCCATGTGGTCCTGGGCTTTTGTTTGTTGGAAGGTTTTCAATCACAGTTTCAATTTCAGTGCTTGTGATTGGTCTGTTCATATTTTCTATTTGTTCCTGATTCACTCTTGGCAGATTGTGCATTTCTAAGAATTTGTCCATTTCTTCCAGGTTGTCCATTTTATTGGCATAGAGTTGCTTGTAGTAATCTCTCATGATCTTTTGTATTTCTGCAGTGTCAGTTGTTACTACTCCTTTTTTGTTTCTAATTCTATTCATTTGAGTCTTCTCCCTTTTTTTCTTGATTAGTCTAGCTAATGGTTTATCAATTTTGTTTATCTTCTCAAAGAACCAGCTTTTAATTTTATTGATCTTTGCTATCGTTTCCTTCATTTCTTTTTCATTTATTTTTGATCTGATCTTTATGATTTCTTTCCTTCTGCTAACTTTGGGGTTTTTTTGTTCTTCGTTCTCTAATTGCTTTAGGTGCAAGGTTAGGTTGTTTATTCGAGATATTTCCTGTTTCTTAAGTTAGGATTGTATTGCTATGAACTTCCCTCTTAGAACTGCTTTTGCTGCATCGCATAGGTTTTGGGTCGTCGTGTCTCCATTGTCATTTGTTTCTAGGTATTGTTTGATTTCCTCTTTGATTTCTTCAGTTATCACTTCGTTATTAAGTAGTGTATTGTTTAGCCTCCATGTGTTTGTATGTTTTAGAGATCTTTTCCTGTAATTCATATCTAGTCTCATAGCGTTGTGGTCGGAAAAGATACTTGATACAATTTCAATTTTCTTAAATTTACCAGGGCTTGATTTGTGACCCAAGATATGATCTATCGTGGAGAATGTTCTATGAGCACTTGAGAAAAATGTGTATTCTGGTGTTTTTGGAGGGAATGTCCTATAAATATCAATTAAGTCCATCTTGTCTAAAGTATCATTTAAAGCTTGTGTTTCCTTATTTATTTTCATTTTGGATGATATGTCCATTGGTGAAAGTGGGGTGTTAAAGTCCCCTACTATGAATGTGTTACTGTCGATTTCCCCTTTTATGGCTGTTAGTATTTGCCTGATGTATTGAGGTGCTCCTATGTTGGGTGCATAATTATTTACAATTGTTATATCTTCTTGGATCAATCCCTTGATCATTATGTAGTGTCCTTCTTTGTCTCTTCTAATAGTCTTTATTTTAAAGTTCATATTTTCTGATGTGAGAATTGCTACTCCAGCTTTCTTTTGGTTTCCATTTGCATGGAATATCTTTTTCCATCACCTTACTTTCAGTCTGTATGTGTCTCCAGGTCTGAAGTAGGTCTCTTCTAGACAGCATATATATTGTCTTGTTTTTGTATCCCTTCAGCCAGTTTGTGTCTTTTGGTGGGAGCATTTAATCCATTTACATTTAAGGTAATTATCAATATGTATGTTCCTATTACCATTTTCTTAATTATTTTGGGTTTGTTATTGTAGGTCTTTCCCTTCTCTTGTGTTCCTTGCCTAGAGAAGTTTCTTTAGCATTTGCTGTAAAGCTGGTTTGGTGGTGCTGAACTCTCTCACCTTTTGCTTGTCTGTAAAGGTTTTAATTTCTCCATCAAATCTGAATGAGATCCTTGCTGGGTAGAGTAATCTTGGTTGTATGTTTCTCTCCTTCATCACTTTCAATATGTCCTGCCAGTCCCTTCTGGCTTGCAGAGTTTCTGCTGAAAGATCAGCTGTTAACCTTATGGGGATTCTCTTGTGTGTTATTTGTTGTTTTTCCCTTGCTGCTTTTAATATGTTTTCTTTGTATTTAATTTTTGACAGTTTGATTAATATGTCTTGGCATGTTTCTCCTTGGATTTATCCTGTATGGGACTCTCTGTGCTTCCTGGACTTGATTAGCTATTTCCTTTCTCATATTACGGAAGTTTTCAACTCTAATCTCTTGAAATATTTTCTCAGTCCCTTTCTTTTACTCTTCTTCTTCTGGAACCCCTATAATTCGAATGTTGGTGCATTTAATGTTGTCCTGGAGGTCTCTGCGACTGTCCTCAGTTGTTTTCATTCTTTTTTTCTTTATTCTGCTCTGCTGTAGTTATTTACACTATTTTATATTCCACGTCACTTATCCATTTTTCTGCCTCAGTTATTCTGCTATTGATCTCATCTAGAGTATTTTTAATTTCATTTATTGTGTTGTTCATCGTTGCTTGTTTCCTCTTTAGTTCTTCTAGGTTCTTGTTAAATGTTTTTTGCATTTTCTCAATTCTATTTCCAAGATTTTGGATCATCTTTACTATCTTTACTATCATTATTCTAAATTCTTTTTCAGGTAGACTGCCTATTTCCTCTTCATTTGTTGGGTCTGGTAGGTTTTTATCTTGCTCCTTCATCTGCTGTGTGTTTTTCTGTCCTCTCATTTTGTTTATCTTACTGTGTTTGTGGTCTCCTTTGCAGGCTGCAGGTTTGTAGTTCCCATTGTTTTTGGTGTCTGTCCCCAGTGGCTACAGTTGGTTAAGTGTGTTGTGTGGGTTTCCTGGTGGAGGGGACTAGTGCCTGTGTTCTGGTGAATGAGACTGGGTCTTGTCTTTCTGGTGGGCAGGTCCACGTCTGGTGGTATGTTTTAGGGTGTCTGTGGACTTATTATGATTTTAGGCAGCCTCTCTGCTAATGGGTGGAGTTGGGTTCCTGTCTTGCTAGGTGTTTGGCATAGGGTGTCCAGCACTGTAGCTTGCTGGTCATTGAGTGAAGCTGGGTGCTGGTGTTGAGATGGAGATCTCTGGGAGATTTTCGCTTTTTGATATTATATGGAGCTGGGAGGTCTCTTGTGGACCAGTGTCCTGAAGTTGGCTCTCCCACCTCAGAGGCACAGCCCTGATTCCTGGCTGCAGCACCAAGAGCCTTTCATCCACACGGCTCAGAATAAAAGGGAGATAAAGTAGTAAGTAAGTAAGGAAGGAAGGAAGGTAGGAAGGAAGGAAGGAAGTAGAAAGAAAGAGGATAAATTAAAATGAAATAAGCTAAATAAAATAAAGTTATTAAAATAAAAAACAAGAAAAAAATTTTTTAAAGGAAAAGAAAAACGAACGGACGGCTAGAACCCTAGGACAAATGGTGAAAGCAAAGCTATACATACAAAATCTCACACGGAAGCATACACATACACACTCACAAAAAGAGGAAAAGGGGAAAAAATAATAAATCTTGCTCTCAAAGTCAGTCCACTTCCTTAATTTGGGATGATTCGTTTTCTATTAAGGTATTCCACAGATTCAGGGTACATCAAGTTGACTGTGGAGCTTTAATCCGCTGCTTCTGACGCTGCTGGGAGAGATTTCCTTTTCTCTTCTTTGTTCACGCACCTCCCAGGGGCTCAGCTTTGGATTTGGCCCCGCCTCTGCGTGTAGGTCGCCTGAGGGCGTCTGTTGTTCGCTCAGACAGGACAGGGTTAAAGGAGCCGCTGATTTGGGGGCTCTGGCTCAGTCAGGCAGGGGGATTGAGGGGCACGGAGTGCGGGGCAAGCCTGCCGCGGCAGAGGCCGGCGTGATGTTGCAGCAGTCTGAGGCGCCCCGTGTGTTCTCCTGGGGAAGTTGTCCCTGGATCCCAGGACCCTGGCAGTGGCGGGCTGCACAGGCTCCCAGGAGGGGAGGTGTGGATAGTGACCTGTGCTCTCACACAGGCTTCTTGGTGGTTGCAGCAGCACCCTTAGCGTCTCATGCCCGTCTCTGGGGTCCGTGCTTTTAGCCGCGGCTCACGCCTGTCTCTGGATCTCATTTAAGCAGCGCTCTTAATCCCCTCTCCTCACGCACTAGGGAACAAAGAGGGAAGAAAAAGTCTCTTGCCTCTTCGGCAGGTCCAGACTTTTCCCCAGACTCCCTCCTTGCTAGCCGTGGTGTACTAACTCCCTGCAGTCTGTGTTCACGCCGACAACCACAGTCCTCTCCCTGGGCTCAGACCGAAGCCCAAGCCTCAGCTCCCAGCCCCGCCCACCCCGGCGGGTAAGCAGACAAGCCTTTCAGGCTGGTGAATGCCGGTCGGCCCTGATCCGCTGTGCGGGAATCCCTCCGCTTTGCCTTCCACACCCCTGTTGTTGTGCTCTCCTCCGCGGCTTCGAAGCTTACCCCCGACTGCCATCCGCAGTCTCTGCCCGCGAAGGGGCTTCCTAGTGTTTGGAAACTTTTCCTCCTTCCCAGCTCCCTCACACTGTTGCAGGTCCCCTCTGTATTCTTTTGTCTCTGTTTACTCTTTTGTTTTGCCCTACCCAGGTACGTGGGGGGTTTCTTGCCTTTTGGGAGGTCTCTTGCCTTTTGGGAGGTCTGAGGTCTTCTAACAGCATTCAGTAGTTGTTCTGTAGGAGTTGTTCCACGTGTAGATGTATTTCTTGTGTATCTGTGGGAGGGGAAGGTTATCTCCACGTCTTACTCTTCCGCCATCTTCCCCCTTGGTCTGCAATAATTTTTGACTTTTCATTTAGATACTAGCACGGAGATTGACCAAATGCATTATTTTAAGGTTAATTAATAAGACATAAGAGCAGGCACTTAAAATTGATATGTTTTTGAAGACTTTTATAAGTATAATGACACATGAATATTAGAGTGATTTTTACATGTTTTTTCTAAATATATAGTCCTGAAAAAAAAAGAAAAAAGGCAACTTCATACCCTGAAAACATGAGCAATATGGACCTCTTTCTTCAGGTCTCTGCCTCAAGATTTGTTGCTGGAAGTAACAGGTACACTTTCTTGTTCCTCTAGGTGTTTTATGTAAAAGCCTGTGACAGGCATACTCAGTGTAGCATTATACTTTGGCTGCAATATAATGATTTTACAGTATTAGAAGTAACATTGTAATTCCTTTGCACTGCACAAAGCTCTTCTCATTACTTAATATGAGACTTTCCCATCTGTCTTCCATGACAACTTTTGAAGAAACTGATGGAATTTATAACATTTTACAATGAACTAAAATATAACAAGAGTTCTGAATAGGATGGAGTGACTTGTAGAATAGTGCTCCTGTTGAGAACAACTAGAGAATATGGATAAACATTTAAATAGTTCTGCTTAAATGCATCAAAGAGGTTTTGAAGTAATGAGAACTACTATGGTAAAATTTCAGAGATGGGAAAACCATGGAAACCTGAGCTGATGATTGATCTCTACTTTTTCCCTGGGGAAATTTGCTACTTCTGGACATGGGTAGGAAGCAGAGAATGGGGGCTCTGTCCAGGCAGAGGACTGCTGTTAAGGGAAGCAGAAACATACAGAACTTTTGGTGAACTCGTGGAGTGGAGTGAAAAAAAATGGTGACTCAAGTTGAGTAATCTCAGTACACAGCCTGTTTTTCCCTCAACACATTTTGCTGAATTCTGAAAGCAAATGAAGTGGGAGGCACACACACATAAACACACACAAAAAGAAAGGAAGGAAGAAAAAGATAAAGCAAGCAAAGTTAAAAACTTCTGGGAAGCAAAGTTGAAGAAACAAAGGCTAGAGTTGAAGAACTGCTGAGAAAATGAGTCTGGTGATCATACTAGATCTGCAGCTGGAAGCTATACAGGTCTGCACCCTAGGAGGAGTAGACGTCCAGTGGTTGATGGAGCCTTACAAAACTACAGTTCAGCCACAAAGCAGATTAGTCTTTGGTTGAATAAAGGGAAAGGGTGATCAATTCTGACTCTTTCTGCCCAGCAAAAAAAAAAAAAAAAAAGAAAAAAGAAAAAGTTAAACTTTTTCTGGAGGAAGATAACATAATCTGAAACCTCTATGTCTGACATTCAATTAGATATTACTAACAAAAAAATCAAGAGAGAAAGCTGTCAATAGAATATATTCATAGGTGATCTGGAAATTGACGTGAAAAGACAAAGATTTTTAAATGGCATTTATTGGGACTTCCCTGGCAGTCCAGTGGTTAAGACTCCATGCTTCCACTGCAGGGGGCATGGGTTCGATCCCTGGTCAGAGAACTAATATTCTGCATACCACGTGGCATGGCCAAAAATAAATAAATAAATAAATATAATATGTAAAAAATAAAATGGCTTTTTAAAATGTATTTAAGAAAATAAAGAAACTGAATGCCAATGGATAAAAACATAGATAATTTCAACACAGAAGTAAAATCCATAAAAAGAATCAAATGGAAATTGTAGAATCTAACAATACAATATCTTAATGTCAGTAAATGTGTTTGATAGCAGAAGATAGGAACTATAAACTGGTAGACAGCTCAATAGAGCCTGTCTAGCTGAAGCACAGAGAGGAAATAAAAGAATGTAAAATAGATAAAGGAAGGGTAAGAATTGTAGAATATAATATAACTGTCTAACATCCGGGTAATTCGAGTATCAGAAGAAAAACAGAGAGGGTTTGTGCAGAATCAATATTCAAAGAAATATTGGCTATGAATGTTGCAAATATGGTAAACAGTATCAACCCACAAATTCCAGAAGCTCTGTGAATCGCAAGTTGAATAATTAGAAAGAAGCTAAAACTTAGGCACATCACAGTAAAACTGATGAGAAACAAAGATAAGAAAATCTTAAAAATAGCCAGAGGTGGGATGAAAACCGAGCAGAGAAAAATGCTTATTATTTTCAAAATAGTAACAATAATACTAAGACCTGACTTGTGAAGAAGAACAATAGAAGCCAGAGGATAATAGAATTACAGCTTAATAAATGATGAAGGAAAATAATTTCCTACCTGGAATTTTTTTTTTTTTAGCTTTTAATTCTATTTTTTTCTTTAATTTTTGAATTTTATTTTATTTTATTTTTATACAGCAGGTTCTTATTAGTTATACATTTTATACATATTAGTGTATATTTGTCACTTCACTATACATATTAGTGTGTATATATTTCACTTTAACCCAGTGAAAATGAAAGTAAAATAAAGATTGATCAATTGATTGATTTATGAAGAAATAAACCTATCTTTACTTGCAGGTGACACAACAATATATGTAAAAGTAAAGACATTTTAGGCAAACAAAAACTGAAAGAAAGTGTAAGTGGTGTACCTGCACTAAAATATAAAGTAAAAAGGGTTCCTCAAGAAGGAAGCAGAGATTCAGGAAGAAATAAAAACGGAATGAGAAATATATGGGTAAATATAGTTAATGTTAACTTAATAAAACAGTGATAATGTCTTGACTTAAAAATGTATATAGATTTGAAATCAATAACGCAATAACAACAATAATGTGAACACATTATTGGAGGATTATAAATCATATTAAAATGTCCTAAGTTCTAGCATTATCAGAAAGTAGTAAAAGTGATAAAAGTAATGTTTTTGACTGTCATCAGTTAGGGATACGTATTTTAGAATAACCACTAAAAGACTAGTAAGTAATTCATTACTAAGAATTTACTGGAGGAAAAATAAAATAAATTATTAATCTAAAGGAGAGAAGAAAAGTATGTACAGGTGAGTCCAATAGAACATAAATGATAAAATGATATAAATGTTTAGATCAATAATCAAAAATAAAATTGATCATTTCTTCCAATTAAAAGATAATTGAAAAACTAAAATTGTCAACATGTATTAAAAATAATCTAAAGTGTGTGCCCCTTATGAGAGACCCACTTCTAATATTCAGACAGATAAATATTAAAAGTAAAAGGATGAAAAAGCAAGAAGCAAACAGTAAGCAAAAGAAAGCTTCCGGGGTGGGGCTGATGGCGGACTCTGGGAGGGATCACGCTAAGGAGTGCTTCCCAGAACTTCTGCTGCCAGTGTCCTCGTCCCTTGGTGAGTCACAGCTGCCCCCCTCACCCCCCCGGCCTCTGCAGGAGACACTCCAACACTAGCAGGTTTATAGAGACAGCAGAAGCAAGAAGAACAGTCCTGTAGCCTGTGGAGCAAAAACCACATTCACAGACAGACAACATGAAAAGGCAGAGGGCTATGTACCAGATGAAGGAACAAGATAAAACCCCAGAAAAATAACTGAATGAAGTGGAGGTAGGCAACCTTCCAGAAAAAGAATTCAGAATAATGATAGTGAAGATGATCCAGGACCTCGGAAAAAGAATGGAGGCAAAGATCGAGAAGATGCAAGAAATGTTTAACAATGACCTAGAAGAATTAAACAACAAACAAACAGATTATCAATACAATCACTGAAATGAAAGCTACACTGGAAGGAATCAATAGCAGAATAACTAGGCAGAAGAACAGATAAGTGACCTGGAAAACAGAATGATGGAATTCACTGCTGCGGAACAGAATAAAGAAAAAGAATGAAAAGAAATTAAGACAGCCTAAGAGACCTCTGGGACAACATTAAATGCAACAACATTTGCATTATAGGGGTCTCAGAAGGAGAGAGGGAGAGAAAGGACCTGAGAAAATATTTGAAGAGATTATAGTTGAAAACTTCCCTAATATGGGAAAGGAAATACCCACCCAAGTCCAGAAAGTGCAGAGAGTCCCATACAGGATAAACCCAAGGAGAAAAACGCTGAGACACATAGTAATCAAATTGGCAAAAATTAAAAACAAAGAAAAATTACTGAAAGCAGCAAGGGAAAACAACAAATAACATACAAGGGAACTTCCATAAGGTTAACAGCTGATTTCTCAGCAGAAAGTCTACAGGCCAGAAGGGAGTGGCATGACATATTTAAAGTGATGAAAGGGAAGAACCTACAACCAAGATTACTCTACCCAGCAAGGATCTCATTCAGATTTGATGGAGAAATCGAAAGCTTTACAGATAAGTAAAAGCTAAGAGAATTCAGCACCACCAAACCAGCTCTACAACAAATGCTAAAGGAACTTCCCTAGCTGGGAAACACAAGAGAAGAAAAGGACCTACAAAAACAAACCCAAAACAATTAAGAAAATGGTCATAGGAGCATACATATTGATATTACCTTAAACGTGAATGGATTAAATGCTCCAACCAAAAGACACAGGCTTGTTGAATGGATACAAAAAGAAGACACACATATATGCTGTCTACAAGAGACCCACTTCAGACTTAGGAACACATACAGACTGAAAGTGAGGGGATGGAAAAGATATTCCATGCAAATGGAACTCAAAAGAAGGCTGGAGTAACAATACTCATATCAGATAAAATAGACTTTAAAATAAAGAATGTTACAAGAGACAAGGAAGGACACTACATAATTATCAATGGATCAGTCCAAGACGAAGATATAACAATTATAAATATATATGCACCCAACAGAGGAGCACCTCAATACATAAGGCAACTGCTAACAGCTATAAAAGAGGAAATTGACAGTAGCACTTTTTAAATTGTCAATAATAGTGGGGGACTTTAACACCTCATTTACACCAATGGACAGATCATCCAGAATGAAAATAAATAAGGAAACAGAAGCTTTAAATAACACAATAGACCAGATAGATTTAATTGATATTTATAGGACATTCCTTCCAAAAAAAGGAGATTACACTTTCTTCTGAAGTGCACACGGAACATTCTCCAGGATAGATCACATCTTGGGTCACAAATCAAGCCTCAGTAAATTTAAGAAAATTGAAATCATATCAAGTATCTTTTCTGACCACAAATCTATGAGATTAGAAATGAATTGCAGGGAAAAAAACGTAAAAAACACAAACACATGGAGGCTAAACAATACATTACTAAATAACCAAGAGATCACTGAAGAAATCAAAGAGGAAATCAAAAAATACCTAGAGACAAATGACAATGAAAACACGACAATCCAAAACCTATGGTATGCAGCAAAAGCAGTTCTAAGAGGGAAGTTTATAGCTATACAAGCGTACCTCAAGAAACACGAAAAATCTCAAATAAACAATCTAACCTTACACCTAAAGGAACTAGAGAAAGAAGAACAAACAATACCCAAAGTTAGCAGAAGGAAAGAAATCAGAAAGATCAGAGCAGAAATAAATGAAATAGAAACAAAGAAAACAATAACAAAGATCAATAAAACTAAAAGCTGGTTCTTTGAGAAGATAAACAAAATTGATAAACCATTAGCCAGCCTCATCAAGAAAAAGAAGGAGAGGACTCAAATCAATAAAATTAGAAATGAAAAAGGAGTGTTACAACAGACACTGCAGAAATACAAAGCATCCTAAGAGACTACTATAAGCAACTCTATGCCAATAAAATGGACATCCTGGAAGAAATGGACAAATTCTGAGTAAGGTATAACCTTCCAAGACTGAACCAGGAAGAAATAGAAACTATGAACAGACCAATTACAAGTAATGAAATTGAAACTGTGATTAAAAGTCTTCCAACAAACAAAAGTCCAGGACCAGATGGCTTCACAGATGAATTCTATCAAACATTTAGAGAAGAGCTAACACCCATCCTTCTCAAACTCTTCCAACAAATTGCAGAGGAAGGAATACTCCAAAACTTAATTCTATGAGGCCACCATCACCCTGATAACAAAACCAGACAACAATACTACAAAAATAGAAAATTACAAACCAATATCACTAGTGAACATAGATACAAAAACCCTCAACAAAATGCTAGCAAACAGAATCCAACAACACATTAAAAGGATCATACACCACGATCAAGTGGGATTTATCCCAGGGATGCAAGGATTCTTCAATATACGCAAATCAATCAATGTGATACACCATATTAACGAAGAATAAAAACCATATGATCATCTCAATAGATGCAGCAAAAGTTTTTGAGAAAATTCAACACCTATTTATGATAAAAACTCTCCGGAAAGTGGGCATAGAGGCAACCTACCTCAACCTAATAAAGGCCGTATATGACAAACCCACAGCAAACATCATTCTCAATGGTGAAAAACTGAAAGCATTTCCTCTAAGATCAGGAATAAGACAAGGATGTCCACTCTTACCACTATTATTGAACATAGTTTTGGAAGTCCTAGCCACAGCAGTCAGAGAAGAAAAGGAAATAAAAGGAATCCAAATTGTAAAAGAAGAAGTAAAACTGTCACTGTTTGCAGATGACATGATACTATTCATAGAGAATCCTAAAGATGCCACCAGAAAACTACTATAGCTAATCAATGAATTTGGTAAAGTTGCAGGATACAAAATTAATGCACAGAAATCTCTGGCATTCCTATACACTAATGATGAAAAATCTGAAAGAGAAATTAAGGAAACACTTCTATTTACCATTGCAACAAAAAGAATAAAATACCTAGGAATAAACCTACGTAGGGAGACAAAAGACCTGTATGCAGAAAACTATAAGACACTGAAGAAAGAAATTAAAGATGATACCAACAGATGGAGAGATATACCATGTTCTTGGATTGGAAGAATCAATATTGTGAAAATGACTATACTACCCAAAGCAATCTGCAGATTCAATGCCATCCCTGTCAAATTACAAATGGCATTTTTTACAGAACTAGAACAAAAAATCTTAAAATTTGTATGGAGACACAAAAGACCCCGAGTAGCCAAAGCGGTCTTGAGGGAAAAAAACGGGCCTGTAGGAATCAAACTCCCTGATTTCAGACTATACTACAAAGCTACAGTAATCAAGGTAGTATGGTATTGGCACAAAAACAGAAACTTAGATCAATGGAACAAGATAGAAAGCCCAGAGATAAACCCACACACCTATGGTCAACTAATCTGTGACAAAGGAGGCAAGGATATATAACAGAGAAAAGACAGTCTCTTCAATAAGTGGTACTGGGAAAACTGGACAGCTACATGTAAAAGAATGAAATTAGAACACTCCCTAGCACTATACACAAAGATAATCTCAAAATGGATTAGAGACCTAAATGTAAGACCGGACACTATAAAACCCTTAGAGGAAAACACAGGAAGAGCACTCTTTGACATAAATCACAGCAAGATCTTTTTTGATCCACCTTCTAGAGTAATGGAAATAAAAACAAAAATAAACAAATGGGACCTAATGAAACTTCAAAGCTTTTGCACAGCAACGGAAACCATAAACAAGATGAAAAGACAGCCCGCAGAATGGGAGAAAATATTTGCAAAGGAAGCAACTAACGAAGGATTAATCTCCAACATATATAAACAGCTCATGAAGCTAAATATTAAAAAAAAAACCCAATCCAAAGATGGGCAGAAGACCTAAATAGACATTTCTCCAAAGAAGACATACAGATGACCAAGAGACACATGAAATGCTGCTCAACATCACTAATTATTAGAGAAATGCAAATCAGAACTACAATGAAGTCTCACCTCACACCAGTCAGAATGGGCATTGTCAGAAAATCTATAGACAACAAATGCTGGAGAGGGTGTGGAGAAAAGGGAACCCTCTTGCACTGTTGGTGGGAATGTAAATTGATACAGCCACTATGGAGAACAGTATGGAGGTTCCTTAAAAAACTAAAAATAGAATTACCATATGATCCAGCAATCCCAGTGCTGGGCATATAGCCAGAGAAAACCATAATTCAAAAAGTCACGTGCACCCCAATGTTCATTGCAGCACTATTTACAATAGCCAGGTCATGGAAGCAACCTAAATGCCCATTGACAGACGAATGGATAAAGAAGATGTGGTACATACGTATAACGGAATGT
Source organism: Globicephala melas (assembly GCF_963455315.2). Lineage (NCBI taxonomy): Eukaryota > Metazoa > Chordata > Mammalia > Artiodactyla > Delphinidae > Globicephala > Globicephala melas. The sequence continues at coordinate 131,051,641 of NC_083316.1, forward strand.
TACTCAGCCATAAAAAGGTACGAAATTGGGTCATTTGTTGAGACATGGATGGATCTAGAGACTGTCATACAGAGTGAAGTAAGTCAGAAAGAAAAACACAATTATCGTATATTAATGCATATATGTGGAACCTAGAAAAATGGTACAGATGAACTGGTTTGCAGGGCAGAAATTGAGACACAGATGTAGAGAACAAACATATGGGCGCCAAGGGGAGAAAGTGTTGGGGGAGTGGGTGTGGTGGTGTGATGAATTGGGCGATTGGGATTGACATGTATACACTGATGTGTATAAAATTGATGACTAATAAGAACCTGCTGTATAAAAATAAAATAAAATAAAATTCAGAAGAAAAGAAAGCTAGAGTTTTTCAATAACCAGGAAAGTAGATTCTAAACCAAGAAGTGTATTCAAATAGAGAGGAATAATACATAATTTTAAAGAAGAATTTACAGTCCTGAATTTGAATGTACCTGTTACTATTCTTTAAAATCTTTAAAGCAATAAACTGTAAAACCAAAAACTTAAATTCAAAATCAAAATCATAGCAAGCAACTTGAACACACCTTCTCCTTAGCTGATAGAACAGGCATCCCCCAATCAAGAAGGATATTAAAACCTGAACAACATATTTAAGAAATACCACCAAGTTAACAGAGTACTGCATCCAACCATGGCTGAACTCATACTTTTCCAAGTGCATATGAATTGTTATGAAATGGACCATGTGATGGTTTATAGAGCAAGTCTCATCAAATATCAAAAGATTTAAATCATTCATATTATGTTATCTGATTATGAAGAATTAAAGTAGAAATAAAAACCACAAAAGATAAATGGTAAAACACAAATTGCTTGGAAATTAAACAATGTACTCTAAATAACCTGTGTGTCAAAGAAGACATCTTACTGGTAATTAAAAATATTTGACATAAATTTTAGTGAAGATAACGACTTATCAAAATTTGTATAAGGATCTGGCTACAGCAGTACACACAGGGTCATTTATAGCCTTAAATTCATATATAAGAAAGGAATAACAGCCTAAATTCAATTAACCAAGCTTTCATCTCAAGAAACTAGAAAAAGAATAATAAATTAAACCCCAAAAAGTAGGCAGAAGGAAATAATGAAGGTAAGATATGCAGTTGATTAAAGGGAAGATAAAGTTGGTTCTTTACAGAGATTAATAAAATTAATAGCAAGAATGATCAAGGAAAAAATTACCAATTTCAAGGAATAAAAAGACAATACTACATATCCTAAACACATTAAAAAGATAATAAAATCATATTACATCAATCAATTTGAAAAGCAAAATGAATTGTACAAATTCATTGAAAAACAGAACCTACAAAAAGTAAGATGAAGTAGAAAATCGGAATCTGTTATTAAAAATCTTCCCACATAGAAAATTCCAGACTTATATGGCTTCACCAATGATTTCTATTAAATGTTTAAGATAGAAATAATGAATATTCATAACCTTTTCTAGACAAAAGGTAAAGAGTCAGTACTCTCCTTATTTGATGATTCTTCAACACAGAGATTATAAGAACTTTAATAACATTAGGAACCTAGACCTTATGCTGTGTTATAGAATAATTCTAAAGGAGTTTTAACCTTACAACAATCTTTATTAGAATAATGAAAATTATTTCATTTTACATATTTTAAACACATAACCCTACTACTCAAGACTAATTTGTAATTGTCTATCATCTTAAAGAACAAGGGCCCATAGAATTGTTACTGGGTTTCAGTAAATTTTTATTTAAGTGGCCAGAAGTATACAGAGTGGTACTTCAATTGAGTTCTACTATTTAAAGATCCTTTGATGATAAATGTGTAACAGTGGAAAGTGTGCTAGTTTGGGATTCAGAAGACCCAGGTTCTAATTTGGCATCAACTACTTGTTACCTTACAGGCAAATAAATAATATCTCAGAGTCTTTGTTCCCCATCTGTCCATTGAAAGTTTTGGGCTAGAAAATCTGTAAGACCCTTGATAAATCTGGTGAAACTTGAGTTATCTTTCTTTCCTACCTCATCAAGATAGGCAAGTGGCAAGATGTAGATAGATTATTCCAGGCACTGAGTTGCCATGATTATTACCAACACAAGAGAAGTCAAAAAAGCTATCCTATGAGTGAGATTACTGATTTTCTTCGTGCAGTGAGGCTGACAGGTAGGCCTGGGTAACGGTGTGAGTTCACAAACTTGTTTATTTACTTTGTTTTTCCTAAGTCTGTGGAAAAACATAGGCAGGCACCCAAGGCAACGCGTTCTGTATGTCACAATTTCAAGGCATCTTTTTTTGCTTAAACCCTTCTCTATATAGTCTAAGTCATTTTTCTCTGCCCATACACCTCCCAAACTTCATTCAAGTTCTTCCTTTTCTCTTTTTGTCCTAAGAATGTCAAAATTATTGAGTCTTTTCATTTTTATTATGCCAGTGTACCCCTGAGTAACTCGCTGAAAGACACCTGTTATAACTAATGTATTAATGTTCACCCAGTTCTACTGATTTAAGATATTTTATTTTGAACAAAATGACAAAAAATATTTCCAAACATGTCATAACCATGTGTTTATACATTTTCCTTTGTGAAACCTCTAACCAAAAAGATTTGATAGACAACTTAACTTAATGCTTTCTCCAACTTCAGTACAGTAGATTTACCTTCTAACCAATACCATCCATCATACTATTTATAAGGGAGAATTTGCATGAATTTTAATATCAGTCTTTTTGAAACAGTGGTAATTGTATGGTGTGTATTGTAATTGTTTTTACCAGGTTACAGTAGGGCCTCTTCCACAATCAGAATACATATTACTAAATTGCCCTCCTTAGCAAAATTTTCTTTTCTAATGACACATGTCATATTGGTGCTCTTTTAATCAATGATCTTAGCCTTTGTGGGAGCTGACAGACATGGGGATGCCAGAAACGGCTGTGTTTTTGAAACAGATGCTTTCAGAGCAAAACCTTTAAAGTAAAGGAAATGAGAATATTTTGCCTGTGTCCTTTATCTTCGTTCTGCAATCCTTGCTTGGGAATTTCTAGGGGAAAACAGACTGTTTCATCATGGCTTTATAAACCATTGCTGTGGCACACCTCTGATAAATATGTTCATACCAGATGCCTATTAAGTGATTTGTAAAGAAAATCTAGGGAAGATACTCATGCAAGTATTAAAACATTGGTTTGTGTTTTCTTAGTGATTTCCTGAGTGATTTTTAGTTGTTGTTGCTTTACCTGCTAAAATTAAGGTACTTCTTACATTCATTTGCTGGACAAGTCATCATTGCAGTTTATACCTCATATGGTCTAAGGAATAGAGTCCTTTCTCTTTGTCCAAATATCTGTCAGTGTACCCCTTTTTTATATATCAAATAAGCAGAACACGATTCACATTTCTGTCTCATAAGGATTTTTCTACTAAAAGGATTAAAATTGAGATCTGAATAATCATCTTACTAAGATAGAAGTTCTATTTTATTTCTTTTATCCCAATAATAGTCACCAATCCTTTTTCTGCTCTGTTAATCAAATATACATGACTACCGTTCTATGGTAGCAAATACATATAACAATCCCAACCAAAATGCTTTTTTTTTTCATCACTATAACCATAGAATTTCTCTCTTTCTACTTCCCTTTTACTTCCCACAAAGGACAATAACTTTTGGCTAATTTTATTTCCCCATCTCCTTCTGCCTTTCATACCCACACATAACACTTTCCAAATACCTTTGTTTTCTCCTTACTTTTAAAAATTTGTGTGTTGGGGGTAGTTTAAGAAAAAGAATCTCCTTTATAGGTGCCAGTTGAGTTTTATAAGTGCTTACTTAGCATTCTTATTACACATTCCCTGAGAGCCTTGTGTTAAGTTTCCTTGTTCAATGCTGTATCCTACTTAGTTTATCTTTTCTTATTTAAAACAAAAATTCAGTTTGGGCTCATTCATTGTTTGCAGTCTTTTTTCAAGTATTTCTTTCAGATTAAGCCTGTGTATGATACGCTTTCTTAGTTACTGCATGGCCTGGATTTTCTCTCTTTCATCCTGATTGGTTACCTTCGCTGGTAGAAGGTTCTTGAGTTGCAGAATTTATGTGAAAGTAGTCTGTAGACACTTTGGCTTCCAGTATTGCAGGTGAGAAGTCTGATGTCTGTCTGATTTTGGTTTTCTTTGAAAGTGAAAAATTCAAGGGCGCTTTGAATTTTTATGTTCAGATCTTTGCTCAGTTCAGTGAAGTTTGTTTTAATTTTTTTCCTCGTTTGTTTTCTAGGCCATAATTTCTATTACTTCATCTGTTCCTTTTTCTCCTTTTGCATTATGTTGTGCCTGTCATCTAAGCCTCTTAGTGTTTTCCATTTGCTTTTTTGTTTCCTTTTTGTTTTATGATTTGAGATACTTCCTATACTTGATCCGCCAGGTCACTAACTGTAATTACATCAATCAACTCATTCTCATTTTTAATTCTTTTACTGAATTTTATAGATCAAAAAATCATGTGTTTAAGTTCCATAAGCCTTTTGAGAATTGCACTTGAATCTCTATAAGTGCCTTTTTTATTTTGCCGTTCAGGTGCTCATCTCTCTGTTCCAGGAGCGCAGGTTTACGTGGCCCACTTCTCTGGCTGCTTGGCTTCCCAGGAAGGAAGGTATTTTTCTCTCTGGACTCATTGGGACTCAGGTTTCCTTGTTGGAATATTCTTAATTGTAGAAATCCTGTATGGGGTAAAAAGAGATTTCTCGCCTTGTGGGTGTGGGATTTAGGGACAGGCGGTTACATCTCTCTTACCGCAATCGTGAGAAGCTGTTTTACAGCCTAGTTTCCCTTCGTGCTGCAAGTCATGAGAGTAAAGGAGACGTATCGCCTTCACGTAGCCCTGTCCTGGACATTTAGAGCTCAGGGAGACTCAGCATTCTCAAAAGGGTGAAGTTGAACTCGCCTCAGCCTGCTCTGCTGGATTCTGTAGATCTGGAACACCACGCTTTACATAGGGCTCTGAAGCTCTCTGGTCCTTGCACAGAATTTGTTTCAAGTTCTCTCCATAGGGATTTCACTGATTCTGAGTCTTACTAGACATTTGATGGCAGCTGCCGGCTTAGAGAGGTAGATAGATGGATGAACGGAGGTAGGAAGACAAATAGTATATAGGTTGTGTTTTTGGAACACTTTCTAAGTTCCTTTATAATAATAATAGTAGTAATAATAATAATATTTAATAAGCTGTAATTTACCACATTCTGCCAGTCATATATTCCATTATATAGGTGCTAACTTAGAATTAAGGAGAAAGAATTCTGGAGACTCGGATTCAAGTCATGTTTCTGACATTAATCATCTGTGAGATACTGGACAGGTGATTCAACCCCTCTGTGCCTGGAAGATTAGAACAACTGTAATAATGCCCTTTTGGAGTTTTTACACTCCAAGGTAGGGGCATCTACCTTGCCCACTACTCTCCCTTCTCCCAGCCTCGTTTCGTAGAACTGCTTTGCCAATAAGGCTGTGTAGGCAGTCCTGCTTGTACCGTCTGATCTTGTTTCCCCAGGTACAGCTGACAGGGTCAGGTGTAGATGGTTGACCGTGACTGGGTTAGATGGAAGACCTTTGCTCAGAATTGAGAACTTAGAGACTCTTTTCAGTCCCAATAGGCCACTTGAACCGAGGGCAGGCTAATATAGATGCTAAGGATGCTATTGTGGGTAGCCAGCCATCTCAGCCCTCTGTGAAGAGAAGTCAGAAGAAGCCCGTTGGCACAGAGATGAGAGCAGGTAAATCTGAGATTGAGAGAGAGTGACGTAGGGAGAGGATTTCCTTGGTTCCTGACGGATTTCTAGTTTCTACTTTCAGTCTGGCTCCTTAGGTTTGACCGAATTTTCTCTTCTTGGGATTTATGAGTTTGCTTTGAGATTAGTAACAAATTCTGCCTATTTCCTGTGTACTTAAGTTAGTTTGAGTGAGTTTCTATTGTTAGCAACCAGAGTATTCCTAAGACCTTATCATTATAGCTGGCTAAGTGAGTATACAGAGAAAATGAGAAAGTAAAAATGTCTCAGAAGATAAGCAGAATCACGCTGACACATATGCTTTACGTATCTGTAGTTTAGGTATTTTCTTGTGTGTGTGTGTGTGTGTGTGTGTGTGTGTGTGTGTTTTGCTCTCTCTCTCATCTATCTTTGTATGTATTATTTTAAAGAAGTATAATAACTTCTATACTTTAAACCAGGGCTATTAGTACTGTATCTAAGTAATTCCAGTCAGAAGTTGGAGAATCTTTTTTTTTTTTTTTTTTTTTTTGCGGTACGCGGGCCTCTCACTGCTGTGGTCTCTCCCGTTGCGGAGCACAGGCTCCGGACGCGCAGGCTCAGCGGCCATGGCTCACGGGTCCAGCCGCTCCGCAGCATATGGGATCTTCCTGGACCGGGTCACGAACCCATGTCCCCTACATCGGCAGGCGGACTCTCAACCACTGCGCCACCAGGGAAGCCCTGGAGAATCTTTTAGCAACTATTTGAGATGGACTTCAGCCACATTTTGGAATCAGTCTCCTTTTTTTCACCCTATATTTCTAGAATTATAGCAAAGCTGGGGAAAAGACGTCAACATGCTGGCCCTTTGAAGTCCAGCCTGCATCTCTATTGCTCGTCAATGTTTTCTTTCTAAGGAAAATGAGTCTCCTTTGGGTGACTAGTGTATTTTTCCATAAAGGAAAGCATGTCCATGGGGGAAAAGGTAGTTTCAGCTTTGGCAGTTTCTTCTAACTTACATCCCTAGGAAAGGAAAGATGAAACAATTCATGTTTCCTCAAAAGTCACTACATTAGGTGACTTAAGCTACTACCAGCAGTGAAAAAACAATCCCTTCTTCTAGCTACTCTTTTCAGTCATTCATCCAAGATGAAGATAGGAAAAAACATCATCTCCCAGTTTGTGTTTGTCAGTGTCCAATCATGAGAACAGAAATTGTTCAATATATTTTAACAGAAGGGATTTAATGATACAGAAAATTCATTACATAGGGGATGAAAAAGCTAACAGAGCAGCTGGGGGCATGAGATCACCCAGGGATTAATAGGAAGCTGGGAGAGACAACATGAGGAGGGGGTATCATCAAAGCCCAGAGGCCAGAGTCATCAGAAAGCTATGAGACCATGAGCAGGGCTGTCCTGGCAGGAGTTGGGACCATGGAGAAAAGGGCTCTTGGACCATGAAGGACATGTGCCTCTGCCAGAGAGGAGATATTGCACAAGGTAGAAGGAGAGAGGAATAAATACTCTGACTTCTCCCCTTCTTGCATATTCTAGTGCCTCTTATTGGATGAACCCACCTAGAAGGCAGTTGGCAAAGGATCCTGGGAGATGTAATTCCCTGAGATGCAGAGCAGAGGAAGGAAGGAATGGGAAATGGATATGAGAGCTAGCAGGCAAACTCTACCATACAGCCCATGGAACTCTTGAAATTGCCCTCATCTCTGAACATCCGTATTTACTCTTTCTCAAGCTCAAATCCAGGAGGAATATTTTAGTTTGGGCAATGGTTTTTATCAGGTGATGGTACTGCCCCTACAGGGAACATGGGAAATATATGAGGGCATTTGTTTATTTGTTTTTGTTTGTTTCCATAGTGATTGGGGATTGTATGTGCTACTGGTATTTAGGGGGCTAGAGACAGATGCTCCGTGTCCTGTAAGGCATGAGGTGGCCCAATACAGTAAAGAACTACCACATCCAAATGCCAGTAGTGCCCCCTGGAGAAGCATGGTGATTTTCTATTACAAAGTCATCTGAAATGGAAAGAGCTGCCTTTAGAAGCAGTAAGTTCATGGTAGAGGCTGGATGAGCCTTGTCAGGGATATGGTAGCGAGTATAACAAACTCAGTTAGTGAGAACAGAAGATAGGGTTGAGGTTGGACTTAATGTCTTGGTCTCTGCTCTCCTTAAGATTTTGTAATACCTTTGATAATTATGAAAATAGCAATATTTTTTCTGTGCCTGTTATGTATCAGTCTCTGTGTTGAATGTGTAAAACGTTATCTCATTTATTTTACTATAGTAAAATAGTGAGGAAGATAATACTGTTGTTTACATTTTGTGGATAAGGAAACTGAAGCTCAAGGGGGTCAACTAACCTGCCTAAATTACCCTATTAGAAAGTGACAGAGGAGGAACAGGAACCCAAATCTGTCTTACTCTTAAACCCGTGTCCCTAGGTAGTATGTACTGAGGCTTCCTTGTTCCAGTTCCTACGCCCGCCTTGTCTCTCCAGGTTTGAATCTTCCCGTTGGGTTCTGTGTTACGCATTATAATTGTATCATCTGTGTGCCTTTCTTGCTACGGTTGCTGGTGCTCAGGCCTCAGCAGTTCCAGGAAGCCATTCAGGATAGACTCAGGCTGTACAACTCTCCCTTGGTCTCTGGAATGTTAATTCCTGACATATGACCCTGCTGTTTCTCCTGATGTGCTGGAGTTTATTACTCACTCTGAACATACTCATGACTGAGAGCCCTCTGTGCTGACCAATAGCAAAGCAGGAATTTTCTGATAGTCTCTGTCTTAGCGCTGTTATTTCTCATACCAATAGACTAAATCGAAGTTAGCACACCCTGGATCTCTGTACCTTTGTTCGTTGACACAAAGGTATATGGAACACCCACTGTGTAGCAGGCATGCATATGAACACAGATAGGACCCTTAACTCGCATGGAGTTTATAGTCTAGATGCTATGCTGCCCCGTAGAACTTCCTGCGCTGTACAGTAGAGTAGCCATTAGCCACACATGTCTCTTGAGCTCTTGCAATGTGGTAGTGCAAATAAAGAACAGGGTTTTCAATTTTATTTGATTTTAATTAATTACAATTTTGATTTAAATACCATACTTGAATAGTGGCTACTGAATTGAATAGTGCAGGTCTGGAGGGAAGAATAGAAAATTGTGACAAAGGATGTACAGTCATTTAACATTTATGAAGTATCTACAATGGGTAGATCAAGGGACAGAAGAAGATGACTTGGCGTGTTGGAGTTCACAGTCTAGGGAAGATGCAAACACTTAGATAGATATGTGTCTTTTGTATAGGTTGGAATATAATCTCAAGAGAATGTGGGAGGAAGAAAGTGAGGGAGTGACTGACAGCATGGAAAATCAGGAGCTGATTTAAGGAAGAGGAAACTTCTGAGCTGGACCTTGAGGGATAGAGGAGTGGGCCAGATGGAGAGCCAGCATTCCGGGTAGAGTGGGCCACTATTGGGGGCTAGATCATATTTTAACAATATATAGGTATTTTGGTCAGATAATTGTTTACCGTGGGGGGCTCTCCTATGTATTGTAGAATGTTGAACGACATCCCTGCCCCCTCCCCACTAGGGGCCATACCTAGCATCACAACCCTCATCTGTGACAAACAGAAATGGCTCCAGTCATTGCAAAATTGTCTCTGCGGAACAAAAGAGACTCTGGTTGAGAATCTCTGATGTAGAGGAGATGGTCTGCGAAAGCCACAGGGGTTTTGTATCGGGGAGTGGGTCACTTAGGGTGGGAGCACGGGCCGGGAGGATGTTGCCGGCAAGAATGAGCAGATGAGTGTGGGACCGGATATCAAAGAACTTCAAATACCATCTGTGGAGTGCAAACTCTCCTGTAAGCAGCAGAAAGCGGGTAGGGATTTTTGCCAAAGGAGGGTGACAGGATTGGTTTTGTTATTTTGGAAGGCAAACCTGAAGTGGGGTGTTCTCCAGCACATTGTGCCAGGTGGGAAACAAACCAGGTTGGGGAGCAATGGGAAGCAGACCGTATCGGGGCTGGTGCCGTGGCTATGCCAGGCAGATGGTGCTTGCTTGATCACAGGCTGTGACGGTGGAGATGGGGACCAGCATAGCTATTCAGCAATGCTTAAACAAATCGGATCTTTCCATTGATGTCTTGACTGGATATACTGACAAACACATCCTTGGAGTAACAGACTTTAAGATATTTACATAACTTTTTAAAAACTTCATATTCTACACTTTACTATTTTATTGGAAATAGGACTGTGTTCTAGAGTTTAGATTTTTATGTGTAGACTTATTGAATTAACAGTGCCAGAAAATATTGTGTTCCTACTTCTATGTGTATTGCTATATCGAGACAGGGAAGGTAAGAATATGATTTTTACCTTCATTTATTATATATCATCATGTGAATTTGAATATATGTACGTGTGATATACATGTATTTATCTGTCATGATGTTTGGGTATAGTAAGAAAAATGTTAGCTCTTTTCATGAGCAGAGTATTGGGGAGTAATGATTACGATTGCTTGCTATACACATCTTGAATCAGAAAAAACAGTAATGAAGAAATAGAAACGCTGTGGTTTTTAGGTCAGTGCCTCTTTTAGAAAACATTTTGCTGTTGTGTGACTTACAGGTCATTTGATTAGTTCATTTAAACAGGCTCCTGTAATTCAGAACATAGAATAGTTAGTGCAGAAGAGTTTATAAATTGAGGTTCTGAATATTCAGGACTAGATTGACCTCTAGGGCACAGGCTATGTCAGGATTCAAACTGCAGCAGTGAATGAGCAAGTGGATGGATAAATAATAACATATGCCTAGTACATAGATACATTCTATACACAAATAACAATGGTTGGTTTTTGAAGGTTATTTTAAGTGTAGGAAAGAAGTGTCCCTGGAGATGTTTCTTTTTTCTGAGACTTAAAGGTTTATTGGAACGAAGAGCAGCCTTCCCTGACTGAATTCCTATCACTAGCCCACTGGTCCTGGTGGTTTAGCTCTTTTAATTTTATTCTATCTTGTCCATTTAAGTCCTTGTAAAGTAAAACATGTACTGTATATATCAGTACACAAGAAATTGTGTTGGGGATCATTGTTTCCTTTAGTTGGTTTTTATTTCTACAGTAAGAGAGTAAGGTCCTTGAAGGCAGGGGCCATCTCCAGTATGTTTTTCTATGAGTTTTCTAGAAAAAATAATTGGGATTCACTTGCATTTGAATGCTTCAGTTTGTGGTTGGCATGCTTGAATGTTGGGCTGGCCAACAGGCTGTGTGTGTAAAAATTAAAACAAACCCCAAATGCCAAACTGGCGGAGAATTGTGTTTCTTATGATAGAACTATGATTCATTGCTTGAGATCAGTCCATAAATCTTAGAAAACTCTCCGTCCCAGATTTCTTAGGTTATTTTTCCTAGTGCAGTCTATAAACTCTGTCTTTGTCATTTCAAATATTTTTGTGCAAAAGAAAGTTTCTATTGTTTTATGATACAAACCATTTGGTGTATTCTTAGGGGGAACGGGTTCTTGTCTATTTGTTTACTATTTTTGTTTACAGTGGAAGGTGTTATTTCTGAACATATAGAATACCACATGCCACTCCAAGAGACCCTTTTCATGGAAAGAGGATAGTCTTATTTTCTTCCTGTTAGGCTTATCTTAGGGGTGAAGTAGAGAGGGTGTCATGTGTCAAAGATAGATAATTAGGAAAGGAAACTGCATTTATTACAAGAGACAAAATAGTACCTTATAGTAGCAGTAATAAGTTGGCTCTTTGGATGTATATTAATTGAAATTGTTAGGTCAGCAACCTGGTAAAAAATCATATTTCGATGAAATGAACCTGCCTTTGGCACTTGAGACCTCTTTTAGGTGTTCTGAGGGCTGTGTCTTGCCTTTATAATTTCATCTCCCTGACTTGTTTACAATCAGGCCACATATTCTGTGGGGTTCAGTATTTTCTACTCAGAGCAAGAACTAACAGTTGGCATCTTGACTCTGTGATTTATCCTTTTTTATTGCCCTGTTTTTGGCATTTAAAAGTTTTTCATTTATTTCCAAATCCTGTTACTTCTGACCATTGGAAAGCAACACCCACCAGCATGCTATTTTAAAAGGTGCTCGTATAACATAAGCAGGTGTTGGACAGTGAATCAATCTGGTTGCATTTTGTTCTCATTCAAACTTTGCACCCATCCCTATACGTAGAGTGGAGAGGAAGGCTAATGATGGCAGGCAGACGGAGGCACCGACACTCTGCCGTTGGGAAGAATCTGCAGTCTTCATATGGTAGCTACCAAGTAATTCTCTATCCTGTATTTTCTTCCTGTTTAAGAAAATCCAGTGGAGATTGGATGGTGCTGGGCAATCTGTCCTGTTTGTGAGAAATAGATGAAAACAGTGACTTCTACTTGACAAATGAAAGAAACGTTAGAGATTATCTAGCCAATGGGTTATCATTTTGATTTTGTTAGAACTCGAGCAAGTAAAATCTTTCACAAAATAGTAGTGTTTAAAACAGTAATTGCGATAGAAAACTTATGAGTGTTTTCCAGTGCTATTCTTGTTCATGTAAGAAACTGGAGGGTAGGAGAAGTAATGTATTTGCTAAAGTCACACAGTTATTGAGACAGATCAGGGTCCTTGATGGCATCATAGAGCCAACTTCACCAACCCTGAAACCTTCTACTTCTAAATTTCTTTATATACTAGGTCATTACAGGTTTTTATTACATTAGCTACTGCCAGTCAGGTGTCTTGTGTGAGCTGAACACCCTCTTAAGTACCTTGTAGGAGAACTGAGCTACTCAGTATAGCTGGTAATTGGCCAATTACCTTCAAGTCTCTGAACTGTTTCTGAGAGCCAGCCAGGCACAAGGCTAGGAGGTAGGGTGTAGGGTCTCTGCCATTCTCAATAAGTGTGTAGACTGGCGCCAGAAATGATGTGACACATTTTGGGATGAGAGTGGTTACACCAAGAAATGAAAGAGAAAAACCATGTTGAAGCATTTTTCTCCATGTCACTGTATTTTAGGCTGTTGAGGCTGCCATAACAAAGTAGTATAGAGTGGATGACTTACAAGCAACAAACATTTATTTCACACAGTCCTGGAGGCTGTGAACTTAAAGATCAAGGTGCTGGCCTAGTCGGTGTCTGTGAGGGCCTGCTACTGGTTCACAGATAGCTGTCTCCTCGCTGTGTCCTCATGTGGCAGAAGGGATGAGGGAGCCCTCTGGGATCTCTTTTGTAAGGGCACTAATCCCATTCATGAGGGCTCCACCTTCATCACCTACCTAATCACCTCCAAAAGGTCCCACCTCCTAATACCATCACATCAGGGATTAAGTTCAACATTTGAATTTTGGGGGAACACAATCATTTAGTTTATAGCACACTCTTAACTCTAACAGGAAAAGGACAGAACCTATCCTGGTTGTGTGCTTAAAATTATTAAGATGAACCAAGGAGATCGTCAATATAATGGGTTAATAAGGAAACTAGTCTGTTTGGAGATATCCCTGGCTAAACTTTGAGGTTTATCAGCAGTCATTTTCAGCAAGGATCGTAATATCACTGATTCTTGGAGTAACTGAACAAACTTGCTGATTTTCTCATCTTCCCAATGCCTGAATGTATATCATCAGTTCTAGGTTGACAGACAAGGAGAAAGAAAGAGAGTGAGGAGTGAGAGCAAACAGCGAAATGGAGGCAGGGAGAAAAAAAAAGTGACGAGAAGCAAGGAAGGAGGAGGATGGAGAAAAGGGCCCAGCATCTCCAACAGGGATAAGCATGTTGTGGAGAGTTCAACGAGGGATTGAAGAAATGAATGAAAATCTTGGGCCCTGAATAAATATCAAGTGTGCATAAACATGACAGCATATATTGATGGTTATTTCATGAAAGCATTATCTTTAATTCCTGAAGACTTTATAAATGAAAATATCACTCAGTCATCTGAGGGAAGACTTTCTGGAATGTGTCATCCTGGCAAGTCAATGGGCATCTTTTTTTTTTTTTTTTTTTTTTTTTTTTGCGGTACGCAGGCCTCTCACTGTTGTGGCCTCTCCCGTCGTGGAGCACAGGCTCCGGACGAGTAGGCTCAGCAGCCTTGGCTCACGGGCCCAGCCGCTCCGCGGCATGTGGGATCCTCCCAGACCGGGGCACGAACCTGTGTCCCCTGCATCGGCAGGCAGACTCTCAACCACTGAGCCACCAGGGATGCCCCAATGGGCATCTTTGAGCCTCGGTTGGCTCCTGTGTAAAATGAAAGGGTATCGTAAAATGGGCCTCCTTGTTTAGTGCTAAAATTCTCTTCTCATCTTTTTCTTTCACATTGGCTTAAATATTGGTCATTTATTGCCGTAACAATTATTTATCCACAGTTGTTACTTTCCTTAGATGTAATTAAAGAATGCATATGCTTTGATGTTTTTATTGTCACTAAAGAAAATGGGGATGTTAACTTAAGATTATACAATCTCCAGTAAAATAACCATTATAAATTTTAATGTTATTGCTTTAACTAAACCTTGTGTTCCCGTACTTTTGTTCCTTTTTTTTTTTAATCAGGTGGTCTTTCCTCAACTTACATTGTTCCTATGCAGAAGCAAATATTTACATACCTTTTAATAGTTTGGGCTTTTGTCTTTCTTTTTAAAAGTAAAGCAGAAGTGGGATTCCCTGGTGGCACAGTGGTTAAGAATCCGCCTGCCAATGCAGGGGACATGGGTCCCAGGAAGATGCCACAGAGCAACTAAGCCTGTGCACCAAAACTACTGAGCCCGTGTGCCACAACTACTGAAACCCGTGCACCTAGAGCCCGTGCTCCGCAACAAGAGAAGCCACCACAACGAGAAGCATGTGCACTGCAACAAAGAGTAGCCCCTGCTCGCCACAACAAAGACCCAACACAGCCAAAAATAAATAAATAAATAAATTTATAAAACAAAACAAAAGTAAAGCAGAAGCTTTGTAACATATTCCGCTTTTAGATGGTTGTATGTGCTGTTTCAGTGTTGTTTTCCTCCTTCTTCCAAACGCCAAGTCCGTTTTTTAGAAAAGCTTAAAGGGTTATAGATGGCATTTTATTTTATATTTATTTATTTATTTCATAGTAGCATAGGTATCTTCCTTTGACTGTTGTATCAATTATGTTAGTTGCCTTTAATACAGTTACAGTTAACCTTCCTGAGTTAAATAAAGATGAAATGAAGAACCAAATATTGATAAAATCCATCAGAAATGTTTCGTGGGAAAACATTAACCCGATGAAAAGTAGATGTCTGAAAATATTTGCAGTAAAGAGTAGATAAAAAGATTTGGCTTAAAAATATCAATTGTGGTTTTATGGGGCAGAGAGGTTTTCTCTGAGTAATTTTCCTTTAATGTCTGCTTTTCACTGATAAACTCCGTTCAGTGCTAGATTACAGGTACCAAGGAGCTACCAATAAATCATGTTTTCCAAAAATGCTCTTTCCTGTTTGTCATTTAACTGCTGCTGGATGTAATCATCATATGTAAAAGTATGGCATAGAGGTGTCTATTTCACAGAACAAAAACAATGTTTTTTTAATTAATTTATTTATTTGTTTTTATTTTTGGCTGTTTTGGGTCTTTGTTGCTGTGTGTGGGCTTCCCCTAGTTGCAGGGAGCGGGGGCTACTCTTTGTTGCGGTGCCTGGGCTTCTCATTGTCGTGGCTTCTCTTGTTTCGGAGCACAGCCTCTAGGCATGTGGGCTCGGTAGTTGTGGCTCGCAGGCTCTAGAGCGCAGGCTTAGTAGTTGCGGCACACGGGCTTAGCTGCTCCATGGCATGTGGGATCTTCCTGGACCAGGGATCGAACCCGTGTACCCTGCACGGGCAGGCGGACTCTCAACCCCTGCGCCATCCGGGAAGCTCTGAAGTTGGGTTTTTAAAACTAGCACCCAGTTCCTTGCCTGGCTATTGGAAGACACTTAAAAGATATTTGTGGAATTAACCTGGATTCTTATGAAGAAGCTTGTTCTTTAGAGTATAAACTGGGCCAAGAAAGAAGTACTGATCCATGGTCTCTTGTTCAGAGCTGCTCCAATGTCAATCTGACCTGCCCATGATAATTTCTTATTGAAGACATTATGCTGGAGACGAGCATCCTCAGACCATGTAAAACAAAGTAAACCACCATAGAGCTATACTCCAAAGTTATTGTCACTTCTTAATTTCCTCAAAAAATTTCCAGTCACCAAAAACAGTTATGCAGCTGAATTCTGCCTTCAGCATGTCCATAGAGAAATATAATTAATTAGAAGAGGAGTCTGTTTGAAACACAGGGTGTCCACTCAACACTGCAGACCAGTGTTTCTCGAAGTATCATCTTTGGACCATTTAAATTACAACAGGTGTAATGCTAATTATGCATCCAATTCCCAGGCTTTGCCACACTGTTTCATCACAATATTTGGGAGCGAGCTCAGAAATCTACATTTTTAACTGGTTCTCCCAGGATGTCTTTAATTGCATAAAGTTAAATAATTATCTTTATGGAGTACCATTTCTGTGGTTTTAGTTGTGCAGCCATTCTGGGAACAAACCAGGCATCATCAGAGTTGTACTTTGTGCAAGAAAATAACACTTTCAATGAGAGACCTGGAAGGTGTTTTTAGACTCCTATGACTCCTGTGTCTTTAGGTTTCTTGATGTTAAGTTATAGAGATAATTGATGGTAAGAATAAAAAGAAAATGAGAGGGAGAACAGAAGGAAGGAAAAAAGAATATATGAAAATGGTTGTCTTTGTCATTGCATCGAATAAGCAAAACAATGGCTTGATCACAGTGAGTATGTGGAGGGGGAGTGAGAAGAGGTTAGGCAAGCATGTTGGGCAGATGGAAGGTACAGACATTATGTGACAAGCTTAGAAGTTTTTATTTTATTCTCCTGGCAATGCTGAGCTACTGAAGGTGGAGCAGGGGAGTGAGATGATCAAAGCTCATATTCAAAAAGTAAAGAAAGAAAGGCAAACTACCAAGTGGACTGCAAAGGAGAGGGCACTGTGTTTGAAACTGCAAGAGATTTTTGTTTGCATACTTGAAAAGGTCTGTGCATACCTGAATTCAACTGAGAGCAAAAGACCAGGTAGAGAATAGAAACAAAAGTGATCAGAACACCCTGTGAGCAGGTCCTAGTCAAAGCCCTAAATCTCATCACATCTCATCACACTCCCAGGACACTGTTGGACACGAACACTTTTCTTCTAGATGTTTTTTTGTGTTGTTAAGCTGACACCCTGTTTCAGATTCTTTTGAAGCCTTGTTGGTTGACTCTGTAACCTCGAAACATTTGCTGGTGACCTGATAGTTTTCCAGGGAGATTTCATTGGAATCCTGCCCTGGCCAGACGGTTGCTTTGATTATGGAATAGTTCACTTGCCTGGGAGCCTCTTAATGTGCTCCTTTGGTCATCAGTTGCAATATATATATTTTTAAATAGGTAGTAAAAAGTAGTGCCTGGAATCTTTCCTCTCCTCTCTCCATTAAATCAGAGTCCTCAATAATTCAGAATCTCTTTATTCTTTGGATGGAGAGATGAGGGGTCATTCATTCTTTTAGTCAGTCATCCAACAAGCATTGAGCACTGGGCATCAGGTGCTCCCCAAGATCTTGGGACTGGGATTTTCTTGGGACTGTCTAATATTTAGAGACAAGCACCTACCTGGCTAATTAATGGTCGCGCTTGTTCTTGGATAAAAGCACAAATTCTTCATCTGGACTCTTGGGCCCCACGCCTCCTGCCCCTCTGTAGTTTCCAGCTTCATCCTGCTTCCCTCTCTTTGTATTAGTCATGCCAGCCACACTGCTCTTGGTTCTAACAGTGCCTCGCACATGCCAAGATCCTCTCCATCTCAGAGTTCTCCTGTTTGCTCTTTCTGTTTCCAGGAATGTCCTTCCGTCTCCCATTTTTCTGGCTAGCCCCTACTCATTTACCTTAAATTCTCACTTCTCCAAGGATGCCTACTTTGTCTTCTGAGATGAGATTTCTACCTTTTGTTATATGTTCTCACCACTCCCTGTATTTTCCCTTCCTATCATGTATCAGTAGTGTGATTGATTGTTTTTATATATGTTGCTTAATTTCTGTTTCCCGTTCTAGACTCTAAGCTTCATGGGAATAGGGAATAGAGGCTGAGTCATTGGTTGCGGTAACCTTAACACACTGCCTGGGCCATAAATGACACTCAGTAAGCATTGGTTGGACAATTGAATGAATGAATATAAAGTCGTAAGTAATTAAACATACATGGGAAAAAATACCATATTTAATTCGGAAGGATCAGGGTGGGCCCTGATACCAGTATTTTAAAAACTAATATCAACTTAGCACACAAAATAATGACCTGTATATCTTCAAGATCTTAAATCATCAACCACAAACTGAACCTCACTGACTGTATTTACTAAGATGGTAAATGCTACTAGTATTTTAGAAAGAGTTTCAACAAAAGTCAAAACAGAGTGGCTTTGTTTATAAATCTTAATTATGAATCAGTGGAATTTTCCTAGAGAGTAGGTAGAATAATAAATGATCATTTCTTATGATTCATCAGTTTACTCGATTTATGATTTTGAGTAAACCTCTACTACCTGATTTCATAACTTTAACACATTTCTTAGATTCTAGTGCTATTATTTGTTTCAGTTAGTCTTAACTTTGTATTAGTACACGTGCTGTAAGTTACTTATCTCACTTATTTTTTAGTTTATTTCAAACATATCTGTGTTATTGTCCACCAGCTCAAATCATATTCTAACCAGACTATATATTTAGGTTTCCGTGTTCTCTTGCCCTTTAGATTGGTAATGATCTTTGTCATTTTTGTTCTTTACCAGTTTTTGCCTGTTTGTTATACATCCTTTAAGGTAGTTCATAGAGAAAATTATAATCCACATTCATGAAGCTGAGACACATTTGGTGCTCTGCTTTCAACATAAAGTTAAAATCCATGGAGTCTATCTAGAGTATTAGTTGAACAGTGCATGAAACCATATACATGATGCATCGTAAAAACAGATTTGTTTGAGCCATTACTCCTCGTTATCACCGTTAGGTCAGTAATTAATAAATATTGGCAGCAAATAAAAACTGAGAAGCAGAAATAGAAGCCAAATGTAGACACATTTAGTGCCTTGGAAAACACTTATTGGTGGTTGTATTTACAAGCAAACGGACTAGAAATTCTGAAGTTAGAAAATTTAGGATTCAGTCCATTGAGCAAATTTACTGAGTATTCCCTGTGTGAAAACCTTTGTACTGGTCTTAATTGGAAATGATGAAAGAAAATTAAAAAAAAAAAGATGACTGGTCTTTTGAGAATTTGAAATTTGTTTAGAAAGACAAAAACACATATAATCTAACAATCGAATCATGCTTAGCACATGATGCATTAACTACTAGAAATAATTAGTTATTGAGCCAATAGTGAATAAAGGAGTCTGTGAGAATCACTGAAGGAGAGCTGCTTAGAGATGAGTTTGAGCAAAATGTTGAAGATGTAAGAGCTTATGAGTTTGCAGGGACCAGGCAAGGCTGTGACTTACTTACACTTACTTTCAATGGAGTAAGTTACATACAGGTCCCAATAAGCATATTAGCTTAGCTAATAAGGTAATGGTGGAAAATCAGGGAGAAATCATATGGGTTTGTGAGCAAATGGCTGGTGTAAAAGTAGCTTGGGTAGTAAAAATTCCTAATTTTTAAGAAGTTTTGAGGATTTATACATTTAAAAAGTAAATCCCTTATTAGCTTGGTGCTGGAACACAACTACTGGGCAACTGTTTTCATTTTTATATATTGCTCTCCAGATCTTCACTACATATGTATATTTTACACTGTTGCAATCATAGTGTATGTAGCATTTTGTATTTTGCATTTCTCATTTAACTGTATACCATACACATTTTCTGCATTTCTTTATAGTTACAGTAATTTAACAGTACGAATTCCATCATGATGATCTATTGCGATTTACTAAATCATTGCCTTATTGTTGCATATTTAGATCGCTTCCTGGTTTTATTTTATTCTTTGTAATGCTGCAGTGAATACTGCTGCTGTACATATGCTAGTTTTCCTTCAATTCTATTATTTTTAGAGTACATATTCACAAAAATAGATTTATTGGGTCTGAGGGTTAGAACATTTTTATAGTTCTTTTTTTTGCCATTCTCATTTTAGAAGGATTCTACCAATTTTACTCTGCCACTAGCAGTGCATATGGGAACTGCTGTTCTCATATCTGTGCCAACAACAGATTTAATTATTAGAAATGTTCTTGTTAATTTTACAGGCTTAAAATGACACTTTCATATTAATTTAATTAGGGGTTTCTTCCTAGGGAAGATGATCATTTTCTTAATTTGTTTGCTGATTATTTTTATTCTCACTCATGTAAATTATGTATTCCTCTCATTTGGCTTTTCAGCTAATGAACCCTTTTCTTTACCAAATATAAAAATTATTTAAAGAACATGAGATTTTATGTAGAGCCAAGGGAAATTATTAGCTCAAGAGCAAAACAGGAGAACATTTCTGTTCTTCCCAGATGAAGTCTGAGCGTATCTTAATACATACAAAATAGGTATATACGCTGTTGCCATGCCTGGTTGAATTAGCTGGCAGTGGGTTCACTCTTGGGGGCTTCTCACTCTCCTGGCTGCTGAAGCAACTCACAAGAATGAGCATGAACATTATCTTACTGTAGGAGATATGTGTCCTTGAAAAGCATAGCCTATGACCGACATTCAAATCGTAAGTTAGAGAAAAGCAAAGATGTTTTAGAATAGAGACACTATTAGGAAAGTTTCCCTGTAGATCGTCTAAAGAACCAGGCACACAGAATATGTTTTCCTTATTCAGTTCAGTAAACACTTTAAAAAGAGATGTTGATTGCTAGGAAGGACACAAAAATGAACCAGGTATGATTTAGCTGCAAACACGCTTTCAGTATAGCGGGCGAGATAAGATAATGTACACAAATAGCAATAAGATGTGGGATTAGGAGAAAATTCTCTACTGGAAAACAAGCAAATTTTATTTATGTATAAAGAGCAAGAGAATTACTCTATTGGGAGGGGGCAGAGATTATCTCAAAATATTAACAAGATTCCAACAGGCAGAACTTGGAGTTGGGAGGGAGATATTCCAAGAATAAACAAAGAGGCGAGAGGCAGGTCATGGCAACACGTGTGAGGAGGGACCATGGAAGGAATGGACAGAGTGCAGGTTAGGCTGGACCATCCTCAAGTGAGAGGGTCAAGGCTGCAACAGTCCTAGGAGGGCAGAGGGAGAGGTGTGTGGCTTAGGAATTTTAGACTTCTTGCTTTGGGAATGGAGATATTTGAGGGGGAGTGCGCCAAGATCAAAGCTATCTTTATGCTACTTCCAGCATATTTTTTTAAAGAGGTAATGCATTGTTTTGCAGCTTACATCTTTATACAGTTTTTCAACAATGTTCTATAAATTGTTTGTGGATATGAGAAAGAATCACATGATACGGTGGAAAGAGAGCTAGACTGAGAGTCAGGAAACTGGATTATAGTCACGGCATACTGGGTTATTTGGGGATGACTTCGTCTCTTTGGGGTTCATCTTTTCTACATGTAAAATGAGAATAATGGACTGGATTTTCAAAGCTCCTTCTAGCTTGAACCTTCTAAAATCTGAAGTGCGCTTCAAGAAACCTTAAAAACCTGTTTTTTTTTAAAATCTATCTATCTGTCTAATCTCCCCCCACCCCCCGGTATATATATCTCCTGAAATTTTATCTTGAGAGTTTAATTTCTTTGTATTTCAGCTTTTCAGTATTCAGTAGTCCTCTCCCCAGACGGAAATCACCCAGGGGTAATGTGCCAAAGCAGTTGGCTTTTGTAAGTTCAGCAGGATTTAAGTGTGTTAACTATCCTCACACTTGACAGCTGGAGGAGTAGGACCGTGTCATGTGAAAAGTGACTGTTCATAGGAGGGGATAACAATAATGGTATAACAATAGCGCTTACTGTGTGCTTTCCAATATATTAAGTCACTTAATTCTCACAATAACCCTACAAAATCTGTACTGTTATAATCCCCACTTCACAGATGAAGATGCTGGGCATAAAGACCTAATTACTTCCTTAAAGGCACACAGCTCATTAGTGGCAGAGCCAGGATTTGAGCCCAGGATTCCCGAGTGAGAGTCCATGCTTTTATCCACCACACAACATCTGTACAAGTGGGTTCTGTCCACAGAAAACACACAGATCTCAGTCTCCATGGGGAACGGGTAGAAGACCTTTGAAAGGGAAGATACCAATATGCCTGTGATACTCTTGTGACTTCACATTTTGCTTAGAATGTCACTATCAGAATTATACATTGTCTTGATAAAGACAATGTAAGCCTTTCCCTTACCTGAACAGTATTTTAAAGTGTAGAATTATAGTCATGCAGCTGTAGCCTGTGTTGATTTCACTTAGAGGGATTTGTGAGTGGATGGATTTGGTTGGTATTTTGAACAAGACCAGAATGCCCAAACACCATGGCTGTGAAGATGAACAGCGTCAGATGGTTTTTCAGTCCCTGGGATTTCCCAACACTGCTGTTCCAAAGGTCAAGCTGTAATCAAAGTCCTCATCTTTTGCCGGTTGCCTGTGAGTAACACTTTTCCCATAAATTCGTTAGGACTACTACTTTGCTTTTGTTTTCTTTGAGTTTGGATCTTTGACCTATTGCAAACAGGCAACAATGGAAAGAAGGATCTGTCCAACGATGGACAGAAGTGATTTGGTGATCAATTAAACTAATGTATGTGCATGTGCTTTGTGACCAAGAAAGTGCTATCCAGATAAAAGGGTTATAGTTATGCTGACCTTATAATTTTTTTACTTCAAGTAACCACTACTTGAGAGATTCCTCTACTAAAAGATAGCTGGTTGAGTGGTCAAGATCACACCTTTTGATAACAAAGGGAACAGGGCTTCAATGACTAGCTTTATTGTTAACATTTGTATGTCATGGACCAAATGGGATTAACAGCCACACTGGCCCCAGAGCTTGTTGTAGAGTTTAAATGGGATAGTGCATCCAAATTGCTGAACTCAGCCCCACAGTATTTGATAAATCTTAGCTTCTAGTGGTCATGGTAGTGATAGTAATAGAAATGTCATTCTAAGGAAAAAGCCAGAAAAAGCAATAAAACAACTCTGAGTAAATTACTCAACACATACCTGAAACCTAAACCTGTCACTTTGAAGCAGAAAAAAAACCATACAAGGTGAATTTGAAGAAAACACGTGTATCTTGAGTTTTTAAAAGCTCATTCTCTTTAACCCTTTTTTCCCCGCATCTAGGAATCTATTCGAAGTTAATGATCACAGATTAAGGCAAAGGCTTATATATAAGAACAGTCATTGAAAAATTTTTTAATGGTGACAATTAGAAAGAGTCTGAATGTCCAGCATAGGAGAATGCTTTAATACATTAGAGCACAATTTTAATATGATAGGATATTTATTTTGCAGAATATAAAAAATACGTTTCAAAATAATATATAATGACAAAACAATATTTGTTTAATATTTCAGAGAAAAGGCAAGATCATATTATGATTTTAATGCTATTAAATATATTAATATTATATTTCCTTAGATAAAATGGGATAAAAATAATAATGGTTATGCCTATTAACAGAGATTTTGTGAGGATTATATGATGATTACTACATGCCTGACATACAGCACATATTAGGTCTATAATTGGACGTAGGCTAAGTTTTTCTAAAATTTACTTATATGTCATCATACACTCACCATCCTTTAGTGAGAATCCGTTATCTTCCATATTAATATTTCCTTAGATAAAGTGGGATAAAAATAATAATGGTTATGCCCATTAATAGAGATTTTGTGAGGATTATATGATGATTACTACATGCCTGACATACAGCACATATTAGGTCTATAATTGGACGTAGGCTAAGTTTTTCTAAAATTTACTTATATGTCATCATACACTAACCATCCTTTAGTGAGAATCCGTTATCTTCCAGGCACTAAACAAGATGCTGGGAATACAGAAATGATTAAATAGGGCCCCTGAGCATACATTCCAAAGAGAAGGTATATAAAAATGAACAATTGGCTTAGGTCTAATTATGTAAATTCTAAAGTCATTCCTAAAATGATACCTCTCTGGACAAATGAATTGTAAAAAGGCACCTCTTCCTCCCAGGTGAATCAGCTAAACAGTAAGGCACAGGATGGATTTCTGCCCCTGTTGCCCTCTCAGCCAGACATGTCTGTGCTGGGTTCAACTTGCTCAAGTTTACCCAGAGGACCTGAAAATACCCTTGAAATGTCCTGAAATTGACCATGAAGCACAGTTAATAAGATTTGGTATCTATAACCCTGGACAGTGATTATTTTGTACACTGAGGTTTGAGAAATACTGAACTAGATTAAATGATGGAACGAAAGAAAAATCTATAGGCAGTTGTCTGGATAATCCCTAGCACTGAGTGAGAGATGGATGGAGAATTCTCAAGTGTTTCTGCTCAACTGCAGGGTTTTCTCCATTATGTTTGAATATTAAGTCTCTGTGACATGACTGCACATAGATATTTTTGTCCTTTTGGGCATTACGTAAAATAATATACAGGAAAGCGTCTAGCCCAGGGAGTGGCACATAGTAGATATTTACTATTAATCGATCTGGATCTCAACCTTGCTTGGTCAAATCCACAACACATTTTGCTTTGAAAAGTTAGTATAGAGAGGGGATTGCCTCTTGTGCTCAGTCTCTCCTTGTTGAGGTCCTGCTAAGTAACCAAGTAGCTGTCACTCCCAAGCTCTTGACCATCTGTCTCCTCCTTTTCCAGAGTTAGGGAATCAGCCCATGAGTTACATGGCATATGATGTAGCGCCATTGGGATACAGTGCATGTTAGCACAGGATTCCGGGCAAGCCAACTATAAGGTGCCCAGAGGAGAGGCAGAATCGTTTCTGGTAACTAGCTCACATTCACTCTTTTGCTATAAATTAAAAAAAAAGTAAGCAACTGCTGTAAATGCTGGCTTCAGTATGCTGGAAAAAGCATGGCCTGGCTCTTTGTTCCTGATGCTGTCATTATTCCTGGTTTGTCTGTATCTAACCCTCTCCTCCTGGGAGTTCAGAACTCTTCAGTGGTAAATTCATATTTGATGTTCTTGTTCTAATCCCAGATTAGTACACCAGTACAGCTGGAACAGATGGAAAGGGTGAAACTCTTAGGGGGAAGAAAATCATTAGCCTGTCCTGTGTCACCAGGACCTGATGAAAAGTCAGATTAGGAAGGGCTTAATCTGCTATGGAAAGCCAGTGATACCCTGCCCTCCCTCCGGAGCGTTAATCTTGAATACTTCCACTCCGCTAAACTCGCTTGGAAGTATTTTAACATTCACAAGAGATAGGCATCCCCCCTTCAAGAAATGATACCTTTCTGTAAAAAGAATGATGAATTGTTTGAGCACTGATAGTCAGTATGGACTGTAGTCCTGCATAGTAATTAAATATGTGGGGTGGTGAGCAGGGCGCTCTGGATTCCCATCCCAACATTTCACTTGACAAGTCACTTTACTTCTCTGTGCCCTGTTCCCTCAGCTGTGAAATGGGGACTATAGTAATTCCTACCTCCCCTGGGTTTTTTGAGAATGAATGGGTTACCACGTAAAATAGAATCTGGCGAAGGCTAAGCACTCAATAAATGTGAGAAACTTTTATTATTGTCATTAGTATGATGGTAGATAAAAGTTGGTAGGCATTGGTGGATATAATCATTATCAAATTATCCCCACTTATTAAAGTCTTTATATTACTAAATACTTGATAAAATACTTTATTCTTAAGGAGTCGTTGCCTGTAGGGAAGATAAATTTCATTTATTTTATATACACCATGATTTTGTTGTTTGAATTTTATTTTATTTTCTAAATTTTATAATGATCTGTCATAAGTTTACAGTTTATAGAATACCTCCACTTGCATTATCCTCTCCAAATTGTATAAGGATGTGATGCCAAGGCCCTGGGAAATTAGGTTATTTAATCCAGGATTCCTGAACTGGTGAGTGGTTGACTGAAGACTTGAAAGCGCATCTTCAGACCCCATGTTGATCACTGTAATTGCTATGCTGTGCAGAGGGGAGTCGAGGTAGTGAAAATGCACAGGCTTTGGAGTTGTTAGAATTTCAATTTGAATTGCATTGCTAACCTGTACTACAGCTGACAAATTGCCTGATTTCACTGAGCCTCAGTTTCCTTATCTGTAAAAGTGAGAGGACATTTGTTTTTCCCTTTCTAACTTATTTCACTCTGTATGACAGGCTCTAGGTCCATCCACCTCACTACAAATAACTCAATTTCGTTTCTTTTTATGGCTGAGTAATATTCCATTGTATATATGTGCCACATCTTCTTTATCCATTCATCTGTCGATGGACACTTAGGTTGCTTCCATGTCCTGGCTATTGTAAATAGAGCTGCAATGAACATAGTGGTACACGACTCTTTTTGAATTATGGTTTTTCTCAGGGTATATGCCCAGTAGTGGGATTGCTGGATTATATGGTAGTTCTATTTTTAATTTTTTAAGGAAACTCCATACTGTTCTCCATAGTGGCTGTATCAATTTACATTCCCACCAACAGTGCAAGAAGGTTCCATTTTCTCCACACCCTCTGCAGCATTTACTGTTCGTAGATTTTTTTTTTTTTTTTGCTGTATGCGGGCCTCTCACTGCTGTGGCCTCTCGCATTGCGGAGCACAGGCTCCGGATGCGCAGGCTCAGCGGCCATGGCTCACGGGCCCAGCCACTCCGCGGCATGTGGGATCCTCCCGGACCAGGGCACGAACCTGTGTCCCCTTCATCAGCAGGCAGACTGTTAACCACTGCACCACCAGGGAAGCCCGTTTGTAGATTTTCTGATGATAGCCATTCTGACCGGTGTGAGGTGATACCTCATTGTGGTTTTGATTTAACACATATATATGGAATCTAAAAATCCCATATATATGGTTCTGATGAGCCTAGGGGCAGGAGAGGAATAAAGAAACAGACATAGAGAATGGACTTGAGGACACAGAGTGGGGGGACAGGTAAGCTGGGACGAAGTGAGAGAGTAGCATTGACATATATACACTACCTAATGTAAAATAGATCGCTAGTGGGAAGCAGCCGCATAGCACAGGGAGATCAGCTCGGTGCTTTGTGACCACCTAGAGGGGTGGGATAGGGAGCGTGGGAGGGAGACGCAAGCGCGAGTGGATATGGGGATATATGTATATGTATAGCTGATTCACTTTGTTATACAGCAGAAACTAACACACCATTGTAAAGCAATTATACTCCAATAAAGGTGAAAGATGTCAAAAAAAACAAATGAGAGGACAATACCTTCTCTAGACTTGCTGTGTAGATTAAAAACCAACCAGATCTCCTGTAGGAGAGGTGTTAGCCCAGTTTCAGGTCCGTGGCCATGACACAGTCAAAGAGTTTCTTCCTTTATTTCTTTGGCATTGATGATGTGACAGGCACAGTGCCAAACTCATTTTTTTTTTTTTTTTTACCAATCAAATATTTCATCTATGAAAGCCTGAGTTTGATTCCTGTTGCCCCAAGGAAGACCCCCTGTAATCCATATGATTCCATCTCCAGCCATTCGTAATGATTCTGGTACTTCTGTGAAAAAAGAAGAGGCAAATTGGGGAATGAGGTAATAAGGAGCAGAAAAGAAAAGCCAACCTCCTCCAGCCTTAGATAATTTGTAGAATTCATTAGCCGCTAAGCAGCAAGGGGAAAGCTTCCCGACGATTTCATCTCTTTGCTCCTGTAAACTAGGTGTTCCAGACATAAAAACAGAGGGAAGGTGAGAACAAGTGCTCAGTGGGCAAATGGCTCACTAGTGATACCATCCTGGTGATGTTCTCTAATTTATTCAGTTAACAATTTGATTGTGAAACAACTGCTTGGTCTGGGGAGGGGTCTTTGGAGTAGACTCTATGCTCCTGCTGCTTCATGAATATATGGTGCTAGGATTTTAAGGTAAAATGATAGAAAAGGCAGGAGAATGTTCAAGTGGCTAGAAACAAGTCAGAGAGGTGCAAGAATTTGCCTGTTCTCACAAGGGGGATTATTTTGTACATTGAGTTGTTTGTTTGTTTGGTCTATCCGGGATGAGGGAATGCAAGTGAGACACTTCTCAACCACTTGACTTTTTAAATCACACAGTGAGCTTTAAAGGAAGCTGCACTGAAAAAGCTGAGTCCTCTTCCTGATATAAAATGCAATCCCTTAACCAGTCAAGCCACTGTAGCTCTAAAATATATCCCAGATCTGCCTATTGCTCTCCACCCAGTGCTGCGCCACCGTGCCAGCCACCTTTGTTTCTCATCTGGATCTCAGCTTTGGGCTCCCAACTGGGCTTCCTATAGCTACTCATTCAGCCTCATATTCCACTTTTTTTTTTTTTTTAACCCAGAAGTTAGAGGGATTTTTAAAAAACATAGATCAGATCTTCTTACTTCTCTGATTTAGGATCTTCCAATGCCTTCCCTTTTAACTTACCGCACTTGAGTAAAATCTAAATTTACTGTCACAATCTACAGGACCTCACAGACTCTGACCCTCCAATGTCTCTGACCTCTCCCTTCCCATCCCCACCCTGGCTCCATCGAGTCCACTCTCCTTCAGCTTTCTCTCTGATCCTAGGATCGACTAGACTTCCTTCTGGTTCACGTCTTAGCGTTTGCTGTTCTCTCTGCCTGAACGATTTGGTCCTTCTTGGCATACAGCTCTCAGTCCAAATGTCACCTCTTTAGATAGATCTTCCGCTCTGCCCAGGGTAAGGAACTTTATCTGAACAACCCTAAATGAAGTTAGGTTGTGCATTTATTCCCTTGTCTATTATCTATCTCTCTCTCAACTACACTAATGCAAGTTCCATGAAAGCAGGAATGATGCTTATTTTTTTTTCTGTTGCCATACTTGGTATTTAAAAGGTACTTAATCTTCGCTGAATGAACAGATGAATTAATATAACTAGACTGCAAGGATTCATGAATGAATGAATAGAACTAGTTTGCAGGACCAATGAATGAATGAATGAATGAATAAGTGAATGAATGAATGGACTGTGGCCAGGCTGCAGGACCCTCAGGTCTGGAACTGGGCCTTTTCTTGGCTTCCTCTCTCCTACTTTGCATATAGGTGCCCAGGCAGTATCTCTTGAGTTGGATGTAACTGAAAAATTTATTTTCCTGTTCAAGGTGAAAAAGTATTCCTTATGTAAGATGAAATGTAAAAATATGTTTTGATAATACTCCCCTGAGCGTGCTTTTGGGTAACCATTCCGGTTTGCCTGGAAGTGAGGGATTTCCCAGGATGTGAGGTTAGAAGGTTTCCTGGTTTTAGAGTCAGAAAGACCTAACCTGTCAGTTAGGAATTGTCTTTACCTGCTAGTATCAGAAGCCAGACATAACATTTTTAAACACTAAGAGCTTATTCTTTGACATAAAATGAGTTCAGAGGTGGACGCACGAGGGCAACATGGCAGCTTTAGGTCCTTCAGCGACCCGGGTTCCTTGTATCTACGTGCTCTTCGATCCTTAGTGCGTGACTTTCATCCTTAGAGCTACCTCGTGTTCTAATAAGATTGCTGGGGCTCCTTCAGCCATCACACCTACTATCTCAGCAGGATCTGTCTCTAAGAAAAAACGACTGGGTGATGAATAATAGACACTTAGCAGCATCTGCACCAGCTGGGTTCACCACTTACTGACTCAGTGACCCGTGAGGGTTGCTTCATTTCTCTGTCCCTGTTTCTAAATCTGTACTATGGTTATGAAAACAACAATAGCAGTGGCTCCCTGTATATCGAGTCCCACTATTTGTCAGGTGTTTTATACACATTGGGTCAACCTCACAATAATTCTGCAAGGGGTGTGTTAGTGTCCCCTTTTAGATGAGAAGAGTGAGGCTTTGCTAGCGAAGGTAAAGCCAGAACTTACGCCCAGAGTGGTTTCACTTAATACCCACTCTCTCCATTACTCTTTGCTTTCTACCTCATGGCTGTAAAGATTAAATGAGAAAATGAATGTAAACTGCTTGACATGTAGATTTTTTTCAATAAACCAAAGCAATATCTCTGTAAAGAAAATATTTTTGAGTTTTCTACAACAGCAGCCAAAAGTCCTTGGTAGATGCATATGGGAAGTGTTTTAGGATGTCATCTTGAAGTCACTTGAATCTGATGAGCAACCCTCACCCTTGCCAACCCCCATTGTCCCCACCCCAGCCTCTTACGGTATAGAAGAATTCTCCCTGCCAGGAAGTTCTCCTGTTCATCTGACACAAACCACTTCTGTCTTGTCCTTTTTTATTGGTTCTGTGCCCCATGGAGAGCTGGAAGACCTGGCCATTCTCTTTGAAATGCCACTTGAAGGCCATGATCAAGTCATTTATCATTCTTTTCTCTCTCAAGCCAATTTACAGGCGAAAAAAGTTGCCCTTGAATTGTTCAAAGGAGATGAAAATTCCCTAGAACTGGAGGCAGGTTGACCCATAGACCTTCCTTGGCATTTGCAATAGACATTCCAGGTAGTGTAGCCCATTCTTGGCATTCATGTGTCTCTGAGCCTATAGCGTAGCAGAACGTCTCTGCATCGCTCCATGTTCAAGGAGGTCAAGTTCTTTGAAAATTCATGATGTTTTAAAATACCTCCTTTTCTGAAACGTGCTACGGGCGTTCTTATCCGTCATGTCTTATAAATAGCTGATGCCAGACTCCTGTAAGTTACAGTAGACTTTTGTCTACTCTTGTCTCATCCCAAAGCCTTTACAATAGCTTTCCGCCCCCAGGACACAATGAATTCCTTTTCAGAGAGTGATGGCTGTATTTATTTCCAGGGAAGAATAAATAAGAAGAAAGCAGGGAGAATATTTACATCCTTGGGCCTTGAAAGAGGCTGCTAAGAGCCGACTTTGAGACACTTGGTTTTGTTAAAGTAACTCATGGCCTGTTTGGGAATCCACTTTGGAGGAAATTGAGTCAAGAAGCTAGAGTTGCAATTTCTATTTATCTTTTCATTGATCATTATTTTCCTTTTTTAAAAACTTTATGGTTTGGGAAAAAAATGTGGATGATACATAATCTTAGGGGATAAAATTTCATCCCCAAATATTACAGCATTGAGTGGGAAGAGCCATGGAATGGAGAGTCTGAGGTTGTATTACTGATACCGAACCATACCAATCATAAAGTTAACACTTACCGAGGGCTTCTTGTGTATCTAACATTGTGCTAAGATCTTTAAATACATTCTCTCACTTAATCCTCCAAATACCCAAAATAACAATCCATAGTAGACAGGGACATCATCTCTAGTCATAGATGAGGGAACGGAGGCCCAAAGTGGCTTACTATTTTGCCCCAAGGCACCCCAATAGTGAGTGGTTGAGACCCAATTTAGATTCACTTGTGTCTGCCAGGGAATTGCAGCATATTGGTCTGCTAGGGCTGTCATAACAAAGTGCCACAGACTGGGTCTCTTGGCAAACAAAAATTTATTTTTTCACAGTTCTGGGGGCTAGGAGTCCAAGATCAAGGTGCTGGCAGGGTGAGCCTCTCTGAGGCCTCACTCCTTGACTTACAGATGGCCACCTTCCCGCTGGGTCCTTACATGACCTTTTCTCTGGGCATGCACACTTGTGGAGTCTCTTCCTCTTTTTATTAAGAATACCAGTCCTGTTAGATAAGGGCCCACTGTAATGCCCTCATTTAACCTGAATTACCCCCTTGAAGGCCCTGTTTCCACATATAGTCATGCTGGGGGTTAGGGCTTCAACATACACATTTGGAAAGGGGGGCACAATTCAATGAAACAGTGAACTTAACCAGTGTACTAAGGTCTTGCTCTGATAACAGGAGTTTGATCAATATCATTATAACTTCTCTGGCCTTAAGTCTCTCATGGATTAAAAAAAAAGTTTCGGTTTAAAAATTTTTTTAATAGTTTTATTGAGGTACTATTGATATTCATTCATTTAGTTTTTAAAGACTTTTCCTCCTCTATAAAACTTACGAAATAAACACTGCATAATTCATCAACAGATTCATCATTATTGGTATAAAATCAAGATAGGGTCATTCTGTTACTCCTTCCTGTGAAGACCATGTGAAGTTCTTAAGCCACTGAGATGACCTGTTACTTGTGCTTTCACAAAGATTCTCTCATGCCTTCATGTGCTCTTGTGGTTTTGATTTTTTTTTTTCCCCATTGGCTTCCTCTCCTTGGTATCTGTGCTTCTCCTTTTCCCCTCCCTTCCCTTTCATTCTCTCTTGTACGCTATACACAATATGAAAGAGGGAGATCTGCCTCTGTTTTTACTCTCAAGCTTAATTGCATTGCCTCCTCTAACCTCTTGCCGATTAAATAGTGGCAAATGGAGAAATTATTGTTAGGTTTACAGGAGAAAACAGGTTGAGAAGTGCACTTGCTTATTGAAGCATGCTTTCCTTTTCACTGACATTACCTAGACTTTTGTATGCACTTGCTTTGTGCCTTCCATGATTATTATTTTTTTCATCTTTTCATGGGATGTCAACAGCTGTCAACAGGATATCAGTATTTTTAATTAATTAATTAACTTATGGTTGTGTTGGGTCTTTGTTTCTGTGCGAGGGCTTTCTCCAGTTGTGGCAAGCGGGGGCCACTTTTCATCGCGGTGCACGGGCCTCTCACTGTCGCGGCCTCTCTTGTTGCAGAGCACAGGCTCCAGATGCGCAGGCTCGGTAGTTGTGGCTCACAGGCCCAGTTGCTCCGCGGCATGTGGGATCTTCCCAGACCAGGGCTCGAACCCGTGTCCCCTGCATTGGCAGGCAGATTCTCAACCACTGCGCCACCAGGGAAGCCCTTGCCTTCCATTATTTTTAATTTCAGCTTACAATTAGAGTCTGCAAATTGAATTGCTTTCTCTGAGGAGGTATATTTGGCAGGTACCACTGTCCCCCATCCCCCATTGCTCAGCTGAAATTAACGTGGTTAATTTTGTTCCTTGTATTTCAAACTGGCCTGATGAGTAGAATCATGATTGCACTTAGTAATTGCTTCCCCAGAATCTGTAGGGAGAACAGATATGAGTGGTGCTTGGTCTGATGAGGAAGAGAATGGAGGTTCTCCCGGGAAGTACATGGGAGCTTTAGGCCATGATCTTGGGGATTAGGGAGCTGTCCTCTTTAGGTGCACTCAAAAGTCTTATGGTGTTTACAGAAGCCGTGAAGGGCACTGCTGCTGGAAGTGTCCAGTTTGGACTCAGGGTAAAATTGGAGACCTGGTTATTTGTTATGGCTCACAGATGCTGCAAAGGGAACCATATTAACCCTGGATCTTCTAGCTCAATGCCAGCTCAGTTCTGATTATCTTTTATTAGTGAAAAACTTAACATCTAGTTAGTCTTCAGCAGTTCCATCTCAAAAAAGTTGAATTGATTTTAGTTCCACAAATGAAAGAGGGATTAACCGCATATTCAGAGACCCCAGGGTGCAAAGTGGAAGCCAGTGTAACATCATGGGTGGCAAGTGTCAGACCACTGAAAGTGTTTGAGAATCCAGACCTCTAACATCCTTTCGAATCCTGAGATGCACCATCCACCGCACTCCCAGCCTCAGCTCTCAGTGTTCTTCACATGGTTGTACCCTATGCCCGTATGAACCTGGTGACACCGCCGTACCTCAGTGTCTTTTATGTCTGTATGCCTTTGTACCTCCTCTTCCCTATTTCTGGGAAACTGTTTTCTCTGGGCTTCTGAGTTGTTGATTCCTACCTAGTATCCTTCAGCATACAGCATGAGCATTACTACCCTTCTAAACACCAACCCCTCTATCTTGAGGACTGAGTTAGGGGCTCTACTCTTCTCCAAGTGCTTACCTCTATGAAAGTACCTATCACATAGTATCAGAATTGTTGGCTGCCTTGTCCTTTACCTCTTATATGAGATCCATATCACTGCCATATTTATTTTTGAAATCATGCGTCAAGGATATAGTAAGCGTACCAAAAAATGATGTTGAATAAGTCAGTGAAACAAAATAACAATTGATATACTTTTTGTGTGTGTACAACTGTAGAGTTGTTAAATATTTTTATTAGCACTTAAAGTTTCAATAATAATATTTTTTAAGCTTTACAGTACCTAATTTTTTATGTACCTTCCCAGCTATGCTCTTTCTAGGAATCATACATACTTTTCATAGACTACTGTCAATGAACATGTAGGTAAGTTTTTTTTTTTTCTTCACGGTACGCGGGCCTGTCACTGTTGTGGCCTCTCCCGTTGCAGAACACAGGCTCCGGACGCACAGGCTCAGCGGCTATGGCTCACAGGCCCAGCCGCTCTGCGGCATGTGGGATCTTCGCGGACCGGGGCACGAATCCGTGTCCCTTGCATCGGCAGGCGGACTCTCAACCACTGCGCCACCAGGGAAGCCCTAGATAAGTTTTTAAGAAAGCCAGAAGGTATTGAACTAAAATTTAATGGTTAATATAAAAAAGTAATGCAACAGTTATTTCTGTAGAAAAAGCAGATTTTGTATTATATCAAATACAATGGATAGGAAAATCTCTTCACTGGTGAATAGTCTACTGAATCATACAGAGCAATTACCCCTTTTATTTATAAATTGTGAAGATTTTTCTGGCAGCCATGGGTATTCAAGAGACCTCCTTTCCAATAGAGGGTGCTTGTACTCCATAAGCTATGATGGATACCAACAGATGAAGACACCAAAAGACTTGTTCTAAATGCATCACAGCTGGCTACATGAAATAATTATTTATGTTCAGCTGCAGCCCAATATGAAGAATTTTAAGCCAAGGGGGCAAAAGTCTATCTTCTCATTTTGCAAGCCCCGGTCTTGTTACATGCTGTTTTAGCACTTTTCAGGTTAAACGAGGAAACCATAGTTAGCCCAGAGAAGTGTTTAGAGAGACGCCCAAGTTACCCCCTGCATGATGTGTGAGTATCTTTGCCTTTCACGGAACCCACATTTGATAAGTGCAAATTTATTTCATTTTCACTTATAGAGAATTATTTCACTATTTCACTTTCTCTTTCTAATAATTTTAGATTAGGTCTACCTAATTGACCTCTGGCTACTTGAAAAGAGTGAATATGGAATGTAAGATGATTAATCGTTCCAGTGAATGGTCTGGAGAACTTGGTTTCTTAGAGAACTGATGCTGGGGTGTGGAAGGACCTCAGTCTTCCTTTCATGCCTCCTTGCTTTTGATCTCGGTGTTCTCTTTGCTGTGATTGCCTTTACTGTTTCTCTACTGATTAAACCCTCCTCATTCTCTAAAAGCCAGCCCAAACACGCATGTAGAATTAAATACTCGTTCCCTTTTACTCCCCCAGCTACATTTCTTGGAATTATTAATGGCACTCGCTTTATTTTGTCTTGTATAATTATTAGCTGTTTACATATTTGTCTCTCCTCGGAGACTGTAAATACCCCATGGCAGGAACTGGGTTGTATTAATCTTTGTGCTCCTCCAATACCAATAGGCTGCACATAAAAGGTGCCCAGTAAACATTTATGGATTTGAAGTGAGTGTTTCTTAGACCCATACTACATGTAAATATTGAACTTAAAGTAACAATCACAGCTCCCTGGGCTTTTTAGAAATGCAGTTGTCTATATGTGTTGGTAAGCATGAAGAGGATAAAAAGTATATGATAGGTGAAATATGATTAATTTTGTGGTGGGGATAGAGGGCAGGGTCCTGCTGAGGAGCTGGTCTTTTGTAGACTTGCCATAGAATGGTACTTAAGTGTTTTACTTGTTAATGTTTCTTCCTGTCTTTGTCAAAAATTAGTGTTTAGATGATTGTAGAATAGGCAGTACTGTGACATGTTTTATACACTATATAGCTCATGTCAGATACCTTTGACAATTCTTTAATTTTTTTTATAGTTACATCTTTTCTTCTTTGTGACAAGAAATGTCACCAGGGCTCCCGTGTTACTGTTTTCTCTGACACCACGTTTACGATGAAGACGTAGTGTCACATGGTAAACACACCGGGGCAGGTGCCCCACCAGTGGCCCATAGAACTGTTTCTGAGAAACTTGGGCTTTCATCATTGTTTCTTAAACAGAAAACCTTTATCACTAAAGTGATATGGGCTCAGTGTGAAAAACGGAAACAATTTACAGGAGTATAAATGCTGGTACAAGTGAGATTGTTCCTTCCTTCTCTGCCCTCCCCACCCAGAGAACCACTGTTTCTTTTTTAGCAATGTTTACACACACGCACATACACACACCATTTCTCTTTATAATTACTATTTTGATTGCCCTTTTGTGAAATGGCAGAAAACACAATTATCGTCAATCCCAGCAAAACTCTTCTTCAAGTTAAAGTCCTGACAATTAAGTTTCCCCTTGCTTGTCCTTCTTCCTGGTGGCTTATATAAATGCTGGGAATTTAAGGAGGGTCGTGGTTTCTGGAGTGAGGCGACAGCTGGACCCCATGAGGGCTGTTCACTCTAGAATTTTCTAGGGCGTGCATCGTCCAACCCACTTTAGCTATGCCCCCCTCCCTGGGCATCCAGTTAGGTACTGGCAGTCCCATTTGGTCCTTGGCCATAGTGTTTATGTTGCTATCTGCTGGTCCATGTGCGACCCTTCAGGTGTGTGGACTTTCTTCCTCCTCTGCTAATGAGGAACAATTCTTCAAGGACATGGAAGCTGGGGGGAGGGTACCTGGGAACTTCTGTACCTCTCATCTCCCCTCATCCCCCACATCCAGCTATCCCTCTTCTTTTTTTTTTTTTGCGGTACGCAGGCCTCTCACTTTTGTGGCCCTCCCGTTGCGGAGCACAGGCTCCGGACGCGCAGGCTCAGAGGCCATGGCTCACGGGCCCAGCCGCTCCGCGGCATGTGGGATCTTCCCGGACCGGGGCATGAACCCGTGTCCCCTGCATCGGCAGGCGAACTCTCAACCACTGCGCCACCAGGGAAGCCCTATCCCTCTTCTTGATAGAGTGAAATCCTCCTTTGGAAATGCTCACTGCCATTGTTCACAGGGCATTTCTGCTCTCAAACCTTGTGCTTATCAGAGAGCTCTCATTCTCCCATCCCCTTAAAGTGAACCTTGGGGGAGAGGGCACGGTAGAAAGCCCTCAGAGATTAAGACTAGTATGTCATACTGTTGTTTCCTTTTCTCTTGTTCTCCTATCCAGGGAGAGGTGTTCCCCTATACCCTCTTCTAGGACAGAAGACAACAAACAGGAAGTGTTTTGCAAGGATTTTACATGTGGATCTCAGCTTTTAAAAACTGAAATGTCCAGAATTAGACATCTTTTTCTGTCCCCAGTTCTGCTGTGACATCTTTACCTTAAGGGGAATGATGTACCTGAGGTGAGGTTAGAGCAGAAAAAGGAGTTTGGGGGAAAGCATACTCATTTACTGTTCACAGAATCATCCAGAACCATGTAATGCACATATGCACACATAGGTATTGTTTTTATTGCTTTGTTTCTGTTTTGTTTGGTCTTTGCATAAATGGGATCATATTTAGCATATTGTTTGTGACATGCTATGTTTTTCCTTAGCAATACGTGACAAACATATTTTCATTACTACATAGTGTTTCTTAGTGTATTAGTCTGCTTGGGCTGCCATAACAGAACACTATAGACTGGGTGGTTTAAACCACAAAAATTTATCTGTCATAGTCCTGAGGCTGGAATTCCAGCGTCCAAGTCTTGCAGGGTGGTTTCTCGTGGGAGCTTGCTTCCTGGCTTGCAGAGAGCTGCTTTCTAGCTACAATCCTCACATGGCCTTTCCTCTGAGTGTACATAGAGAGGGAGCTCTCCGGTGTCTTTTCTTATAAGTGCAAGAATTGTATCAGATAAGGCGCCCCCCCCTTATGACCTCATTTAACTGTAATAAAGTCCATATACGCCCTTCCTCCAAATATGGTCACATTGTGGGTTAGGTCTTCTCCATATTAGTTTTAGGCAGGACACATTTTAGTCCATAGCGTGTAGTATGGAGCATGATAAATGCTATTTATATTACAAATATCAACTGTTTATTACAGATGTTATACATACACTCTTATGTTACTTGATTAAATGTATTTATGGTATTTTTCACTATATAGGAGCTTTACATATGTAATTTCTTATTTGGCATGAACATGATAAAATGTGTTTATAATGCAGTGCCTCCCCAAATTTACCCAGAGATGAGTATCAGTCATGGCATCCAGTAGCCCCGCTTCTTTCCATGAACCTCTCATACCGACAGCCCCTTTCAGGTCCCAACTCCTGTATTGTAGCACAGAACAGAAAAGCTTAGAAGGCCTGTTGTCATAAAAACAATCAGAATAAAAGCTCACTTAACATAATTCAGCCTGCTTTCCTTATGCAGAAATCAGCAAAAACCCTTTCATGTCTCCTTGAATAGTCGTTTCTGAGTCAGTGGCTATCCTGTGGTGTGTTGTACTGGCCTCAGCTCTCATGTTCAGAGTGCATGTGGGGACTTCAGAAAGGCATTTGGCCTGCTGGGCACTGAGTTCCCCTGCACCTATCTGGAGACCTCAGCTTTTTTTTTCTTTCCTTTTTTTATTATGAAAAACTTGGAACATTACAAAATTAGAGAAAATAGTGCAGTCAAGTGTGTGAACTCATTACCCAACCTCATCTCTTATCCACATTCTCTCCTCTGTTCTGTGGATTATTCTGAAGCGTCTCGAATATTGTATCATTTATCTGTAACTATTTCAGCAAACTAGGCTTATATTTTAAAAGGTAAGCATTTTTTGTAAAAGTAAACAGAATGTCGGTGTCCCACTTAAAAGATCTGAACAATTCTTAAGTATTATAAAATATCTAATTAGTGTTTAAATTTCACCAATTGTCCCATAAATCCTTTTTAAAATAATGTTTGTTCAAATCAGGATTTAAACAAGATCTTCACTTTGCACTTGGTGAATAAGTCTCTTAAGTGTCTATCTATTCTGTTTTCTCATAATTTACTTGTTGAAGAAACTAGGTCATAGTCCTGCAGTTTTCCATAATCTGTATTTGGCCATTGGTCTGCCTATGGTGTCATTAATTATGTTCCTCTGCGTATCTTGTAAATTGGTAGTTCTAGACTAGCAGTTCTCAAAGTGTGGTCTGGGGACACATGACAGGGCATCTCTGAGACACTCTCAAGGGATCCATGAGATCAAGACTGTTTTCATAATAATACTAAGATGTGAGTTGCCTTTTTCATCCTCATTCTCTTATATACAGTGGAGTTTTCCGGAATCTGTTTGACAAGTGGTATCACCACAGATTGCATGCAGAAGCTTATAAGAGAATCAAGTTCTCTTCTATTAAGCCAGCTATTAAAGAGATTTGCAGAAATGCAAAACAACCCAGTCTTTTCATTACTGTTTTTTAGTTTTGGAAAAATAGCTATTTTTCATAACAATATTTGTGTTAATGCATAATGGGTTCATTATTATTTTTAAATGAATTGTTAAATAAATATTCAAAATGTTTCTCTTTCTGCTTCCAATTATTAATTTATTCAATTATTTTTATATCAGTATGGACTCATGGATATTTATTTCATATTTTGCATTATAATCCACTACTATTTTATATATTTTGGTTGTTCAAATTTTTCCAGCTTTTGAGAGTTCTTTCAGTTGGCTCCTATGTCCCCTTGGCATATCCCCATTAAGTTAATTTTTTCAGCACTTCCTTACCATGGATTCTTTAGTCTCATGTGTTTCCTGACCTAGCGCTAGAATCAGCCATTTCACTAAAGAGTCCCAGTTCCTTTGATTGAGGATTGATATTAAAAACCAAGATCTGGGGCTTCCCTGGTGGCGCAGTGGTTGAGAGTCCGCCTGCCGATGCAGGGGACACTGGTTCGTGCCCCGGTCCTGGAAGATCCCACATGCCGCGGAGCGGCTGGGCCTGTGAGCCATGGCCGCTGGGCCTGCGTGTCCGGAGCCTGTGCTCCACGGCGGGAGAGGCCACAACAGTGAGAGGCCCGCATACTGCAAAAAAAAAAAAAAGATCTGGGTTCTAGGTGTGCTCATTGCTATTTGGGTGTTGTTTCTTTTAGGCCTCTCAGCTAACAGAAGAAAGAGATGCATACTAACCTGTGTATATACACATAACTATAAATACTTCTACATGTAACCATCTGTATCTGTATTAAGCTAAACCTGAGTTTATACTTATGTCTCCAACTCTAATCTATTCCACATGGATCATTCTAACCGCTGCCCCTTGCTTATCTGTAGATTTCTACTCTAACAGTGAGAAACTTGTTTCCTAACATCCACCATCCATTTACTTAATTGTTCAATTCTAGTAAACATGTATAGCAGTACCATAATTGTTTGCTCATATCCTCTTGAGAATCAACTTTGTCAACTACAGTATAGTGTACTCCATTTCCAAAATTGCTCACATCAGCACCCTTTTCCCCAACTACCTTCAGTGACGTTGTTTCATATATTTGTATTATGGTTAGATTCTCTTGTTATAGAATGCATTGTTTCTTGGGATCCCCCAATTTCCTCTGTGATTTTTGAAAATGTACATACATTAAGGTTCACTCTTTGTGCTGTTCGTTCTGATAAATGGATAGCATATATCCGTCATCATAGTATCACACAGAATAGTTTCACTACTCTAAAAATCCCCTGTGCTTTAATTATTCAACTTTCCCATCTCTTGTTTATCAGATACATAGTTTGCAAATATTTTCGCCAAGTCTGTAACCTGTTCTTTGATATTTTGACAGTTTTTCACAGACCAGTAGATTTTAATTTTAATAGAATGGAAGTTATTAATTTTTTCTTTCATGCATTGTGCTTTTGGTGTTGTATCTTTATTTTTTTTTACATCTTTATTGTAGTATAATTGCTTTACAATGGTGTGTTAGTTTCTGCTTTTTAACAAAGTGAATCAGTTATACATATACATATGTTCCCATATCTCTTCCCTCTTGCATCTCCCTCCCTCCCACCCTCCCTATCCCACCCGTCTAGGTGGTCACAAAGCACTGAGCTGATCTCCCTGTGCTATGTGGCTGCTTCCCACTCACTATATATTTTACGTTTGGTAGTGTATATATGTCCATGCAACTCTCTCACTTTCTCACAGCTTACCCTTCCCCCTCCCCATATCCTCAAGTCCATTCTCTAGTAGGTCTGTGTTTTTATTCCTGTCTTACCCCTAGGTTCCTCATGACATTTTTTTCCCTTAAATTCCGTATATATGTGTTAGAATACGGTATTTGTCTTTCTCTTTCTGACTTACTTCACTCTGTATGACAGACTCTAGATCCATCCATCTTATTACAAATAGCTCAATTGGTTTCTTTTTATGGCTGAGTAATATTCCATTGTATATATGTGCCACATCTTCTTTATCCATTCATCCGATGATGGACACTTAGGTTGTTTCCATCTCCTGGCTATTGTAAATAGAGCTGCAATGAACATTTTGGTACATGACTCTTTTTGAATTACGGTTTTCTCAGGGT
Source organism: Globicephala melas (assembly GCF_963455315.2). NCBI lineage: Eukaryota > Metazoa > Chordata > Mammalia > Artiodactyla > Delphinidae > Globicephala > Globicephala melas. The sequence continues at coordinate 131,093,036 of NC_083316.1, forward strand.
ATATGCCCAGTAGTGGGATTGCTGGGTCATATGGTAGTTCTATTTGTAGTTTTTTAAGGAACCTCCATACTGTTCTCCATAGTGGCTGTACCAGTTCACATTCCCACCAGCAGTGCAACAGTGTTCCCTTTTCTCCACACCCTCTCCAGCATTTATTGTGTGTAGATTTTTTGATGATGGCCGTTCTGACTGGTGTGAGATGATATCTCATTGTAGTTTTGATTTGCATTTCTCTAATGATTAATGATGTTGAGCATTCTTTCATGTGTTTGTTGGCAGTCTGTATATCTTCTTTGGAGAAATGTCTGTTTAGGTCTTCTGCCCATTTTTGGATTGGGTTGTTTGTTTTTTTGTTATTGAGCTGCATGAGCTGCTTGTAAATTTTGGAGATTAATCCTCTGTCGGTTGCTTCATTTGCAAATATTTTCTCCCATTCTGAGGGTTGTCTTTTGGTCTTGTTTATGGTTTCCTTTGGCATGCAAAAGCTTTGAAGTTTCATTATGTCCCATTTGTTTATTTTTGTTTTTATTTCCATTTCTCTAGGAGGTGGGTCAAAAAGGATCTTGCTGTGATTTATGTCATAGAGTGTTCTGCCTATGTTTTCCTCTAAGAGTTTGAAAGTTTCTGGCCTTTCATTTAGGTCTTTAATCCATTTTGAGCTTATTTTTGTGTATGGTGTTAGGGAGTGATCTAACCTGACACTTTTACATATACCTGTCCAATTTTCCCAGCACCACTTATTGAAGAGGCTGTTCTTTCTCCACTGTACATTCCTGACTCCTTTATCAAAGATAAGGTGACCATATGTGTGTGGGTTTATCTGTGGCCTTTCTATCCTGTTCCATTGATCTATCTTTCTGTTTTTGTTTCAGTACCGTACTGTCTTGAGTACTGTATCTTTGTAGTATAGTCTGAAGTCAGGAAGCCTGATTCCTCCAGCTGCGTTTTTTGTTCTCAAGATTGCTTTGGCTATTCGGGGTCTTTTGTGTTTCCATACAAATTGTGAAATTTTTTGTTCTAGTTTTGTGAAAAATGCCAGTGGTAGTTTGATAGGGATTGCATTGAATCTGTAGATTGCTTTGGGTAGTAGAGTCATTTTCACAATGTTGATTCTTCCAATCCAAGGACATGGTATATCTCTCCATCTATTTGTATCACCTTTAATTTCTTTCATCAGTGTCTTATAATTTTCTGCATACAGGTCTTTTGTCTCCTTAGGTAGGTTTATTCCTAGATAGTTTATTCTTTTTGTTGCAATGGTAAATGGGAGTGTTTTCTTGATTTCACTTTCAGATTTTTCATCATTAGTGTCTAGGAATGCCAGAGATTTCTGTGCATTAATTTTGTATCCTGTTACTTTACCAAATTCATTGATTAGCTTTAGTAGTTTTCTGGTGTGTATGATCCTTTTAATATGCTGTTGGATTCTGTTTGATAGTATTTTGGTGAGGATTTTTGCATCTATGTTCATCAGTGATATTGGCCTGTAGTTTTCTTTCCTTGTGATATCCTTGTCTGGTTTTGGTATCAGGGTGATGGTGGCCTCGTAGAGTGAGTTTGGGAGTGTTCCTCCCTCTGCTATATTTTGGAAGAGTTTGAGAAGGATAGGTGTTAGCTCTTCTCTAAATGTTTGATAGAATTCGCCTGTGAAGCCATGTGGTCCTGGGCTTTTGTTTGTTGGAAGATTTTTAATCACAGTTTCAATTTCAGTGCTTGTGATTGGTCTGTTCATATTTTCTGTTTCTTCCTGATTCAGTCTTGGCAGGTTGTGCATTTCTAAGAATTTGTCCATTTCTTCCAGGTTGTCCTTTTTGTTGGCATAGAGTTGCTTGTAGTAATCTCTCATGATCTTTTGTATTTCTGCAGTGTTAGTTGTTACTACTCCTTTTTTGTTTCTAATTGTATTGATTTGAGTCTTCTCCCTTTTTTCTTGATGAGTCTGGCTAATGGTTTATCAATTTTGTTTATCTTCTCAAAGAACCAGCTTTTAGTTTTATTGTTCTTAGCTATCATTTCATTCATTTCTTTTTCATTTATTTCTGATCTGATCTTTATGATTTCTTTCCTTCTGCTAACTTTGGGGTTTTCTTCTTCTTCTTTCCCTAATTGCTTTAGGTGCAAGGTTAGGTTGTTTATTCGAGATGTTTCCTGTTTCTTAAGGTAGGATTGTATTGCTATAAACTTCCCTCTTAGAACTGCTTTTGTTGCATCCCATAGGTTTTGGGTCGTCGTATCTCCATTGTCATTTGTTTCTAGGTATTTTTTGATTTCCTCTTTGATTTCTTCAGTGATCACTTCGTTATTAAATAGTGTATTGTTTAGCCTCCATGTGTTTGTATTTTTTACAGATATTTTCCTGTAATTGATATCTAGTCTCGTAGCGTTGTGGTTGGAAAAGATACGTGATACAATTTCAGATTTTCTTAAATTTACCAAGGCTTGATTTGTGACCCAAGATATGATCTATCCTGGAGAATGTTCCATGAGCACTTGAGAAAAATGTGTATTCTGTTGTTTTTGGATGGAATGTCTTATAAATATCAATTAAGTCCATGTTGTTTAATGTATCATTTAAAGCTTGTGTTTCCTTATTTATTTTCATTTTGGATGATCTGTCCATTGGTGAAAATGGGGTGTTAAAGTCCCCTACTATGAATGTGTTACTGTTGATTTCCCCTTTTATGGCTGTTAGTATTTGCCTTATATATTGAGGTGCGCTTATGTTGGGTGCATAAATATTTACAATTGTTCTATCTTCTTCTTGCATCGGTCCCTTGATCATTATGTAGTGTCCTTCTTTGTCTCTTCTAATAGTCTTTATTTTAAAGTCTGTTTTGTCTGATATGAGAATTGCTACTCCAGCTTTCTTTTGGTTTCCATTTGCATGGAATATCTTTCTCCATCCCATCACTTTCAGTCTGTATGTGTCTCTAGGTCTGAAGTGGGTCTGTTGTAGACAGCATATATATGGGTCTTGTTTTTGATCCATTCGGCCAGTCTGTGTCTTTTGGTGGGAGTATTTATTTATTTATTTTTTTTTAAACATCTTTATTGGAGCATAATTGCTTTACAATGGTATGTTAGTTTCAGCTTCACAACAAAATGAATCAGTTATATATATACATATGTTCCCATATCTCTTCCCGCTTGCGTCACCCTCCCTCCCACCCTCCCTATCCCACCCCTCCAGGCGGTCACACAGCACCGAGCTGATCTCCCTGTGCTATGCGGCTGCTTCCCACTAGCTATCTACCTTACGTTTGGTAGTGTATACATGTCCATGCCTCTTTATTGCTTTGTCACCGTTTACCCTTCCCCCTCCCCATAGCCTCAAGTCCATTCTCTAGTAAGTCTGTGTCTTTATTCCTGTTTCACCCCTAGGTTTTTCATGACATTTTTTTTTTCTTAAATTCCATATATATGTGTTAGCATACGGGTCTCTTGCAGACAGCAAATATATGGGTCTTGTTTTTGTATCCATTCAGCCAATCTGTGTCTTTTGGTGGGAGCATTTAGTCCATTTACATTTAAGGTAATTATCGATATGTGTGTTCCCATTCCCATTTTCTTAATTGTTTTGGGTTTGTTATTGTAGGTCTTTTCCTTCTTTTGTGTTTCTTGCCTAGAGAAGTTCCTTTAGCAGTTGTTGTAGAGCTGGTTTGGTGGTGCTGAACTCTCTCAGCTTTTGCTTGTCTCTAAAGGTTTTAATTTCTCCATCAAATCTGAATGAGATCCTTGCTGGGTAGAGTAATCTTGGTTGCAGGTTTTTCTCCTTCAACACTTTCAATATGTCCTGCCACTCCCTTCTGGCTTGCAGAGTTTCTGCTGAAAGATCAGCTGTTAACCTTATGGGGATTCCCTTGTGTGTTATTTGTTGTTTTTCCCTTGCTGCTTTTAATATGTTTTCTTTGTATTTAATTTTTGACAGTTTGATTAATATGTGTCTTGGCGTATTTCTCCTTGGATTTATCCTGTATGGGACTCTCTGTGCTTCCTGGACTTGATTAACTATTTCCTTTCCCATATTAGGGAAGTTTTCAACTATAATCTCTTCAAATATTTTCTCAGTCCCTTTCTTTTTCTCTTCTTCTTCTGGAACCCCTATAATTCGAATGTTGGTACGTTTAATGTTGTCCCAGAGATCTCTGAGACTGTCCTCAGTTCTTTTCATTCTTTTTTCTTTATTCTGCTCTGCAGTAGTTATTTCCACTATTTTATCTTCCAGGTCACTTATCCGTTCTTCTGCCTCAGTTATTCTGCTATTGATCCCATCTAGGGTACTTTTAATTTCATTTATTGTGTTGTTCATCGTTGCTTGTTTCATCTTTAGTTCTTCTAGGTCCTTGTTAACTGATTCTTGCATTTTGTCCATTCTATTGTCCATTCTATCTCCAAGATTTCGGATCAACCTTACTATCATTATTTTGAATTCTTTTTCAGGTAGACTGCCTATTTCCTCTTCATTTGTTAGGTCTGATGGGTTTTTATCTTGCTCCTTCATCTGCGGTGTGTTTTTCTGTCTTTTCATTTTGCTTATCCTACTGTGTTTGGGGTCTCCTTTTTTGCAGGCTGAAGGTTCGTAGTTCCTGTTGTTTTTTGTGTCTGTCCCCAGTGGCTAAGGTTGGTTCAGTGGGTTGTGTAGGCTTCCTGGTGGAGGGTACTAGTGCCTGTGTTCTGGTGGATGAGGCTAGATCTTGTCTTTCTGGTGTGCAGGTCCACGTCTGGTGGTGTGTTTTGGGGTGTCTGTAGACTTATTATGATTTTGGGCTGCCTCTCTGCTAACGGGTGGGGTTGTGTTCCTGTCTTGCTAGTTGTTTGGCATAGGATGTCCAGCACTGTAGGTTGCTGGTCGTTGAGTGAAGCTGGGTGCTGGCGTTGAGATGGAGATCTCTCGGAAATTTTTGCTGTTTGATATTATGTGCAGCTGGGAGGTCTCTTGTGGATCAGTGTCCTGAAGTTGGCTCTCCCACCTCAGAGGCACAGCACTGACTCCTGGCTGCAGCACCAAGAGCCTTTCATCCACAGGGCTCCTTAATTTGGGATGATTGGTTGTCTATTCAGGTATTCCACAGATGCAGGGTACATCAAGTTGATTGTGGAGCTTTAATCCGCTGCTTCTGAGGCTGCTGGGAGAGATTTCCCTTTCTCTTCTTTGTTCTCACAGCTCCCAGGGGCTCAGCTTTGGATTTAGCCCCGCCTGTGCGTGTAGGTCGCCGGAGGGCGTCTGTTCTTTGCTCAGACAGGACGGGGTTAAAGGAGCCGCTGATTCGGAGGCTCTGGGTCACTCAGGCCCGGGGGTAGTGAGGGGCACGGAGTGTGGGGCGGGCCTGCGGCGGCAGAGGCCGGCGAGAAGTTGCAGCCTGAGGCGCGCCTGTGCGTTCTCCCGGGGGAGTTGTCCCTGGATCCCGGGACCCTGGCAGTGGTGGGCTGCACAGGCTCCCCGGAAGGGCGTGTGGCTAGTGACCTGTGTTCGCACACAGGCCTCCCGGTGGCGGCAGCAGCGGCCCTAGCGTCTCATGTCTGTCTCTGGGCTCCGCACTTTTAACCGCGGCTCGCGCCCGTCCCTGGAGCTCTCTCAAGCAGCGTTCTTAATCCCCTCTCCTCGTGCACCAGGAAACAAAGAGGGACGTAAAAGTCTCTTGCCTCTTCGGCAGTTCCAGACTTCTCCCCGGACTCTCTCCCGGCCAGCCGCGGCGCACTAACGCCCTGCAGGCTGTGTTCACGCCGCCAACCTCAGTCCTCTCCCGGCGCTCCGACAAAAGCCGGAGCCTCAGCTCCCAGTCCCGCCCGCCCCGGCGGGCGAGCAGACAAGCCTCTCGGCTGGCGAGTTCCGGTCGGCCCGATCCTCTGCGCTGGAATCTGTCCGCTTTGTCCTCCGCACCCCTGTTGCTGTGCTCTCCTCCGCGGCTCCCAAGCTCCCCCACTCCGCCTCCCGAAGCCTCCACCCGCGAAGGGGCTTCCTAGTGTGTGGACACTTTTCCTCCTTCACAGCTCTCTCCCGCTGGTGCAGGACCCGTCCCTATCCTTTTGTCTCTGTTTAGTTTTTTCTTTTGCCCTACCCAGGTACGTGGGGGGTTTCTTGCCTTTTGGGAGGTCTGAGGTCTTCTGCCAGCGTTCAGTAGATGCTCTGTAGGAGTTGTTCCATGCGTAGATGTATTTCTGGTGTATCTGTGGGGAGGAACGTGATCTCCGCGTCTTACTCTTCTGCCATCTTCCCGGAAGTCCCCTGGTGGGAGTATTTAATCCATTTACCTTTAAGGTAATTATCGATATGTATGTTTCTATTCCCATTTTCCTAATTGTTTTGGGTTTGTTATTGTAGGTGTTTTCCTTCTCTTGTGTTTCTTGCCTAGAGAAGTTCCTTTAGCATTTGTTGTAAAGCTGGTTTGGTGGTGCTGAACTCTCTCAGCTTTTGATTCTTTGTAAAGGTTTTAATTTCTCCATCAAATCTGAATGAGATCCTTGCTGGGTAGAGTAATCTTGGTTGTAGGTTTTTCTCCTTCATCCCTTTAAATATGTCCTGCCAGTCCCTTCTGGCTTGCAGAGTTTCTGCTGAAAGTTCAGCTGTTAACCTTATGGGGATTCCCTTGTGTGTTATTTGTTGTTTTTCCCTTGCTGATTTTAATATGCTTTCTTTGTATTTAATTTTTGACAGTTTGATTAATATGTGTCTTGGCGTATTTCTCCTTGGATTTATCCTGTATGGGACTCTCTGTGCTTCCTGGACTTGATTATCTATTTCCTTTCCCATATTAGGGAAGTTTTCAACTATAATCTCTTCAAATATTTTCTCAGTCCCTTTCTTTTTCTCTTCTTCTTCTGGAACCCCTATAATTCGAATGTTGGTGCATTTAATGTTGTCCCAGAGGTCTCTGAGACTGTCCTCAGTTCTTTTCATTCTTTTTTCTTTATTCTGCTCTGCAGTAGTTATTTCCCGTATTTTATCTTCCAGGTCACTTTTCCGTTCTTTTGCCTCAGTTATTCTGCTGTTGATCCCATTTAGGTTATCTTTAATTTCATTTATTGTATTGTTCATTGTTGCTTGTTTCATCTTTAGTTCTTCTAGGTCCTTTTTAAATGCTTCTTGCATTTTCTCTATTCTATTTTCAAGATTTTGGATTATCTTTACTTTATCATTATTCTGAATTCTTTTTCAGGTAGACTGCCTATTTCCTCTTCATTTGTTGGGTCTGGTGGGTTTTTATCTTGCTCCTTCATCTGCTGTGTGTTTTTCTGTCTTCTCATTTTGCTCATCTTACTGTGTTTGTGGTCTCCTTTTTGCATGCTGCAGGTTCGTAGTTCCTGTTGTTTTTGGTGTCTGTCCCCAGTGGCTAACGTTGGTTTAGTGTGTTGTGTAGGCTTGCTGGTGGAGGGGACTAGTGCCTGTGTTCTGGTGGATGAGGCTGGATCTTGTCTTTCTGGTGATCAGGTCCACGTCTGGTGGTGTGTTTTGTGGTGTCTGTGGACTTATTATGATTTTAGGCAGCCTCTCTGCTAATGGCTGGGGTTGTGTTCCTGTCTTGCTAGTTGTTTGGCATAGGGTGTCCAGCACTGTAGCTTGCTGGTCGTTGAGTGAAGCTGGGTGCTGGTGTTGAGATGGAGATCTCTGGGAGATATTCACCATTTGATATTATGTGGAGCTGGGAGGTCTCTTGTGGACCGGTGTCCTGAAGTTGGCTCCCCCACCTCAGAGGCACAGCACTGACTCCTGGCTGTAGCACCAAGATCCTTTCATCCACACGACTCAGAATAAAAGGGAGAAAAAGAAGGAAGGAAGGAAGGGAGGGAGGGAGGGATGAGGGAGGGAGAAAGGAAGGAAGGAAGAAAGAAAGGAAGGAAGGAAGGAAGGAGATAAAATAAAATAAAGTTATTAAAATAAAAAATAATATTAAGAAAAAAATTTTTTTAAAAAGAAAAAAAACAACGGATGGATAGAACCCTAGGACAAATGGTGAAAGCAAAGCTATACAGACAAAATCTCACACAGAAGCATACACATACATACTCACAAAAAGAGGAAAAGGGGAAAAAATCATAAATCTTGCTCTCAAAGTCCACCTCCTCAATTTGCGATGATTTGTTGTCTATTCAGGTATTCCACAGATGCAGGGTACATCAAGTTGATTGTGGAGCTTTAATCCGCTGCTTCTGACGCTGCTGGGAGAGATTTCCTTTTCTCTTCTTTGTTCACGCACCTCCCAGGGGCTCAGCTTTGGATTTGGCCCTGCCTCTGCGTGTAGGTCGCCTGAGGGCGTCTGTTCTTCGCTCAGACAGGACGGGGTTAAAGGAGCCACTGATTCGGGGGCTCTGGGTCACTCAGGCCAGGGGAAGGGAGGGGTGCGGATGCGGGGCGAGCCTGCGGCGGCAGAGGCCAGCGTGATGTTGCACCAGCCTGAGGAGTACTGTGCGTTATCCTGTGGAAGTTGTCCCTGGATCCCGGTACCCTGGCAGTGGTGGGCTGCTCAGACTTCCCGGAAGGGAGGTGTGGATAGTGACCTATTCTCTCACACAGGCTTCTTAGTGGCAGCAGCAGCAGCCTTAGCATCTCCTGCCCATCTCTGGGGTCCGCGCTTTTAGCCGCAGCTCGCACCCGTCTCTGGGGTCCGTGCTTTTAGCCGCGGCTTGCGCCCGTCTCTGGGGTTCGCGCTTTTAGCCGCGGCTCGCACACGTCTCTGGAGCTCCTTTAAGCAGCGCTCTTAATCCCCTCTCCTCGCGCACCATGAACAAAGAGGGAAGAAAAAGTCTCTTGCCTCTTCGGCAGGTGCAGACTTTTTCCCGTACTCCCTCCCGGCTAGCCGTGGTGCACTAACCCCCTGCAGGCTGCGTTCACGCCACCAACCCCAGTCCTCTCCTGGTGTTGTATCTTAAAACTCATTGTCAAACCTAAGTTCATCTAGACTTTCTCATGTTTTCTTATAGAAGTTTTACATTATTACATTTTATATTTAGGTCTATGATCCATTTTAAGTTAACTTTTTTGTGAAAGGTGTGAGTTCTGAGTATAGATTCAGACCTTTGTATATGCACATCCAGTGTATCCAGAACGATTTGTTGAAAAGACTATTCTTTCTCCGTTGCCTTCGCTCCTTTGTCAAAAATCAGTTGACTATATTTGGTGTATCTATTTCTGGGCTCTCTTTTTTGTTCCATTGACCTATGTGTCTATTCTTTCACCAGTACCATCCTGTCTAGATTACTGTGGCTTTATAGTAAGTATAAGTAGTTGAAGTTGAGTAGTATCTGGCTTCCAACTTTTTTCTTCTTCTCATTGTTTTTCCATGTAAACTTTAGAATCAATTTGTTGATATCCACAGAATAGCTTGCTATTTTGAGGTGATGTTTTTGTAGTTAAAAAATAACAATTTGTACAGTCACATGATGCAAAAGTCAGATCTAGAGAACACCCATTTTTGTCCATTTCATTCTTTTTTCTCCCTGCCCTGAGAAGATAAATTTCAGTACACACATACATACATGTATATTTGTGTGTGTGTGTGTGTGTCTGTGCACGTACGTGGAGGTCAGTGGCTGTTTCCCTACAACTTTGCCAATAGCCTTTTCAAACTTCTGAATTTTTTGCAATTTGATAGGTGAGAAAACAGCATCTCAGTGCAGTTTTTTTAAAATATAAATTTATTCACATTTTTTAAAATTTTTGTCTGTGTTGGGTCTTTGTTGCTGTGTTTGGGGTTTCTGTAGTTGCTGCTCTCGGGGTTTCTCTAGTTGCTGCGAGCTACTCTTCGTTGTGGTGCACATGCTTCTCACTGCAGTGGCTTCTCTTGTGGTGGAGCACAGGCTGTAGAGCACAGGCTCAGTAGTTGTGGCACGTGGGCTCAGTTGTTGTGCCTCGCGGGCTCTAGAGCACAGGCTCAGTAGCTGTGGCACACAGGCTTAGTTGCTCCGCGGCATGTGTGATCTTACCAGATCAGGGATCAAATCCATGTCCCCTGCGTTGGCAGCTGGATTCTTAACCACTGCGCCACCAGGGAAGTACTCTCAGTGCAGTTTTAACTCACATCTCTCTTATTAGCAAAGTTGAACATATTTACAAGTGTTTAAATGCTACTTGCATTTTATTTTTTTGTGATTTTTCTGTTCACATCTCTACCCATTTTTCTATGTTGATGGCTTTTTCTTCTGTATTTCATGACTCTTTATATATTAGGGATGTTAACCACTTGTCAGTCAGATGTACTGCAAATATTTTTTCCCATTGTGTCAGAAAGTTCAGAAACTTCAGAAAGTTTATGTTGAAACTTATATAGCAAATATGATTTTTTCATATTTCATGTAAGTCCTGTGGGAGAGCTATCCCTTTATCATTTCTTAATAATCATGTGTAGTCCATGTGTTTTGGGAGTATGAGACTCCTCTTTATTCCTCAAAGCTTGGGGTTGGGGGGAAGAAAGAAACCCCAGAAATCATGGTTACATGAGCCAGAAAATGCCTTACTTTTGCTTAAATTAGTTTGAGCGTTTTTTAAATAACCAGAAGATCACTGACTAAAGCAAAGTTACATGTTTTCAAAGGATGCTTGTTAGTGTCTAGCAGTGGTGGGTGTTATCAGTTCAGATAAGCAATTATATAATCGTGAAAATGGACTAACACATAGAATTTTAATAAAATTAGTACAGCATCACAGAAGAATCTTCCAATTAATTAATGGGTAAAAGTATCTGATTGTGTTTGGCGTTAATTCAGTTTTTTTTTTTTTTTTTTTCACGGTATGCGGGCCTCTCACTGTTGTGGCCTCTCCCGTTGCGGAGCACAGGCTCCGGACGCGCAGGCTCAGCGGCCATGGCTCACGGGCCTAGCCGCTCTGCGGCATGTGGGATCTTCCCGGACCGGGGCACGAGCCTGTGTCCCCTGCATCGGCAGGCGGACTCTCAACCACTGCGCCACCTGGGAAGCCCTGTGTTGTTCCTTTTGACTTTGCATTCCTGCTTTGCATGCAGCCCCTGTCCCTTCAACTGGCAGCTTCCCACCTTTCTGCCTTTCTAAAGTCTTGTATTTTTTTTTAAACTTATGTTGTGCTATATTTCCCCTCCTCTCTGTACATCCTCCATTTTCCGTAATTAAGTTCTTCCTACAATTAGTGAGTCAAAACCAGTCTTAAGCAAGTTTGTTAATTGCCAGAGGGCGTTGCTAAGGCTTAGTGTGTGGTTTTATTTTTATAAACAAGGCTGTTTATAACATATTAGAAGAAAGTTGTGACTCAAGGATACTGGAAGGAGGTGTCATGCATTAACAAAAGCCTTCTTACAGTGATGGAGGGAAAGTAGATTCTTTAGTAATGAGAGAGAGAGAGGGAAATAACCTTACAGCCATTGCATCCAGTCACTTCTTAATTGCCTTCTACCAAAACGTCATTGAGGAAGTTCGGTGCCTCCATCCCTTACATTATAAATGCTGCCAACAGCACAGCATATAAGCTAAAGAAGGGCAGTGACTAACCTAAGTTCACATACTCAGTTAAAAACATTATCCTAAGATAAATTAAGCTTTGCTTCTATAAGTAAACTGTTTTTTTTCTGCTCAGGGCATTTTAAAAAGATCATCCTAGGAGCATTTTTTATATATTACAGGAGTATTACAGAACTCCTGGTTAATTCTGGGTTATCCATTCTATGCTGCTTGATGACAGCAGTTATTTTACCATCCAGTGCCTTCATCTTTAAAGTGGAGTTAACTTGCTTTGACTTCAGTGAGATGAGGCATAGGAAGCACTTGGCATGTTCATTTCACAATTTATAATAACTATTACCAGATTTTTATCCACAAATTCCACATACCTGCTGCCTTTTATGTAATCTTTGTAGTTTAGTAATTTAATGACTGTAGTAGAAAGGTGTGGGGTATATGCCTTCTCAGTGGATTGAGAAGAAAAATTAAGGGGTCAAGTTATAAGGCCCATGACTGGTTTTACAGATGACCTTCCCTTTCATTTTCATTTTGACCAAAATGAAGTTATAACAATGAACAATATTATTACCATCCCTTTCCTCCATGAATGTTTAGGCTTTCACCCTACTTAACCTTAGACTAGAAAATAGAGAAATAGAGCTTATAGAAATTTCATAGTTGTAACCATCCTGATGATAAGATGGGAAACTTTTAGGAAGATATCAGATGACTTTTTGTATTTCATACAACCCCCTGGGAGATAGAGGCTAAAAGATCCTAGCAAAACTAATTCATTATCTGCAGACCCATCTTTCATGCCAAGCCAGGGTTCATAGAGGACCAGGAAAGACTCTCATCTGAATTATGGCGACTCTTCAGGGCATTGCTGTCTGTCTCTTATCTTTGATGTCCTTCTGTCCTAAGGGCTCACTTTTCTTGGCTTCTTGCCCATGTGCTTTCGTCTGAATAAGTTTGCCTTTTTAAAATTTCACATATAAACCTGGGAAGAATGGAACTTGGAGTTTTCTTGGTTGGTAAAGTAATTAGTTCTGTGGCCAGCCATGAAAGATAATGCCTGAGGGTGAAGTCCACATTCTGGGGGTCATCCCCAGCATGAAGTCATAACTACAACTTTTGAACCTCCCTTAAGAATGTTACTGATGGTAACTTTCAGAAATTGGAGGAAAACTTAAGAGTGTTTAACCGTATCATGATGTTTTTCATGAATGTAGAAATTTAGTGATGTTAATTTTATTATAATTTCTAACTCAATTGGAGTACATACTAGATAATCTATTGACCTATTGCCCAGATAAGTCAGTATAAAATCAGAAATCAGCCACTTTGTAGTGGTTTCCTTTAGATTTTTGTTAAACAGATTTTTAAAAGTGAGTAAAATTCTAAAAAGAAGGGAATATTCTTTTCTCACTCTTTGAAACTTGTATGTGTTTATTGTGCTAACGTATGCACTTGTAGGTTGGTGGAGACTTTTCCGGCTCTATCTTCTTTATGTTTTACCCATCCTTATCCCTTGTGGTTTGTGAAGGACTTTCATACACATCCTGTTATGTTCTGATTCTCTATAAAATTTTCAGGTGATTTTTAAAAGTCATTGGTCTTGAATCACCAATTTTCTCTTTGGTTCTAAGAGTTTACACTCAAACTTTGCCCACAGACCCACCACTGCTATCTTATCATGCCATTTCTTTATCTCTAAGGGAATTCGCTCAGAATTCTCTGTGTAACACAGAATAAAGAGATATGAAAATAATATTCTCCTAAAGCTACTGCCTGCTTAGATCTATTCTGTTTCTTCTAGGACCCTATCATGTAGGTAATTATTTTCTTGCCTCATTTCTTTTTCTTTTCTGTTCAACCTTTTAACCTCTCCTTCTTGAGCAGCTGATAACTCAGTTTGATTTTTTTTGCTCAAGAAGAATTTCCATTGTTCCCAATCATCTTTGTAGATGTGGTTACTTCAAAGGCACATATTTGAAAATACGAAGAAAAAAATTATGGAGACATGAAAAAGTCATTTTTATGTACTTTATTTATGGTACAAACAACTAACATTCTTTGAGTGTTTGCCATTTCCTAATGTTTGGACGGTGTGTGTGCTCTGTGTGTGTGTGCTTGTGGGTAGGTGTGTGTACATGTGTGTCTGCAAGTTCAGGTGTTTGTGAGTGCATGTGTGTATGTGTATGAGTGAAATCTCATTTCATTTTCAAAACAGCTCTATGAAGTTGGATATAGTTATTATCCCCTTTTTATAGATGAGGAAACAAAAATTCAGAGTGGTTAACTAATTTATCCAGTGTCACATACCTAGTATGCAGTGGAATCAGGACTCAAATCATGTCTGTCAGACAACCAAGACTTGCTTTTGATGATGACATTGCTGCCTTATCGGTGCTTTCCATTTTGCTTCATGACACAGTTGTTTGGGGACAGGTTTATCTCACTGTGGTGGATTAAAGATGCTTTAAATTCTTTGACACTCATCCCATTGAGAGGTTGGATTTATGTCCCCTTTCCTCCACTCTGGACTTGCCTGTGACTATGGAAATGATGCTAGGGCACTTCTGGGCCTCACCATTAAAAGGACTGGCAGCTTCCACTTTGATCTCTAGGAGTTTAGGGCCAGTGTGTTGAGGTCCAAGGACCCTGAGGCATCCTCGCTGTGAGGAGACTTCAACTAGCCACATAGGAAGGCCATGTGAAGAGAGAGAAAGCTGACCAGTCAGTCCTCAGTTGTTTCAGACCCCAGACTTCATGGAGCGGAAATGAGCTTATCCTTCTACGGTTTGTCCTAATTCTTGACCAGTAGAATTGCAAAATATAATAATAATAATAACAACGTGTTGTGTCCAGCCACTAAGTTGTGGAGTAGATTGTTATAGAGGAATAGATAACCAAAACACTCACCTTTGTGAATGACATACTCTTTAAAAATAGGGATGCTGTCTCATTATTTTGTATATTTCTAGCTTCTAACACAGTATCATTCCTGCAGTTGCAGCTTGATTCATTTTAATTGATTGAATGAGTAAATGAATGAATGGAAGGAAGCTATTGAGAAGACAAGTACACCAGTTTCATGGAGCTCTGTTCTAGGTGGAGCTGGTGGAGACAGACAGTAAAGAAATACTCAGGTGGTCGTGAGTGCAGTGAAGCAAAGTAAGGTAGGAAAAGAAGACATTTGTGCAGAGACTGTGTGAGGTAACTTGAGTGAGTCGTGCAATACCTGGATGCCATGTGGACTGTGGTTTTGATGCTTAAAAACCAAGAATTTGGCATCTTTGTTCTGTGTTTCCATATACCCCTGGATCAATGGCAGTATTCCATTGAAAAGGAATGGTACCAGAACAAAAGGGAAGTCTGGGTGGAAAAGGCATTGGTTAGGATATCACTCAACAAAATCATTCCCTGAACATGGACATTCTCACACTTGCAGGTACTTGCAAGTGAAGTCCCCTCTACCTTGAATGTTCTTTGCTACTGAAAGCTCTCTTATCTTTTTCTTGTCAAGTTAAATGTTCCATTTCCAGACACATAAATCTCTTCCTCTACTGTGTTACAGATCTTTGCTTTAACAGTACCTCTCTCTAATGCTTGCTCATCCTCCCTAATATAAAAGCTGTTTATATAGTTTTCCCCCAGCTATTTGAGAAATCAGTGGAAGTGAGGAATGTGTGTCTTACCATCATTTCCAATATAACACTTACTGTAGTGTTTTGCAGTAGAAATGCTTAATACATGCTCGTTCAAAGCAAGAAGCAGAGGAAAGAAATAAGGAAGGAAAAGGCTTCCTTAACTCTATTTGTGTAGATCTGGCACATAGAACATACCCAATAAATAAATGATGAATGGGTGAATGAGTGTGTGAATGAATTAATTAATGCATGGCTAGCATAGCACCATTTTCAGTATTTTGAGCACGAACAAATTCATTTTTTTGGTCATAAAATCCCATATTAAATTCCTAAAGGCAAATATATTTCTGCAAGTAGTGAGTAGTCCACATGAAAAATCTGGGCATCATATTTTTCATAATTTATGAAAAAGACCCAATTACCCAGTGTTGTAAAAAATGGTCACCAGATCATGTCCTCAAGTTTTGTACATTCAGTTTAGTTAATGTTATTTTTTTTAGCATCTTTATTGGAGCATAATTGCTTTACATGTTGTGTTAGTTGCTGTTGTATAACAAAGTGAATCAGCTATACGCATACGTATATCCCCATATCCCCTCCCTCTTGAGTCTCCCTCCCACCCTCCCTATCCCACCCCTCTAGGTGGTCACAAAGCACCGAGCTGATCTCCCTGTGCTATGCAGCTGCTTCCCACTAGCTATCTATTTTACATTTGGTAGTGTGTATATGTCAATTAATGTTTTGATGGAAACAGGTTCTTCCAGTGTGAGAGCTGCTCCTGGGGAGTAACTGAGGGGTTTTGAGAAGCTGATTTTTATTCTCTCATTTCTTCTCCTTCTCTTCCTCCCCTTTTCTCTCTCTCTTCCTTCCTCCCTCTCTCTCTGTCTCTCTCTCACATGCACCATCAAGACACAGCCTATTACTATTTAAGTGCATTGACTACTGACCTGAAAGTGCTCGTTTTTAACATTGAAATTTTTAACACTGAAAGTGCCCAATTTATATCTAGGAAGCAATTTATGCAGTGAGATGCCTTAATGTGAAACTCTCTATCTTTCTTTCATATCTGTCTGGCCCTATATCTATCCATCTATCATTTCTCTGCATGTCTGTCTTTCGATCTGTCGATCTATCTATCTAACTTATTTAGGTACAGTCTAAATAAAGAATTGCAAAAACACATTTTTGTGACACATGCCTGTGGTCTCTTTATAGGTAGCAGCTTACTTAAAACTTTGCTTTCTCCTGTAAGTTTCTGGAAAGTATTGATTAATTAGGAGGATGTAATGGCATTAACTGTGCAGTTCTTATTTGAATAGCAATTTAGATTACATGGTGTGAGATGTAGAGTATGCTAAAAAGACATCAGATATGTTGTCCTTGACTTACAATGGAAATGGATTCTATTCTGTTTATGTCATTCTGTTATGTCAGACGGCACTGAATAGTGTAGATATATTAATAGATACCCCAAATGTCCCCTCTCCCTTTTGAATATCATAACTGGCAGAAGTACACGTTAGTAAAGGTACAAAGCTAATTTCTGATTGAATGGAAAAAATGACCTTGCATGAGTTGACACAGTTAAAAAAATTAATGATTCTGATTCAATGAATTTGAAGAATTAAGCCGGAGACTTTAAGCTGGGACATTAGAATGAATGACCATTATCTTTTGCTATGTAAGTATCAGGAATTGAATGCTTGTTTGTTGTTTGTTTAATTGGTTGGTTTCTGGCTGTAAAGAGGACATTGTGCTCATCCTAACTGATTAAGTACCTTGTTTCCCCATATTCTTTAATTTTTGATTCAAGGCTTGCGTGTAATCCATTTGATGGTTTTATTTGCTTTTTTCAGTAATGCAACTTTGCTGACTAGGAATTGGTTTACTCTTTCATGTCTGAAGGCTCTGATAAATTGAGGAGCTTAGGCAGACAGCTCTTTTATCCAAGAGCCCTTACTGAGCTGGTGATATTGCTGAAAACTGCCTAGACTCAAAAAAAAGGCTCAGGGAGGGATAAGAGTCTTGCAGGGAGGAAGAAACAAGGGAAATTTTTTGCAATGACCTCAAGGAAAAAAAATGAATTTACTCACGGAGAAGTGTGTGCCAAAATAAGAGGATGAGAGTAGGCCGGTTCCGCCTTGGCTGGTGAAAGGATGGTGAATTGAAAAAATGATCAAAAGTGACATTGTGGGCCACCTAAGAAATATCAAAGGAGACTGTACTGCCCATCAGTCACGGAATTCATTGTCCACTGGGGAGCGGTTCTATGAATATTTGCTGAATGATTATGTGGAAACTGTAGTAGGTGGCGTGGCAGCTGCAGCGGTGACACTTGCTGGGCACATCTTCCCCTTGCTGTTCTCTTTGCCTTTGCCTTTGTGCTTGTCCTTCTTTTCCATGGATGGAGCCATGTCAGGCACATTCTAAGGGATACAGAGATGCCGAAGATACACCTCCGGACTTCGAGGAAGTCTCAATCTGATGGAAGACACAGAAGTAGAGTTGGAAATGTTCTACTTCTGTATTTTTCCTTTGCTTGAAAGCAGATTCTGATAAAATCATAGGAAATCCATGGGGTGGGGATGCCTTGTGACATTAATAAATGAGCTGTGATTTTTATTATTGTCAAAAGATATCTGTTCTAACTGATTTCTTCTATTTTTAGAGCGCCAGTGAAAGCTTTGCTACTTTCAGTTACAAGCGACTAGTATCTTTCTCTTCCTGAGAAATTCATTTTGCACCCTGCCTTTGCCTTAAGTTGATACGTGTGACTAAGGCATTGACTTACAAATCTGACATGAATATGGCAAAACACAGTCTGTTCTTCGGGATTAATCTGTAATATTTTTAGGATCCACATCAGTTAAATGATCTGGGCTTGTGAAGAGACGGTATCATCAGCTTTCTGGAGGAACACAAGTGTACCTGGGGAGTTCATTGGGTTCTTGGATGAAAGAGATGAAAGAGAAAGGGGTTTGTTGTGGGGTTAAAAAAAGGCAGTTTCATTTGTGAGCTGACATCTTGGTGTTTTCTTTTCCTGCTGGATGCTTTGAGCAGTTTATTATTAGAGGGTCCCGTCAGTGCTTTTGGCCTTTTATATGTCAAGACATATCAACCAGTGGAGGAATACAATGTTAATGACCAGTGCTAATGGTCAGTGGTGACTTCTGATGGTTTTGGGGTTCTGGTCCTGGCAGCCTGCCTACATGTCACTGAGAAGTGGCCCCAATGCTACTGGTGCACAGGGACAATTCATTATAAGGCACTGTCTCTTTGCTTGGAAAGCTCTTCCCTACATTTTCCCCATGAATAAATCCTTTTGGCCTCACAGATATCTGCTGATTTTGCCTGCCTAGCCTCCATTTCTCCTTCTTTCTTTACCATCTTCATTTTGCTTCGGAAAGTCACTTCTCCCTCAGTGTGAACCTGGGAGGAAACAGGGTCATGTGGTGTTGAACTTGGATGGTGTCTAGAGGCAGATTTCTTAGGTTTGAATCCTTGTTCCATCAACGCTAATCCCATAGCATCCTGTACTCTTGCCCATCATCTGTAGTGACCATACTCATTTGTTCTTATCGCTCTCCCTGTGTCTGCTCCCAATCGACAGAGCTCCTTGGGAGCTCCTTAGGTTGTCATTTTCATCTGGCCAACCTCAGCTTCTAGCCCAGGCTCCGGAACAGGATAGAAGCTCAGAGGATTAAGTGAAAGGGCCCCTGTCCTGTATAATCACACAAATTGCTGCAGAAAAGGTGTGGCATCGTTCGTGCTCCATCTGTATTTTTCCAAAGTTGAGTGAAAAAATATTTTGATAGTGTGATGTTTGGAGAACTGTGTCTGCTTCCACCTAAAAATTATCTTAATCCTTTCTCAAGCTGCTTTTTCCTTGTAATATTTTTTTCCCCAATGGTGCTATACCTTGGCATTCAGATCATTAAATGAATGGAGGGGGTTTCAGGAAGTGCAATCCTTTGGAGATGGTTAATAGGTTTGAAACTGTGGTGGTGCTACCTTATTAGTAGTAATCGAATGTTTTGTTTGGTGTAGATACGGTCTTTTCGACAAGTTGAAAACTCATGAACTCATATCCTTCATGTTTTTTGGCATTTGCATTTGTGATGAGGACTTCTTGAAGGTATTAGTGGAACAGTTATCATTACTTGTCTACTGTAAGTAAGATTATCTTAAAGAAGTCGTTTTTCCTTTCCCTATTAAGCACTAATGTCAAAGAGGAAGGAGAATGGGACAGATATGTATATGAATTTTTCTTACACTAGGAAAGTTAAAATATAGTTAATTGAAAGCTGTCCTGGTAAAGTGAATGAATATTGACTTCAGGGAAAAAGAAAAGTGAAGGTGAAAGGAATTTAGAAGAAGTATAATTTATCCCTTTAATGTGGAGGGCTGATAAACTTTCTGCATACTTCTTTTCGTCGTTGGTTATAGGCCTTGATCTACTGTTGTTTTACATCATAGACACTGAATCATGGCCCTGCATTTTTAAGTGCTTGAGGCAGAGTTGTCCATGTAAAAGAGGAAAAGTGCCGGCTCATACGGTCTGAATCTTGATTTCAGAATAACAGTTTTCTTCTCGCTGTTGTATACATTTTGCATGAATTGACAGATACTCCTAATAATTCTTTCTTCTCTGACTTGAGTGAGGTGATTTCATCTTGGATTTGGTTATGTTAAATGTCCAAGAGTTAAGACTGAAAGGATTCCTTTTATAGTATAATGGATAGAAACATCAAGGAAATGAAAACAATATTAGTACTGTTAGCCAAGAGTTTATTATTAGCATGCATTAATAGATATTTAATAAATTGAAAACTCAACGGTTAGATGCTTGAATCTCATCTTATTTAGCTTTTATAGAGAAGAAAATGTGTTTTGAACTCTTCAGTCTTGCTACAACTGTGCTGTAACAAAGCAATTTTAGTAGAAAAAATGGATTTGGAGCACAGTTTCTTGTTGAGTTTTACAGAATTTGTTGGCTAGAGAAAAAATTGCCTTGCTGAAAATGTGTTTGCTTCTCTGCTTACAAGTTCTCATCTCGGTTCTGATGTTATTTGAACAGTTGTCGACATGCCTCTTTACCTTCCAATAGTTAGGAGTAAAAATGTTCATTCTCAATTTTTGTTTTGTTCTTTTGCCTTTAAAACTTGATTAAAAGTTGGCAGATTGCTCAGAGGTCTAAGTGAATAGACATTGTCATTAGCTCTTCGGTAATGTTCTCTGTGTTCCATAAACCAAGTAATCAGGTTTAGCTTGTACTTGTTGTGTCAAAGTTCCCAGAGGGTTTACTAACGAAAAGCAAAAAGGCAATATATGTTGTTATAAGAATCCAGCGTTCTGTCTAAAATAATTTGAGAATGAAAAATTTAGCCCCATGTGCCTCTGACCTTAGAATCCCTGGGTTACTCTCTGTCATCATTTCAGCTATTCCAAGTCAGGGTGAATTAACCAAGGTCATGTCTATATCAACATTTTAATTACCTGGCTTTGTTGTTGACTTGTTGAAATTGCTTTCATCTGGCAGGTTGAAACACAGCAAATTTATAGTAGGGATAGCAACCCAACACTCAACAACTTATTGATGTACACTTCTTGTCATAGGAAGACCTTTTTTTTAACATGTATAAAAATACATTATATTTTATAATTAAAAAACACTGACACATCAGAAGGAGTTTTTATTGTTTGGAAACTTCAGTGGTTTAAGGCATTATAACATATTCTCCAAATCAGGGTTCCTTAATTTAGGCCCAGCCCCAGTTGTGGGAGGCTGTTCTGTGTACTGCAGGATTTTTAGCAGCGTCTCTGGTCTTTACTCACTAGATGCCAGTAGCGCATGCTCTCCCTGCCACACCCCAACTGTGACGATCGAAGTGTCTCCAGACATTGCTAAATGTCCCCTGGGGACGTGGGGGGAGAATCACCCTGGGTTGAGAACCACAGCTCTAAATTTTATCCAGATTTTATTTTATTATTTTGTGTCATTTTTGTTACCCTTTGTTATGATATAGATAGTCAAGTTTCATATAGTTTTCCCCTAAGAAGTTATTCTTTCTCTTGGATGCAAAAATAAGTTTTAATCCCTACTGATGGTTTGTCTCATAGCTCTCAGCTTCCCATATTTATTTAAGCTGGTTTGATTGTAGGTAGATTATGCTGACTCAGCTTTTTTGGACAGATGTTTAAGCTGTTAAGAACAGAACACTAAATTCTATATGGATGGTGAAAATTTTTATGTAGTGCATTTATTAATATTTGAACTGGGACCCAGAATAAAGGTGCCCTAGTGAGGACCTTCCCATACTGACCTCTCCTTATCTCCTAATATGAATATCATGTACCACAAAATGTCATGATTTTAAATATAGCAGTAAGGTTCATTATTATAATGATGGCAGATATTCACCAAGCACTGATTGTGCCAGGCAACACGGCAAAACTCTACCTATACTGAGTCATTGAATTCTTGTAAGTACCCCGAGGCAGGTATTATTGTTGTCACTATTTTATGTAGAGAGAATAAAGAAGCTTTAGAAAAGTTCAGTCACTTACCTGAAGTCAACTACTGTTCAAGGAGGGCGCTAGGACTTGAATCAACGGTTTCCTACTCTTGAAGATTCTGCCGTCAACTTCTGTACTGTTCTCCGGGCCACTTTCTGTTCTTCACTGTAGCTTTCCCTCAGGCTTACCGTTCTGGTACATTCTAGAACACCTTTAACTGCCAGTGTGTACATGTCTGCCTGAGGGTTCTCTCCTGAACCCTCTGAGAGAGCCCTACCCACATTCAAGGCAAGAAATTTCAGAGAATTAACACCCACTGCTCCTTCAGCAACTTCCAACTGATGACTGATGGGCGTGGTTGATATGTACGTTCCCTGGGTCCCCCAAGCCGAAGGAAAGATAGCTCTGAGGCTTTTACACTGGATCCCACAGTTTCCCAGGAGGCTTAAACCCATGATGATAGTGTGTTCACTTAATACAATACCCTTTATTAGCTGCCTTCCCTTTCCTCTCTCACTCCCCTACCAGTATTTCACTTCCCAAGTCAACTACTTTCACTGAAAACCTTATCTCAGGGTCAGCTTCTGGAGGAATCCAAGCTATGCTGGTTATCTTGCCAAAACTTTACTTGGATGGAGAAAGTATTATATGGTTGATTTTGAACCCCTACTAGAGTTCTACATTAATGGAAAAAAACCTTAAAAATTTTTTTTTCTTAACGTTTTTATTGGAGTATTTGCTTTACAATGGTGTGTTAGTTTCTGCTTTATAACAAAGTGAATCAGTTATACATATACATATATCCCATACCTCTTCCCTCTTGCGTCTCCCTCCCACCTTCCCTATCCCACCCCTCTAGGTGGTCACAAAGCACCGAGCTGATCTCCCTGTGCCATGCGACTGCTTCCCGTTAGCTATCTATTTTACATTTGGTAGTGTATATGTGTCCATATATACAGACATATATACACTACCACTCTCTCACGTTGTCCCAGCTTACCCTTCCCCCTCCCCGTGTCCTCAAGTCCATTCTCTAGTAGGTCTGCGTCTTTATTCCTGTCTTGCCCCTAGGTTCTTCATGACCATTTTTTTTTTTTTAAGATTCCATATATATGTGTTAGCATACGGTATTTGTTTTTCTCCTTCTGACTTACTTCACTCTGTATGACAGACTCTAGGTCCATCCACCTCACTACCAATAATTCAATTCCGTTTCTTTTTATGGCTGAGTAATATTCCATTGTATATATGTGCCACATCTTCTTTATCCATTCATCTGTCGATGGACACTTAGGTTGCTTCCATGTCCTGGCTATTGTAAATAGAGCCACAGTGAACTTTGTGGTACACGACTCTTTTTGAATTATGGTTTTCTCAGGGTATATGCCCAGTAGTGGGATTGCTGGGTTATATGGTAGTTCTATTTTTCGTTTTTTAAGGAACCTCCATACTGTTCTCCATAGTGGCTGAACCAATTCACATTCCCACCAGCAGTGCAAGAGTGTTCCCATTTCTCCACACCCTCTCTCCAGCATTTATTGTTTCTAGATTTTTTGATGATGGCCATTCTGACCGGTGTGAGGTGATACCTCATTGTAGTTTTGATTTGCATTTCTCTAATGATTAATGATGTTGAGCATTCTTTCATGTGTTTGTTGACATTCTGTATATCTTCTTTGGAGAAATGTCTATTTAGGTCTTCTGCCCATTTTTGGATTGGGTTGTTTAAAACCTTAAAATTTTACATTTACGTACAGCAGTGGAACAGTAGTTCAGATATTTTCAGCTAATATATTGCAATATGTTTCTATTGTTGTAATATATTTATATATTACATTGAAATGTAATCTGTGAAAGTGTATGGCCATATGTTGAACCTAAATAAACAGCCGTATGGAGACTCAGTCTTGTTAACAGTCACTTCCTCAAATTCCAGAAGGTCTTTGGTGACTTTGACATTTTTTAATGGAGCTTTGTTTGTATATTCTTTCAGCCCATAGTATCTGAATAGATACTATATTTTCTTCTATTGATACTTCCTTAAAGGACTCTGCTGGATATCGTGGGCTCCTTACTCTTGAGATGATTAAAACCAATTACAGGAAACAAAACATGTACTCTTGAAGCAAATTGAAGAACAATATAAATAATAATAACATGATTTTTCAAAGTTTTACATTTTACAAAGCTTATATATTGTGTTAGAGAAGCTGACAGTATAATGGAAAGATTGTTAGGCAGAAAACCTGGTCTGTTAGTTTCCTAGGGTTGTCATAACAAAATACCACAAATTGGGTGGTTTGAAACAACAGAAATGTATTGTCTCACAGTTTTGGAGGCTAGAAGTCCAAAATGAAGGTGTTGGCAGGGATGCCTTCTCTTTGAAGCCTCTAGGGGAGGATCCTTTCCTGCCTTTTCCTACTGCTGGTGGTTTGCCAGTAATCCTTGGTGTTGCTTGGCTTGTAGCCACTCCCATTTTTATCTTCACATGGCCTTCTCCCTGTGTCCCTGTCTTCACCTGACCCTCTTATATGGACACTAGTTTTATTGGAGTAGAGACTCATCCTACTCCATAGATACCATCTTAACTAATTTTATCTGCAACACTTTTCTCAGTAAGGTCACTCTTTGAAATACTGGGGGTTAGGACTTCAACCCCTCTCTTCTTTTGTGGGGGACACAATTCAACCTATACTACCTGGTTTGTGGTTCTATGTTTGTTTTTAACTGGCCACAGATTGTCTTGGGCAGATCCATTAGCCTCTCTGGGCCTCAGTTTCCTCATCTATAAAAGAAGAGACATGGTTAGAGTTTCCAGCTCAGAGATTTTTTTCTTATTTCTCCTAACCGCCTTGAGCTATAGGCAGAAAAATTATTATTATTATTATTGTTTTGCTGTCTTACACATTCAGATCTAATAATGTCAACGGACTTGGCCAAGGCCACACTATTTCTCGATTGTAAATGGTGGATTAGAGCCCACTAGTACTCTTTCCCTATGTCAAGTAGTTTCTCTATGTGACACTCTGCTCAAGTAATTTCTCTACGTGACAGTCTTCTTTTAAGTGTAAATGATACAAATAGGAACAGCTCTCATTCACTGAGCACCTACTAAAATCTAGATCTATGCATCTTGATTTTCGACGTGTGGCTAAATCACCTGGGGACCTTTAAAAAGTACAAGCCCCAGGCCCGGCCGTAGAGATTGTGATTCATGTGGTTTGAGGTAGGGCTGAGGCATTAAAACATTTTTTTAAAGTTCTCCTGGGGACACTAATGTGCACCTAGAACCGTTGAGCTAGGTGCTGTGCTAGACGCTTTTTATATGAATTAGATATAATCTTTGCAAAAATCTTGAAATATGTTTGTTTAAAATCTTTTATCTCAGTGGTCCCCAACCTTTTTGGCACCAGGGACTGGTTTCGTGGCAGACAGTTTTTCCATGGACCGGGGCAGTGAGAGGGGCGGGATGGGATATGATGGTTCAGGTGGTAATGGGAGCAATGGGGAGCGGCAGATGAAACTTTGCTCACTCGCCTGCCGCTCACCTTCTGCTGTGCGGCCCAGTTCCTAACAGGCCATAGACCAGTACTGGTGTGCGGCCCAGGCGTTGGGGACCCCCGTTTTATCTGATATAATCAGATTGATGAATTAAATAATCAAACATGCTATATGGATAAATAAGCATTTAATTTAACTTAAACCATATACATGTACAAACACTCACCATTCTTTAGTTATACAATTAAAGCCTTTTCTTTGAGGATATATCTGCTTATCGGGACACAGTGTTCTTTCTTGCATCTACCATATCCAAAATGAATCATCTGTGATGTTCGGCTTTGGTTTCTTAAAGTGGAGCAAGAAATTAAGACAATTGCAAAGAGTTCTACTACCAGCCAAGGTGGGGTAATAGGACTGGGATTTACTCTCACACTTGAGACAGCTAAGAAACATATAAAATATATGAAACAGGGGTTTTCAAGACACTAGATATTAGGCAATAAATGATGATGATTCCTAAGAAACAGGAAACAAGTTAGCAAGCCCTACCATTGTTCCACTTGTCCCAAAGTACTACCTGGAGTGTTTCCAGGCTGAAGTTCAGGGAGGGAGAAACCAGGTAGAGTCAGCAGTCTACCAGATTTGAGGAGATAGAACAGGGTGTCCGGTGAGGCCATCGTAGCTAGAATTTGTAGGGTAGAGCACTGGACAGAAGAGAGCTGCATAGAGAGGGAAAATCTCCAGGGATCTTCAGTAGACCATGAGGTACATTAAAACAGTTGTAACTGTACTTTATATTTTCAAGAAACAAGAGAAAAAATTGATCATGTTAAGACATGGAAAAGATTTTATATATATAATATACATCTGTAAAATATATCCAAAACTTGTAGACATAGAAATTGAAATGGTGATAGTAAAAAATATAATGGATGCAGTTAACTTACACATTGCAGAAGAAAATATTAATGAACTTAAAAATATAGCAATAAAAATTCTATCAAAAATGAAATAAATATACTAAGAAATCAAAATACATGCACACATATACATATACTATACATTCTAAAGAAACCACTAAAATATCAAAGAGTTAGAGTTAATAGGCAATACAAGAGATAAAATAGAATCATGAAAAGTTTTCAATCCAAAAAGAAAGCCAAAAAAAGGAAAAGAATAATAAAGAACAGATGGCACAAACAGTAAGATGTTAGATTTAAACTCAACCATATTAATAGTCACATTAAATGTAAGTTGTCTAAAAACTCCAGAGACTAATTTGAATTAAAAACGATCCAGCTTCGTGTTGCCTACAGGAAAACCACTTTAAATATAAATACACAAAAGGGCAATACAAAAAAGAAAAACAATGATAAACTAAGCTTTATCAAAATTAGGAACTCTGCTCTTTGAAAGACACGGTTAAGAGAGTGTAAAACAAGCCTGAGAGGGAGAAAATATTTGTAGATCATTTATGTAATAAAGGTTCTGTATCCAGAATTTATAAAAATTTCTTAAATCTTAATACTAAGAAAACAAAACACAGTTAAAAACTGGGCAAAAGATTTGAACAGATGATTCACCAAAAAACATGTAAAGAAGACAAATAAGGACGTGAAAAAATTTTAATTTAGTCATTAGAGAATCACAAATTAAGAGATACCACTACACACCTATTAGAGTGACTGAAATGTAAAGAAGAATGACCATACCAGTTATCGGCAGTGACCTATAGGAATAGAACTCACAATAGAACTCTGATATATTGAAAATGTAAAATGGTCCAAACTTTGGAAAACAGTTTGGCAGTTTTGAAAGAACTTATGACTCTGTCATTGTTTACTCAAAGGGAATCAAAATATATGTTCAGACAAAGAGTTGTACACAAATGTTCATGCCATCTTTATTTGTTACAGACAAAAATTGAAAAAGAACTCAAATGCCCAGCAGTACGTGAATAAATAAAAAAAGTGTGGTGTAGCCTTAAAATGGAATACAATTAGCAATAAAGGAAATGAATTATTATACAGAAAAACATAGATGAATTGCAAAATGATTATGCTGAATGAAAGCAGTCGAAAAATAAGTATATATTTTATGATTCCATTTATTAAAAAAAAAAAAAAAAACCCTAGAAGATGCAATCTGTCGTAACTGAAAGCAACCCACTGGATTGCTAGGAAATGGAAGAGATGGGGAGGGGTCCTGGGAGGTGGAGGCGGGAAGGAGAGATTACAAAGGGACACAAGGAAAGTTTGGAGTGCGATGGATAGGTTCATTGTGTTGCTTCTGGTGATGGTCATGCATTGATCCATATGTCTAACTTATCAAATTGCACTGTTTAAATATCTGTAATTTGTCTTATGTCAATTATACTTCAGTAAACCTGTTTTTAAAAACACAATTTTGAAGCAATCTGTGTGCAGAAGCCTCCTAAATTTATAGTCTTTTATAGTTGTCTACATCTAATTCAAGAGTACCATTTTTTAAACTCACCTTGATTGAGTCTTTACGAAATATTCAACTTAGTTTTTGGCAAATCAGCTCTTTTCACACTCGAAATACATTGCTTCATGCAATAGTTACATTTTCTAATTAAGATAGCAAGCAAAATTTAACATACGCTAGCAAAACTGGCATAATCTATGTTGAGAACAAACACAGTCAATACATGGGAAGCAGTCAAAGCTTCTGATAGCAGGAGAGGCTGTGGGTCTATTAGAGCCTTGTTCAGAGTGTCTATCTATGGACCAGGAACATTAGCATCCCCTGGGACTTTTTAGAGACGCAGAATCTCAAGCCCGACCCCAGACTGAATCAGATTTCTTAGGTGATTCCTGTGCCCATGAAAGTGTGCGAAGTGTTGCATTTAAGTATAACCTATTAGCTTTGAGAATTCAACATGTCATGGCCATCTGGCGATACATTATTTTCTCATTGAAATGGAGGGTTTTAATTCCAAGTATTAGTTTAAATAGAAAGTGATGCACTTATTTTCTACTGTTATAATATTTACTTTTCTCAGATCAGGCCTTATTAAGGTATAATCCACATTTATTAATAGTCACCAGTTTTATGTGAACAAGTTAATGAGTTTTGAAATACATATATATAGTCCTGTAACTGCCGTTTCCACAGTCAGGATGCAGAATATTTCCATCCCTTCGTAATGTCCCCTTGTGCCCCTTTGAAGTCAGTCCGTTTCCCCTACCCTTTGGCCTTTGCGATCACCGATCTGCTTTCTACCACTACAGTTTTGCTTTCTCTAGAATTTCATATAAATGGAATTATTATACCTTGTATGTGGTGTTTTGTATTTTTTCACTTTTGAGATTTATTCATGCTGCTGGATCAGTAGTTTGTCCCTTTTATTGCTGAGTAATTTTCCATTGTGTGGATGTACCTTAGAATTGGTGGTAGGAGGTAAGCCCGAGCCTAGTGTTTAGGGGATCCGTAGATCACCGTGAGACCCTACGTGGCTACAGAGGCTACCATGGTTGTGACTTTAAAAATGGTCCCCAAAGGGGTTTCCCTGGTAGCGCAGTGGTTGAGAGTCCGCCTGCCCATGGAGGGGACACGGGTTCGTGCCCCGGTCTGGGAAGATCCCACATGCCGCGCAGCAGCTGGGCCCGTGAGCCATGGCCGCTGAGCCTGCGCGTCCGGAGCCTGTGCTCCGCAACGGGAGAGGCCACAACAGTGAGAGGCCCGCGTACCGCAAAAAAAAAAAAAAAGGTCCCTAAAGTTAGAAACATGGATCCTGGTGGTGGTTATAAACATTTGCCCCTACCCCCCAAATCCAGGTGCTAGTCACACCTTACAAGAGGGAGCCGACCAGATCATCCACTTATCCCAGGGCCCTGAGCCTCCAGAAGGTTCCCTGAAATTATCAAAATCCCCATATTCCTGGCCACTATGAGATCACTTGAGGCCCCCCACCATACATACAGTGCTCTTTGGAGAGGAATATGAGGAGGGAGAGACAGAACAATTTACTTGTAATGCTGAATATTTACCTAAAGTTCTTTAAAGATTATTACATGGGGCAAAACCAGTGGTTTTCCTTCTCCCTGGTACCCTGTGTGTAGATGTATGTGAGAAGGATCAGGACAATCAGTAGGAAGACAGAGATGTGACATTTTCTCAGGAATCCTGTCACACAATGTCAATTTTGGACTAATTTGCTTCTAATAAAATTTATTTTAGAAGGTTATCTGAAAACTCCAAATGGTTATTTCTTGCATTTAACTGACAATCCCAACCTTTAAACTTTTTTAACCTATTGGTACATTTCATCATTTTAGAAAGGTTGCGTCTTGGTTTCTTCATGATTTTTAGTTGAGAAAATTAGTCAAACCTCATTTCAAGTCTGAATACGTTCTTATTTATAGTTACTTTTCCTAAACCCTCTCTTGCAGTGATTATAATTAGCCACTGGACAACCATATCAGAGCTAGCAGTTCAGTACCAAATAAAGATAAAAGTAATCCGAGGATTTGCAAACAATTAGGATACTGCATTTCAGGTGTGTCTTTGAAAGGTTCCCTTTTTTGTAAGTCACTGAAATCTCATTTCACTAGGTACTTTGCAAAGTATTCTTGATGAAATGAGTGCTTCATGGGAATCATTCTTTTCCATGTATTTGGGTGTACTGAGAGGCTCTCAAGAGATTCACTTAAGATGTTCAAGATTTCTACATTAGATATTTTTAAAGAGTAAAATAAAATCCAGGAAATATATCTTCAGAAGTGGAAAGTCTGAAACAAAAACAATTTGATGACTGTCACAGACAAAGCAACTAGAGCCCTGAAGTATAATTCAAGGTTTTTATAAACTCCAAGTTGTAGGTTACTCTTTGGCAAATAAAAAATGAGTTCTGAGTCTAGAAGTGGTTTAATGTGAAAACTTAAGCTGAGGAAAAGGGCAGAGAATCTGAAGGTGTGGAATAGCTAATATATGTATACATTTTTGGGTATACACATATAACTACGCATGCAAAGATAGATAGATAGATAGATAGATAGATAGATAGACAGACAGACAGATAGATAGTCATTGCCCTTACTGAACTTACAGTGTAGTGGGCAAGACTTATAATAAGCAAGTAACTAAAACAATTTTCTTCAGTATTAGGATCGCAGTGGTACCTGCTAGTACAGGAATATATATCAGGAGGAAAGAGTTTAGGGGGTCAACGAAGACCTCCCTGAAGAAATGATGTTTAAATATATTATTCCTGCATAATATATTCATTTCATTTAATGTTCAACCTTTTGGGGGGCAATGGGGAGGGTAGTTCAGGGCTCCATTTCCTGCTCCTGTGCGGTCTGTAGGCCATGTGGAAGTCCCAAGCCCTCCCTCTTTTTTGTCAGGGTCTTGCTGCCTGACTTTGAATTCCATGGGAAAAAGATCTGAGAACCAGAAGATTTTACCCGCGGATGGGGGTTTCTTAAGTTCCTGGATGGAATGCATGATTTCCTCTTTTCTCCTGGGTGCCCCCTGCTGATTGTTTTTCCACTAGCCAGAGAGTCACTTCCAGGCTCCCACAGATTCCGTGAGTCCTTATGTGGCACCCCGTCATCCCCACCCCAGCCTCATGTTAAGTAGTTAAATAACCAGAAACAGTAATGAATAACAATGGCTAACATATGGAGTGTTTGCTTTATACCAGCCACTATGCTGTGTGCTTTACAGAAGAGTACCATGGTGTATGCATTTCACGCTATGGACTTGCTGCTCTCCCTCAGCTCTTCCCTCTGAAGAAAAGGAGACACAGAGAAATAAAAATGTAAGCCTCATGGGTGATGCTGCTAGCAGTTCCTCTCAGTGAGTCTTGGCCCCAAGAGAGACGTGTCTTAGGAGGCTTGACACAATTCCTCTGGCACTTGCAAAGTTTAAGCAACTTGCTGAGAACCGTGTGTGGTTTCTAGGGTGCAAATGACATTTTGAGCTTATGCAAGTTTTCACTTGATTAACTAACTTTTGAACATAGCCCTTGATGTTCACACCCCACATACTTGCCTTATTTCTGGTAATTCTTCCAGAATTTCTCTAAGATGGAGATATGTTATGATCTCTCTTTTAAGGGGCAACGGTACTGTGGCAGAGAGGTTAAAGAACTTGTCTGTATATCTAGTAAGTGGCAGGGGGAAGAAATGTACCCCACAGATGTCCATGGTGTGCTCCATGTGATACCGCCTTCTTGCTGTCAGCAGTTCGTTAAGGAGCCCGGAGATTTTGGGTTGGAACCCGAGCTAACACTGCTTTTCAACTAATGGAGAGAGAAAAATCCACAGGGGAGGCGCCCTTTGGTACCATTTTAGGAAATGTTATCAGGGAAGCAATGAGCTCTGTCTCTGTTGTAGAGAAGGTTTGAAAGAACCTTGGCGAGATCTGAGCGTATCTTGGAGCGGAGTATTGGAATACTCTGGCTTGACTGAGGGGGGCTTTGCCAGCTGAAGCCAGGAGCCAGATAAAATATAACAATATTAAGCCCGAGTCATTCCCCCAGGGCATGGGGGCTCCGTCCAGACACAAAGCTGTTGTCAAGGCCACTCGGTGCAGCCTGGCCTCCCACCTGGCTGCAGTTTGAGGCGGCAGGTTCTCATTATGCTTTACTCGCCCTCTCTCTTTTTTAGTGTGTTCTCGAAATTGAATTAAATTTGCTTCCTTCGTGGTGCGTGTTGATTTTTAAATGACTTCCTGGTGGGTTTTCTCCAAGCTCTTCAGCCACAGCGCAGAGGTTCTCAGGGTAAAATGAGGGATCTAATCTAATGAGAAAACAATGTATTATTTTCTTACCTTCAAGTTTAACTCAAAGATGCTGCATTTTGACCAATCATAGTCTTTATTTCCCCAAGTGGTTTTGCTTTCCCTGCTGGGAGGGCCTAAGTCAATTACCCTCCTCTCCCTGAGGTGTTGTTAGTCTTTTCTTGGAACAAAAAATTCATACTCTCCTTCAACAAAATTGTCAATCTTTTCGAAATGATTGCGTTTTCCATGGATACTGAAATACACTCTCCATGGGAGAGTTGGAGATGAGGTCAAGATCCCCTGTAAATGTTTCCCAGGGATCTGCTCAGAAAAATACCTTCTTCCCTTAAGTTCTTGAGAAGGGATTAGAATCGGTAAGGTCTTAATAGTTATTTGTTTATTCATTCACTTATCCATTCAACAAATATATATTGAGCATCTACTATGGGTCAGGAACATAATAGAACAAAGAGACAAAAATCCTATCCTCACCGAAATTGCAGCGTCAGTAGGGCAGACAGACCACAAACAAATAATAAAACAAGATGTATGTTAGATATTGGTAACTGCTAAGGAGAATACGCACAGAGGGAGTGGGGGGTGGAGGCGGTCAGGTGGCATCTGCGTGTGTGGGTATCTGGACTACTGGCTGCTAGAAATTTTAAATAAGTTTCCAGGGAAAGTTTCCCTCCTGAAAGAAATGAGGGCTCTCTGGAGCAACCTTTTCCAGAGATGAAAATAATAAATGCGAAAGGTCTAGTGTGTCAGGAGAATAGCTCGGAGACCAGGATGGGTGGCACAGAGTGGCCTGATCAGGAGGGAGAACAGTGGGAGGTGAGTTCAGAGGGGTGATGGGAGCAAGATGCGGTGGTCACGGCAAGGATGCTGGCTCTGCTCGGAGCTAGGTACAAAGCGAGAGGAAAGTTCTGTGCAGGGTAGAGACATGATCTCCATTATTATTTAACACGGTGACTCTGGCTGCTGTGTTGAGTGCTGAAGAGTGGCAAGGGTGGTGGCAGGGAGGTTGTTTAGCAGATGGTTGAAATAATCCAGGCAAGAGATGGTATCGGTTTGGATTAATAAGCTGAAAAAGTGGTTTCCAGGGCTGGGTTATCGGAGTGATTTAAAGTATCACCTTTAAAGTTAAATGCAAATGTCTCTGTATTTGAAATTTACTGTTGCATCTTGACAACTGAAGCTTTTAAAAATGGAATTTGTGTACATATTTAACTGCATAAATCATTACTTAAGCACCTATTAAATACCCAGCTAAGTGATTGGATGCTAGAAGATCTTCTCCTGAACAAGTTATTTTAATCTCATTGGGTGAGCTACAAAAACATGTGAACATATATTCTGGAACACATTATGCTTAAATGTTTGTAAGAAACCTATTTATGAAGCATCCATTAGCCACCAGAGTTTGTGCTGGGCGTTTTATATAAGGAAGCACACTTAACCTTCAAAACAATTCTGTGACAGCAGTTTTCAAAATTCTTGGTTTCAGGACCCCTTGAGACTTTTCAGATTCCTTGAGGATCCTAAAAAGCTTTTGTTTGTGTGGGTTATGGATATATATATGTGTGTATGTGTATCTATATATACATGTATAGCTAGGTAGGTAGATGTAGATATATACATATTTACTATATTCAGAATTAAAATAAAACACTTAAAAATTATTAATTCATTTAAAATAATAAACTCCTCAGGTTAACAAATAACATATATTTAATGAAAATATCATAATTTATAAAATTTTAAAATGCAGTAACAATAGCACTGATTTACATTTCTGCCAATCTCTTTCATGTCCAGCTTAACAAAAGATATTTGGATTCTCGTATTTGCTTCTACATTGAATCTGTTGTAATATATTGTTGTGGTTGAAATTTATGAAGAAAATCTGATCTTGTACAGATATGTAGTGGAAAAGGAGGAAATATTTTAATATCCTTTTCAAATAATTGTGGGTATTGCTCTTCGATGCTAAACTAAAACTCAACAAGTGGAGGTGTCTAGAAAGTTAATTGTAATGTGGAATCTGAGGTATATTGTTTAACAGTTTTACTGTATTAACTTAAAATCCATTGATTGCCTTTCACATACCCATGCATGATACTGTCACATCATACGTTGGTCATTTGGAAAACGTCGACTTATGAATGATGCAGATCTCCAAATGTGGACACATTTCACTATATAATATTTTTTTAAATGCCACATGTGCTCCTCTATCACCAGTCTCCTTAGAAGAGCCTTTATGTTTTAGGAAGCTATCAGACTCAGAGTGGAAGATGCAGGTTTTCCAAAATTTTAACTTGATCAAATTTTATCATTGGTAATGAACGTTGTCAGTCATTTTTCTTGAAGTGACAGGCTTGCTTCTCTGAGTTTCAGGCAAATGCCTACCACCTATGCAAGTCCCAGTAACCATAGTTTATCTCCGTCGCCATTTCTAGGAAAAATGGTGCCCCTTGAAAAAGACTTCTAGTTCAGCACACGACTCAAACAATGGAACGAACATGTTTCCTTGAGACAACCATGCACTTCAGCGAGCAGCACAAGTGCTTTATGTGGACCACCCATTTTGTCACAGAGAATATTAAAAAGGTGAGCATTCAAGAGTCAAGATTTAATATTATCAATCATACTGCTTCGTTCAGGGCATTCTTATGCGAGACAGACCTTTTCTTCTTCTTTCTTCTCCCTGTCAGCGCTGAGTGAGGAAGAAAACAATGACTACAACGACAATTTGGGGCCAATGCTTCGATTCACGCCGAGGCATGAGCACTTTTACCCCCCATTACTTTTGCGCCATTGGTGCACATGTCAACACAATGACAGAGGCAGACAACATCTTAGTGTTATTATAAAATAGTTTTGTCATTGTAAACGCGTTAATAGGATCTGAGGATACTGTGCACATTCCACCCCCAACACCCTCACCCCCATCCTAGCCTCATGGGTCTGTAGACCGCAGTTTGAGAATCGCTGCTCTGTGCAATAGGTGTTTTAGGAATGAAGAAACTGAGCCTGTGACAGGCTAGGCACCTTGTCTCAGTTCACATGGCTCGTCCGAAGCAGAATCAAGACTCGAACCTGGACTCTCAGACCCAAAGTTAGTCTCCCCTGCTCCCCTCCCCTTCCAGTCACATACAAAATGGCAGACTTTATGTAGGACCTTGAAGGAAGTGTAAACTTGATTATTCAAAAGGATGCAGGGGGGCTTCCCTGGTGGCGCAGTGGTTGAGAGTCCGCCTGCCGATGCAGGGGACCATGGGTTCGTGCCCCGGTCCGGGAGGATCCCACATGCCGTGGAGCGGCTAGGTCCGTGAGCCATGGCCACTGAGCCTGTGCATCCGGAGCCTGTGCTCCATAACGGGAGAGGCCACAGCGGTGAGAGGCCCGCGTACCACAAAAAAAAAAAAGGATGCAGGGATCTGGATGATGAGAATAAAATAAGCTCAACTATGAGGACTGAAATGGGCACAGTTTATGATGCAGGGAGATAAAAGATGCAGACTGAAGTGGAGTATCCCTTTGGCCATTTCTAAACACGACGTTGGGTAGAGAGGGTGGCATGAACTGATCAAGGACTTGAATGTCAGAGTAAGGACGCTGACCTTAATTTTAAAAAAATCAATTTTAAGTTCCAAAACATAGCACATGTGATGAAAATAGCACTAAACTGGCACTGGTTGTGGATTTATCATCAAAGAAAAGAGAATAGGGGCAGAAAAAATCTTGGAGGTCATTGTGGTTATTCAGCATGTTGTAATGGCTTAAAGCACAGCAAAAGGGGGAGAAGAATCAGAAAAATAAAGCAAAGGTAAGGCACCCAGAGTATGGTAATTGGTAATGAGGGATGCAAAGGAAAAGGATCCCCGAGAGCGGGTGGCTGAGGGCTTATCATGGAAGGTACCTACTGTTAGGATAGAATGAAGAAGAAGAACCAATTTAGGAAAAAGAGGAGTGGCTTAAGAGGTGGGTGCACATTAGTAATAGCAGCAGCAGCAGTTGTAGTTGTAGTCATCCTCATAGTGGTAGTAATAGGAATCATGATAATGGCTGGCCCTTACTGAGATCTTATTCTGTGTCTGGCTTGACATGCAATAATAGGTCATTGAATTCTCAGAACAATTTTATGGATGAGAACAGGTTTTAGTCCCCCAGTGTTTGAAGTGAAGAAAACACAATTTAGAAACATGAAATAATTCGTCCAGGGTCATTCAGCTAGCACGTTGCCTGAGCCAGTCCTGGGTCCCCAGTCTCTCTGACTCCAACAGCTCTCCTCCATCTTATTGCAGTCTTAGGAAAACCAAGGAGTTGAGTGTGTTCAAAATGTGCTATGTCAAATTCACAAGTGAAGCTGGGGGTTCTGGGAACAGAGGAAGACCGTCTTAATAGGGCTTCATGTGAAGATTCAGCAGAGAGATAGTGTTGGAAGCAGGAGGCAAAAAGTGGTGACTGTGTCTAAGGCCATGAAGGGGCTTAGCAAAAGGACTGCTTGTGGGAGAGATTTGTGAATAAAAGGGGGGAAAAAACCTAAAATAACTTTCGGTTAGCATGGATTATTAACTGAATTGGTTTAGAATTTAGGTGAAAGGAGGCTTTAGTTAGTTGAAAGTGGTTAGGAGTGGTGTGTCAGGTGACAGAAAGGAAAGCATTTCCATGTGGATGTGGTGGGTGATGGATATCAGAGAAACAGGCAAGGGCAAACAGGATTCAGGGTTTGGTAGAGGAGCAACTTGGGCGCAAAACAGTGACCTTTCTGAAACAGCAGGGAACGTGAAGAATAATTATTATAGAGATTGAACTTTGCTCAGATGGATAGCAAAGTGGCTGGTAATCCTAGGCTGGTGGTCGCAGTGAATTAAGGAAAAATAGAGGTTATCTCTTGTTATGAAGCTAAAAACTTTTAAGTTGTAGACTCTCAGGGTTGAAGAGGTCTTTGGATTCCAACACTTTAGATTATCCCACTATATTGTAATGAATTATTTCATCATATACTTTGAAAAGATCTGCTCATTAATGAATGTGACTTTCATGTCCTTTGCTTTCTTGTCTTTCCTTTGTTTGCCAGGAGCCCTACTTGAAGGCAGGGACCCTCCTAATTGTTTCTGAGAACTATTGGGTGCCTAGCACCTAGGCTGTTATA
The DNA here is from genome assembly GCF_963455315.2 of Globicephala melas. Lineage (NCBI taxonomy): Eukaryota > Metazoa > Chordata > Mammalia > Artiodactyla > Delphinidae > Globicephala > Globicephala melas. Next base: position 131,130,023 of record NC_083316.1, read on the forward strand.
CCTGATACATAGCAAGGGCTCAAAAATAATTGTTGCATGAATGAATGAATTTAGTCTATCTTAGTCATCAGATGCTTACTTTCCCTTGGTTACTCCACTGTCTCCTTACATTTGTATAAAGCTTTGCAATTTGTAAAACGATTTAATTTTTTTTTTTTTGCGGTACGCGGGCCTCTCACTGTTGTGGCCTCTCCCATTGCGAAGCACAGGCTCCGGACGCGCAGGCTCAGAGGCCATGGCTCACGGGCCCGGCTGCTCTGCGGCATGTGGGATCTTCTCGGACTGGGGCACGAACCCGTGTCCCCTGCATCGGCAGGCAGATTCTCAACCACTGCGCCGCCAGGGAAGCCCTGGGCTGCTAATTTCTTCTTGACCATCATTGGTGAATCACCAGTTAACTCCCCAAATCTTATTTACATTATCAGTTTTTGCCTCATCCCTCACCAGATACTTTACAGAGAGATCTGTTAGTTAATACACATAACTTTCATGTCCCTTTCTGTCTTGTTTTTTCTTTGTTTGCCAGAAGAAACCCCAAATGTCTAGTGATGGGCAGAAAAGGAGAAGAATCAAGGATCTTAATATTCTGATGATGGTACCATATGCTCCATCCTTATAAAGGATACCTTAAAATGAAGTTTTCCCTTCAATACCACTTCATTAGACTTCTTCTCCACCTGCCCCGAACTCTTAATACTAAGAAATCTACCACGGAGGTATACTGCTCCCATGTCAAAAACAAAAAACAAAAATGATTTCGGAGTAGCCATGTGAAAATGTCCTCTTGAAGTGCTCTCAAGACGATGTCTTTTTGCAGGTGACCCTTGTTCCATCTCTGCTGGTTCTGCTAAGAGGTCACTGAACTTGATTATTATTCTAGCTTATCACTATCAGCAGAATGAATAGAGTCCATTTTCACAGTCGTTGCTTTCAAAGCAAATTACTTGGGATGAACATCTTTGCAGGCTCAGAAAATAGATAAGTAGTCTCGGCAGGGGTAAAGGTGGGGATGGAGCGTATTGCACAGTTGGTTTAGCTTTCTCCTTCGGCAGAGCGACTTGTAAGGAAAAGTTTTGGAGTTAAGGAGAGAACCCAACAGAGGCATTTGCTGTCAAATCCCACTATAAAGTATGAGGGGCTGTTTGTGCTAATCAGCGTGACATTCCTCTTGATATTTGAGGCCCTAGCTTACAGATTTATAACATTTTGGAGTAAAACTATTTTAATGTAATGATTCCCCCCTGTATTGATGAGATGTCCATTGTTAAAGACCGTTGATGAAACTGCAGGGCTCTGCAGGTACTTCCAGAATGTGGTCCAAGAGATCTAGAGCCTGCTCCTTGTGTCTTTAGGATGTGCTGCCTCTCTGCCAAAGTCCTTATTTATTCAGAAAACCTTCACTGGGGACTGTTATATGCCAGACCTTATGCCAGGCAATGAGATATCAAGAAATGCGTGGATGGGGATCTCTGCCCGGGGAGCTGGGTGAGAGAACTAACGGTGGTTAAAAGGAATGTCAGTGCCATAAACAAAATGCTGCAGGACCACAAGCAAGGAAGATGAAAAGAAGAGGCATTGCTATATTTTGAGCATCTACTGTGAGCCAGGCATTGTGCTGTGGAGTGGGGGACTGAGGGGAAAACAGGAAAGTAGAGAATCGCGCCTTTGGTAGGTAGATGGGTTATGATAAAAATTTCATACCTGGAAGTGAACATGTTTAAAGAATGGCTGATCAGGGCATAGACTGTCAAGGGAGGAATGGTAGCAAAGGGATGGGAAGGAATCTGAAGAGTTTGGTCATTGTGGTGCCTGTAAGTGGGAACCACCCAAGTCTCAGCCACAGAAGAAGTAGATCATTAGATTTGCCATGTCGAAACTCTGAGCGTAGCATGAAGGATGAGTTGGAGAGGGGAATCAGGAGAGTTAGAAAATCTGGTTAGGAGAAAATGACAGTTGCCAAAGAAAGTAATATTAAGAGCTGGACAGTTGTGTTAGAGGAGAGAAGAGGCAAGTGGACAGTTGATTGAAGCAGTGGGAGTTGCTAGTCCTTGAGGAAGGCTGAGGGCAGTCTGCCTTCTCTGGCACCCATAACTCTGTGCATGTGATGACACAGCTGCTTATGAAAGATCAGGCTGGGGAAGGAGAAGGGAAGTTAATGAGTTACTATTTCCCCAGGGGGAGTAGGTACCTGCAGCCTTAGTTTCCATCTGTACAAGAAGAATGAGAACATCTCCAGTCAGATTGAATGAGAGAATTTATATGAAACTCCAGCACAATGCCCAGGACGTCACACACACACACACACACACACACGCACACACACCACACACACACCACACACACACACACACCACACACCACACACACACACACACACACACACACAGAGAAAACTCTATAGCCTATTGACATCTTTAAAATCCTGCCCCACATTTAATCATATTTTTAATGCTAGGAGCATAATTTTAAAAGTCCAATAACTCTGTGGTTAAAATAGAGAGGCAGCCAACAGAGAAAAGACTTTGAATAGAATTCTTTCCCAGAATTGTAGATGAATGTTAAAGGCTGCTATGCGTTTGTGAGGAAATGGTAATGTACATCGTGTACATTTCTTTTGCCAACTATTGAGTAGTTTGGCTCTCTTCCTGTTTGTCCTAAATTTTTTATTAAGTACTTCTCTGAGTACCATGTAATGCCAGATGCTATACTGAGAGGATTAACTGCCATAACTGTGAAATACTTTCCCTGGTCTGTTAGTAGACCACCATTAACATTGAAAACATGGCTGGTCTGGTATGGGCAAGATTTAGGTTTATAATGTAGTCTAGGAAAATGTTGATATCCAGCACTTGTTGTTATTTGAAATGTTCTTATAATCGGAGCAACAAATCTATATCAAAACTTTACAGGTAAAAAAATCTGTCCTGAAAAGAGCTTGGACATCTTTTTCCAAACCAAGCAGATACCCCCTTCACAGAAGCCAGACTCTGGGAAGATCTCTAAGAGCTTGCAGCTTCATCAGAGCCTGTCGTTATCCAGGACAAAGTGACGATGATGATACCCTGAATACTCCTTCAGGTGCCTGAGCAAAGGCTATGGTGCCTCTAGGGCATTTTCTGTGGTTTCAGCTGTTGGAGGCTGAGTTCTCCTTCTGCAGGAGAAGTTGAAGCCTCACTTGGTAGCTGTCCAAGAGAGTTACCACCATGCGAGCAGACCTCAGTTAGCCAAACTTTCCGTTAGCAGCCTTGCTTCGCCACGCAGGAATGTTAATGCCTACCCTCTCTTCCCTTGGGACTTCTCTCTCAGCACCCCATATTGCCTGGGTATTCAGGATTTTGTCGAAATGAAAATTAGAGTAGTATAATGGCAAAAAATTCTTTAAGAGTCATAAAACCTGAATCCTAATGAGACTCATTAGCTGTGTGACCTTTGCAAGGCAAACTCCTCTGAGTCTCAGTTTTATTACCTCTACAATGTGGGTAATGATGCCAAGTACTCAAGGTTGTTGGGAAATTTAAATGAGATGACTGTATGTAGGAGCTCGTAGAAAAATCCTGGTACACGTAGTTGCTCAAGAAATGTCGATCCACAGAGACTTAAAAATTCTTATCAAAGGATTTGCATGTTAGAGAATCAAGGTGAAAATCCATTCCGAGTCTTCTGTGTGATGAATGTAGATTTCTTTGGAAAGAAGGCTAAATTCAGAGTTCATGCGTCATTTGAGTTGGAGACTTCTAAATATTCATTCAGTTGTCCTTTGGGCCTCAAGAATTTTCACTTCGTAAAATGCCATGCTGGTGAGGCAAAAATGCCTTTTATGACAGCAAATTCAGTAGTGGAAATACCTTGCTGATTTTTGGCAATTTATCCATCAATAAATGTACTTGAAAATAACATGCACAAGAGTCATAGCAACTGCCATTTTTGAGAGGCTTTTCTGCTCCAGGCACCATGCTAAACAACTCTTTACATACTACTTGTCACTTGTTCCTCTCTGCAACACCGTGAGATGGGTTTTCCTCTCCCAGTTTCGCAGAGAAGGAACCTGAGGCTCAGAGCGGCTGAGTAAATTATTCAAAGGGATACAGGTAACAAAAGTAAGACTTGAACATCAGTGTGTGTGATCCTTTTCCACCTGTTGAGCCTCTGCCTCGTATCCGTAGGATAGGGGATGCTCAGCCTGGGATTTCAGCCTGTTAGGTTATAGATGCTAGCAGGGTCAGGGTAGCAGCTGAATGGAACCAGATGCTTATAAAGGGTTTGTGAAGGATGGCTGAATGGAAGACAGATTAGGTTGGCGATCACCCCCCAACACCTTCGTGGAGGCTGAGCATTTGCTCTGCCGAAGGGCCCTTAGTTGATTGAGGGGGGTGACAGGTATTGAGTCCTGCCGTCACTCTGCCCACTAGGCTGGGCACCTGCAGGGCTGTGGCTGCTGCTGGGAAAGGTGCTGGCACCGTATGGGCTGACAGCAGCCCAGGCCTCCTTTATTTCACAGCCAGGCCTGCCATACTCCTCAGCACAAAGAACCACAAGGGGTGGGAGGGAAGGATGTCAGAGAGGAAGCACAGACCCATTCCTTAGCAAGTGGAGTTCAAAGGAAGGTCATGATCAAACAAGATATTTGGAAAAGAAGAATCAAAGGCAATTAGGTGTCTTCAAAACCCCACTGAGTGAATATTGATCTACTTTTTGAAAGGCCCATGAAAAGCTAGGGAAAAAATTGCCCCGTACAGTAGAAACATGCTTAGATAGCCAATAAGTAGCCACCAGCATAAGAGAAAATGTAAATATTAATGAAGTGACAGGGCAAGGCATTTTAAAAAGGAGGTTTTTTTCTTTGAGTATCTTTTGTAGAGGGGAAAAAAGTCTTTCAACTTTAAAAGGATGTATTTTTTTTCTACTGTATACTGGAATTTTATAAAGCACTGCCTCCTGTCAGACTCCATGCAATGGACTTTATATTCTTTTGGAGAGAAGCATTTGAGAATCTATTAAGGCGGGTCAGGCCTAAGGTGTTATGAATTTATAATAACAAAGGAAGGAGAAAAAGACAGAGACAAACTGAGACAATAGAAGATGAGTTAAGACTGCCTTATTTTATGACATGATGAAATTATCAGGGGAAAAAAATGGAAGAGTGGTGAGCTGATGAAGCTGTGGTTTGGGGACTCAATGATTGTAAAGCCTGGACTTGTAAATGAAGAGATGCTTAAAGGAAAATGTGAATTCATGTTTTGTATTCTAACGCTTACTCAAAATAATCTGCCTGTGAGTGATTTCTGACTCTTTAAAATCAATTCTTAAGACAACATTCTAGGTAATCCGCTAAGTGAATCTTTCTTTCTATGTCTATTTATTTCTCTGTATCTTTGAAAAGTACTTCTGTATCTTGACCATTGTTTTGGCTGCCACAGTACATATTTTTAACCGTAGGATTGTCCAGAAATCAGCTTGCACTGTAAATGCATGATTTCCGTATATTCATTGACTAAATGTAACATCCAAGATTTTGAGCTTCAGAAAAACATTGTTCAAACAAACATGTTAAATGACAACAATTATATGATCATTTAAGCCTGCTTTCTCCTTGGAGTTGTGAGATCAGATGGCATTGTAAACTCATAAAATTTTACAGCTGAAAGAGACCTTTTGGTTCTATACTGTAAGCATGACAAATGTGAGGTACTCTTAATTATCTTCATCAATATGACATGGCCATACTTCTACATATTTGCAAATTAAAATAGTGAGTGGTAAATGGCTGTTAGCCAGGGCTCACTGAGACATGCAGAAATCTACACTTGTTTCTGAGCTCTGTTCCTCGGGCATTTCCTGGTAGCAGTTCTTTTGCAAAACTTGTCACTAGGAGATGAGTGAAAACAGGCAAATCTACCTAAAGTATAAGTCCCTATGCGGGGAGTAAAAACCAAATTCTTCCTGCTAACAATGTTTGATTACTTTGAAAAAAGTGTAACAGATTAAGATATAACTCATATACCCAATACAGTTCACTCATTTAAAAAGCATACATTTCAGTGGTTTTTTAGTATATTCACTGTTGTACAACCATTGCCACAATCAATTTTAGAACATTTTCATTACCCCAAAAAAGAAACCCCAAATCTATTAGCAATCACTCCCCATTACCCTCCTCCTCCCAGCCTCTGACAACCACTAATCTACTTTATATCTCTGTAGATTTGCCTGTTCTAGATATTTTACATAAATGGAGTCATACAATGTGAGGTCTCTTGTAACTAGCTTCTTCCACTTAGCATGATGTTTTCAAGGTTCAAATGTGTTTTAACAGATATCAGTACTGCATTCATCTCCATGGCTGAATAATACTCCATTGTGTGGATAGAACACTTTTTATATGTACATTCATGAGTTGATTGACATTTGAGTTGTTTCTCGCTTTGCCTACTGTGAATAATACTGTTATGAACATCTGTATACAAGCTTTTGTGTGGACGTACGTTTTTGTTTCCTAGGAGTTTAGTTGCAGAGTCAAATGATAACTCCATGTTCAACACTGTTTTCCAAACTGGCTGCACCATTTAATACTCTTGCCAGCAATATAGGGTCCCATTCTCCATATCCTTGTCAACACTTAATATTATCTGTCTTTTGGATTATAGCCATCCTAGTGCATGTGAAGTGGGATCTCGTTGTGGTTTTGTTTGCATTTCCCCGGTGGCTAATATTGTTGAGCATATTTTATGTGTTTATTGACCATTGAATTACTTTTAAACTTTCAGAGCTCGGTGAAAGAATACCAAGGGTTCTCAAGAATACCTTTGTAGTTTGTTAAGACTTACTGAAAAAATGACCAGAAAGATTCAGAAAGAGAATCAGGGGAGTAAAATTCTGGTAGAGATGTAGAAGAGTGTTATTAGCACAGTGATAAGTCAGGAAGGATGGGCAAGGGCTACGTTCTTCTCCATAAGAATATGGGAAGCGTATCTGTAAGTATCTTCCTGCAAATACAGCCTGACAAACAGTGAAATTAACATTTAAGCTGTGTTGTTCTCATATTAGTAGCATCGGATAGAGAAGTGGTGACTGGCATTGATTTAGCTGCTTGTCAGAGTCAGGGGATGGTCGCTACACTTCCAGACACCATGTGTAGCTTCAAAGTAGAAGCAAGAGTTGGAGTGAGGGACTGTCCTAGTTGGATATATTTCAGTTTTATTTGTAAAGTAAGGGCTTTCCCCAGAACCCAAGATACTCTACTCACATCTCACTAGCCACAACTGTTTCACATGATCACATGAATTCTCTAGAAAATAAAAAAGCTATATGAGGATTTAACATTTTTAGTTGGTACTAAGACGTGATATGAAATATAAGGCATTTGAGACCTTTATTAAGACAATACTTCTTTCTTTTTTTAAAGCTTTATTGAGGCGTATAATTGACACAATAAGATACATGTATTTAAAGTGTATAATTTGTTAAGTTCTGACATATATCTGTATGCACTCATGAAACCATCACCACAATCAAGATAATAAACTATCTGTCATCCCTTTGTTTTCTTCGTCAGTCTAGTTAGGGATTTTTCAATTTTACTCATGTTCTTAACAAACCAGTTTTGATTTTCTTATGTCTATTTCTTTCTTTTTTCTGCTTTATTAATTTCTGCCCTTTTAAAATTTATTTTATTATTTCCCTTCTTCTGCTGACTTTGGGTATTATTTGCTATTATTTTCTCTAGTTTATTATGATGAAACCTGAGGTCATTGATTTAAGACCTTTCTTGTTTGCTGATATAGGTGTTCAGTGTTAGATTTCCCTCTCAGTTATATTTCAGATGCATCCCACAAATTTTGATATATGTTTTTATTTTCATCCAGTTAAAACTACTTTTTAAATTTCTTTTTTGATTTCTTTTTTAACCAAAAGTTATTTAGAAGTATGTTATTTAGTTTCCAAATATTTGAAGGAATTTTCAGTTATCTTTCTGTTATTGCTTTCTCATCGAATTCTGTCTTGGTCAGAAAATAACCTTTGTATCATTTAAATACCTTTAACTTCATTCAGACATTTTTATGGCCCATATATAGCCAATCTTGGTACATATTTTGTCTGCAGTTGAGTGTATGTATTCTGCTATCGTTGTGTGGGGTATTCTATAAATATCAATTAGGTCAGGTTGGTTGATAGTGTTATTCATGTCTTCTGTAGCATTACCAATTTTCTGTCTACCTGTTCTATCAGTTATTAAGAGGGGAATGTTGAACTCTATGACTGTAATTGTGGATTAAGAACAATAGTGTTCTTAAGGTAGAGATAATATTCATTTATTCATTACTTCATAGTACCAACTTCTGGGAATGTAAGGACGAATAAGGAAAATGTGGCTCCTAATAATCATGGAACATATAGTGAAGCAGAGTGCATCATTCCTTAAAATAGCTCTGATTCGCCCTTTTTTTTTTAAATTTCCACTGGACCTTCCTACCTAGCCTGGTCACCCTCCATGCAAAATATATACATGCAAGTGTATTTTTTTCTTTATTCCTTCTTCTCTCTGAGCCATTCTTCTTACTATTGTTTGGCTAATCTTCTAAGGACAGTTTTTAATTGTATTCCTCCATCCTTCTCAATCCAGGCTCTAGCACAGTGACTCACGGAGTTGCCATGCATACTTGTCATTCACGCTTTGCATCTGATAAAAGAACTCTTTATTTGACCTCCTTGTCTTCTTAGAGTTTCTTTTGAGATAATCCCTAAACTAACCATGCTCTGTTAATCCTTATTCTCTACCACTTCTTGATATAAATGATTTTTTTCTGTTCCCTCCAGGCACAAATCATCTCTGCATATCCTGACCTCTTCATTAGGTGTGGATTACATGAGGTTATACATCTTTTCAACTAATAGGACACCCGTAAGTAGTTAATATTTTAAATGACAGATTTCATTTATTATTCCACTTTCTGTCTCTTCATGGCCAACATTGGTACTTTGTTTGGTTATACACATAGTAGGAAACCAACATTTTGTTGAATTTAATTGAAGTACTATTCTTTCCTATTTTAAATCATTTGCCTCCATTTTGCTTTGAAAAATTATTATGAAAAGAATAAACACATAATATTTATATTTCAGTAAGTGCATACCTCTTAAAAAGTTAAGAAAGCACACCACTTTGCAGTTATAATGTCATAACTCACCAGGGGAAAAATACTTCTTAAAGGAAGGCAGGAAGCAACTTATCCAAAGTTTTAAAGTATTTAGTCTTCAGTTGTAAATACTGTCTCAGAAGATTGAAAATGGCATCTTTTTTTTTTTTTTTTTGCGGTACGCGGGCCTCCTACTGTTGTGGCCTCTCTCGTTGTGGAGCACAGGCTCTGGACGCGCAGGCTCAGCGGCCATGTCTCACGGGCCCAGCCGCTCTGCGGCATGTGGGATCTTCCCGGACCGGGGCACGAACCCGTGTCCCCTGAATCGGCAGGCGGACTCTCAACCACTGTGCCACCAGGGAAGCCCCCATGACATCTATTTTTAATCTTTGAAATCTTCTTTCTTTTCAGCCAGGATCAATTTTTATATAGTCCCAACACACTTTAAGGAAACAATGCACTATACCCTAGACTTCTTTGAACGTTTACACCATCGCTTATATCAGCAGGAGGTTTCTTGGAATTCAACAGTAATTTTTATGACCGTACACGCTTTATACAGTGTTGCACACTTTTTTCTTATTCTGAATTAGTTTTTCAAAAGAAGGGGATAAGCGCACTCCTCATGTAATAAAAAGTGAACAACACCTTCTGGCCTTACTCAGTTGTAGGGAATGGGTGTTCATGAAGATATGAAAGAAAGGAAAGAGCAGTTTTTACCGTAGTGTGAGGACATATATATATTAAAAATAACAGCAGCAACAACAAAAACTATTGGATTTGTAGCAACTTCTTGAAGAATAGGAGAAAAAGCTTAGTGATTTGGGGTTTGTCAAAGATTTTTAACAAGACACAAAAAGCAAAAAAACTTTAAAGGAAAAAATTGTTTTTGCTCTTTTAGAAGCACAGTTAAAAAAACCGAAAATGCAGGATGCAGACTGGGATAAAATACTTGCCAAACAGATAGCAAACAAAGGACTGTATCTAGACTATGTAAAGAACTTATGTAATTCAATAAGAAGAAAAGTAACCCAATGGAAATGGGGTACAGATTTAAACAGATGTTCCACCAAAGAACATACACAAATGGAAGATAAGCACATGAAAAGATGCTCAACATCATTTTCATTGCGGAAATGTGCATTTAAACCACACGGAGATAGGCACATCCCCTAGAAAACTTAAATTAAAAAAACCTGAAAATACCAAGTGCTTTTGCGTATATGGAACAACTGGGTCTCATATATAACTGGTGGGAATGCAAAATGGTACTGCTGCTTTGGAAAACAGTTTAATAGTTTCCTAAGAAATTAAACATACATTCCTTAACCTATGGCCCAGCCACTGTATTTCTAGGTGTTTACCCAAGAATAAAGAAAGCAGCGTATGTCCACACAAAAGAACTATACATGACTGTTCCCTGGAGCTTTATTTGTAATAGCCCCAAAACGGAAACAACAAAGATGCCTGGCAACAGATAAATGGATAAACAAATTGTGATATATCCATACAATGGAAAACTACTTGACAGTAAAACAGCCGATGCATGTAGCATCATGGATGAATCTCAAAATGGTTATGCTGAGTGAAGGAAGCCAGACGGAAAATGAGTACATACTATATGTACTCATTTTCATGTATGTAAAATCCCAGAAAATACAAGTTAACTTTCTAGCAGTGTATAGTTCATGTCAGTGGTGTCTGGGTTGGAAGAGGGTGATTGGAGAGGCATAGGAGAAAGAGATTAGAGAGCGATATAAGGAAACTATTGGGTCTGATGGATTTATTCATCATCCTCATTGTGGAGATTCTGTAGGTGTGAACATATGTCGAAAGTTATCAAACCATACCCTTGAAATATATGCTGTTTAATGTATGTCGATTATAACTCAACAGATCTTTAAAAAAAAGAAAATAATATAAATAAGGTTGATAGAAAAGAGCAGTTTGCAGAGCATTTGTCTTGGGAAACTTATCTCAAACTTAACCTGGTACATGTGCTCTTAAGGGCTCTTGCAAAACTTGTGATATTTCTCTAGGTCTCCAGCTGCCTACCGCCAAGCTGCAACACCTTAAAGGTGTTTCTGTTTCTCAGACACCAGTATGTTATTTTTAAGCAGAATTTGGATTTTCAAGTTGGCTTGACTTTTTTTTTTTTAAAGTGGTATGGCTTTTTTACTTTTCAAAGCTGTAATGGCAGCTGTCCAGCCCAGAGGCAAGGATGTCTGGTGGTCCAGTGACAGTTCTGTCATAGCCTTCTGAGGAGTGGGCAAAATGTCCTAACACTGACTTCTGTGAGCAACACTTGTGTTATACATTGATAGTTGTGTTATACATTGATGATACTTCAGGGGGCCTGCTAGGATTGTAGAGATGTAGCTGTGAAGGAATGCACATCATTTTAATGTTTTGAGGATTGATAAGCAAATAAAAGTTGAAGACATATCAGATATCATCTGCAAATTGGATCTGATAACCTCTACCCCTTCCCTAGCCTCCAGCTTAATTCTGAAAGATGTTTTGAGGCTTTCCAAAACATCTCCCTCTATATTTAGAATGACATCAGTACAAGAACATCTGTATGTCTTCCCATTTTAGCAGCAGTATCATACTTTTTAAAAACAAAAAAGATGCAAAACACATTGAAAAGAAAAAGGCGTCAATGGAGGTGATTGTTATATTTATGTGCTATTTACCTGCCTCCTAAAGTACCTTAATACAATATTTTGTGTGAAGGAGAACATTAGAATTTAACTTGAAACATAATACACTTTTAAGCCAAGCGTTTTGACCTAGAATAAAATTTATATATTTGTTGTTGAGTTACAATTATGGTTTCTTCATCTAAAACTTAACTGTCTTTCTTCCTTGACAACGTCTATTTATGTTAATGGAAGTACATGGGGAAATGTACTTATAGCTCCATCAAACTCCATCGTGGTGTTTGGCTGTGTAGGTTTGCTTAGGGTATTAAAGGACATTTCATCACTTGATTGCTAGTCAAATGACAATACTTTAAGGCATTGTAAGGACATAGATATTCTACCTTTATTTGATGATCTTCACTGTACTTAACTAAGATGTATTTCTGAGGCAATGGATTTACTGGTTAGAAAGACTATTGAAAAATATGGAGCAGTAGAAGCCAGCTGACAAATGTTTATCTTTATGCCCACTGTGTACTCAGCATTTTGGAATACTTCCGAATCTTCAAGAAACACACTGTGTTGAGATGCTTAGAAACCTTTTAAACTTCAACTATCTTTTCTTTTATTCATGAAAGATGTGTCAAGGTCCTTGTGGGCTTTAAAAAATTAAAACCTAAACAACTCCAAAGGATTTCTACAAATGCAAATGCTGTTAAGAGGAAGACTGTAGCTGTTTGTGTCAGGATTAAGTAACTACAACTGTGTTTTTAATTAGAAGTGTCTTCAGATCATATCAACACTGCCACATCCTGGAGCCATCAGCCCAAGTTTTCAGATGCTAGTTGACACTGAATTCCCACATGGTATTCTAAGAGGGTTTACCAAGTTACCAGTAGCCAATGTCAATCAGTGCAAGGAACACATTTCTAGCAATAGGATTTTGCTCATAAGTGTTAAGTGTAAGATAAAGTTCTTCCTTTTCTGGAACTGTGAAGAGTGTGAGTGTTATAAGTCAAAGGATAATAGGGCCTCTTGTCTTTCTGTGCCTCTTTTTCTTCATGGGTTAAATGAGGTTCTGCAACCGAGTATCTGCAATTCGTGAGTTAAAGTGACTCTGACAAGTGCCCCATCCAGAGTAAGCATTCAATAGTTGTTAGTTATTCTCACTTAAAAACATTTTACTACAGCTAGGGAAACTTAAATGATGAATTTTTTCAATATATTTTGTTCCGTTGTATTGAAGTAAAATCTCTTAGTGTAAATTAATGCTTCTCGAGGTTGTTTTGAGAAGCATTCATTCTGCTGGATCACTTAATATGTTTAATGTAAAGACAAGGGGATTCTACAATTAAATAAGGTTGGGAAACAAACCCGTGATTAAGTACTCTAAAGTTAATGTGGTTTTATTGCTTAAAGACTTCTCATAATATGCATTATGACTATACAAAAGGGTTATTATGGAGAACTTACATGTTAAGAGCAAACTCTTTCCGATACCATTTGTCTTTCCTGATATCTTAATAAAGTAAAAATCACCTTTTGTTTAGCAGACAAGGTAAAATTCCCCAAAACACTATATCTCTTATGATACAAAAATGTTTCTCTAACCATATGACACAGAGGAAGCCGTTAATGTGGGTGACTGAATTATTTTAAGACTGTATATGTTCATCCGTGGGCTTATGGCAGAACTGGAATTTTTAGTGTTGGGGGTGGACTTTTATAGTAGTCAGAGTGCTTTGGGTGGCAAGTAACAGGAAAAAAAAATTTAAATGACAGCTGCAAGAATATTTGTTGTCTCATTCTATAAGAAATCTAGAGATAGATTCCCAAGTTGGTTGATTCAGCAGTTTAGTGACTTGTCGTGGACCCAGATTTTTTTCCATTTTCCTGTCCTCTTATGTGGGCTGCCAAATTCAAAGCAGTTCAAAGCGTCACAACCACAAAACAGTGACCAGTTAGAAAATTGGAACATCCAGTTTTTTTCCTTTATTCAGAATGGGAATATATTTCTGGAAGTCCCCAAACAGATGTTGCTTTATATTTCACTGGTCAACATTACATCACAAGTCCACGCCTGAAGCAATTTTTTGCAAGGAAAATAAAACCACTCTGCCTGGATTAGAGTAATGAAGATTTCCCCCTGCAGCTAGAGAGTAATCCAGCATCCCTGAAGGATGTTTCCACCTGGTGGAGGGTAAACAAATTGGGATTTTCTTAGCAAGAAAGAAAGGGAGAAATGGCTGTTAAATTTGCCAACCAATGGTGTCTGTCACACGTTGCATAGGACTCAGATTCTTGTTAACCCATATAACATTGTGGGTGCTATTTTCAGATCAAATACAATTAAAATAGTCACATATAAGAAAAATATATATAGGACTTCCCTGGTGGCGCAGTGGTTAAGAATGTGCCTGCCAATGCAGGGGACACGGGTTCAAGCCCTGGTCCGGGAAGATCCCACATGCCATGGAGTAACTAAGCCCGTGCACCACAACTACTGAGCCTGCGCTCTAGAGCCCACGAGCCACAACTGCTGAAGCCCATGTGCCTGAGCCTGTGCTCCACAATAATAGAAGCCACCGCAATGAGAAGCCCCTGCACCACAACGAAGAGTAGCCCCCGCTTACCGCAACTAGAGAAAGCCCACACACAGCAACGAACACCCAATGCAGACAAAAATAAATAAATAAAATAAATAAATTTATATATAAAATATATATATAAAACTGGACTCTGTTACATTTGGAGAGGCAAGAAGCAAGTTCAAAACTCAGCCTTATTTTATATCTTAAGCTGAAGAACATGTTAAGTTTTGTTACTTCTAGCAAGTTTGACTTGGTTTTGGTTTGTGACCACTAACAAATATAATTGAGTTTGCATTTTTATAGCTAAGTTTTTAAGAATAGTAAATTTTGCATTTCACACCCAAACAGTCAGTACTCAAAACGAAGCAACTATGATCATGTACCACATATGTAAAACTTAGAAATAAATAACCAAATACTTTTTCTAAGTATTTGGTACTGGAGGCTAGCCAGATTGAATTGACCAATCTTTTCCTACCTGCTCTAGAAATTACCCAGGTTTTAGACAAAATCTAGCCTTTTTTTTTTTCATTCTGAGGATCAACTTTCCTATTATGTATAAACTTCAAAGTTAAAACTCATCACACGTATTTAATGAAATATGTCAGACAGCAAACTGTATTTCTAAAAGTGTCAACTGCTTATTTTGTACACCAGAGTGATTTCTCTTTTTCTGTAGCCAGATTCTTCATGCTTCCCATCTGGGAGGTGGGCGCTAATGGGTGCTAATGCTCACTGCTTTGTGAATTAGGCATTGCTGGTTGTACCATTGACAGGGTCAAAATGATGCTGATAAAAAACATTCTTGACAACTTCTGTTGATAGTGTTGTCCCCTCCAAGATGGGTGATTAGAACAACTGAGTAATCATAGAATTTCCTTTGGATGCAAATGTCCCTTCTGGCAAAGTAATCTTTCAGGCTTGTAAAGTCCGTCATCATATGAGATAGTTGTAAAGGAAGATATTTTTAAAATAAAATATAGGGAGTAAAGGATTTTTTTTATCTTTTCCAACTACTACACTTTATCTTATTATGTTCAAATGATGTTGAAAATAGTGCAAACAGATTGTATATACCTTTGCAATTTTCCAGGGAATTTTTACATTTAAAAAAGTCACCCTCAACACATCTCTGTAGAATCAGGCAGTTGTTTTAACAAATTGATGGATTGGAAAACTCAGGCATGAAAATGGAAACTGGCTTGCCTGTACTCTCATAGGCATTGCAGAGTTTGGTTTAATTTATATTTTTATATTTTATGTTGTCCTTTATAGTAAGAAACACAGAGATTTTATTATTGTATTTGTTTCCATTTTCTAGCTGGAAAAGCTGAATTGGGGAGTTTTGCATAACACATTCATGTTTGTATAGCAAGTAAATAGAACTACAGGAGCTCTGAGAGACCAGCAGGTATGCAAGATTTAAGAGCTCTGAAGTTAGCTGCGCCTCAGTTCAGAAGCCAGCCCTGCTGCTGAATGTATGTATGACCTGAGGCAAAGAACTTAACCTCTGCGTTTCAGTTTTCTTACCTTTAAAATGGGAGCAAGTTCATATTTACCCTGTAGACGGTTGTGAGGATTTAATGAGAACATGCCTAAGAAGTGCTTAGCATCCTGCCTGGCTGGCCCATGGAAGTATCTATAAACGCTAGTACCGCTAAAGTTTCCAGTGATACCATTGCTTTCAAAATTCTTAGAAAGAATGTTCTTGAAATCAGAATTGTCTTAGTAGCTTGTACTCTGACTTCAGTATTGAGTGGATGGAGTTTCCCACAGATGTGGAGATGGTGGTGTGTGCATCAATCTTGAATTTTGCTATTTAATAGGCTGTTTGAAAATTCACTTCGATCCTTTAACACGTATCTCCCTTGGCATGTGTCACAGGGCACTGCCAAAACCCGTCAGTCAGAGATATCTAGGTATGTTTTAAACACATCAATACACACACACGCTATTTCAAGGCACCGTGTTATGGGAGAGGAGATGGTAGGATAAAGAAATGTTATGATTTACATTGTCAGTATGCCTGAGTTTGCACCCACACAATTGTACCAGCAGTTCTGACCTTGTGACTCCACACAGCTGAACTCCAGCTAGCAAACCTGCATTTGCATTTGTATTCTCACCAGGAAAGTTTTGGAAATGTTCTTTCTGTTTCTGCCTGTAAAAATCTAGCCCGTACATTTCCCCTGCGGTTAAGGACATAGATTTGTTAGTGTTGTCAGAGCCTGACGTATCCTTCTACTGTTTTTATTTCAGAATTTTACTTGTATTTGACTCCTGGGTGAGCAGAAAGTATTCCTTCCTCTTAGAGGCAAAAAGATCACCTTTGTTATTTCCTAAAGTTAGTATTGTGAGATTAAAAAAATACAGATTCAAAGACCTCTATAGCTCAAAGAAGCTTTGGAGACCATTGAATAAAATGTTTTAGAGATGGGGAAACTGAGGCTCAGAGAGGGGAAGGGAATTTTTCAACTGGGCAGCCAGCCTGGAACCCAAGTGTCCTGACTTCTTTAAAATTAATTTTTATCAGAGTATAGTTGATTTACAATGTTGTGTTAGTTTCTGCTGTACAGCAAAGTGAGTCAGTTATACATATATCCACTCTTTTTTAGATTCTGTTCCCACACAGGTCATTACAAAGTATTGAGTAGAGTTCCCTGTGCTATACAGTAGGTTCTTATTAGTTATCTATTTTATATATAGTAGTGTGTATATGTCAATCCCAATCTCCCAATTTATCCCTCCTCCGCCTTACCCCATGGGAACCATATTTTTTTTTTTTTCATCTGTGACTCTATTTCTGTTTTGTCAATAGGTTCATTTGTACCATTTTTTAGATTTCACATATAAGCGATATCATATGATATCAGTATTTGTCTTTGTCTGACTTCACTGATTTTCAACCTACACAATTTCCATAAATGACATTTCCACCTGTAATCAATACCAGTTAAAAAAATTAAGAACTAAAGTGTTCATCAGCCAACCACTTATTTAATAAATAGGGAACTGAAGGCTCAGAGCATTTCAACAAAATCCTATGGGATAATTCGTGGCAGAACTGAGAGTAGAATTCAGATTTCTCAGCTCTCGATTCAGCACTCTCTCCAATGACATGATGTAAACGTGCCCATTAAGGGAATTCACTCTCATTAATCCTTTTTGGATGTTGTTATTGCCCTGTTCTTCTTGGCTTCTTCCTTTTGTATCTCTGATATAAGCCGTCTTGCAAACAGCTTAACACTTCTGTTATGACCCAGGTGACACCTAAAGATGATGAATCCTTTACCAAGGTGATTCATAGCTCTCCCGTGCGGGATGCGGGAGCTTGAGAGACTCTGCTTCCGTTTACTTTCAAGCCACTTGTTTGTCCTTCTGTGTGTCTAGAAGAGTCAACAGTAATCACTCCGCTGATGTATGATCTGATTAGTGGTGCCGGGGCTTCTGCTCTCCGCAGGAACAATAAATCCCACACAAGGCCTGCCCCATTCTCTGCCATGATGCCTGGGAGCCTTCCAATTTAACCTTTGGCAGTAAATTTGGGTCATCATCAAGCTTTCAACTTCTATAGAAACTGTTGTGTACCATTACTTAAGGGCTTTTCTTAAGAGAGATTACTTAGAAGTTCTGCAGTTTTACAATACGCCTAAGTCCAAATAAGGATGCTCAGGTTGAAAGATTCTGAGATCTATGAAGGGTTGTTTTTTTAAAATCCTGCTTCATCCCACTCTCCCTTCTCTGTACTCTTTATACCGTTAGAGTTGGTGTAGTTCTTTCTGGCATCTAGTTAGGTATTAACTCTAAAGATAGGCAGACTTGAGTTCACAGTTCTAGTCTGTCACGTATTGTGATCTTGAGCAAATAACTTAAAACTTTGTGAGCCTCAGTTTCTTAATCTGTATAGTGGGCTTGGTAATAGCACTTCTTGTATAAGGGCTTGTGATAATTAAATGAAATAATGCATGTAAAGAACTTAACAGAATGCCTGATATATAATAAATGATCGATAAATAAGTTGATGATGACAGAAGTCGTGACATGTTTCAAAGGGTACAGGCTTTCATTTATAAGATGAATACGTTCTGGAGACCTAATGTGCAGCATGGGGACTATTGTGAATAGTAATGTGTACTTGGAATTTGCTAAGACAGTAAATCGCAGATGTTCTCACCACATACACGTACACACAAGAGTAATTGTGTGAAGTGATAGATATGTTGATTAGCTTGATGGTGGTAATCATTTCACAGTGTATATCTTTATCAAAATATCACATTGTAGGCCTTTAAGTTTATACATTTTTTATTTGTCAGTCATAGCTCAGTAGAGCTGGAAAAAATAGTCATGACGTTTTGTATAAGTACTTTCTCTGTAACCTTTATTGCAGTAAGAATAATGTTGTATGCTTTTTCCTCCACTTTCTCCTCCCCATAGCATTTAGCATAAATGCATGTCATGAGGGAAAGAGTATGTGCTTAGTTAATAAACATGAATTGATACCCACAGAGTCTAAAGTGACATACTCTTTGTCCTTGAGATATATGCTCACTTAACATCCATCAAATAGTTAATAATTGCTCATGAACTAGATGTTGTACTAGGGGCTGAGAATACAGAGACAAAGGATAAATTCCCTACCTTCAACAAGTTCCCAGCCTAGTAGAGCTGAATGGATATTAATGCAATATGATATTTGTTGCAATATAAGCAAGCATCAAAAATCAGGTGTTACAAGGACTTCCCTGGTGGTCCACTGGGTAAGACTCTGCAGTCCCAATTCAGGGGGCCCGGGTTCGATCCCTGGTCAGGGAACTAGATCCCGCATGCATGCCTCAGGGAAGATCTTGCGTGTCACAACTAAGACCTGGCACAGCCCAAATAAATAAATATTTTTTTAAAAAATCAGGTGTTACAGAAGTCCAGAGAAGTGAGTGGGGAGAGGGGAAGGGCAGTTGATAGGTGGAGAGAAACTACTTGAAAACATAACAGATTATCGAGTTAGGAGGTGCAGTATTGTGTCTAGACATGATCAAAGTAAAAAAAGATAGTGATAACACGATGCATACATTCTTGTGCTCTTGCAGGTATGTTATGAACAGAATGCTTATTTTTCATACTTTGAACTTTGTACAGCCAGTAATCTTGCATATTAAATACCAACTCTGGTGTTTAACAGCATAAACAGCCACTCTCCAAAAGGTAAAGTTGAATATGTTATTTTCACTGTAAGTAGGTTCAGAGGACTTTAGCTATATTACTTTTAAAAAAGAAAAGATCAAGTGGTGATGAGCCTTTCATAATCAGTGATCGATCCATCTCAAATATCGACCTCAAATAACACTATAAAGTTTCAAACCAATTATTCCAAACATGACTACATGGAAGATCCAGGAATGCAAAACAAGTTGGGTGAATGAGGGTATTTTTCTGTGCTTCAGTTTCACCATCTACTAGCAGAGTCTGAAATGCCATACCAACGGTCCTGATTAAATAACATAAACTAGTACACACACTTGGAAAAGTATAAAGAATTCTGGTTTTCGTCATCATTGTTATTTTTGCCTAAAAATTTGTTGCAGAGAGAGAGGGCTCACTTCTGCCTTATCTTGCGTTTCTGGAGAGTGAAATTTCCAGCAATATTGCATTTATATCAATTTCTTTATTGCGTATCTTAGTGGCGGCTGTTTAGGTTACAAGTAACAGATACTGATCCCAACTAATTTAATCCAAAAAAAGTAATTTATTGGAAAAATACAGGGTTATTTCATAAAATTTTAAAGCAGGAAGCTCAGCTAGGCCTTGGAAGGGACTGGAAGGAGGGTCTGGAGCTCTCTGTGTGTCTGCTTTCTGCATCAATCATTCTACAGCAAAAAGAGGCTCCCCCCAATGGTGTCCTTAGCTCCCAGACAGTATTAGCTCAAACCATTCAGAGATTCTAAATTCTCAGATGAGAGAAGCTGATTGATAGACCTTGGGTCACATGTCTACCCCTTGTCCAATCAGAACCAGAGAATTGGGTTGATTTGGCACAAACTAGACTAGAGAGGGGCGTGTGTGCACTAGCATGCAGCTTCAGAGAGGGTCAGGCAGATTACCCAGATGTTATCTTCTCTAGAGGAAAACATTCCAGGAACACAGGGTAGTTAGAAAAGGATGCTGTCATGCACAGGATGGAAGGAAAGTGCGTGGGCATTCAAGCTTAGTGATACATGTAGGATGGGGAGGGATTTATAAGGCAAGCTTCAGGCACTAGCAGCTGATTCCACCTTCCCTGCAGCCTTCTGTCAGGGAGTGTTCATTAGAAGGACTCACTGGTTCAGGTTCTTCCCCTCAGAAGCGACTGTCAAGTGAGCTCTCTCATTCAGAACCCTACCAGGCATGCTGGCTGTAGATCTCCCTGAAGCCCTTGGTGGGGAAGCCACATTCTTCCTTTCTCTGCCATCTGAGATCTCCTGATGGGCAGCCTCAACAGGAAAAGTCGTGGTTTCCCTTTTATTTCATTGAGACAGCACTGTTCGAGAAGCCACACAAGCCATGTGAATCTCACAGCTGACATTGGGGATGTAAATGCTGGGAGAATGGCGTAACACATATGCCTCTCTCCTTCACACATGGATCGCTTCCTGAGAAGTGTGCACAGAAATCAAGCTTGTATTATTCCAGTCGTATTTTCTCTCTGCCTTGCAAAGTCATTTTCCAGGCACTTCTGCCTTTCTGATTAATCTTCTGCTAGCAATAGCGCTTCATGCTTTACTATCTCAAGTTCTCTGTTCCTTGGTCTTTCTTTTGAGTAGAAAAATGATTTATGAACACACCTGCCTTTCCAACTTTACTACTACGTTATTCCATTTCAGTGTATCTGAGCATGTTAAAGACTCCAGCTAGCTAATACTACCTCTCTCTCTTCACCAAGGTCCCTTTACCCCATCCCAGAACTTCCCTTGCCTTCTCCGTGCACAATCAGGCTCTTGAATCAAAGTGTCTACGTTCCTTTACTTATTAGCTGTGTGACTCCAGCTACTCAACTTCTCTGTGCTTCAGTTTTTGCCTCTGTAAAGGACGGGCGGATAATAATAGCCGGGATTCTTGTAAGGATTGAAGGAGATTTGTGTATGTGAACCTCTTAGAACACTGCCAGGCATATGTTAAATTCGCAGTAAATGCTTGCTCTTATAGTTATTGCCTAGCTCTGTTAATGGTTAATGACATTTTTATTTACCAGACTTCCAGGTGTGATAGTGATTTCTGATGCCCTCCTCTGCCATCTCTCTCAATCAGTTATTCATTAGAATATTTGTTATAATAATGATAGTAATCGTACCGGCATTCAGTGAATGTGAAGCATTTATTCTATGCTAGGCTTTCATTTATACCAAGTGCGTTACACCATTAGCTTGTTTAATCCTCTCAGTAACACGATCTTCATTTTAAAGATGAGGAAAGTGACGCTCAGAGAGATGAGATGACTGGTGTCACGTTACACAGTTAGTGGGTGGCTGAGCCCCAGTTTATCTTCAGGTTCATCTGACGCCAAAGCTTATGCTGCTAACAGCTGTGAAACTCTGTAAGCAAATTCAGTCCATTGTGTCTCTGGAATAGTTCCCTCCTCTCCATCCCCGTTCCTGCAGATCTCTCTTGTGATCCTAAGGCAATTTTCTCTCTGGTCCTGTGCCCCCAGCTTCTCCCTACTCAACCCATCCACTCTCCTCCTCTCAAAGTTACTTTTCTAAAACTTTCAGTGGATGACAAACTTTCAGTGGTTCTCCATTTATTAAACATATCTGTCCTTCACAACAAATCTTCCCAATTCCACCCTTGTCGTCCAGTCTTAAGACCTTGATTCTCTCCTTCATTTCTGTACCTTTGCACAGACTCTTGAGTCTATCTTAATCAGCCTCCACTCTCCTCATCTAGTTACCTTGCTGATCCTCTCAGACCCTATTCAGACGCCTGTCTTTTCTCTTTCCCAACTCCTCTAATCACAGAACGACTGGTTTCTTTATAATACAGTCTCATAACACTGTATTCATACATTGGTTCATTAATTCTCCTTGTGTATTATCTATTCTTTTTTTATATCTGTCTCCACCGCTAAGCTGTCGGTTCCTGAAAGGCAAGGAACGTATCTTAGGCATCTTGTGTTCCTAGCTGAGTACCTGGCCCATTAGATGCAGAAAGAAGCTAGTAAATGAGCTCACCTACCTAGAGACTGTTTAAATAAATTCCCAAAGTAGATATTTTTTGGTCTTAATTTCTTAAAATGAGAATGATTCCTTTCTCATATGTAATTTTTGGAAGTTTGGGCATTGTTGGTCATATGTTTCCTTAAAAATGAGACTTACTCTAGTACGCTAAGACCTAGTTTTCTAGAAAGAAGTTTAGGGCTCCACAGGAAAGCGTTACCATTCTCTGAAGAGGTAGGGTTCTTTGAGTTTTTGCTGCATAGAAGATTCAGAAGGTGGTAATTAAAGTGATTAGCAAGAGAATATGGATGTTTAAGGAATCAGCCTTCCAGTTATTCATTAGAGGTCTGTACCTCCTGGGTAGGTGAATTGTTCATTTAAACACATTTCTTTAAACCTTGGATCTTATTTTCAAAGGATGAATCAAGTCAGAAAGGCCTTCTAAATGGTGGGTGGCTGGAGGAAGGAGTACTGGAAAGGTAGTCAGGAACCTGCTTTCTCGCTCAGGGATCTTGTAGCATCAAATGCATTGCCTGTCACTCATAGCCTCTGGTGAGGAAAACTGCACCACAGACCCTACTTCAGGGCCAGCTTGGTGTGAACTGCTTGACTCTGTTCCTCACTCCCCCCCCCAAATCTCATGGCCAGTGCACAGAGAGTGGTCACCTGAACCATTCCACAGACTGGTTGGACCTGGCACGTGAAGAGGACTGGGGCCAAACGACTTTTTCTCTCACAAATGTGAGCTACGAAATACTGAGAGAAGAAGGTAGTCATCCAAGTGGGAGCAAATGTTGAGAGTTTTTGATATAGAACAGCATATTTTAGGGACAACCGACATCAGAATCAGTTGGAATTCATATTAAAATGCACATTCTTGGGCCCCATCTCCTGATTTCGGATTCATGGATGACACAGATGGAAAGGCATGTTTAAGAAACACTCCCTCTTACTCACATTAAGATCTCCTAATCGTGGCTATGTAGTGAAGGCTCAGAAAACCACGATGAGCCATGGGCAAGCTAAAGCTATCAGAGAACAAGCGCCGTGAATGAGCGGAAGCTCTGTGGAGACAGACAAACCTCCAACACAATTGACTGGCGTAGGTTCTTTGGATTCGGGAAACCTGGTGTGGCCAAGCTTAAAAAGACAAGTGATTTGTTGGAGGGATGTAAAAGTTCACAAAATAGAAGGATGGAGAACCAGGCTCGAAAGAGGAAAGGACACAGGGAAACTGTGGAGTAGCCGTGGGATAGCAAGAACTAATGGTCTTACCAAGGCTGTCTTCGCTGTGGGTAGGAATGAGCCCCAACCTATGGTTTCCCATCTTTGCATCACTCAGGTCAAGATGTATCATCTGGGTGGTGTTGATGGTAGAGAAAGAGTCCAGGTGGCCTAGCTTAAGTCATATATCCATACCACTGGCAGAACAACATGATTATCAGCCTCGTATGTCTGCTCACCGTGCAGGAGGGGAATTCCCAAAAGGCTAGGGTGTCCCAAAAGCATGAGAAAAGGTTGCTAGATATCACCCCAAACAACAAATATCCTGTGGAGGATTAAGACTCATGTTGGAAGAGAAAAGAGAAAAGTTAATATGTGGGGAATAATATTGGTGAGCAGAGGTCTTCAAACCCTTACTGCTGATGGCCCTAGATGGACTCTGGATATAAAACCAGTTCTTGGAGCCTTCTATTCTGGAAGCCCAGCTCAGTTTTTCTTTATTTCTCATGTATGCATCTCAGTCTGGTCACCACTCACTCAGCCCAAGTCTGTCCTTTCTGTTCCTTGTGGCTAAAAGTGAAATAGAACTTTTGAGCTCTGTCTCAAAGAGCTGAGTGGTCTTGGCTAGTAAATGTCTATCTCCTTGGGCCTCAGTGTTTCTTCTTTGTAAAATGAGGGGGTGGGCTTATTAAACTGCCTATACTCCAATGTATGCAAAAATAGTACTCATGTCCCCCCTTTTTTTCATCCTGCTAGTGATGATAACTATAAACGCAGTAAAGGAGTTGCCAAATTCCAGAAGAAAATAATTTTAAGAGTGTTTTGTTTTCAATATTAGTTTGCTGAGCTATTATCTGGTCACCCTCTTATTTTGTCCAGCAAAATAGACATGAAAACAATTATGACAGTGCTCCTAGCTAACCTTAGGTTCTTTGGCCTACATGCTCTGTGTCTAGCAGATAAATGATGTTTCGGTTGACTGCCGATGCAGAATTCCCATATTGGAGAAGTGCTAAGAACTATAACCCCTTTAGTCACCCCAGTGGTACGGCTTGATCCACTTCATGCAAGGCCCACCTGTGTTTTTCTAGTTAACAAGAGAAAACTCCTCAAACGTGTTTTCCCCTGCTTTTAATAACTGAGAAGCTGTGGTGACAGAATTGGGACCTACATCTGCTTCTTGTGTTTCTCTTGAGAATTATAGAAGTAATCTATGAAAAGAGGTAATACCCTAATGTGTATTATTTCCCCTATAAGAGATACATTTGCTTAGGGGACTCTAAGATGAGTCAGCTCACTTACGTTTGCATATGGGTCATTGCTTCTTTTGAGTTGTATTTTGAGTTTATTGGAAGAATGAGGTAGACATAGAATCTGTCTTGGGTCTAGGCCACAATGACAAACTTGGATGCTTCCAGGGGCTAGGCAGGTCAGGAAAGAGTGAAGTAGTTGGTGTTCCAGGGAGTGGACAGGTGGGTGGAGGACACCTGCAGCATGTAAAGACTAGAGATTCAGCTCCAGGCAATCGTTGCCCTTTGGGAATGCAGGTTTTGTATAGCCCCACCTTCTGATTTGTCAAGATGGCCTAGAATGTGGGATATTTGTATAAATTCTTTTGATTTTTTAAGTCTTAGCAACTAGTTCACTTTGAAAAAGGAAAATATTTAGGTCAAATAATACATATTTATGGTCTGGATGTCACCAACTGTAAACTAAAGTGTCCCTAACATATGGAATAAAACAATGAAAAAAAAATTCAGTCTTCCAGATGTTGAGATAAATGATGCTGAAACCTTAACTCTATGATTCTCTGGCTACTCAGCATGATGGAGTTGAATTATAAGAACAGTTGACTCCATTTTTTTTTTTTTTTTTTGCATTTGATTACTAGGATCATTTATCAGAGAGAGGAATAATGAAAGAGAGGCATAGATTGGTCTCCGTCATTCAGAAAGCTTGGATTTGAGTCCCAGCAGACCACACATTAGCCAGAGGAATAAGGGCAACTTAACATGACTTCATTAATTTTTTCTTTATCTGCAAAATGGGACACTAGTTCAAACATCATAGACACAGGTGAGTATTAAATAAGATAATGTACGTGGAACTGGTATACCGTGTGAGCCTCCTTGCCCTTGGCCTGACTCCATTTCAAGGCCTGGGCCAGCTCAAACCCTATCCCCAACCCAGTTCCACCTGGGATTGTCAGACTTCACTTGCGCTTCTTTTATTCCAATAGTTCTGCGTCCTTATGGCCTTTTCCCTCTTAGACATACATTATGGCCAGACAGAATCTGACATTTCTACAATTTCCATTAAAAAGTTCATTCATACTGAACATTCTGTATACTGATAAGTTTCATATAGATTCTTAGAGGTTCCAGGCCAGAGATCACTCATATTTCCCTATTCCTCTGTCTCTCCCTTACTCCCGTCTCATCCACCTCCCTAAGACTTGCTCCTTTCCCTTGATTCACCCAACCATGTGCAAATCCTGGGAAGTATGATGCTCTCTTCCCTTCTATTTCTTATACATGAGGGGCCTCACTTGGCCAATCTGCCTTCCCCAAGCCCCTGTGGATCTCTGGTAAGTAAAACGTTTCTGCAGGGCTTCCCTGGTGGCGCAGTGGTTGGGAGTCCGCCTGCTGATGCAGGGGAGGCGGGTTCATGCCCCGGTCCGGGAGGATCCCACATGCCACAGAGTGGCTGGGCCCGTGAGCCATGGCCGCTGGACCTGCGCGTCCGGGGCCTCTGCTCCGCAACAGGAGAGGCCACAGCGGTGAGAGGCCCGCGTACCACAAAAAAAAAACAAAAAAAAAAACAAAAAACGTTTCTGCATCTGACCCTTGATTGACTTCCCAAAGTTCTCACCATTCCTACAAGGCTCTGCAGAGTCTCCTTTCCCATTATGTCCACATGTTTTTGAGCTGTGGATTACTGGGTTGTCTGACTACTCCCTTTTCCCCTGAGCCATGCTTGGATTTTTGCTCACTTCCTTAGTGCTCTCATCAGTTTCATGGTTTTTATCACAGGTCTACATGCTGATGACTCCCTCCTTCTGATCTCCAGCCTGGACCCATCCCCTGAACTCTAGACTGCTTACGTAATGTCTCCCCTTGGCTGTCTAATCGTATACATCTGAAATGTTACTTGTCCAAAATTGAACTGAACTTCTGATCTTTCACACAAAACCCTTCCAGTGTTTCAGTAAGACAGGATGTCAGTTAGTGTCAAACTGCTGCTAATAGGTCAAGTTTTATGGTGACTGAGAATTGACTTTAGGATTCCTGAATGTGGGAGGCATTAACCAATAGGGAAAGAATTGAAAGCTTGATGGGATTTAAGAGAAAATGGGAGGGCAAGAATTGGAGACAACAGTAGAGACAACTTTTAAGAGTTTTGCTGGAAAGGGAAGTAGTAGCTGGAAAGGGAAGTGGTAGCTGGAAAGGGAAGTGGGCTTAAGCGATTAAAAGAAAGCATTACTGATATAACAGCATGTTTTCGTATGCTGATGGAATTGATCCAACAAAGAGGAAGAAATTGAAATCAGAAGGAAGAATTGCTGGAGTTGTGTCCTTGAGTAGGTGGGAGGAGATTGGATCTAGTACACAAGTGTAATGCATTGACCTTAGAAATACAAGCAGTTTTTCTCTTGCAGCAGGAGGGGAGGTAAAGGATATGATTATGTCCTTGTAGAATGAGGATAGAATTTGAGGGAAAAGTGAGATGGCTTTCTGTGGAAATTCTCTTCCAATTATTCCAGTTGTTTCAGGGTTCTTTTTTTTGTTTGGTTTTTCAGGGACATAGTAGGCAAGGTCTATCAGCTACGAGTGAGGATGGAAAAGGAAGTGTTGACGGTTTTAAGAGTGAAACATGTTGAGAAATAAATCACTGTCCAGGAAGGTTAGCGAGTTATCATGAAGGGAAATATAGAATGTTTGCCTTGCTGTGCTGAGGGTCCTTGAGATTTCTACAGTAGAATTTACTGAGATCATGGTTGTATGCTTTTCTCCATCCATGACAACCTGGGACATATGTCCACACTACTTCTGGGGATTAATTAGGAGACGAAGGGAGGACTTGAGAGTAGGGGGCTTCTTATGGTGACAGATGTAAACAGGGATAAAGGCATAGTGAGATGTAAACAGAGATTCATGCTGCTGGACTTGGGTCAGATGGAAGTAGGTGAAAGCATGAGTATTGAGAGTTTGAGGATTTGGTTGCCCTTTTGAACCCTAAAGATGGAGGCAAGGCAGCCTGAGTCAGGGCACTTTGAGAATAAGGGGCTTCCCTCCTGCCTCCTATTCAGGATATAAAGGGCCTGGGGAGGTACGATCTCAGGTGCTGAGGTCACTACATAGAGGCAAGAGTCAGTGGAAGCCGAGTCTTATCCAAGCTCATGGATTCCCTCCTGTCTGTCTACTGCCATTGGAGGCATAAAGGGGCTACAAGACCTTTGAAGCTTTACAGGAACATAGTCTTCCTACCCCTACAGAATAAGGTGCAAGAGCAGTGTCCACATGAGTGGACACTTTTCCCAAGTAGGATTGACATTCTATGTTCAGTTCACAGGTAGCAACGCTCTGAGGGCAGTTTTGAGATCTGATTGATTAAGTGCTGCCTGATTGGGTCCTCTGTCTTCAAATACATTTTCAAAACCTGTTCTTAGCAAAAGTTTCTCTTTCATTCTGAAATGTGATTACTAAGGGAATTAAATGGACTTCTTTGAATAACTGGAGGGAGAGATAGTATTTGAAAGTTCTCTTTAATGGGCTTATTGTTTGAATTTAAAATATTTGAGCTTGGCGATCCGTGGTTGGGGGTTCATGAAATAACAATAGTGCAGACATCCGAATCTGCTGTCATCTTTCAGTCTGCACAGATGTCCTGGTGGTAAGTGAAACCTTGCATTTTTATAAATACATTTGGACCTAATTTCTCCCTTTCTTGCTGTGAAAGAACTGTCAAATTTGAAGTGTAATGACTATATGATTTCTTGTAATGGCACCAAAAAAACCTGAAAAACAGATTTGAATGTCATCTAAGTGAATGCTCTGTGGGATGCAGACCCATTTAGAGATTACTTCCCCTTTCGGCTTTTATACAGCAAAGCAGGAGCACGTTGCAAGGAAGCGAGTATAAAGTGGTATATCTCAGGGAGTAATAGGCAGCGTGAGGCCTCACAGAGCCCAGAAAATGAAAAACATTGACATCGCTCTAGTTAAACTTCCCCACTTCCATGAGAGAACTGACCTACAGCCATTGTCTGAGAGGTATGGCCTTTGACCTAAACACACTGTTTCTCTCACACTTTGCCTTATCTGGTGAGACAAAATGAACCCTCTGTTTTCCCCAAGCTGATGGGTTTTCCTTCATTCCACTCCTTTTTTCCTGTGATACATTAATATGTTCCAGAAAAACATCTAGATCCTTAGTCCTTTACCAAATTTCTCTTGGCTTTCAGTATAGGTCAGTTGATCATGGGATAGGAGAGAATGTGCTGGAAAGGAGAGGCAAAGCATCTGGGTTCTAGTTCCAGCTCTGTTGCCGGTTAGGGGTATTCACTTGAACATTCTAGACTTTGGGACTTTCCTGTCCTGCTTTTGAAATTAAGGAATTGGAATAAATTTGTCATTTTCAACCTATGGTCCTTTGAGTCCCAGGGTCTTCGGAGATGCCTCAAGGGTCACTGTGGGGTTTGCCAGCCTAGGAGGCAGGATCTGTCCTCCCATCCATCACATAAAGTCATGTTTGGGGAAAAAAAATAACCCCCAAACCTAACATGTGGGATGCAGACAGTATCAGTATTTTTGATAATCTAGAAGAATTTTTTTTCTGGGTTCAATATCCTATCACATGTGTGACTCTTTGTTTCCTCTTGAAAGCAATTTTTAGCAAAACTACATATTGTTATTCAAATATGCATTTGAACAAAATGCTGATAATGATGTATGGTGCCTTTCCTAGTTCTGTGAGGGCAAGGTTCATATCTATCTGAATCGTGCAGAATCACTAGCAGCTAGCCCATAACATAATACACAATACATAGCAGATGCTCAATAAATTCTGGATAGACGAATTGGTAGGTCGATAAAAGAACACAAATCCCATCTTGATACTATTGCTTTGGACTCTTAAAATTCAATTCTGAAACCTGTTCCATTGAAACTTTATATCATCACCTTTTCCTCCTGTTCTCTTCTCAGTTGCTAATGTTTAAGAAATTTGTGCCAGGGATACTTTTGAGCAGTTAACCTGTGGGTGAATAGTCCCTGATGTTCCAGGTGAATATCAGAAGATGCCGGAACCACTGTAAGCTACAACTTGGAGAACATTTTTCTTTAATAGAGAATCTGAAAAAAAGAAAAAAAAAGAATAGAGTAGTAAAAGTGATATGAACAGCATCTGGTTCTTTTCTTATGCCTCTGTATTTGCTTGTTGATTCGTCTATTTGTTTATTCATCCATTTATTTATTCAACAGACTTTTATTTTCTGCTCTTTGGTTGATCTGATGATCCTAGGGGATGGGGAGTTTACAGTCTTTATTTTTTAATTTATTTTTATTGAGATATAATTGGCATATAACATTGTATTGGGTTGGCCAAAAAGTCTGTTCGGGTTTTTCCATAGGATGTTGTGGAAAAACTCGAACGAACTTTTTGGCCAACCCAATATAAGTTTAAGGTGTACAGTATGTTGATTTGATCCATATATTGCAATATGATTACCACTGTAGTGTAGTGGTAACACCTCTATATCTCCACATAATTTTCTTTTTCTTTTTTTGTGGTGTGAACAATTAAGATCTAGGCTCCTGGCAACTTTGATGTTTATAATACAAATATAGTACATTATTGTTGTCTTTGATCACTATGCTGTGCGTTATATCTCCAGGACTTACATATCTACTAGTTGCAAGTTTTTACCCTTGCAAGAACACTGTCTTCCCAATTCTCCCACCACCCCCTGCCCAGCCCCCAGCCTCTGGTAACCATTATTCTACTCTCTGTTTTTATGAGTTCAGCTTTTTAAGATTCCATGTAAAAGTGATATCATACAATATTTGACTTTCTCTGTCTGACTTACTTCACTTAACGTAACGCCCTCAAAGTCCATCCATGTTGTCACAAATAGCAGGATTTCCTTCTTTCTTGTGGCTGAATAATAGTGCATTACGCATACATGTATATTACGTATGTTTGTTGATGGACACTTAGGTTGTTTCTATTTCTAACCTATTGTGAATAATGTTGCAGTGAACATAGGAGTGCAGATATCTCTTCAGTATTCTCTTTTTATTTCCTTTGGATGTATATCCATAAGTGAAATTGCTGGATCATATGGTAGTTCTAGTTTTAATTTTTTGAGGAACCTCTATACTGTTTTCCAGAGTGAATGAGCCCATTTACATTCCCAAAAACAGTTCACAAGGTTTCTTTTACCTCTACATTCTTGCCAGTGCTTGTTATCTCTTTACAGTCTTTTAAATGAGGCACACATTTGAAAAGATGTTATACCAACACAATATGCATAGATGCCGTGAGAGAGAGATCGTAAGAATGCTTTGGGAGCCATACCAGGGAGTATTGCCCCTGGTTAGGCCTATCCGTTAGATTCTCTAAGAAGCAGATAACCAATAATGCTTAGATAATTCAGGCCTTGTAGATAGACGATCTCAGGGTTGGTACTGTATTCAACATGGTATCATCAAGATGCATTCTTCCCATACTTCGTCTCTGCCACCCTCACCATTTTAGCAATCTCTTCTCAGAGTTGCAGAACGGCACCTCGGGCTCAGAAATCACAGGCTCATAAGGTTGCTTTCAAAGAAGACAAGCAACCAGGGTGGTCAGTGAAGGAGTTCTCTTAACACTTTTTCTTAGGATGGAAAATTGCCCCTAGATGCCTCTACGCAGGTACTGTTCATGTCTCATTGGCTAGAACTGGGTCACATGACTACCTCAAGCTGCAGAGGAAACTGGGAAGATAAGTATCTAATTTTTAGCTTCTGAAATGGGAGGCTGGCAGGGAAGAGAGAGATTGGAAACGGCTGTTGCGGAGACAACCAAATTAGGGGAGACAGGAAAGATATTACCAGAAAAGGTGATATTTGATCTATGCTTTGAATGACTTGCTAGAGCTTGCCTGAGGGAGAATTGAGGGACATTCTAGGCAGAGAAACATGGAGAGACAAGCAAGGACATGGGGTTATGGAAAAGCTCCATGCGTTTGAGGACCAGACCAAAGCTTAGTGTGCTTATGGGAACGTGGCGTTAGACAACACTGAAAAAAGAGATATAGGTAGATTTGTATGTTATGCTAACGATTGTATACACCATTTTGATTATAACTTCAGAGTGAAATCTGTTCCTGTTGATAACACTAGAAGATCTTTGGGGGGAATTATGTGAAGGAGAAAACCCATCACAGCTTGCCTACTAAGAAATCAGTTTTGATGAGAAGTAAATGATTGCACTAGTTGACACAGAAGTACATGTAAATAATATCTGTGTAACAGGTGATTTTATTTTAACCAATCAACGTATCTTAGCAGGAATCCTAGGGCTTTGAGAAAGTTAACTAACATGACAAAGCGTTGTTTCAAAAACCCTCTATTTTTAGAAATGCTATTAGCGGAAGCCTCAGCTCTAACCTTTTTCTTGTTCTGTGTCACCCACATTAATTGACACTTCCACCCTAAAAGAATGTGTTTCTTCCCATGCACTGGGAATGACCTTTTAGTAACATTAGAATCCTTGAGAAAAATAAATAAGGATGATTTAAAACTGCTTTTTGCTGTGAGTAATTTCCTGTTTAGACTTTTCTTTTCAGATCACAATGAGTTAGAATTTATGATATGCTTTATGAAGGGCAATGAGGTTGAAACTTACCTTTGCAGGATCTTCCGAAAATAATTTGATGACCAATTAAATGGTACATGAAGACTGAAGGAGAGCTATTACAAATGCTAAGGAAAATAAAGTTTAAACACTTTGGAAATTCCCTTTTGCAGGCAGTTCACATGGAACTTAGAAGGAATTCTTAACTATTCACTAAATCAGGATTATCCAAAAAAGAGCTCTAACAAGGAAAGCACAGCATGGTAAAACTGCTATTCATACTTGAATTGATGAAACGATGCCTCTTTATAAAATTTATGACCTATCTTTTACTAATTTAGGCTGCCTTTCCCTATCTCAACAAAAACTGTTTCTTTGGTTACCCACATGTAATCTGCTAAAGGTAAATTTGCATTGTTCATTTGGGTCTTCCATGATATTAGAGATTTTCATTTGGTATTAATATTCCAGAATAATCTGTCTTCCCCAGTCTTTGAAAGCCAGTAATTAAATTTTTCTACAAGATTCTTGCAGTTTGAGGCCTTGTGGACACTCCCTTTCCATATCAATTTATAAAAACACCATAAAATAGAGTACAGGGAAAGCTGATTAAAAACAATAGGAGGAAGAAGATAACAATTGCTTCCCCACCACCAACCGCACACACATGTTTTATCTTTTTGCAAGTAGTCTTTCAGTAGATGTTGGAACCTGTCCTAGTAAAAATTTCAGTTCCAAGTATAAAAAATAAGGATTTTGATAGGGCATTTTACAAGGGTATACAAAACCCTTTGCAAATGTGACTAGTAGGTAAATTATGTTTTCTCTATTCAGTAAAGGATTGAACGATGTATTTATAATTGTACTTTATCATCTAATGCTGGAGTTTCGGGATACATCCCATGTTTCAAAAGTTGGTATAAAATACAAAGGAAACACAAAAATTGAGTTAGTTTTTTACATCTAGCTAGATATGCTAATCAAGAAGTGACAGTGTGAATTAAAGTACTGGGTTTCTGGAGCCCCTGAAACTGAGATTCAGAAGTGGAATCAGAAACTCTTTGGGCTGGGAGGAGACTAGGCTCTCAGCTCTGACCTGGGAAAGTAGTGCCTTGAGAAGGTCAATGATTTGCCTGAGTTCCTTGAATAGTAAATGCAAGTCTGGATCAAGGACCAAGCAAGTCTGAATTTCCTGAGAAAGTTAACTAAGTCCTGTGCTCATTTTATAAAAACACCTGGTAAGGGAATACATTCCCATTTCGTTTTTAAAACAGTCCTCACCTCACAAGTCTGAAAGCTTCAGGAGCCTCTTACTTGGCGGCTCTCGAGGATGACGAACCTCTTAAAACATTCAAAAAGATACCTTTGCATGTGTATTGCACTATGACTCTCAAATAGCTTCCATCTCTACTTTACATTTAACCTTTTTACTTAGGAACCTTATTACCTACCTGTATGCTGAGAGTCTGTCCCCACTTTATGGATCAGGACCAGAAATGAGACAGTCATGACTTAGTGGAATTTTACCCTGAATAACAGATTTCCTATTCATAACTGTAGATTTCCTGAAATCTATCCTGTCTCTCTATTTGTTCATGGGTTGGTATAAAAATTTTTAAACAATCCTATACCAAAGATCAAACCAACTTGAAATTGTAGACTCCTGCAGTTTTTATCTTTTCAGTCAAGTTCCAACATTTTGATTTGAGGCTTCTTGTGTTGAAGCTACTTTGTATCACTTACTGTGTGCCTTGTAAGCAAGTCACTTTTTCCTCTCTAAGGCTCAACTCCTGCATTTGTAAAAAAAGGAATAGTAGTGATAACTCAGTCTTAAAGATGTGAAGATATAATAATATGTTTAATAA
Source organism: Globicephala melas (assembly GCF_963455315.2). Classification (NCBI taxonomy): domain Eukaryota; kingdom Metazoa; phylum Chordata; class Mammalia; order Artiodactyla; family Delphinidae; genus Globicephala; species Globicephala melas. The sequence continues at coordinate 131,164,509 of NC_083316.1, forward strand.
GGCTAGTGTATGTTTCTTATTCACTCAGCTAACCTTTATTGGTCGCCTACTATGTGTCAGACTTTGCTCATAACGAGGACTCATATAAATGTTAGTTGGTGTTGGTAATAATTGTGTCCTCTTTAAACTCAAAAGTTACTTATCCATACTTTTGGCATTTTCAAGCCAAATGTAATTATGGTCGTTATCTATGCCAATATTCTTTTTTTTTAATTTCAATCTTACACCTTTATTGCTGTCTTATTTTTTTCAATTTAATTTTATTTATTTTTACAGCAGATTCTTCTTAGTCATCAATTTTATACACATCAGTGTATACATGTCAATCCCAATCGCCCAGTTCAGCACACAATATTCTTGTTTTACAGATGAGGAAGCACAGGGTAGTTAATTGGTTTCTCAGAGTCATACAGTAAATTATTGGCAGACGAATGTAACCATTAAAATACAGTCCTTATAGATGTACAAACCAGGTCAGGATCCCCTCATTGGCTTCTTAGTTGCTCTGTGACCTGGGCTGCTGACTTTACCTCTTGACCCTCAGTATATTTATCTGCAATTTGGAGATGAGAATGATACCCAGTGGGATTATCATCAAGATTAAATGTGGCAATTTCGCATAGTTCTTGGCATATACTATGTGCTCCATAAGCATTTACTGCTTTTCTGCTATACCTTTGTTTTCTCAAAATTAAACATATTACCATTGTTCATGTTGCAGTAGAATTCTCCAGGTAGGTGCTCAAGTCTGCTTTGTTCTACATACCTAATGCATAAGAAAGCTTCCCTTAATGCTGGGCTCTTTGCTAGCATTTTGGAGAAAGGAGTTAATATACAGACAATTTTGTTTCTCCCCAGCCGTATATCTATAGTTCAGGTATTTTCAACCAAGTCTTTGGACTATGATTATGTATGTAGTTGGACGAGCTAAGCATTACTAGTACATGAAACATAAAGATTAGAATTTTTCTCACAGTCTAATTTTGTTTATTATGTGAGTTCATGTGTTCTATGTTGCACAAAACAGAGAAGGGGTTTCTATAAGGACGTCATGCCAACTCTTCCCAAGCAAGCTGCAAGCTGTGTTTATCTGTGCTTTCCCTGGGCTTTGCTGCGTTTTTAGCCAGACACTCACTCACTCTTTCTTTCTTTCTCTCTCCCCTTTAATTTCTTTAGTTTCTCGTTTTATTATCAACTGGCTGGTTCCTTCCATATATTTTTATACAGACTCCAAAGGAGAAAATCTTTTTGGACCAGCTAATTACCATTGTTTTCATGGGACAGAGTTTTTGTTGTTGTTTGTTTGTTTTGTTTTGTTTTCAACAAGTTCTCCTTGTAGGTCTCTAAACTACCTGTCCACTGGTTGACCTTGTGTGAGTGGGTTAAACTCCATTGGTTTGTCCACGGTCCAGCCATTGCTCAAAAAGAAGCCTGAGTGCTTCTTCACTAAAGCAGGAGCCTCTGGGTGCAGCAGCTTCCCACCCCAGGGACAAGGAATAATGCAGGGCCTCTGATAGGCATGGATTACATACTTACAAGTTAAAAACAAAACTTTTGGACTAGCCAATGGATTATAAATTTGTTTCTAATTGTCAGTAATGGTAGAATAAAATTTAGTTTAATAGGTAGCTGATAAAACACCTACTAGTATGAGCTTCAGGGCTACAAAGAAGGTGTGGAGAAATATAAATCCTAGGCACAGTGTGTTTGTTTCTCTCACTTAATTCAGCTTCAGTTAAATATCTAGTTTCTCCCTGGCTTGCACAGAAAACAACTTTCGACTCACTGGGGATGTTCTCTTAGAATCAAAGGCGTTTGAGAGCACAAAGACCCCAGCAGAGCTTCAGAGTTTCAGCTTTGTGTCAGGAGGTTTTTTGCAGTTGACTTCATGCCAGCCTTGACTCATCAGCTATCAGAGAGAAGGTGTCCTGAGTGATCTCGGTGAATTTCTCACTCTGCCTCACGTGCGTGCTAAATGTGTGACGGTGCACGTGTGTAAGAAGGTGTGAAAATGTGTATATGTATGTGCCTTTGGAAAGAATAGCTTTCTTTGTCTCTCATGACTTGGCTTAAATCACAAGAAGGAAGCATTTGGGGAAGTGTGCGTGATATATTTCTACAGCTGTTGGATGTCTTCTTCAATGAGGAGCCTATTTCTCTGGCAACCGTATTGTAAGTCACTCCCTCATGGCCTTGCCCAATCTTGATAGAATAGAACTCATCACTAAGATGTGGAATAGGCTGCTTTTCAGAATTTCAACCGCCCTTTTATTGTAGTAAAATCCGCATAACATAAAATTAGCCATTTGACTAACCATTAGCCATTTGAATAGCATCTTATCTTTTGATCTAATGTGCATCACTTATGTGTTGAGCACCATTCTTCATTTTAATTAGTTATAAATTACGTTTAATCTTGTGCAAAGAGCACCCACTCACAGGTTAGGAAACTCTGTCACTTACTAATTGGACAGCCTTGAACATGAAAGTTTCGTTCTCTGAGTTTCAGTCTCCTCATGTATAAAATGAATGGGATTTAGCCATTCAACGAGGATCCTGTTGTGTGCCTGGCATTGTCCTATAATGGAGATACTCTGAAAATAACAGCATCTTCATTGTCTTTCTTGAAGGATCATGGAGAAAATAGTATATTATAATGAATGAATTTCTTCATATAGCATCGTGTCAATACAAACTATACTGATCATCATTGTTATTATTACCTCTGTAAGTTTCAAGGTAAAAAAGAAAAACATAACAACAAAAAACTTTGCCCTAAGACAATACAGATGACACTCTTCAGTCTAGCCACCTATTAAAAGAGAGGATAGACATAATCAGATGACTGTCACACCCACTTGGGTGGCTATAATCAAAGACAGATAATCAATCACAAGAGTTGGTGAAGATGTAGAAATAGGGCAACTCTCGGGCACTGCTGCTGAGAATGTAAAATGGTGCAGCCACTTTGCAAAACATTTTGGTAATTCCTCAACGTGTTAAGCATAGTGTTACCATAAAACCCAGCAGTGTCCCTCCTGAGTATATATACTCAAAAGAATTAAAAACGTACGTTCACATAAAAATTTGTACATGAATGTTCACAGCAGCATTATTCATAATAGCCAACATTAGAAATAGTCCGGATGTCCATCAGTTGAGGAATGAGTAAATAAAATGTACATTTAGGGCTTCCCTGGTGGCACAGTGGTTGAGAGTCCGCCTGCTGATGCAGGGGACATGGGTTCGTGCCCCGGTCCGGGAAGATCCCACATGCTGCGGAGCGGCTGGGCCCGTGAGCCATGGCCGCTGGGCCTGTGCGTCCGGAGCCTGTGCTCCAGAACGGGAGAGGCCACGACAGTGAGAGGCCTGCGTACCGCAAAAATAAATAAATAAATAATGTACATTTATACAATGGAATGTTATTCAGTAATAAAAAGAAGTGACTGCTGATACGTGCTACAGCTGGATGAACTTTGAAAATATTATGCTGAATGAAAGAAACCAGACAGAAAAGGCCATATACCGTGTCATTTCATTTATATCCAGAATAGGCAAATTTATAGAGACAGAAAGCAGATTGGTGGTAGCCATGGGCTGAGGGGAGGGAGAAATGGGGAGTTCTGCTAATGGGGATGAGGTTTTGGGGGGGTGATGAAAATATGCTGAGGTTAGATTGTGGTGACGATTGTATAACTTGGTGAATATGTTAAATACCACCAAATTGTATACTTTAAAGGTAATTCTATGGTGTGTGAATTATATCTCAATAAAGTGTTTTTTAAAAAAACATTAAAGGATAGAGATTCATCAAAGTGGCTTTTTCCTTAGTCTCAGGAACTTTGAAAGGAGGACAACTGCCCTTAGAGAAATAAGGTTTGAAATGAGCATTGTATCAGTCAGAGAAGCAGAAGCTCTAGATGACATATGTAGGATTTATATAGAGATTCAACTTTCACAATAGTGGGAGCTGTAGCTTTGGTGTCTTGAGCTGGAGTTTGAAGTCAGCCAAGCATGTAGTGTCAGGAAGGAAAAATGGATGTGAAGTGGAGGAAGAAAGGGCAAGCTGGAACCTGCAAGAATGGGCCCGAGTCCTTGGGGACAGATGAACCCACACAGGTGTCACTGCTTTTAAGCTTCCAACTGCATTGTTAGAAGTAACCTGCAGGAGAAGCTGGTGACCTTCATCCAGCAACTAAACACAGGAGCTGTAACACTGCCTCGTGCCCCGTGCACCTACCTTTCAAGTTTAAAAAGATGGCAGCTGTTTCACTTTTGTCTTCCAGCTCTCAGGCGAGATGTCTCATGTAGACAATGCTGCAGGGATGGGAATTCTGGAAAGTGTAGTTCCTGTTTAGCTAACTTGGCACATTAACAAATATGCTACACATACTAACTGGATTAAAATAAAACAGATGGAAAAATCATGTTAGGGAGAGGACCAGATCCCTAGCCAGAGTAGAAATAATTTTAAGCACAGAGTATGTACTCAGTTATTATTAGTTAGTATTAGCTTTCTGGAGCTCTATGTTGAGTGCAGCTGTCAGTCATAAGGGACTTTGGACAACCAAGGAAGCCTGGAAAAAGGATTATAGAGGGAACCTAGGCAGAACCCACACTGCTCACCTGACAGGTAATGCCCACTCTGACTACACCTGGCGCTAAAGCATGTGGCTAACTCTCCTTGTACTGGTGGGCATCAACCTTCTCTTCTACTCTTTTGCCTCCCAAAGCCCTTGGAGCCATTGTTTGATTCACTCACTGCTGTGTTCACAGTGTTTGGTATGATGTCTGGTACACAGTAGGTGCTCAGAAAATATTTTTTGAATTAATCTGTGATAGGTACTGCATAAAGGTTCTTCACTTAATAGCAACAATTTTGTGGAATAAGGTATGATTGCCCTTTTATAGATGGGGACATTGAGGGTCTAAAGAGTTTGCTAAACTTGTATAAAGTCAGACAGCAAGTGACAGAGTTTGAACTTATTTCTACGTAATTCTAAAGAATGTATTGGTTGGGATACACTGTGTAGATCCCTGGTCGGCGTTGCAATTATTTTTCTCACTGGTTTAGCCATCCGTTTCTTATGAGCTTTGTTTCTGTAACTCAGCATGGACAAGGGCAGATAAACCTAGGAATTAGGCAGCATCGTTTGTGAACTCCTTTGGGCTGAGAGCCACAAATTCTATCTTGTGACAAATTCACCAAACTGATCTTCTTATTGGTGTCTGCCTACATTGTCAGATGGCAGCTCTCTGTCTACAAACTTCAAAAGATGCAGTCTGCCTTACAGCGTAGTAGGGGCTCCATAAATACTTGCGAAATGAAGGAAGGAAGGCTAGATAACTGACTTTGTACATGTGTTAGAACACGTGCCCTCCTGATGATAAGTCATTAGTAGCCTCTTCATTCGTGAGGAACACAGGAAACATGATTTCAGGTTTTAAATCATTGATTAGCTTGAGGACAATCATCTAGTGAATGTTAGGCTCTAAGAAGGTGGGGTATAATCTGTCTGCAGTTGTCTGCAAATCTCCTCCAGATGCTCTACACAGGTCCCCTGCTGAACCCTTTAAAGGAACAAAGTGCATTTTCTACTCTCCTTTCTTTTTTTTTTTTTTCGGTACACGGGCCTCTCCCGTGGCGGAGCGCAGGCTCCGGACGCGCAGGCCCAGCGGCCATGGCTCACGGGCCCAGCCGCTCCGCGGCACGTGGGATCCTCGCGGACCGGGGCACGAACCCGCGTGCCCCGCATCGGCAGGCGGACTCTCAACCACTGCGCCACGAGGGAAGCCCACCTCCTCTCCTTTCTTAAGGGAAGTATAGTTTCAGGCTGTGAATCATTAAGTGCCAGTAATACCCATAGCTATTTTATTCCAGTAAACCTTAAAAACAGTTGGTTTGCTTAGCAAACATTCAGCAGATAGAAAGCGCGCATTTTCCAAAGGGATCTTCTTTAGTACTTGATGATAAGTGAGGTCCTGATGGAACAGTGCTGTAAGTATAAATGACCGTCATTTTCTTCTTTATTCACCTGCTCTTCTACAGCGCCTTTATGCAGAGAGCATTTTCATGTTATTGAGGAAGAGCTTTATCTGGTGACTAAGTGTCTGTCTGCAGATCACAAGAATGTCACTTCTAGGATGGCATGCATTTGAAAAATAAGATTATAGGAACCAAAGCAGAGAGTATAGAGCCTTTTTGACTGGGATGAAAAAATAATAGCAGTTGCTTCCAAGGGCAAGAAAAGAGTGTCTCTTTTTAGAGAGATCACAGATGCTTCAGCTTCTAAGAATCGCTGCACAATTCTTCCAGGTTTCTCCAGACCCTTAACAATGTGAGAGGCACTTGAACTTTGCCTTGAATCTTTCATGGTAGACCTTAGCCAAAAATATTATCATTCTTACCAGTACCGGACATATAAAGTTCTCCAAACAGTTTAGCAGATGAAGGCAAATTTTTGAACTTTTTCCCGGAATTCAAGATAAAATCTTAGAATTTACAAATTGTTACTAGAGAATGAGTGTTTTTAGGATTAAATCACACTATAATGTTTTAATAGTCTGGGAGTCAAAGGTAAGTGATAGCCATACTTAGAATAGGTTGATGATATCATGTATGTTCATTTTTTTTAATGGAAAATGTCTCAGCATTCTTTAAAACAGGAATCTCCATAGTATTATGAATTAGTCATTTTCAAATTTTGTATTCTAGAAGATACAGAGTGGGTCGTTGGGTGAAGATGGGAAATAACTGTGGATGGGGGTCTAGCTCCAAACTCTTTAGCTGCCCAGCCTCTCTCTCCAGGATACTCAGCTAACCTAGTGTCCCTTTTTACCCATTTTTAGATTGAGGTTCTGCCTAATATGTCATTTTATCAAAAGGTTCCTCTACTCAATAAGGAAGTTTAAGAATTAGTGACTGAGAGAAAAATGCAAAAGACTTAAATCTTCTTTCTTTCTCTTTTTTAAAATACTAGGATTGCAGAATTCTAGTGACAGATTTTAGTGAAAGAAGCAGTGTAAGAAATCCAGCAGACAGAAGTTAGATGACAGCCAAGTGGAATTAGGGAAGAAAGCCGGTCTTGGGCTTTGGTCCCAAGAAGGTCATTAGATCTCCCAGCTCAGGGACTTTTAGCCACGATAGTAGCTTGGTGGTTGCATATCATGTCAATTCTGATAGTAAAACATATCCACAAAGGGCCATGAAAAAGCACAACACCAGGATGACAGATTTGATTGAGTCAGTGCAGAAGAACTGACTAAAAGACAGACCATACTCTTGCCTATGGATAGAATGATTTTTCCTCCTCGAGGGAAAAAGGAATAAATGGTAGCTAATTCGTCACTTCGCAGGGAAAGAGAAAATGAATCATGTACACAAAATATTTCCCAGTTTTAGGGGAGTGTGCTGTCAAAATGGAAGATACCTCCTCAGCCGGATGATTCATTTGCATTCTGTTTCTTCAGTTGCTTTATAACCTGCTGTATAAATATTTGGTCTTTGTTGCTCAGAAAGGGGAGCTGTACATCTTCTGCATGAAAACTGTGAGAGGATGATTCGAGGTTCTAATTTGGTATTTAGCTGCTTATTCCATCGCAGAGCTGACTTCAGTGGCTCTCATATCAAAGATGAGTAGGATGAATGTTAGCTGAATAGCAATGCATTATATGCCCTACCTGTATGATCGCAAACGTGATGTTGCCATTTTTAGAAGGGCCATGCCCCATATCAGTCTACGAAATCCAGGATTTCTAGGGTCTCAGAAAGTCCAGCTTCTTGAATTTTGACCACCATTTTGAAATATTGCTTATTGCATGTGAATTTAAAAACCTTTTCCACCAGCTTTATATCTCTATTTTATTCTTTAAGTTTATAGAAGGTAATCTTTCATGAGTGTGCTAAATATATTCCCCCAGGAGAGTCCTTTACCAGGGCCTGCCTAAGATGACCAAATCATAAGCAAAGATAAGTGGAATGAATCTAGACAGCCTCTTGACTTCAGTAGCCTCTGGGTACAGATAAGTTCCCAGTGGTATTTGTATTTCCCACACTCTGATTCACCAGCTCAGACCTGCTGGTGTCCAGCATCGCACCCACTGGACAGTCTTCCAGAGAGTACTGAAAGTGTTGAAGCGGCTTCTCTGCCAGCCATATTCACGATGTAGTAGCCACCGTGATTTTCTTCTCTTGCTCCTACTCCTGTGTTGATGTCTTCTGCTTATGAATTCATTTGTTAGTGCCGCCCCGCTCCACTGCTGCCAGCACCCACCATAAGAACACTAAATGTTAAAAAAGTGATACGTCCTGAAACTCTGAAAGTATCTTGTCAAGGGATTCGATCAGAGATGTGTGACGTTAAAAAAATAGAGAGGATGGCCCTGCTCTCCAATCGGTGTCACTTTTGTCTCGTAGGCTGCAGCTCTGTTGTGCTCTGCATCTCACAGGGTCTCATATGAGATCAGCCTCTTCTGCTGCTTCCTGCAACCTCTTCTCTGAAGGAGTGGCCCCAGTTTTCGGAGGTGGGTAGCCTTCCGCACACTAACCACTCAGTCTCTGGCCCAAGGAATTTGTGCATAAAACCTTCCTCTTTCCAAGTGCCTGTCCTCTCCATAACTGGACTTAGATGGAAACTGTGATCGGTGATTTCACTTATTCTCAGCTTTGACAGAGCAGATACCTCCCTTGGTTCCAGAATTTCAGAAATATGTGATTTGAGGGCTCTTGAGCTCACCATATTAGAGGGCTGAAAGACACCATACTTGGGTAAAACCCCAGGTGTGTTGAAGCATCGTGTTATCGCTACAGAGGGGGTTTAGAGGAATTAGAATTAACTTGGGAAGCTTCAGAAAGGTAGTAACAAGTACCACTGGTGTTTATTGCAGTGCTTCATATTAGCTTTTGTTCACCTTCAAAGCATTTCTCCGTGCTGGCAATAACATTGAGAAATTACACACCGACGTGGAAACTGCTTTCCACGTTTTTCTTTTAACGATTTGTGCTTCTCATTGGGGCATGAACACCTTGGGTTCTGTCCAAATGGTGCTTCGGACAAGTTTCTTCAAACAGTGCCAGGATGAAGTGTACAGCCTGCTCAGCTGTGCACAATAACCACACAGTGAGTCATTTTGTTCCAACTCACATGGCTTTTGTGGCTGTATTTAAAGCACAACTTGGAAGCCAGATTGTTGTGCTGAATATATTTTATCTCATTACATGGCCTTCATTTGTTCACACTAATTTCCTTTGGAAGGGGGTATGATAACCAATTCATCTTAGTCTTGACTGGCCTCTTTTGAACAGGAATAAGGGTGGTGAGGAGAGATGGGATGGGTCCAGACCAGACTGGTTCATGTAAGAGAAATGGTAGAAGGAACTGGGAATGATTACCCAGGTGGAGGGACCAGTCCAGTATGAGCCCTGTCTGTAAAGGACTGAAGAGATTTCATTTGGAAGACAGATTCCACCTAATCTGTGGAACTCTAGAGAGCAGGATATGGAACAGGAGATTAGAAGAAAATGAAGAAGAGTCAACTTGAGGTCAACATAAGGCAAACTTTGTATATTAAGGGTTGATTGAAAAATAAATGGACTATCTAATGAAGTGTTTGCTGCTCCATCAGTAGGAACATTTATCTAGCAGCTAGATGGTAAAGGGAGATGAAGTGCTACAGGAAGAATGGTTTAAGTTACCTCTAAGGTAACTTAGTTGCGTTAGTCCAGGATGCTATCATTCCGAGGCACCACCTGCTTCACTGAACCTTTCAGAAATTCTGTTAACATCGATCCCTTCCCAGTTTGACCACTCTTCACACTGATTAGTACCTTATATCTTTGCTGTTGAGCACATTCGATTAAAATTTTTAATACATATTATACCTTCTTGTTATTTGATTGTTTTATATGCCTAGTATTTGTTTCTTCAATAATTATAAGCACCTTGAAAGTCAGGAAATTGTCATTCCTTTCTTTAGGCAAAATTTGTACTTGTTACATTGCATTACATTTGAAGTATTATTCCTTTTTTTTTTTTTAAGATCTAAGGCCATAATATTGTAAAAATGTGGTTGAATTTAGCACACATGCCATGAGTGGACAATTTTTGCATAGTCTCTGTTCGCCATGCAAAATTCAGAAGCAAAGATACTAGGACCGTTAAAACAGCTTCCTTGGGGCTAATCTTTGTTGGGCTCAGGAATATAGGTTGGAAATTCAAATCCAGGACAGATTCCGAGACATTGCTGATAAGCTTTTAATGAGCATAAACCTCACAAAATTTCACAGTTAAAATGTTGGTCTTTTAGGATCACTTATCCAGTGCCCTCATTTTATTAGGAAATCAAGGTCCAGAGACATAAGCGGCTTGCCCCAAGTCTCAGTGATAGTGAGTGGAAGGAAACCTGAACTTGGATCTTCTCATGCCTTTCCCAGAGTTGTGCCTTGTATTACTGTTGTGGGAGCCCGTCACAGGCTTGGCATCGTGAAGCTGTAAATGTATGTCTGTAATAAATGGGGATATATACTGTCATCACAATAGGTATTTGGTTGCCTTTCAGCATCCAGTGTTATTGCACTGCTGTGACCAAGATTTTATATCCATTTAACAGATAATTCATTTTCATTTCTACTGTGTGCCAAGCACTAGGCCAGGTGCTGAGATCCAGTGTTCTCGATGGCATTAAGGCGTGCTTCTTGGCTGTTACTTCTGCTGACTGTTCCCAGTGCTACATGTATCATGAAGTCTAGTCAAATCACTATCCCACATGACAGGTAGCTCTGCCACAGTGATAGCCGTATCCTTAATTACAGGCAATAAAGAAAAATGAAGATGATAATTTAATGGCCAAAACAGACTCTGCTGTATAACTTTATGTGTAATAGTTACACAGATGTTTTCAAACATCTCCATACTTACTTTTTATATATGTATAATTTATATAATTGTAAATCATATATAATTATATATACATATATAATCATTGTAGTTATGTATTGAGTTCTTGCAAGTATTCTTCAATAGATTCTGATATGACAGTTCATTTTATTGGAGAGAAGTGTTCCTCTCCTTCACATAATTTGTTCCCTACAAAAGATGGAAGGAATTTCTATGCCTACAGTGCTACCACCTGGCCGTCAATTCAATTACCTATTCGTGTGGCTTACCAGCTTTGAAACCCAGGCAATTCTTGGGAAATGTTTAGTTTGAAGGAATGTGCATTATTTCACATTTTGAACCCTGGGTATTTATTATGACATTCTTTCAAATTTGCATAATTCAAAGTTCCATAAAATTAGACTACAATGTTTTCTCAGGAGGGTGGAAAACAAAAAAAAGTTGGAACCTTTGAGCAGGTGGTGTAAACATTCAGGAAAAGTAGAAGATGTAATCCTTGTTCTTAAACCGCTTCAACTCTGTTAGGAAAATCAGACAGATGCGTGTAAAGTACATGAGTACAATCCAAAGCAGTGTCAGCCTTTTTGCCATTATTCTCCCCAAGAGCTTTTTTAGAAAGTTTTTCTCATTGCCCCCCACTCCATGGAAATTTTATACCACAGATCTGCTGTATATCTGCCTATGTACTGTCTGTGTATCTGTGCTCCATACACAATTAGAGTAAGATTTTTCATTCCCCAAGAACCAGTTTTCATCCCCTTAGGGGTATTATTTCCCCCATTGAGAATGCATGATTTAACATAATACATGTCTAAATATATGGTAATAAAATAAAACAGGGATTAACTACATCTAAGGCCCTGAAAGATCAGAGTAGTAGACATAGGACCTGGATGAAAATATATAAATCCGTGGCTACAGATGAAATCTGCAAAATCGAAATTAACCAATATTTAATTAAATATCTACGAAACAAAATAGTACCAATTTCATGTGTTGTTCCCTGTTAAGCTCTGAAAAATTGGATTACATTTGAAAACAATTTGTAAGTTAGATTTTCTCACTCACTTCTTAATAATCCCTGAGCCTGAATCAGATTCTCAAGGAATGAGTCAATCTTGTATCAAATGAGTTACTCATAACCAAAGTTCAAAAGCTGAATTATTTACACCATTGCAAAAACTTCATAGCAAAAAAAAAAAAAAATATATATATATATATATATACACACACACATATTTAAAATGGGGCATGGGTGCATTTAATATGTGTGACATAATGTCGGGTGGCACTTCTAAAAATAGGCTTGGGAAGGCTTCCTGATGAGAGTGAAAGCTGAGTCACGCCTCGACTGCGCTGTGGGTACGATGCACCAAAATTGGTCCATGGAAGAGAGAGAGAAACAGGAGAAAAAGCAAAGAGGAGGCAGCTCGGCTTGGGCATAAGTGGTTGGTATCTTTATATATACGTTAAAGAAAAATACTTGACAGAATTAATTATCTTCAGTTAAGTAGCCCTTTTTACAAAGTCCCAAAGGCCATATGTCATTGTACAAACTGAGTTCTTAGCAAGTGTGGAACATACAGAGATGCACACATGGACCCACCCTGGAAGCAAAGTGCCAGCTTTTGCTGTTTCCCGACAGCATCCTGTTACTTCCCTTGAGCCCTTGTTTAAGGATATTTTTAATTAGGGGAGTTTTGGGAAGAAGTGAAAAATCTTATGATCGATAACAAAAGATAAAACAGAAGTTGAGTGTGATATAATTTCTTTCAGAAATAACTCTTGAGTTTATTCTGCTTATGTTTTAGTAGATTAGTGTTTGTTTTAAAGTTCCTAAAATCTTAAGTTATGATTTTTAGTATAGCTGGACATGAGGTCTCTGATCTTCACTTTTAACCGTAGGTTGCCCCAGTTCCCTGGTTATCATGGGTGGTGATAATCTTCTTTTTGACAGATGGAGTGTAGGAGTTGTCCCAAGTTGAACTTGGTTTTATTATGAATATCAGGTCTGTATTGATCTTCATTTTTCCAACCTCATTTCTTATTTCAAGTTGCCTCTGGGAGATCTGTAATATTAGAGCTAAGGTACAAAGGATGCATTGTTGTTGAGAAAAGTCTGGAAAGTTTACTGTGGTTATGTTTCAGTTTACATTCATGGAATTTCAGGGAAAGGAACTTAAACTGAATTAGAGCATTGGTACAGTAACACCTTGCACTTAAGGGACATTCAGACTTTTTCAGATTTCACTGTTTTCGCCTCATAGGCTTCTTACAAAGGCCCACAGGAGTAATTTGTACGTTCTAGAATCATTGAAAGGTAAGCAGGAAACTGAAATGACTTGCCTACAATTACCTAGCTAGCCTATCACTTGGCTTCCTTCTATTTTCTTTTGCTTAAACTGTGATCTCCTGCTCTTTTATAACTTCTCTTAGTGCTTTTGTCTAGGGGGAAGGGGGGGCATTGTTGTTATTTTATTTTATTTAATTAATTTATTTACTTTTTACTTTTCTCCTTGTCTTTTTAAAAAGTACATATATATATATATATATATATATATTTTGGGACACAAATCAAGCCTTGGTAAATTTAAGAAAATTGAAATCATATCAAGTATCTTTTCCGACCATAAAGCTATGAGACTAGATATCAATTACAGGAAAAAAACTGTAAAAGATAGAAACACATGGAGGCTAAAAAATATGCTACTGAATAACGGAGAGATCACTGAAGAAATCAAAGAGGAAACCAAAAAACACCTAGAAACAAATGACAATGAAAACATGACAACCCAAAACCTATGGGATGCAGCAAAAGCAGTTCTAAAAAGGAAGTTTATAGCAATACAATCCTACTTCAAGAAACATCTCAAATAAACAACCTAACTGTACACCTAAAGCAATTAGAAAAGGAAGAACAAAAAACCGCCAAAGTTAGCAGAAGGAAGGAAATCATAAAAATCAGATTAGAAGTAAATGAAAAAGAAATGAAGGAAACAGTAGCAAAGATCAATAAAACTAAACGCTGGTTCTTTGAGAAGATAAACAAAATTGATAAACCATTAGCCAGGCTTATCAAGAAAAAAGGGGAGAAGACTCAGATCAACAGAGTTATGAAATGACATGAAAAAGGAGAAGTAACAACTGACACTGCAGAAATACAAAGGATCATGAGAGATTACTACAAGCAACTCTATGCCAATAAAATGGACAACCTGGAAGAAATGGACAAACTCTTAGAAGTGCACAACCTGCCAAGACTGAACCAGGAGGAAATAGAAAATATGGACAGACCAATCACAAGCACTGAAATTGAAACTGTGATTTAAAATCTTTCAAAAAACAAAAGCCCAGGACCAGATGGCTTCACAGGCAAATTCTATCAAACATTTAGAGAAGAGCTAACACCTATCCTTCTCAAACTTCCAAAACATAGCAGAGGGAGGAACACTGCCAAACTCATTCTATGAGGCCACCATCACCCTGACACCAAAACCAGACAAAGATGGCACAAAAAAAGAAAACTACAGGCCAATATCACTGATGAACATAGATGCAAAATTCCTCAACAAAATACTAGCAAACAGGATCCAGCAGCACAATAAAAGGATCATACACCATGATCAAGTGGGATTTATCCCAGGGATGCAAGGATTCTTCAATATATGCAAATCAATCAATGTGATACACCATATTAACAAATTGAAGGAGAAAAACCATATGATCATCTCAATAGATGCAGAAAAAGCTTTCAAGAAAATTCAACACCCATTTATGATAAAAACTCTCCAGAAAGTAGGCATCGAGGGAACCTACCTCAACATAATAAAGGCCATATATGACAAACCCACAGCCAACATTGTTCTCAGTGGTGAAAAACTGAAACTATTTCCGCTAAGATCAGGAACAAGACAAGGTTACCAACTCTCACGACCATTATTCAACATAGTTTGCAAGTTTTAGCCACAGCAATCAGAGAAGGAAAAGAAATAAAAGGAATCCAAATAGGAAAGGAAGAAGTAAAACTGTCACTGTTTGCAGATAACATGATACTATACATAGAGAATCCTAAAGACGCTACCAGAAAACTACTAGAGCTAATGAATGAATTTGGTAAAGTAGCAGGAGACAAAATTAATGCACAGAAATCTCTTGCATTCCTATACACTAATGATGAAAAATCTGAAAGTGAAATCAAGAAAACACTCCCATTTACAATTGCAACAAAAAGAATAAAGTACCTAGGAATAAACCTACCTAAGGAGATGAAAGACCTGTATGCAGAAAGCTGTAAGACCTGATGAAAGAAATTAAAGATAATACAAACAGATGGAGAGATATTCCATGTTCTTGGATTGGAAGAATCAACATTGTGAAACTGACTGTACTACCCAAAGCAATCTACAGATTCAATGCAATCCCTATCAAACTACCACTGGCATTTTTCACAGAACTAGAACAGAGAATTTCACAATTCGTATGGAAACACAAAAGACCCCAAATATCCAAGGCAATCTTGAGAAAGAAAAACGGAGCTGGAGGAATCAGCCTCCCTGACTTCAGACTATACTACAGTTCTACAGTAATCAAGACAGTATGGTACTGGCACAAAAACAGAAGTATAGGTCAATGGAACAGGATAGAAAGCCCAGAGATAAACCCATGCACATATGGTCACTTTATTTTTGATACAGGAGGCAAGAATATACAATGTAGAAAAGACAGCCTCTTCAATAAGTGGTGCTGGGAAAACTGGACAGGTACATATAAAAAAATGAAATTAGAGCACTTCTTAACACCATACACAAAAATAAGCTCAAAATGGATTAAAGACCTAAATGTAAGGCCAGACACTATAAAACTCTTAGAGGAAAATATAGAAAGAACACTCTATGACATAAATCACAGCAAGATCCTTTTTGACCCACCTCCTAGAGAAATGGAAATAAAAACAAAAATAAACAAAGTGAACCTAATGAAACTTAAAATCTTTTGCACAGCAAAGGAAACCATAAACAAGATAGAAAGACATCCCTCAGAATGGGACAAAATATTTGCAAATGAAGGAACTGACAAAGGTTTAATCTCCAAAATATACAAGCAGCTCATGCAGCTTGATATCAAAAAAAAACAAACAACCCAATCCAAAAATGGGCAGAAGACCTAAATAGATATTTCTCCAAAGAAGATACAGAGATTGCCAACAAACACATGAAAGGATGGTCAACATCACTAATCATTAGAGAAATGTAAATCAAAATGACAATGAGATGTCACCTCACACCAGTCAGAATGGCCATCGTCAAAAAATCTACACACAATAAATGCTGTAGAGGGTGGAGAAAAGGAAACCCTCTTGCACTGTTGGTGGTAATGTAAATTGATACAGCCACTATGGAGAACAGTATGGAGGTTCCTTAAAAATCAAAACTACCATACGACCCAGCAATCCCACTACTGGGCATATACCCTGAGAAAACCATAATTCAAAAAGAGACATGTACCACTATGTTTATTGCAGCACCATTTATAATAGCTCCGACATAGAAGCAACCTAAGTGTCCATCGACAGATGAATGGATAAAGAAGATGTGGCACATATATACAATGGAATATTACTCAGCCATAAAAAGAAATGAAATTGAATTATTTGTAGTGAGGTGGATGGACCTAGAGCCTGTCATACAGAGTGAAGGAAGTCAGAAAGAGTAAGACAAATACCATATGCTAACACATATATATGGAGTCTAATAAAAAGAAAAAAAGCATTCTGATGAACCTAGGGGCAGGATAGGAATAAAGACGGAGATTTAGAGAATGGACCTGAGGACATGGGGATGGGGAAGGGTAAGATGGGATGGAGTGATAGAGTTGCACTGACATATTTACGCTACCAAATGTAAGGTAGATAGCTAGTAGGAGGCAGCTGCATAGCACAGCTCAGTGCTTTGTGACCACCTAGAGGGGTGCGATAGGGAGGGTGGGAGGGAGATGGAAGCAGGAGGGGATATGGGAACATATGTATATGTGTAGCTGATTCACTTTGTTATAAAGCAGAAACTAACACACCATTGTAAAGCAATTATACTCCAATAAATATGTGAAAAAAATAGTGCAGACATTTTGAGCAGTTCCAGTTCTCATATAATGAATGGAAAATCAGTCATTATACATAAAAGGCTGCTTGCATTTGAATTTTACATTTTGGCCATAACTTTCTCTTTTAACCCCTAGACATGCACCCCTGTTATTTGCAGTGATCTTTGGTTGGTTACACATCTCACCTCTAAACTCCGTTTGATCATGGCCAATTGGAGAACTTTTTACCCATTACTACTTGAGAGGGATTACCTTGTCTTCCTCCGGGGAATAGGGCCACGTGAGGGGCTGCCTTTGTTGTCCCCTTTTGTTAAATGAAGTTGCTGGTGGTATAGACCCACCTCGCCGTACTGGTGAGGAGAGAATGGAAGTTGGTTGCATGTGAAACATTGAACATAGGGTCTTGCCCATAGTAAGTAAACGATTTAATGCTAACTCTTCTCATTAGACTTAGATTTTTGGTACTTAGAATAATGTTATCAAGCAAAGTTGAGGATTGAGATTTGAGAATTAAGGGATGTATTTTTAATGGAAACATCACCTGCTGCCTAGGCAAGTGGAAAGTAAACTTTTCTAGATAGTAAATAAAATGTCCCTGGGAACTTTGCTCCTAGAAATACTGAGATACCAGGCTGAAAGATAGCACCTCAGGAGAGGACTCACCCTTCTCACACAGCAGAGAGCCTGTTCTGGTGGAAAGATGGCCAAAAGTGTGTGCCTCTGTGAAGGTTGGCTGTGAGATGCGTCTATTCCCAAAGGAGGCCTATTTTTTTTAAAGGGTCGAGCTGTTCTAACGTCCCCACTAATAGACTTTTTCAAAGAGCCCATGGGCTTTTTTCAGTGTGTCGGGTTGCAGAGGAGAATTCTCTTGAAGTAGGAATTAATGGTGTTATTTACTTTGTTAGGAATATCGTATGTTTGCGTTATATTTTTTGTCTACCTTTCTCTTGATCTCTAATGCATAGCTGATCTCTAATGCCTCAGGGGCATTTGCCAGGTGGCCACATGTTACAAATTGTCCAAATTTTTATTCAGGTGATTCTCTTTCATATTTCACCCCCCCTCAAAAGAATCAAAAATATATTAGCTCAGGAGATACACATTCTGACATGAATGTGCCTCTCTTTTAAACAAAAGAAAGAAAATAGTAATAATGGTCTTCTGAAAACTCACCAATAAGTATAGATGACCAGAATAGAGTTTAAAAGTGGATGAAGTGATATGATATAGTATATCCAGGAAATTGTGAGGCCACATACTTCTAGAACATCAAACTTGCCTTTTCTACCTCATCTCTACCTAATAGGAACAAAGTAGTGGAAGAGGGAGGTGAATTAATCCTTGGTTAGATCCAGTTAGTGCCTGCCAATAACCATTGGATTTCCATTTCTGATCTAGTTTCTGTCTCAGGCTTCCCTTCTGTGTGATGCCTAGAGTCAACAGTTGCCTAAGTTTCCACGTTTTATTTTCTCCCTTCTCCTCCATAGACTGGCTTGGTTAGTAAGTATATATGTTCTCTCATTATCTTTCCTGTTTGAAGCACATGCTTTAAGAGGTGAAGAAGAATAAGACTGAAGTTGGTTCCTGTAAAAAGCTTCTAGCTTGCTGACATGCATTGCTTCCACAGAGTAGCCTCCTGGTCACTGTTTTGAAGTTTATTTTTAGATAACGTTAATAAAACACTAGCCAGTTTGAATTCATTTTCTACTTTGCAAAAGAAACCACTGGGTTGGCAGGCATTGAGAGAGCTAAAAAGAACATAGGACAGATCAGAATAGAATTTTGGAGCTGGAAGTGGACCTAAACATCATCCAATCTAATCCTTTCTTACTGAAGGTGAAGACATGTAAGTTCAAAAAAGTTAAGTACCTCCCTCAAGGTCACATCACTAGTATATGGTTGAGCTGGGACATGAACACCTATTTTTCCACTTGTTGACCTGTGTTTTTCCACTGTCAAAAAGAATTATAATGCAACAGGCAGGACCAAGTGTATAAAACTTCCATTCCAGAGAGAGATTTGCCTCAGATGAAGTTTACTTAGCAATTCTAGTCTGTCCTCCTTAATTATTGTCATTAATTTGTATTTATTGATTCCTCTTTTGGGTAAACTGTTTCACTGCACAAGCTGGTATTATAAGCCCTCTTAGAGATTACACACTGAAAAGCGCAAAATGACAAAATGTGGCTATAATTTAAAACCCTGTTTTCCAGAACTTTACCAACATTCCTCTTACCTTCTAAAATAGATCATTCATTGTGGCAGTCAATGCAACACCAGGAACAAGAGTGTTGGAAGGATGAGAAACTGGTTTCTTTTCCTTTCCCTTTTTTCTTTTCATTATTACCTCCTTACCCTTTCAGACTCTGCTTCGTTACTTCTTTCGAAGGATGGATTGACTAGGTTACTGATTTATTCAACAAATATTTGGTGAGTGACTACTATGTGCCGGTCTTAGGCTGAACTCTGGGAAACAGAGAGAAATACTGAGTTCCTGCCTGTAAGGGACTTATCATCTAGCATAGGGAAAGGGAGACCCAAGGCAAAGTGACCAACTAGGACCAAGTGGCAATAGCAGTTTCCTGTCTTTTTCACAGCGTGACATACACAGAAAGTGATAATATTGTATGACAAATGGCAGGACCCTGTTGGTAATTTGGAAGCCTGGAGGAGTTATTCTTGGATAGATACAAATGAGTGGTATGTCCTGGCTACCTCACGCCAGCCCAAGGGTGAGATGATCAACTTCTAGCTCTGGCTTGCTGGTTGGGATGCACTGCAACAGTCTTGGGAGAGGAGTTGTTTTCCTGAACTGAGGAAGTTATAGTAAAAATGGAGGAAAAAAGGTGAACCTGAAAGATATTTGGGAAGTAGAATTGACATGACTTGGTGAGTGGCTGAGATATGGGGAAGAAGCCAAGGATGATTCGTAACTCTCTGACCTGGTCACCTGGGTGTATGTTGGTACCGTATACTAAGATGGGGAATATTGCAGGAGGTGGAAAAGGAGAAGGAAGAAGCCACGAAGAGCCTTGCATTAGGCCCTTGGATGAAGTGCAGCCAGGTTCCAACCAACGTGACTGGGACCAGAGCGTAGAGAGCAGGCTGTAGCCGGAGCTGGGATGAGTCTGGCCTGGTGTAAACTCTGCTCAAGCCTGACAAATTAAGGAAAAAACAGTCTTGACATGTCTATTTTTTATATGGTTTCTAATTAAAGAGTAAAGTTTTAAATAACGAAAAAATCGTTTTTATAAGTTTATAGGAGGTTATGGTGAGTTTTCTTTTGATGGTTCCTTGAGATAGAGACTCTGAGATGGAGAGTTGAGTGCAGAAGATTTATTGGGAGTTCCCATAGGAGATAATCCAGTAGAGAAGTGATGGGAGGAGGAATGGACAAAGGGAAGAGCAGATGTGAAATGAGAAGTCAGTCGATTCAGTCAGGAGCTCTGGAAGGCACTTTGTAGTACTGAACATTGAGGCAGGAGGGCCTGGTCTTTTTATCTGCACATTAACCAGTCCTTTTCTGTGGCTGCCTTCAAGAGGGCATAACCTTGAATGATGCAGTTCTCTGAGCAGGAGAGCAAGGTCCAGTGAGGGACACAGCTGTGAGCCGTCAGCAGCCGGTATTCTGAGTAGCTAAGGAGAGTGGGATAAAAAAAAAAAAAAATCCCGCAAGGACTCAGAGGCAAAAAATATACAAATCAATTATCACTGCAAAGTAAAGGAGCTGTTGCAGTGGAGGATTCCTGGACTTAATGTCAATATTATGACACAGTATGAGTGTGTTTTGTGTTTGGTAATTGCAATCATTGTTGCTTTTGGTGTGGTCATCCATTTACAATGCTTGCTGTCAGTTTATTTATCTCTTGTAAAAATAAAATACAGTCTGTGTGTGTGTGAAAAAAAAAAAAAAGGAGAGTGGGATAGCTAGGCCAACACTTATGAAGGGATCTGGGTGGAGCCCTGGAGTATCCACTACTCTGGTAAGGGAAACTTTCTGGGACGCAATCTATGGGTCTGAAGGTAAGAAGAGAAGTCTGGATTGGAGAGGTGAGCTTGGCGTTCACTACTGTGGAGAAGATAGTTGAGGTCATGGGTATGGTAACAGTGTAAAAAGAAGAATTAGAACAGAACCTTGGGCAATACCAAAACTTAACAGGTAAGCTGAAAAAGGGAGCCCAGGACATGAAGAAAGAATGTCTGAGGAGGTTGGAAACTCAAGGGATATTGGTCATTGGAGCCAGGGAAAAAAGGGCACATCCACAGTATACGGTATTGCAAATGAACCTATCTATGAAACAGAAACAGAATCACGGACATAGAGAACAGACTGGTGGTTGCCACTGGGGAGGGGCTTGGGGGAGGGATGGAGTGGGAGTTTGGGATTAGCAGATATAGGCTTTTATATGGAATGAATAAGCAGCAAGGTCCTACTGTATAGTACAGGCAACTATATTCAATATCCTATGATAAACCATAATGAAGAAATGTAAAAAAAGAATGTGTATATATATGTATACATATACATACATATATATATATATAACTGAATCACTTTGCTGTACAGCAGAAATTAACAAAACATTGTAAATCAACTATACTTCAATAAAACAAATATTGATTAAAAAAAATAGTGTTGCAGGAAGGCCTTGAAAATGTCAGGTGGATTTAACAACTAAGGACCCGTTGTGATTTGAGGGAAAGCAGTTTCTCTGGAGTTCTGGAGGCAGAAGCCAGATTGTAGTAGGTGAAGGTAAGAGCAGAAACTGAGAATGAGTGACGCAGTATGTGCAGACAGCTTTATTAAGAAGTTTATCTCTTGGGCTTCCCTGGTGGCACAGTGGTTGAGAGTCTGCCTGCTGATGCAGGGGACACGGGTTCGTGCCCCGGTCCAGGAAGATCCCACCAAAAAAAAAAAAAAAAAAAAAAGTTTATCTCTTAAGGAAGGAGGGTGGGGTGCAGCAGAGGGAGAGCACAGGAGGGAAAATGTTTCACCTTGTTTTACTTTATTTTAGGAAGGGAGAGATTTGAGCATGTGTGTGTTGATTGGGGAGTAGCAGTAGGGGGCTAGTGGGCTGAGAATCTGAAAAGAGATGGAGGCGAAATGAGGAGGTTGAAGAGCAGGCGGGAGTCAGGCTCAGAACGCAAACGGAGTGTGAAGCCTCAGAGTATTTTAGCAGCTTAAGTTAGAAAGAAAACTCACAGAGAGAGCAGCCCTTTTGAGAAAGATAATAAATGTTGGTTATATCAACAGATGGAATTTGATTCAAACGCCCCATAATCAGAGACATTGCTGAAAAGTATCCACACATGTATAAACCTTCTCTGAAGCCACTGGAAAATACTTAGAAAATTCACTAAGCTTAAAGGGGCAGGGATGAGAATGCAACCTATAGTAGCTTCTCAGTCGCCCTTCAGCTAGAACGATTGAGCTCATTTTAACACGTATGCTTTGAGCACCTAGCATGTGTAAAGACTACAGACAAAGACGTATACTGTGGAAAGATCAGTGGACTTGTAGTTGGGACACGAGGTACACTCCTAATTTTCCCTGAAAGTCCTCAATAAATTAATTTCTTTTGTGAAACAGTTTTCCTCCTTAAATCAAAACTCTCATTTCTAGTGTTTGAAAATACTAGCTCTATGAGTTTGGCAAGTAGTCAACCTTTCTGGTCCTCTGTTTCCTTATCTTTAATATGTTGTTTGATGACTGCTAGGCCTCCTTTGAGTTCTCATGCTTTCAGTTTATAAGAGGAGGTCTTTGAGGTATGACCTGGAAAGAAGACTGCTGCTAGACGTGAATTGTCCCCACTTCTCATTACATGAATTGATACCATTTGATGAGGTTTACAGAAGTTAAGTGGCCTGCAAAGGTCCCACTGTTGGACCTTGAGCGACATAGCAGGAACTTGGCTGAATTCCCATCTCCCATTTGAGTCCTTATCCGTTATTCTCAAGTTTCTGTACCTAGGTGAGCAAAATCCTGGGAATGCTGAGAATACCCACAGCAATAGAGTAAGCATGGGCTATCTCCCTAAGGGCAATTCATTTATGTGGTGTTCATGGTTTTAAAACATTATTTTTGTATTAAAATTTAAAATGGCTTAATAAAGAACAGAATATAAAATTCAAGTAAAAATGAAGTTGCCAAGGAATTTGGTAGTTTACAAAATTACACGTGGTAAGTACTTTCTGAAGTTTATATGTACATGGGTATTTTTCAGCACTGCCTTTCGGGTTACAGTCCCAGACTCTGGGTTTACCTCTTTCTCCCTTGCTAGTGAAAATATTTTGCTGCAAAAGCTTGCAAGTATTTTCAACCAAACTGCAGTATTTTCAGCCCCCAAGGAAAAGTAAGTTGTAGACAAGGAGGGCATGCGAGGTTGACTATTTCATCTGGAAAGACAGATAAATCACCAGAGGCTGCAGCCCAATCAATGCCCACTGAGAAATTTGGCCATGAGACAATGCCCCAGTGCTCCAGTGGGTAATGAACAAATGTGTACAGCGGTGACGAGATCGATTTCTTGATGATTCCTATTAGCATAAGCATACAGCATGAAACATAGTTATTATTTGGGACAAGACAGGGCACGGGTAGGTGATAAGACAACTCTAATGTGGGTTCTCACACTGGATGGAGGTAACACTATTCAGGTGCTCTTCAGTAAGGGCTTTGTATTTATATACTTTTATTTCATCCTTTGAACTTTTTGTATGTATGTATGTATGTATTTATTTATTTATGGTTGTGCTGGGTCTTAGTTGCGGCATGTGGGATCTTCGTTGTGGCATGTGGACTCTTAGCTGCGACGTGCAAACCCTTAGTTACGGCATGCATGCGAGATCTAGTTCCCCGGCCAGGGATCGAACCTGGGCCCCCTGCACTGGGAGTGCAGAGTCTTACCCACTGGACCATCAGGGAAGTCCCTTGTATGTTTTCTAAAGTGCATAATATAAAAATATAATAGTCCATGTGTAATTTACCACCAAGTGTGCATATTAGGGGTATATACTCAAATTTATTTTATTAATGGGATGCATTATCCAAAAGGTTTAAAGACAGATCTCTGAAATACCTTTCTGGGCTTTGACAGGAAATTAGTGGAGCCTCAATCTTTTGTCCAGTACTAATGATTAAGATCAGAAGTTGTTGGAATTTGAACCACAAAAACTGATTTCTTACTTCAGCAAACAGGGCTGGAGAATGGCAAAGCTGACCATTCATATTTATTTATTTCATGCTCTTTACATAATAAGCTCCTTGTGAATGGACATTTCCATTCACAGGCCCTTGGCAAAACCATCACTGGATTGGTATGTTAACGTGACAGGCCCTGCAAACTGAGGAATGTCATTGCTCTTTCAATTAAAGTTCCAGAGAAGCAAGAAAAGGCATCAAGGAAATTGGACAAACGGAGTTGGCTAATGCAAGCAATATCTCGTTACCAGGAGCACTTAGTATTTGTTTAGTACCTTTTATTTTAGCCATTTGCTTTTTTTCCCCCCTAGTAGGGAGTTATTTACCTGTTTTCACTAGTAAGCTGATCATTATTTTCTTTATGCAGCACCTTATAGGTTATAGAACAATTTTATGATATTTGATACTCACAAACACCCTTTTAGATAAATAGGATCAATTTAGAATCCCATCACTACGGGTGTGGAAACTGAGTCGTAGAGAAATTAAGGGCCTCATTTAAATTTAAACCTAAGTCCTTAGAGCCCTTGACTGGGGTGTTTCCCAGTGTATCACACACAGGGAAAGAGCAGTGCAGGTTAGATGATTAAGAAAGTATTCTCTGGTGAGACAAAAACAGCAACAACAGCAAAAAAACCCTCAGCTTTTATCCCATAGTCCATCCCTTCCTTTCCCTTGCTCTTCTTGTAAATTGTCTTCCTTTGGATATAGAAAGAAAACAGTATAGTTTAAAGCAGTCCGGAAAAACTTTCCCATTTTTATCCAACCCAATCATATATAGCCATAGCACACCTGGGAGGAAATATGAATCACTGATGCACAAAGGAAGATAAAACAAGAGTGAGGCTGCTGACAGAGGACAAGAGCCTGGGGTGTGAGGAAAGGACCTGATTTAGCTAAAGAGAGTTTTGGAAAGATGAAGGAAGGGACTTGCTACTTGCGGCAGAAGAACTTTGATCACAGCTGATCATCAGCCTCTTTATACCTGTTTCTTCTCTTCCACGTCTTTTAAACAGGTACTGAGTGCTTAGCCAGAAAGAGGCACATGGAGGGATACCCAAGAAGAGGTCTTAGACTTTCAAGAGAAGGACATTGAGTTGGGGAGATAAAACATGAAAAATGTGAAGTAGGCAGAAAACCAACAAAGGCAAAGTAGAGTAGTAGAGGAAAGAACCATAAGTCTGGAGTTAAAATATATGGTTTCAAACAGTACTAACTATGTTAAGCACTAGTTGAGTAGCTGGTCCTACGTCCTTCTGAGTAACTGAGCCTCTCTTTAGGTTAAGGAACAAATTGAATTAGGCTCTCCAGAATTTATTTTAGTTCCAAATGTTCATGATTTATTCTTCAATAAACCGAAATCAGTTGTACATGTAAAAATATTGAGAAAATGCAAGAGAGTACGTTTGATTTCTAGAAGGTTTGTAAAATGCTGGTATGTTTTGTGGGTCCCTTCCTATGTATGTGGCAATGACCCTCTGTAAGGAAGACTTTGAGGATGGTTAAACTTGCGAATAGGCTGGAGTTAGCAAGGATTTAATGAACCGGGAGTAGAGTTGTGCCGATCCCTGACTGAATTTTTACCAGTCCTTAGCAAAATGAAGAAATTATAAAAAATATATTTAAATTTTAATCATATTCTAAGTTTATTTCCAACCTACACTGGTGCTACAATATTCTTTCCTTTATAAAATGATGGTGAGAGTAATAAAACACACACACACACACACAACAGACATATAATTATTATTTCCTAGAAAATAAAAGAGGCATCTGTTCCCCGTCCCCCACTTTGAGATTACTGAGCTCCCTTAGGCTACTAACATCTTCCTGCTGAACTCGCTTCAGTGGTTTTTCATTGACAAAGTAAAGGCCAAACCCTCATGGAGTGTGTAAGTTTCATCAAGCTGCTGTAACAAAGTATCACACACGGAAGTGGCTTAAAACAGTAGAAATTTATTCCCTCACAGTTCTGGAGGCGGGAAGACTGAAATCAAGGAGTCAGCAGGGTCATGCTGTCTCCGAAGGCTCTAGGGGAGGATCCTTCCTTCCTTCTTCCTAACCTCTGGTGGTTGCTGACAGTCCTTGGCAAGCTTTGGCTTGTGGAAGCAGCACTCAATCTCTGCCTCCGTTTTCACCTGGCCTTGCGTGTGTGTATCTGTGTCTTCATTTTCATTTTCCCTCTGTGTCCAAATTTCTCTCTTCTTATAAGGATACCAGTCATTGGATTATATGCCCGTTCCCCCATCCAGTATGAGCTTACCTGAACTAGTTACATCTGCAGAGATACTGTTTTCAAATAAGTTCACATTTCAAAGTGCTGGGTAGACATGAACTGTGAGGAACATCATTCAACCCAGTGTATCTGGCATGAAAGATTCTTCGCAAGTTTGTGCATAGTCTCTTAGGCCTCATCTTCCAACCACTTCATCCGATTCATCATATATTTTTGCCACCTATTGCTGCTTCAGGGTGGATGCTAGACCTGGTTCCAAATGAAGTATTCCCTGAATACAGCAAATATTGAGATAACACATATTTCAGCAAAAGAATAGTCTTGAAACATGTTGTTCAGGGAGTTGGAAGAGAGACATATATTTTGTTTAATTATTTTAGTGGAACAAATTGGTGAGTAAAATGAAAGTAAAGGATATACCTTTTTTTCCTGAAGAAAATAAAGATACCCTGAGGCCTCATAATTCCTTTTCCTAATAAATGAGTCTAAGGAGAAAAGTCAGAGAAATAGAAAATAATTTGTGTGCTAAGGTGTTCTGTAGGGAATTATTTTCAATAACAAAAAATGGAAAACAAAGGAAATAGTCCATGGTAGGGAATGTGTAAATAAATAGGAGTGTATACATTTCTGTACCCATTAAAATTTATGCCTTTAAAATTTTGTTTTTAAAAAACAAGTCAGAAATAGTTACAATAAAATTTTAAATAAAAACCTAGAAACCTAGGATTAAATCCCAATCATTTAAGGCAGAGGTTCTCAACCAAGGGTGATTTTGTCTCCAGTGCACACGTGTGGTGTCTGGAGACACTTTTGTTATTACCGCTGGGGAGAGGAGGACCTGCTTCTGGCATCTAGTGGACAGAGGTCAGGGATGGTGCTAAACGTTCTGTAACGCACATGACAACTTCCCCAAACAACAAAAAATTATCCAGCCCAAAATGTCAATATTGCCATGGTTGAGAATCCTTGATTTAAAACATATAACTGCCTTACCTTTGCCTTTCTGTCCCTCTTCTTTAAAACAGAAATAATAATATCTACTTCATAGGGTTGTGGTAAGAATGAAGTTAGGTAATATAAGTAAAACACTTAGAACAGTGACTGGAGCATGGTTAATCATGCAGTAAGTGTTACTTATTGTTAGCTATTATCTGTCACAGTGCAAAGAAAGAGAGGAAATATACCAGAATATTGCAGTGATAACATTACAGGTGCTGTCACTCAAAGACCATTGGGATCACATCAGTAGCGGAACAAGTCACAGGCAAGGAGGACAGACACCATGGAGGATCATGGGGTGTCTTAGCAAGAGTGTTGTAGAAAGGATTATTGTAGAGTTTGGGTTTTGGTTGGGTGACTTGTGGGAGATTCTAGAGAACCAAAGGTGCTGTCAGAAAGTGCGGGCAGTACTATGAGCATCTTAATAACTCTTATCTGTAGGGAGGGCAGACGAGAGGGAGGATAGACATGTAATTGATAAAGAAGTAGCAGGCATACCTTTTGGCTGGGAGGGGGTGTTTGACATTTTGTGGGAGGCAGAGGGACCTTGTAATCATCTATGCTGGGGCAAAACGATGAAGTGGCCTTGCTTTGTCTCATTTTATTATGATCTCAGAGTGGTCTTGTCTGTTGGTCTTTTGTAAGATGGTTTATATCCAAAAGGAGAATAATATGGCCAGCAGTAAGTGGCAGGTCAGTTTCTGAGTGTCGCAGGCTACTTTTTCTTCCTTCCTTCCTCCCTCCCTCCCTCCCTCTCTCCTTCCTTCCTTCCTTCCTTCCTTCCTTCCTATCTTCCTTCCTTCCTTCCTTTCTTAGTACTTAACATTTTCATCACACTTTAAAGATATTTTCTAACCTTTCTACTTTCAGCTTACTTTACTTTTGTAATTAGGGCAAATACCTGTTAATTACAAAGTAATAAAAGGCATGCTCATGAAAAAAGGAGTCAGGTCTGCAGTATTCTAGAATAAAGTCTCAAGTCTGTAAAATACGCATAAGGAGACAATTGTGAATAGCTTGCGCTCTCGCCCCAGTAATATTTCATGACCCTTGCTGTTGAGGAGCTTGGGAAAGAAAAAGAAGGAATGTAGCTCTTTTTTGATCCCCCACTCCCTAGGTGATTCTCTTTAATATGGAAGTTGTAGGGAAAGGTTCTTTGTGGTAATGGCTTTTTAAATGAATTACACATAGAGAAATTGAGTTGATATCCTCCTTCTTCACAGGAGGATATCAAGTTTGGATGGCATTATGTATCAATCAATTGGATCTTGATTAATGGAAAACAAAATGTGGTTTGTCTGTACTGTTTAAAAGAAAAGAAAAAAAATATACGGTGCATGTGAAAGAAAATATGAATGTCTTCAGGATCTCAAATTCAATAACAAGCAAAGAAAATAACAAAAGCTTAGATTTTCTCTCCTTCAAATTTGCTAGTAACTTTCAGGACAAATAAATGTATCTTATACAACAACTTAAAGCAAGCATCTTCAAGGACATCTTTAAAATATACATGAATTCTCTTTATATTCTGAATCATTTTGAGATTGGGTTTGGGGGCATCTGTTGAAGTGTGAATGGATTTTTAGTTATTTTAAAAATTTTATTCAATTTTTAAAAGTTAAAAATAATATTTCCTCATTATAATAATTTCAAACAATACAGCAGGGTATAAAATGAAGAGTAATATATTATTTCTTTTCTAATTCTAATCCCCTAGTGATCTTCCAATTCATTTTTTTTTAACATCTTTTTTGGAGTATAATTGCTTTACAGTGGTGTGTTACGTTCTGCTGTATGACAAAGTGAATCAGCTATACATTCATATATATCCCCATATGCCCTCCTTCTTGCATCTCCCTCCCACTCTCCCTATCCCACCCCTCTAGGTGGTCACAAATCACCGAGCTATTCACAATTGTCTCCTAACTTTCAGTCTGTAGGTGTCCCTAGGTCTGATGTGGGTCTCTTGTAGACAGTATATATATGGGTCTTGTTTTGGCATCTACACTAATTATGATGACCTGAAATTAACATGCTTCCTGAATATCATTATTTAGGAAGCTGAGATAGATGTTCTGAAAAGTCCCTTTCCACTCACACATTTTGGAATTTCAGAGACTATTCTTATCCCGAACTATTGGGAGGCACTGAAAAGTTTAGGGTTAAGATACTCTTGCTCTCATTACTTGGAATGATTTTGAGGTGAAAGGTTACATTCAAATGAGAACCATCATAGTAATCATAATGTCTGACATTTGTATCAGATTTTTTGATAAGCCTTTTAAAATCTTGTTTTTGAGGCTATGAGTCTAGAGTTACTCATTCTTATTTTTCTCCTTTTTTCTCAGTTATTGTTGCCAAGGTATTCTCATTTTCCATGATGGTTAGAATAGCTTAACATTTGCAAATGGTTTCATGTGGAGTTTTTTTGTGTACTGATGGAATATGTTTCTAAACTGAATAATCATATAGTATTTGAAACAAGTCACATGAAAGGTAAAATTACTAAACAGCAACTAAAAGCTCTTCTTATTCTTTCTAGCTTTCTTAAAGGTTTTTAAGGGCAGAAGGCTTTTTTTGGTTATTTGCAACAGATAAAACTTATTATAACCCTCTATAGTCTGAGTTCCATGGGAGGTTATAAGAAAGTAGAAAGATGTAGAAAACGACTATTTTGTTCAAAATTGCTTCAACTCCTTAATGGTTTATTTTTTCTACTTTTATTGTAATATTATAAATACTTGTGTATGAATATATTTCAGTCAATCTAAACAGGCTCATTTACACATGCACCAGAAATATTCTGTTACCTTTGTAAATAGTTACCTTCCTTTAATGTCACTTACACAGTTGTTTCCATAGGAGACATAAAAGTTGTGGGGTTTTGGGTTTTTTTTTTTGGTATGCAGGCCTCTCACTGTTGTGGCTTCTCCCATTGCGGGGCACGGGCTCCGGACGCGCAGGCTCAGCGGCCATGGCTCACGGGCCCAGCCGCTCCGCGGCATGTGGGATCTTCCCGGACCGGGGCACGAACCCGTGTCCCCTGCATCGGCAGGCGGACTCTCAACCACTGCGCCACCAAGGAAGCCCAGGGGTTTTTGTTTTTTAATTTTATAGGAGCTCTTGAAGAAATGAAGCTAAATGATCCAGTTTTGTTGAACAGGTGTTTCTGGTATCCTGCTAAAGAATACATTCTCTTAATTAAACATAAGCAAGTATTGTTAGCTTTTTGGCACTGAATAAATTACAGGTTCATATTAAGTCTGGGAATAGTGTTAGCTATTCTTAGCATTTCATTTGGCAAGATGATGTGTAGCTTCAAAATCAGGAGACCTGGGTTCAGATTTGCTTTTAGACACTTACTATTTGTGTTTTGGCCATTCACTTCCTCTCTAGCTTGACACCAATGGAATAGTTTTGTCATCCTATCATGTACTCCCATGACACAATACTATTTCATTATAGCACTTTTCACACTTTTGATTTATATATTTAATTATTTCCTGACCGTAGGTTTTCTCTAGAGTGTAAGTTTCTTGAGGGAATGAATACATTTTCTTGAACTTGGACACCTAGCTTGACTCTGGGCATTATCTGTGCCTATACCTGTCAGGTAGCTACCATTGAAAGGCATTTTCCTAGGCAAAGTTTGTATCACTAGGAATAATCAGAAGAAATATATTGACGTTAGCTTTATATTCTGCATGGGACAAAATTTCATGGATTATTTTGATTCATTTTAATTCAAAGATGATTTGACTTACTTCTAAAATGGTCAGTCCTAGGTGCTATTTTTTTTTCCTGGAAAAATTCAATTCAATAAACGTATCCAATATCTATCTCACACTGAACCTTCATCAGATCAAAATAATTTCACCAGAGTGGTAGGGCATTGCACTGATTTTCCAAATGTTTTTAATTTCCTTGATTTAAATGTCAGGGGCATTTGGCTTATCTCTTTATATTTAATGAATCATGAAACAAACATGTTTATCAGATGAACCTACAGTATTTGGAAAGAATAGCTTTATTTATAAACCCTCACACTAACTCATATGCAAAAAAGATGGAGACGTTCGAGGTGACCACCCTCCCTCAGTGACTCAATTCATTATTCACTTTTTACCTTTTCCTTGTCATCCAGCATATTCTCTGTCTCACTACAGAATGTCAAGGCTAGAAAGGATCTTTCAGGTCCCCTGCTCCTACCTCTGTTATGTTCTCATTTTATAAGTAAGGAAATAGCCCAGAGAGCCTCCTAAGGATAAACCACTGTTAGAGATAGGACTGTAAGTGGCAACCAGACTCTAAAGTTCCCATATCATCTGGCCTTGATCTATCAGCCAGACTTTACTTCCTACTCCTTGTATCATCTCTCAGTTTATTCTAGCCACGCACATCTTCTTGTGGCTCAGCACACATCAGGCTCACCCCTATCCCAGGGATGATAACACTTGATATTTGTGTCTGTCTCAAATGCTCTGTCCCAGATGATTGCATGGCTTCTCGCTCTTTTACCAAATGTTAATACCACCCCTGTCTCACTGTATTTCCTTAGGCTTCTTTAGGCTCTGCTTTGTATTTATCATCAGCAAGTATAATGCTTATTTATTCGGTGTTTACTATTGTTGTTTGTCTCTACCATTGGAATGTAACTCCACAAGCACAGAGAATGTTGTTTATCTTTCACCATTTCTAGAACAGAACCTAGTACATTATAAATGTCCAGTAAATAATTATTAAATGAATGAGTGAGTGAATGAATGAATGAATCCCGTTCTTACAGTCTTGTGCATAGTGGTCAAGTGTATGGGCTTTGGCTTAAGATGGAACTGAGAGCTATGCCACTTCCATGAGTGCATCCTTGGGTGGGCAGTTAACCATTCTAAGCTGCAGCTTTCTCAGTTGCAAAATGGATAAAAAAATGAATACTTATCTTGAAAGTTTTGGGAAGGTTAAAATAATATGATGCCCATAAAGCATTTGCGCCAGAGCCTATGTTTTGTGTGTTTAATTAAACTTTGACCATTAATATTATTCTATCAGTTATCCTCAGATTATTTCCAGAGGAGGCTGTACCAGTTAAAACTCATTGTGGGAGTGACATCAGCAAAATGGTGGGATAGGAGTTTTCTACCTTCCCCCCCACCAAAGAACACCAATTTTGACAACCATCCATGGATAAGAATGACTTTGGGGAAGTCTGGGAGTCCTGCAGAGAAGGTCTAGCATACTGTTAGAGCAAAAACAATCCAAGATTAGACACATGGAAGAGGGTCAGAGGAACTTTTTCACTTTACCAGTGTCACCTCCCTCTCAAAGAGGCAGAGCTCAGTGTCAAGAGAGACCTGTTTGACTGGCGACTTCTTTCATGGGTTAAACTGAGAGTTTGTGTGTGAGCTTCTGGCTTCGCAGCCGTGAGATGCTGCCAAAGCGGCTCACTTTGTTCTTTCCCCATCCAGAATGCTAAGGTGTGCTGCATGCCTGGGGGCAGTGAGGGGCTAGGAGAACAGCAGCCAGAACCCTCAGAGGTCATCAAAGGGATGCGGGTCCTACTAACCACTTCACAGATTCCATCAGGGAGCCTGCCCGTGAGCAGCTGGGGAAAGCTGACCTGTGCATTCCCCCCACTGGCAGATGGTCATCCCCTATGCTCCACATGGCCCCCCATCCTGTGGCCAGCTCCTGTGTGTGCCCCAGAGGGTGGCAAGTGCAATCCTTTGCAAACTACTAGCCAGCACTGGCCCAAAGCTGCCCAGACTCTGTGGGATGGGGAGAAAGCACAGTGACCTCAGCATTAAGCACCACCCTAGGGAAAGCAAATGGGAGGGAGGCTATCAGCACCCAGCCTGGCTTTGAAGGATAGAGAGAAGGCAAATGATCATAAGGATTCCCACCTAAGTCCTCTCAGGGAACAAGAACTATGGAATAGGTGTATCCGTAGAAGAGGTCTGAGAAATCCTCAGAATCCCCAGCAGGGCTGATAGAAGATTTTTCTATACTAAAGCCTACATTAAGAAAAGAAGAAAACACTCAAATAAACAATGTAATTTTACACCTCAGGGAATGAGAAGAAGAACAAATTAGCCCAAAGTCAGCAGAAGGAAGGAGATAACGATGATCAGAGCAGAAATAAATGAAATCGAGAATAAGAAAACAATAGAAAAACCCTGTGAAACTAAGAATTGGTGTTTTAAAAGGATAAACACAATTGATGCACCTTTAGCTAGTCTTACCAAGAGGAAAAGAGAGAGGACTCAAATAGATAAAACTGTAAATGAAAGAGGAGACATTACAAGTGATACCACAGAAATGCAAAGGACCATAAGAGACTACTATGAACAATTATGTGCCAACAAATTGGATAGCCTAATATGGATAAATTTCTAGAATCATATAATCTACCAAGACTGAATCATGAAGAA
Organism: Globicephala melas; assembly: GCF_963455315.2. NCBI lineage: Eukaryota > Metazoa > Chordata > Mammalia > Artiodactyla > Delphinidae > Globicephala > Globicephala melas. The sequence goes on from NC_083316.1 coordinate 131,198,364, forward strand.
ATGGAAAGTAAGAACAGACCAACAATGTGTAAGCAGATTGAATCAGTAATAAAAAAAGAAAACCTGCCAACAACAACAAAACTGAGGACCAGATGGCTTCCCTGGTAAATTTAAATGGTAAACGCTGATAGGCTTAATGCCACCCCTTGTAAAACTGTTGCCAAAGATTTAAGAGGAGGCAACACTCCCACACTCATTCTGGGAGGCTGGCATCACCCTGATACCAAAGCCAGACAAGGACACTATAAGAAAAAAAATACAGACCAATATCCCTGATGAACATAGATGCAAAAATTCCCAACAAAATATTAGCAAAATAATTTCAACAGTACATTAAAAGGATCATACACCATGATCAAGTGAAATATATCCCCAAGGATTGTTCAGCATCCACGGCTCAATAATACACCACATGAATAGAATAAAATAGAACTATCATATGATCATAGCAATAGATGCTCAGTTAGTATTTATTAAAAATCAACATCCTTTCATGATAAAAACTCAATGAATTGAATATAGAACAATGTATCTCCACATAATAAAGGCCATATATGACAAGCCCACAGCTAACATCATACTCAAAGGCGAAAGGCTGAAAGCTTTTCCTCTGAGATCAGGAACAAGACAAGGGTGTCCATTATGACCACTTTTAGTAAACATAGTACTGGAAGCCCTAGCCACAGCAACTAAGAAACAAAAAGAAATAAAAGGCATCTAAATCAGAAGCGAAGAGGTAAAATTGTCTCTGTTTGCAGATGACATGATCTTATATTGATATACAGAAAATCTTAGACTCCACCAAAAAACTCTTGGAATGAATAAAAGATTCAGTAAAGGTGCAGAATACAAAATCAACATACAAAAATCAGTTGTATTCTACACAATAACAATGAATTATCTGAAGAACAAATAAAGAAAACAGTTTCATTTACAATAGCATTAAAACAATAAAATGCTCAGGAATAAATTTAGCCAAGGAGATGAAAGACTTATACACTGAAAACTGTAAGAGAAGATGTTGGTGAAAGAAATTGAAGATGGAAATATATGGAAAGAGATCCTGTGCCATGGATTGGAAGAATTAGTTTTTTTAAGATGTCCCAAAGCTCTCTCTAGGTTCAGTGCAATCCCTTTCAAAATTCCAGTGGCTTTTTTTTTTTTTTTCACAGAAGAGGCAGTCCTAAAATTCATATGAAACTGCAAAATTTCCTGAATAGCTAAAGGAATACTGAGAAAGAATAAGAGAGCTGGAGGTATCAAACATCCTAATTTCAAACTATATTACAAATCTATAATAATCAAAACAGTATGATACTGGCATTAAAAACAGACACATAGACCAGTGGAATAGAATTAAGAGCTCAGAAATATACCCATGCATGTATGGTCAACCAGTCTTTGACAAGGGAGCCAAGGGTACTCAATGGAGAAGAGATATTCTCTTCAATAAATTGTGCTGGGAAAATGATATTCACATTGAAAAGAAAAAAATGGACCCATCTTTTATATTACTCACAAAAATTAACTAGAAATGGACTAAAGACTTAAAAGTAAGGCTTGAAACCATAAACCTCTTAGAAGAAAACAAAGGAAAAACGCTCCTTGCTACTGGCATTGACAATGATTTTTTTGGATGTTATACCAAAAGAATAAGCACAAAATGCCAAAATAAACAAATGGGACCACATCCAACTAAAAAGCTTTTACACAGAGGAAAAAAAAATAACAAAATGAAAAAGCAACCTATGGAATGGGAGAAAATATTTGCAAACCATATATTTGATAAGGGATTAATGTCCAAAATACATAAAGAATGTATACAACTCAATAGCAAAATTACAAATAATCTGATTTTAAAATGGGCAAAGGACCTGGATAGACTTTTTTCCAGGGAAGTCATAGAAATGGACAAAGATGAAATGGTACCCAACATCACTAATTATCAGGGAAATGCAAATCAAAACCGAAATGAGATATTAAATCCCATCTATTAGTATGGATATCATCAAGAAGACAAGAGATAACAACTGTTCATAAGGGTGTGGAGAAAGGAGAACCCTTGTGCGCTTTCTGGGAATGTAAATTGGTGCAGCCACTATGGAAAACAGTATGGAGTGTACTCAAAAAATTAAAAATAGAACTACCATATGGTTCATCAGTCCCACTTTTGGGTATATATGCAAAATAAATGAAATTGCTATGTCAAACAGGTATCTGCACCCCCATGTTCATTTCAGCATTATTCACAATAGTCAAGACATGGAAATAACATTGTGTCCATCAGAGTTACAAGGATAAAAAGTGTAGTATAAAATGAAATATTATTTAGCCATAAAAATAGTAAAGTTCTGCCATGTTGCAACAACATGGATGAAGCTTAGGGCATTATACTAATTGAAATGTTAGATGGAGAAAGACAAACACTGTATGATCTCACTTATATGTGGAATCTAAAAAAGCCAAATTCATAGATACAGAGAACAGATTGATGGTTGCCAGGGACTTGGGGGTGGCTGGGAGATATTGGGAGGTGTTGGTTAAAGAGTACTAACTTCCACTTATAAGAGGTATACATTCTAGGAATCAAATGTTCAGTAAGGTGACTATCATTAAGTATACTATATTATATGCTTGACGGTTGCTAAGAGAATAGATTTTAAATGCTCTCACCACACACACACACACACACACACACACACACGATAAAGCTCATTGTTTAAAAGTAAAAGAATCTGACCCTGTCTATTTATTATTATTTATTTTCTATTTGAAAAGTTCACAGAATTAAGGAAAAGCTAAGATCCAAGCTCAAAAAGAGGAATTTGAGTGAAACCACGATCTAGGCACCAGGAACTTTAGGACACTAACATTGGGGGATATCATCTCTCTCTCTCTCCCCTCTCTCCTCTCTCCCCTCTCTCCCTCTCTTTTTTTTCTGTCCTGTATGACTCCTGTCAAGATTCATATTTCATTGAATGTATCTCTGATCAAACAAGTTTGCTTAGGAGTAGATGGGCATCTTGATTCTTAAATCCTATCAACGCTTCCTCAGATGGGATGGTGTGGGTCCAAACCAAATCACTAACTCATGTTAGAGAATGTTGCACAGTGCAGACACAAAGTCAGCAGCTGCCTCAGTAAAAAGTATTCGATTTCTGCATTTTTGTAAAGCAGTTGAGGATTTCTTTTCCTAGGTGAGCAGCAAGCCATGAAAATGCAGGCCATGAAAATGGCCTGGCTTATTTGGCAGTAAACTCACATCCCCAGAGTTGTGTTGGTGAGATACCTTGTTAACGATTTTTTTTTTTTTTTTTTTTTTTTTGCATAGCACTGAACTATGCAGGACAAGAGTTCCCTCAAATCAATACTCAAGCACATTTAATATCCAGCTAGTTGACAAACTGAATAACTCATGAAAAAGTTGTAAAATGTGTGTTTTCAACTCGATACAGCTTTAAAGAATTAAGCAGTAGTTTTCTGCGTGTCTTCCCTTTCCAAAAAATTGTCAGTTGTTTTATAAAAGAGAAGCTCGGTCATTGGATTGTTTTGTGGTTAATATTTATTGAGCACTGTAGTGGAAATTTGTCATTATTTTTGACTGTTCAGCATCTGAACCTTATTCCCATGTTTGGAGAATGCCTCACTCTATGACTCACGGTGGACATCACAGCCTTTTTCCCATTTATAGAAACTGAAAATGTTGGGCTGCTTGCTTTCCCCATACTCTTACAATACGCTGGGCATCTGGCTTACAGTCCTTCAGTTGGTTATACCTGCCCCAGACTTGCACTTTAACTAATTACTTGGTAAAGCTGGGTGCCTGGAAAACTGTTGGAGGTGCAAGATTCTTGATGTATTGATAAAATTTCTGAGCTACCAGTGTTCACTGCTGCTACTGTCCCTAAGCGTTAGACATGGTCGTTGTGCCAGCTGCTATGTCTAATGCTTGAGAACAGTAGTAGCAGTGATGTCCTCACATCATTCTGTGACTTGATTTGGGTAATATATTTGGTCCAAAGCCCCTACAGTTTTTGAATTCTTCCTGTAATTATTTGAGTTAACTAATTCTTTGAGTTAACTAATACCCTTTGATCAAATTCTTTTTATGCTTAAATCAACCAGAATTTGTTTCTGTTGCTTGCAACTAAGAATCCTGGCAACTAAGAAACGCAAGGCATTTTTACATGTTTTTGACACTTAGACTTTACCATACTTCAGTGACTTTTGTTTATTCATTCATTTACTCATGAAATAGTTGGATATTTATTCAGTTCATTTATTCAAAATATATTTGTTGAAAGGCCAATCTTTGCCAGAAATTGTCCTCGGGACTGGGCTACTGTGTTTAAAGAGATAGGAGAGGTTACTATCCTTATGGATCTTCATTGTTGTGGGAAAAGACTGATACTAAACAAGTACACAAACTAGATGGTATCAGCCAGCGATAAATGCTATGGAAGAAAATTAAAAGAATAATGAGTTAGAGAGTGATGGGTGTGGGCTTAGGGAAAGCCATTCTGAGGAGTCCTGTTTGACTTGAACCTTGAAAAGGAGGCAGCCAGGAAAGGGTCAGGTGAAGACCGTTCCAGGCAGGGGAACAGCAATTGCAAACTAGCTTAGTGCTAGGATTAGAGACAGGGTTAATGTGTCCACCACCTTGCCCAAGGTCATACCTCTAGGAAATGCTGGAGCCAAGGTTTGAATCCAGATAATGTCTTTACCAAGCTTATTTTCTCAAAAACTATACAGGCATCCCTTGTTTCATTGTGCTTTGCTTTTTGCACTTTGCTTTGTAAAAAGCAATTTGTAAAAAATGCTTTTTGCATTTTTCACAAATTGAAGATCTGTGGCAACCCTGCATCTAGCAAGTCTGTCAGTGCCATTTTTCTGACAGCATTTTCTAAGTCTTTCTCTGTATCACAATTTGGTAATGATTGCAATATTTCAAGCTTTTTCATTATTATTATGTTTGTTATGGTCATCTGTGATCTGTGATCTTTGATGTCGCTACTATGACTTGCTGAAGGTTCAGATGATGGTTAGAATTTTTCAGCAATAATGTATTTGTTAAATACTGTAAGTACATTGTTTTTTAAGACAATGCTATTGTACACTTAATAGACTACAGTATAGTGGAATCAGCTGCTGTATATACTTTTATATGCTCTAGGAAACCAAAAAATTTGTGTGACTTGCTTTGTGGCAATATTTGCTTTATTGCAGTGGTCTCGAACTGAACCCACAATATCTCTGGGATATGGCTGTAATTTGGAAAGTAAAGAAACAGAACCAGGGAAGCGAAAAGGTTAAACTGATTTACACTAAAAGAGGCAGAGGGATACTTGATGGAGAAGAGCCTGGATCTCTAAAAGAAGAGGAGAGAAAAAGGGAAGGAAAAAACCAGAAAGGGATGAGTTTTGAAGAAAGGACTTGGAGTAGTCTGGAGCAATCGAAATGAGATGTTTGTGGTGGCTGCTGTGCTGGGATGAGCAGATTGGGGAAGGTGAACGTGCAGGGCACTGGGGCTCAGCCTGATAATCAAGATGCAGTCTCTGCCCTCATGGAGCTTACAACGCGGTATTGAAGATGGACCTTAAGTCGATAAGCAGCCAACACCTGTCTAATTACAGATGTGATATGAACACCGTGTGAGGTGATATGAACACCGTGTGAGGTGTTACTCGCGTTGATTACAAGGAGAGTGCAATTTGTCTGGGAGTGGGAGTGATCAGGGAAGGGTTATCTGAGGAAGTGGCATTTAACTGCTGAGAATATAGAGAGGAGATGAGAAGGATGCCAGCTGAGGTTCACGGGTTTCTAACTTACCCTTGGCCCTATAGCAGTAATGGCCAAGTCAGGATTTGAACCCAGCTTTCCTGCACTCCAGGTCCAGTGCTCTTTCTTTAAACTGCAGTGATAGGAACTGTCTCTTTCCTCTTGCAAACACACACATCTGCATATACAGACACTCAAGGGCTACATTCTCTGTTGCCTTCTTGGCCTGTAGGGTGCTTTCTGCGGGGGAAGCAGTGATCGCTAATGACATCCTTGGTGCCTGTGATACTTAGATCACTTTATCAATCAAATGTGGCATTTGGTGGCAGCCCTGCCACCTGTCTCTTTCTATCAGTGTCAGAGAGTATTTCGCTGCAAGCCACAGGTGCCAGCTGTCAGCCTGAAATAAACCGGGGTTTGCCCCAGGATAAGTGTGTTTAGGGAATCACTTCAGATTGAATTTCTCATCTGACAGCCCCTTCTGAGTTTGGGACTCAAAAAAGTAAAAATAAACAAATTATAGATGAGTAAACAGACATGTGGCTGTTTATGTGGCATCAGGCTGGCTGTTCCCAGGGCTTCATTTATCACTCTGCCTTTTTCTTCCCCTCTCTTGGCCTGAGTATCATGTATGGTCCATTTGAAGTATACATGAATTTCATAGGCGTTTACTTAATTGGGCCACTAACCGAAGTGCTGATACTACAGCAATGATTTTTTCTCATAAGGTAGTAACTGTTCTCGGCAGGGAGTGTTTTGATTCCAGAGTTTGAGAAAGAAGGGAAAGGGGAAGGAAATTGAACTAACAGTTTTCGATTTCCCACAATGCCAGGCATTATATCCAGTACTTTACACGTACTATCTCATTTAGTCCTACCAATATACCTGTGAAGTAGACATTATTCTTCTCATTTCACAGATGAGACAACTGTCACACTGAGAGTTTAAATAATTGGTCTAAGGGCCCAACTAGTAAGAGTCAAAGTTGGGATTTTTACATCAAATCCTATTATTTTCTCCTCTTAATCACTGACCTCATGACCCTCACTGTCAGTCTTAGAGTCAGTATCACCATTATCACCCAGCTGAAGCCACACTGTTTGAGAACAAAAGAAGGTCAGTATGGTGTCACATTTAACAGAGGCAAAAATATTCCATGCCGCCAAACCACAAAGAATTTAAAAGCAATTTACATCTTTATCTCAGGTCTTGAAACTTGCCTGGAAGGAATACAAAACATGTTGTGTAACAACCAATCTAAAGAGCTTTGTTTTTCTATCCATCTTCCCCAAGTTTGCTCCTTCCCAAATGTCTCACCTTAAGTGCTGCTTGCTCCCCAAAGATCTTCCCCCCAAATTCATCCCTTTGTGTACTTTACTTTCTCCTCTTCTTTTACAGATCCAGCTTTTTCTCCATCACGTATCCCCCTCCCACCTCTTTTAGTGTAAATCCATTTAACCTGTTTACTTACCCAGTTCTGTTTCTTTACCTTCCAAATTATAGTTGTTGAGAAAGCAGACCCTGGTAACAGATCACCTGACTCAAACCTTGTCTCCAGCCCTGCCGAGGTGTCTAATCTTGGGTAAGTGATTCTACCAAGCTGAATCTCAGTTTTCTCTTTGGTAAAGAAGGTGTAATAGTATCTGTGTTATTGGACTGATTTGAAGACTAAATAAGTTTATGCACATAAACCACTTAGAGCAGTACCTGAGAAGCACTAAAAAATTAACTAGTGCTACTTTAATTCTTATTGCTTGATAAGTTCATGAGGAGTCCAGTACAGGAACCCAGCAAGGAGGCGCAGGATCCTTACAAGGTGGAGGGGAGGGGAAACTATGCATATTCTCATGTAGTTTGGGGGTGGGGCTCCTGTCACAGTTATGTTACCAGTAATAATCATTGATATTATTTAAGTCAATAAAAATTATAGTTACATTGGCATCAATAATTGTTGATAATTTTTGTCAACAATAGTAATATAATAATAAGATTTTTCTGAATGCCTGTATGTTCAGTGTCTCACACATTACCTGTATTGTGTTCTTTAATCCTTACAGGAACTCTTTGGGATGGATATAATTATTAGCCCTTTTGACTTACAGAACAAGTCAGACTCCAAGAGGTGAAATAACTTTGTTTAAGACAGTGTTTCTCAATCTTTTTTTTATGTTCCAGCACACTTAGAAAATGAAAATACTGTACATTGGGGTGAACTGTGGTGGAGGTAAAAGACCTTAAGGGCTGAGAAGTCACTTGTAACCTGTAATTAACACAATGGCTAGAATGCTCTGGTCTAGGGGAGAGTCAGGGCGGGGACTTAAATCTGCCTGACCTCAAAGTCCATGCTGTTGGTGGACTGGCTCCCACTGGATCACCCTCCTACAGATCATTAGAAATAATGGGGATGTGTGTGTGTGTGCGTGTGTCTCTATATGTAGATATATAATGAAAACAGTGGGAAGTGACATAAAGCAGACAGAAAATTGGAGGGGAGTCGATACTTGAAAGAAGGGAATGGTACTGGGTGGGTTTCCTAGTTATTTATGTTTTTTTTACTGCTGTGAGAGCTAACACCTGTAATCTTACTGGCATGAGGAATCTGAAGAAAGAATTTGGGGCTACTTGAGAGGCTGGAAAGTGTAGTAGAAAATTCTAGAAAGGAGAGCACCATAAAGGGAAGCCCCTAATTTTTCACATAAACTCTGCCCAAATCTCTAAATGACCTCCAAACTATACAAGTGTGAAAGCTAAGAGAATTAACGGAGATTTCCGCTGATACCGACTGCAGTAGAGGCAGAATTTGCACTTAAGTCAAGTTAAATGTCTGCTGAAATAAGCAAGTGACAACAACAAACGCACCTATTCAGAGGAACGTAACAGAATGCAGCCACAAACTGTCATGTACAATATCCAGGATTCTATCCCAAATTACTAGATTTATATAAATAAAAACATGTGAGCATATACAAGTCAATAAACAGAGATCACTCCATTAGCAGACAAGGATTTTAAAACAAGTGTTACAATTCTGTTCAAAGTGTCGAATAAAATTTGCTCATAATGAATAAGCACGATCCATGCCCTTCGTCATCATAATATGTTACCTTCCAGATTTTGCTTAGTATACTGTTTCCCACATAACAGATTTGAAAAATAAAGGACAGAGAAGCACCTTGCCTAAATTCTTCACACAGCTATGACAATGTTAAGACCAGAGTCCAGGTGACTATATACTTGCTCAGTAGAATTTAACATTGGGGTTAAGAGCTCACATGCTATAGTTGATTTGAATCACTTATTAGCTACATAACCTTGGTAAGTTATTTAATTAATCTAAGCCTCATTTTCTTTAAATAGTTGCTGTAAGCATTACTCATGCTATTACAAATAAAATGCTTAAAGTGCTTGACACACAGTAAGTGCTTAATAACATTTTCATTATCATCATCATCATCATCATCATCATTATCATCATTGTACCACCACCAATTCCTATATGGAATTCTACTTTTCTGATGTAATCGCTGTATCAAGCAGTGAAAAGGGAAAAATCTACCATAGGAGTTTGTGCATGTATTGCTCCATATACTTATTCAACGTTTATTAAGCACCTACTTTGTGCAAGAAGCTGTGCTTGATACAGAGGAAATAGAGCCATATAAGACATAGTCTTTGCCCTCCATGAACTATAATACCTAATTTTGAAAAGTAAATATTTTGCCTAGAGGGGGAACCGAAAAACTCCAGAACTGCATTTTTTTTTCTACTTTTTGATCTTTGGTATAGATGAGAGTATTAAAATTTCAAGAGTGTATGAATCCCCTTGATGTCAATGATGATAAATAGTCATTCAGTCTCTACTGGTTCCCCTTTATTTGGGGGTCACTGAGTCCTACAGGAAGTTGAAGCAGGTTATGGATCCACTTCTCCAAAAAAATATACACACCAACAAAGTTTGAACCTAATCTTAGGGGCCTACTGACCCCTGAAATCTATTCACAGATTCTCTGTTGCAGAAATCTCTCCTTCTAGGGATGTAGCACTGGCTGCTTCAAAGCAGCCCATTTTACTGTCAAAAAGCTCAAAGGAGGGAAAGAACTTTGAGCTGAAATTTACATCCTTGAGCCTTCCATCGTTCAGTGGTCCTCATTTTGCCCTGCAGAGGGCAGCCTGCTCCCTTCTGCATGACCACAGCTCTGTAAGTATTTGAAGACGGTTATTGTGTTCTGCCTTGGGCTTCTCTAGGCTGAATGTCTCCATTCTTTCCGTGGTTATTCATTTCTCATGGGATCCAGTCCCTTTAGCAGCCTGTTACTTTCCTCTAACTGTGCGATAGCTCTGTAAGTTGTTTCCTTTAATCACAAAAGGGACATATGCTTACTGTAAATTTTGGTAATACCAAATCAAAACCCAAACAAACCCCAAACTACACAGTTTTGTATGAAATAAAAAAGTGTGTCTATATACCCCCTTAGGCAAATTACATTCCTACAAACGACTGTTAAAATGAGTCTGTGGATGCCTTATGAGATGGTATCTAGGCATAGGCTGTACGTTTATCTGTAGACACATACATGTTTAACTTTTTCTTACTCAAATAGAATCACATGTGTACTGTTTTACAACTTTAAAAAAGTGAATCTGTTATAGACCTTGTTCTCTCTAAAACTATTGATTACCTCATTCTACCAAATGGCATCAAAAATGAGAGTCCAGAATAGGACATGGAGTTTTTATTATTTAACTTAGAGTCAGGGCTATCATGGTAATCATCATTGTCTCATTAGTTCAATAAAATTGTATTGAAGGCCTAAGTGCTGGGATTAAAGACTACACTGTGAAGATGTGAACTTACCCTCAAGAAACTTGTGGTCTCGTGGCAAAGATAGATAATCTGACAAAAAAATTATAAGGGAGTGTGATGAATCTATGAGTGCACTGAATTTGTCCCTAAATTTCTGTTACATTTGCCTCTCCTTCTGTCTTAGTAAACTCATATGTAACATATCTTTTTGAAGTTAGATACATTTTTAGACAGAGTTCATTTTATCTGCCCTTAAACATGCTATTGTAGGAACCATGCAAACTGAGTATGAATCTCACCATATTGACGGAAGCTCAGTTAACAAAGACGTATCACGAGTTTTTGTGACTATCATTGGGTTTATTCTCTGTGATTTTGAGAGCAAAATATAAGCCACATATACAAAGGGATAGAAGTTACAGAGAGATAAATTTCATAAAGTTCAAGTTCTTGTTTTGAAAAAGAATTCGTATCAGAACTATCTGCAAATGAAGATTTGTGGAAGTAATGAGTTCCATGTTATTGAAAATGTTCAAGCAGAGGTTGGGAAAGATTGTTAATACTCTCAAAGGGAGTAACTGGCATAAAGTAGACATCCAATAAATATCTGTGGAAGAGAGAGAGAGGAGGGACGAGAGGACAGGGAGAGAACTTCTATTCATTTGTTCAAGAATATCTATTGACCACCTACTCTAGGCCTGGCTCTGTGTTAGTTACCAGGAAATAGTAGCAAGAACAACAGAAATGATCCTTCCTGCCCATTGAATTTACAGTGTAGGGAGGGACGTGGGCAGTAAGCAAAGAATTACACAAACATCTAACTACAAGCCGTCGTAGGTTCTGAAAGAGAAGCCGTGAAGCCATGAAAGCGTGTGCAGAGGGCTGAACTAGCCTGAGCTATCAGGGATGACTTCTCTTACGATTTGAGGTGCATGTGGGAGCTGATAAATGGAGTGCTCAAGTATAAGTCCAGATCATGTGGCTGGAGAGTGCTGGGGACCCTCAGGCATACAAAAAAAGGCCAGTGTTAATGAAACCCAGAGAGTGAGGTGGGTGGTTTGGTCAGATGGGCTGGAGAAGTGGCCAGGAGGCAAGTTCAGGGAGAGCCTTGAAGGCCGTGTTGAAGAGTTTGGTCTCATCCTAGGAGTATCAGGGAAGCCAGAAGGGCTTAAAGGCAAGGAGGGATGTGCTGAGACTGTCTTTTTTTAAAAATCACATCGGCTGCTTTGTGGAGAATCATGTTGAGGGGAACAGGGGGAGATGTGGAGAGGCCAGTTCAGGTGGGGATAGTATAGTTCAGACATGAGAGCGTGGGAGCATGAAGGGAGATGGGGACAGGGGAGTGAAGTGAGGCGGGTGGATTGGAGAGATTTAAGAGACCCAGTGGGGAGGTCATGCTGTTGAAGGGAATGAGAAGGGGAAGCTATAAGCAGTAGGAAGGTGACAAGGATAACTCTTAGGTTTCTTGCTAGTGTGGGTGGGTGAGTGGTGGTGTCCATAAAGGCAGGAAGCACTGGATTGCAAGCAACAGGTTTTTAGGGAAAAAAATCCCGATTCCTGTTGAAGGTGTGTTCCTTTTGAGGTACTTTGAGTCATAAGGCACTGCTAGATGCTTTACATATTTTATTTCATTAATTCTCTTAATCATCTTACAAGTTAGATATTATTTTATGCATGTTCTAGTTAAAGATATAAAAGTACTAAAATTAGATTAATTAGCTTAAAGTTATATAGCTAATTAGGGCAGAGCCTGGATTTGAAGCCAGATCAAGCCAACTTCCAAGTCTCTGCTATTTCTACTCTATTTTTCTAGCTGAGAGTTTAGTCAAATGTTTGCCAAACAGTTATATTGTTGATAAATATAAAGACCCTTTCTCTGATGGTATTTTGAAACCTTAAAAAACCCTGTTTTATTTCAAATAGGGATATGCCCTTCCTGATTTCTTCTTTCTCAGTCTTTCTAGAGATTTAAATAGTCAGAGATTGCTACCTTCAGCTTAATCAAAGCAGGCCTTCATACCAAAACAACCTAGAGTCCCAGTAGTTTGAGAGATACTGTTTATATAACCATGCTAAAAATCATCTTGTGAAATTCATCAGCCACTACACAGACTAGTTATAGTTTTCTCCAAAATGTGTGGCTAGCCAAACCAGCTGGATCGTTAAGACAGAACTGCACATCATTTCATCCTCTGACCTATTGCTCTGGGAAACTGAACGTAGTTGTCACATAGGGTAGCGGTGTACTCTAACGATGATGCGCTTGTATGGATTCTGAGAATACTGGGCATTTTAGGGGTGATCCAGTAAAGCCCCTCATTTTTCAGATGGGGGTCACAGAACCTGGCAGAGAAGATAACTAGAGCAGCAGAGCTGGTAGCAGAGTTGGGCCAGGAATCCAGCTTTCCAGCTCATTACTCTTATTCTATCAGCAAACATGTGGTGGACAGAAGGAGAGATGAAGAGGTGGATATGTGGAGGGATGGATGGATGGATATAGAAAGATAGACAGGTAGGAATGTCTTCCCTTTAATAGTTGCTAGAGTGCTGATGCTTTACTTGCATTTTGTTTTGTTTTGTTTTTTGTTTTGCGGTACACGGGCCTCTCACTGCTGTGGCCTCTCCTGCTGCGGAGCACAGGCTCCGGACGCGCAGGCTCAGCGGCCATGGCTCACGGGCCCAGCCGCTCCGCGGCATGTGGGATTCTCCCGGACCGGGGCCCAAACCCTTGTCGCCTGCATCGGCAGGTGGACTCTCAACCACTGCGCCATCAGGGAAGCCCTTTACTTGCATTTAAAAAAAAAATTTAATTCTTATAAAAAATGTAGTGATACAGTATTATTACCCCCACTTAGCAGATGAACTGAGAAAGCAGAAGAAACTTAGCAGAAGAAACTGAGGCTTGAATTATTAGCTTAATATTAGCATTAATGCCTAAGTTGTATATGTAGATTATAGATGTATACAGGTTTTAAGGATCTTGGAAATTACTGATAATTTGTGTTTATTTTATACAGTTGTCTCAAGAAAAGATGGAACTTTCTATATAAGAAATGGGACTAGGGAAGGAACCTTAATGACTATCGTCAAAGTGTCTTAGAAACACTGTGATGTTTGGACCCAGATCTGGGTAAGAATAGGACTCACATATCCACTGGTTTTGGATCTTGAGCAAGTTACTTTACTTCTCCCAGGCTCAGTTTCTTTATCTGTAAAATGGATATAAAAGTATTAATCTTCCAGAGAGAGAGAAATACCCTGAAGATGTACTTTTGAAAATGAATGCAATCACGATTAAGTTAAAGAACCAGCACAGCAGAGGTGCGAGATGGGAAGGAGCATGAAGGACCCATATTTAGCTCTTCACCCACTGCCCCCCAGCAGGTGTCTGCAGGTTGGTGCTGAGCAAAGAGCGGTCCTTTGTTCACTGTTACTCAGTGATGGGCAAAGAGAGAGACTGAAGAAAGAGGGGGTGTTGAGAGCACAGGCCTTCAAGCTCTGTGAGCTTGGGTGAGAGCATGATTTCTCTAAGCCTCACTTTTCTCTTCTGTAAAACTGCAAAAATGGGTCACTGTAAAGATTTCATAAGATAATACCTTTAAAGACCTTAGTGCAGTGCCTGACATACAGTAGCTACTCAATAAATACACGTTGCTTATTAAGTGACTACCCAAGACAGAGGCAGGAGCAGAGAAAAATACACATCTGTTGCCCATGTTTATTGCTATTAATGTGGATCCCGATCTCTGACCTTAACAGATCTATTCAACCAAATTATAATGCTTTTTGTTTGCATCATTCAAGCAAAAGCAAACTCTCATTGGTTTCCCTGTAGCATGGACCAGAGAAATCACACTGGCTTGGTGTCGTCATATACAATGAGCTACAAACCTTCTGTAAGTCATCTCATTAGCTCCCCTGTGATATTTATGAAGCCTGGGATTTGCTAATGATCTTAAATGGGGTTAAGATCTTTAGTATGTGTTGGAGAGAGGAGTGGTGGAGAGAATCAGAGAACCTTAAGAGACCTTAAATGCAAATCTTTACTGAACCATTTTTTTGGGGTTATCAGTTACCCAGTGGGGTGTCTGACAAATACAGTATGGGGTCTTATTCCCCATCATCTGTGTGATGGGATACCGTCTGGGCTTGTAGAAAGAGACATAGTCTATAAGATTTGGTTGAACTAATTATTCAGTGAATAAATTATCAAAATCAACAAATGCAGTTCAAACCAGAAGTGACCGTGGGTTTTAAAATTTTTATTAGCTCAGCTGAGTCTCTGAAAAAACATTCATTTCTAAAGAAATTCATTACATGGGACTGGGAGCATGATTTCCCAAAAACAACAACAAAAATACCTGACTCCTTTTTTTGTTTTTTAAAACACTGAGTGCTGCACTGAAATGAAAAGCAAGATGCTAATAAACAACTGAGTGTCCTGAGCTAGGTAGATGGTACACATTAGGTCAATTTAAATAGGTACTCCTTTTTCAGATCTATCCTTGCGACAAATGCCTTTGTTAAGTTCCAAAGGCACAGCTCTGTATAAATTTTCTGCTCAGAAAACATTGATGGCTTTCTCTTATTAAGATATGAAGCCTAATATCCAAGGACCTTCCTAATCAATCATAAGAAAGATGGCTAGTCTTTATTGGGTGCTGTGTATCAGATACTTTGCTAAACATTTCTATATGGATTAGATCATTTAATTCTTGGAACAAAATTGTGAGTTAGGCACTATAATGATCCTTAGTCTCTCAGTGGAGTAACTGATGTTTAGAGAGATGAAGTCGTAATTTGTCCAATGGGTTGTAGCTAGCACGTGGTGGAGGAAGAGTATGAACGTAGATATTTTGTGTACGCTCTGCCTCAGGGGTCAGCAAATTACGGCACATCAGCTAAGAATGCTTTTTCCACTTTTAAATGATTGAGAAAATCAAAATGAGTACAGTATTTTGTGGTACATGGCAGTTATGTGAAATTCAAATCTCCGTGTCCGTAAATGAAGTTTTATTGGAACATAGCCATGCTTATTTGTCTACGTATTGTCTATGGCTGATTTCATGTTACAGCAGCAGAGCTGAGTAGTTGTGACAGAAATCATCTGGCTTGCAAAACTGAAAATATTTACTATCTGGTTCTTTACAGAAAAAGTTTGTTGATCCCTGATCTGCCTTAAGCCCTGCTTAATCCTGCCTCTCAGTCTGCTGTGATGCTCTTCTAGTCTGGGTGCTTGACCACAGATGCTCCTTGACTTCCTTCATTCCTACTGTGCTCGCTCTGGGAACAGAATTTAATGTCACCTCTACCTGTCGAATGCCTCATATATTTTCAGGTCCAGATCAAACATCACTTATTTCACTTTTTAAAGTTTTGCTTGGAGCACTAGAAAACCCAGTTCAAATTGGATGTTTTAGAAAGAGAATCCATTAGCTTATATAAGAAACATCGAGAAATTTGTCTCACTTTAGATACAGTTTCATCTGGGACAAAAATGATATTATCAGAACCTGTCTCTCTACTATATGTCCTATGAATTAACCCAGTCCTTGAGGTCTACATAATTCATGCCCCTCTGGCCATATCCTGCTTTTTTCTCCAAACCTCCTTTTTCACAGCACCTAGTCCAGAATGGACAAGTTAATAAAGTCTATGTTTCAGCCTTCTCAAAAAAGAATGATTCTCACAATGATTGAACTGTCTTAGGTCATATATCCTAAAGTCCTCAACCTAATGTCCGAGACCAAAAGAAGGAATTATACTGATTGGCTCAGAAGTGGATTAAAACTATCCCTGAACCGATCACTGTGGCTTAAAAAAAAAAAAAAAAAAAAAAAAGGACCACTTTGCTTGGATTAAATCAGTCAGTGTCTACCCCTAAAGCCACGGGTTGGTTCAGCAGCACTGCAGTCACATAGATGAGAAATTTGGGATACAGTTAAGAAGCAATGGGAAAATCATTCCTAGGTAGGCCTCCCCAAATACCCACTACATCTCCCTGCCCCAAAGCCTTCCAGACTTCCATCCACATGAGCCCACACCTGGCAGACAGAATTTTTCTTTCCTTTCTACTCCCATAGCCTTTCCCATCTGAAGCTTGAATTATAGTGAGTTTTATATATTCTCTCTCTCTCTCTCTCACTCACTCACTCACTCACTCACTCACTCAACAATTGCTGCTACTTGATACTCTTCAAATAGAGTCTGTTGTAATTATTGATTCCTGTGCTGGAGGCAAGAAGACCTCTCACCTAAAAATTTTTCTTTAAGGAATCCTTATGTGGTTTTAAAAGCATATGTTGTTGTCTCTTTTAGGAGGGCGATGAATATTGCATGTGAACTGTCGGGCTCCTTGAATGTTCATTTCTGTTCATATCTCCCCAATCTCAGCCTCTTGAACTAGATAGGATGGTGAGGGACAGGGGCAGAGTTGAAGAGGATGGTGGGAGGGTCAGAGACAGGATGTGAATCAGGAGTGTCTCCTGCATTCCTGACTCCAAGCGAAAGATGGGGATTTCACATTTTAACATGACAACTTTGACACAACCATGGCAAAATGCCACACCACCATTTTCTTTCACATCAGAGCGGCGAGATCAAAATCCGCCATGCTCACCAAAACAAATGTGTGGAGTGGAGTCTTCGTGGACGCATTGTTCTTGATAGCCCAGAACAGGAAATAATGTAAGCAACCGTCAATAGTGAAATAGATACATAAGTTGTAGTATATTCATGTAATGGAAATCTCTACAGCGATGAGAATCAACAGGCCACAACCAGACCTCATGATATGAATGAATCTCACATATTGAATATGGGCCCAGATCATCCAGACATAGTAGAATCTACTATATGATTCCATTTATACAAAATACAAACCATGCAAAACTACCCTATGTTGTTAGAAGTCAGGACAGTGGTTATTCTAAAAGAGGGTATGAGGGTAATTTCTGTGTGCTGGTAATGTTATGTTTTTTGCCTAATTATTGGCTACACAGGTGTGTTCATGTGACAGTCCATCAAGGTATACATTTATGATACGTACACTTTTCCATATATATTCTATTTCAATGTAATTGAAATTAAATGGAAAAAAAAATGTCAGGCAGGCTATCTCAAAAGTCCTACTGTGCTCTGGTTTTTCCCCATGTCTCCAAGGTGGAGCGCTACTCTCAACTGAATGCCTGAATCTGTAGGCGGCCTGGCCAGGGATGGGCATCCTTTCTGTATAAGGAATAGAATGAGGTCTTTAGTTTACTCTTGACTGGGGCTTTGGCTGAGCTAACCAGCCATGATTCAAGTAGTAGTGAACTTCCCTGGTCAGAAGCTCTTGTTTGGAATACCCACATGTACTCTGGTCATGAAACACAATAGTCTGCATCCTTGAACTTTGTTCAGACTCTCGACCTCGCAAGGGATGCTGCCGTTCCAGCTGCTGGCGGCTCTTTCATGGGATGAAGGGGTCTGTCTGGCAGCCTGAAGTTAAGCTTTCCTTCTCTCCTTGATGGTAACGAATGAATTAACAGGCATTCATTTTTTTACCACTCTCTCTCCTTTGAACTAATTGCTTCTCACTTTAGGGTCGGTGGATTCATAAAATGTGTGCTGCAGCTTCGTTTTTCAAGGTAAAAGACACAGTATTTGGGGAGCAGTGCTTCCGAGAGTTTCCAAGAACCGAGGGGAGAAGATGCTAATTTATTTGTTAAGGTCGCTTTCATTCCTTTATTGTGAATACCACCAGTATGCATTATACTGCCTCAAAGTGGGTGTTTTCTTACTCCTGATAACTTTTTTGAATGTACTTGAATTTGTCCATTGATGCTTTATGTTAAGTGGCCTTTAAGTGTTCCTATTCCTGTCTTCGGACAGGTCAGTTCCTCCTAGCTTTTCATCATTTTCTTGGCCACACTATCAATGTCCTCCATGTATCAATGCCTTCCTTGGTCTTAGCGGTCCAAAGGATGCATCCTGTTTCAAAATGTGGTTTCAGTGATGCTGAAAAAGGAGACGGGATGGCTGTTTGCTTTCTGATATTTGGTATTTCACTTCCGAGTGCATCCTGGTGCTGTAATGAAATATCATGTCGAGTTCCTACAGGGCTGTTAATCCACCCTCAGCCCCTAAAGATAGCTGTGTCTGTGCATTGCTGCTTTCCAAGAAAATCTGTCACTATGCAGAGTGTTATGCATTTCCTTTCAAACCTAGTCATTTGCATTTTTTGCCTTGGAAAAGGCAAATTTGCTTTGAAAAGTGTAATGAAATGTGCCCAGATGAAAAATGGGCCCTGAGCATGGCTGGTGCCAGCATTGGGCCTTTAATTAAATGATTAGATGGCAATTTGATATGACCGGCTTTTGAACTGCATCCTGTTATCATTTAGCTTTGGGAGGGGAAGCGCAGCTCGACCTTTAGACGCGCTGAAAGATAATACGAACTTTGCTTCTAACCACACAGAACTGTATGTACAAAAAGGCTTTTTCTAATTTTCTGTTCCTTTTTCTCCGACCCTGGTCTCCCAGTTCTCATTGTTCCTCACTTTTTCCTGAATAAACCGTGTCCTTTAGTGCTTCCATGACTTTGCACAGTCTGTTCCTGCTGCCCGGAGTTCCCTTTCCACTTCTTGTCTTTCTAGGGAGCCTAGTGTTTCTTCAAAGCACAGCTCACTTAGCCCCCCTGCCCCCTTCTTTATTGAAACCCTTCTTAATTCCCCTGGACTGGGAGTTAGTTGCTTTTTCTGCTATCCAGTGATCTGCAGACTACAGCCGGCTTGCCTCCTGCTTTTAGTAGAACAGAGCAATGCTCATTTATTTGCACACTGTTCAGCGCTGCCTTTGTGTTAAAATGGAAAATAGAATAGTTGCAAGAGACCACTACCTACAAAGCCTAAAATGTTTACTATCTGGCCCTTTGCAGAAAAATTTTGCCCAGATAAGCACTTCACACACTCAGGTGTCACCAGCTAGTTAGTGACTACAACCTCCGTGAGGCTGGGAACTCCTAATTTTGCTCAGCACTGTCTTCCTAGCACCAAACACAGGCCTGCCACACAGAAGCTGCTTAGGAAATATCAGCTGCATATAGTGGCTGTGAGAATTCAGTGGGCTGATGGAGCTGTGTTGTCTTTTAAGTGCCTGGTACAAACTAGGCACTTAGTAAATGCTCATTTCCTGGACCTCTGTGCTCCTATTCTAATACCTGCCTGCCAGGTCATCTTGTATTTCTCCCAACAAATTCATCTTTTTCTTGCCTGCCAGATTCAATATTAATTTTGCACATCTGCATTAAAGTACTAAATTGATGGTAAAGTTTAACCTCGGTATCTCTAGTCATCATTTTTACCTAATACCTAGTGAACATTTAAACTATCCTAGGAACTGTGCTCAGAGCTTTATATTTGTTGCCTCATCGAATGGTGGTGCCCTTTAGTGGTAGATATTCTTTTTAACCCCCCGCAAAGCCTTAATTTAACATTTATTTTTATTTTCATTTTTTATTGAAGTATAGTTGACGTACAATGTTGTGTTAGTTTCTGCTGTACAGCAAAGTGATTCAATTATACACATATATTCTTTTTCGTATTCTTTTCCATTGTGGTTTATTACAGGATATTGAATACAGTTCCCTGTGCTATACAGTAGGACCTTGCTGTTTTTCCATTCTCTATATACTAGTTTGCATCTGCCAACCACAAACTCCCAATCCAACCCTCCTGTTGCTGCCCCCCCCACCCCCGCCGGCAATAGAGGTAGATATTCTTATTATCCTTGTTTTACAGGTCAGAAATGGAGGTTAGGTTAAGCAGATAGGCCAATGTTGTAAATCTGGTCAAACCAAGACTTAAAACTATGTTTGTTGACTCCTAAACTTCTCTACCATATTGATTAAAGACCTCCTGTACCATTATTCTCTTTGTGAAGGAAAACAAAACATTATTTCAAAGAGTATCTGAAAGTATCTGTCTCATCAGTAATTATAGACAGGTTTTTGGAGAAGTTTATTGTTTCTTGAACTTTGACTCCTGAATACAAGGCACACTTTTCCTGCTCACCTCATAAATCAGTTTTCAGCTGAATTAATTGCAGAAGTATGCATACTTTACACAACACAACGTGGCACAGCACAACACGTGCCTACACATATAGATGTGCAGGGAGCATGTTGTAGCTAAACTGATGAGACCTGAATCAATGAAATCAAAGATAAAATTAACACTGGTAAGATGTACTAGATCTATGCAACAGCAACAGAAATCCATTTGGTTAGTGACCCAGGCTTAGGGTTAAAGCAAGGACCTATTTGTAGAATAGGTCTTAAGGACCTATTTGTAGAATAGGGCTACAAAACTGTTAGTAGGGGTACCTTACGTGTTTCTCTTCAGATTAAATGACTAGAACGTAAAACCTCCAAAACATGGATTTTTGGTCTGTTCTGTTTGCAGTGGTAGTCCCAGGACCTACCTTTACCAAGTTTGCACTCTGTATTAGTCAGGGTCCTCCAGAGAAACAGAACAATGGGAGATGTGTGTGTGTGTGTGTATATATATTCATATACAATCCCTATATAATAATCCCTGTATAAATATAGAAAGACATTTATTGTAAGGAATTGACTTCCATGATTCTGAAAGCTGAAAGTACCAAGATCTGCAGTTGGCTAACTGGAAAACCAGGAGAGCTTATGTGTAGTTCATTCTGAGTCTGAAGTCCTGAGAACGAGTAGAGCCAATGGTGTATTTCCTAGTCTAACAGGTAGCAGGCTTGAGACCCAAGAATAGCTGATGTTTTAGTCTGAGTCCAGAGACTGAAAAAGACTAATGTCCTCGCTCAAACAGTCAGGCAGGAGGAGTTTCCGCTTACTCCCTTTTGTTCTGTTCAGGTCTTCAAGTAATAGGATGACCCACCTGCATTAGGGAAGGTGATCTGCTTACCTCAGGCCACCAATTCAAATGTTAGTCTCATCCAAAAACACTCTCACACAACACCCAGAGTAAAGTTTGATCAAATGTCTAGACACCCCTTGGCCCACTCAGGTTGACACATAAAATTAACTGTCACTCCATAAGTATTTGATGATTTAATAAGTAAGCGAATTCAATGAATGTTAAGTTTTTAGAATAATGGCTAGACCAGAATAAATGCTAAATTAACATTATTAGTATGAATTTTCCCAGAAGTATTTGAAGTATTCTTGAACCAGGGTAGACTTATAGCTAATTATATACAATGCAACATGTACTATTTCAGATTTGGACATTTGACAGGAACCTTTTAGTTCTAATATTATTTATGCAAACAGTCCATTATAGGCTGCATGGGAGATACTTTCATCTTTCTCGTTGTCCTTTGTGAAAAATAATATCTAACCTATTACTAGAACACCTAGATGTGATGATAGTTCTTTCCAGAATAGATGTAGGATCAAATATTTCTGCGGCGTGTTTGTGTGTGTGTGAGGGGGTGTAGACACACATAGATGAGTATGCTGCCTATTTTTTAGATATACTCATACACTGACATACCAAAGTGTTGGTATTCATTAGTCAAAATAGTTATAATATTAGAACAGAAACTTATAACAGGAATATAAAGATAGATCAATTAGTAATTATCTCTTAATGCTCTCCTCTTTACTTGGCCCTGAAAAGAAACTGGGGTATAAGAGAAGAAAAATAGGAGATCATCTCTACCCTCAAAAGGCTTACTGAATTAGCTATAAAGACAGTTGTGTAAGAGTTAACTGGCATTGCAGAACTATAGGGAATCAAGTGTAAAATATGTAATATTGACGCTGAGCACCTTTGCAATTCAAAGAAGAAAAAGGAATAAGTATTACTTGTAACAGTCGGAGGAGGTGAACATTGAAATAATTGCATTTCCACTTTAAAAATTTGGAATATTCTTTTCAGCGTCCTCTTGAAATTGCCTCCTTGCTCTTCCTGTTTTGCCTCTCCCACCTTCCACAGCTGTGACATTCCCTCTGGTGCCTCTGGGGTGGACGTGCCACGGGCTGAAGGATTCCTGCACGTGATTTACTTCCTTCTTGCTGTTTCTTGTAAATCTTTCACAGATATTACTCGCTTGCAGGAGGTGATTTTATTGACTTGGCAGCTGGCTTGTTTAAAACTAGATTATTTTTGAAGTTAGGAATGTCTATGACCAATGAAACACTGAGTTTAAAACAACATCAGACTAGATTTAATCAGCTCTGAGGAGAAGAAATCAAAACTACAAATGCATGGAGATTCTTCTCTGACAGATGATGACTGCTCAGACTTTGAGCTTTCATGAAAGATAATGAAGGCGCTGGAGTTCACTTTCATCGTCCCGGGAACGCTTGCCATATTAGTTCCTTAGGGCTGCCATAACAAATTACTGCAGGCTTGGTGGATTAAAACAACAGAACTGTATTCCTCCACGGTTCTGGAGGCCAGAAGTCCAAAATCAAGGTGTTCACAAGGCCATGCTCCCTCTAAAGGCTCTAGAGGTGAATCATTCCTTGTCTCTTTCTGCTTCTGGTGGCTCCAAGTGTTCCTTGGCTTGTGGTAGTGCAACTCCTCTCTGCCTCTGTCTTCCCATGGCTGTCTCTTTGTGTCACTGTTTCTCCTCCTGTCTTCTCTTTTGAGGACATTTGTCATGGATTTAAGGTCTGTCTTGTTACTCTAAGGCGAACTCATCCTTCCCTTTATTATATCTTGCAAAGACCCTTTTTCCAAATAAGGTTATATTCACAGGTTAGAACTTAGGCACACCTTTTGAGGGGGCTACAATTCAACCTGGTTCACTTACCTTCCCTGTTTTTTGGTCCATTCAGATGTAGAGAGGAGCTACAATGTCAGATTACTAGCTTGGCATGGCTAAGACCCAGCGGTTAAAGGACATATTGGGGATAAAATGCGAGTGACTTGACAGAGTAATTTTCAGAGTATATTTTAAAATGTGTTATGTTAGTTGCTCCTCTATTGTTAGGGAAACCTCCATGTGAGGATTACACTGAACATGAGAAGCAAAAGTGTTTTCCGGTCTTTATAATTCAAATCATTCCTGTTAAATGAACATTTTATCAAGATATTCAGTGATTTTTTTCTACTTTTAGCTAGCATCTGGCCCAAATACTAGCTCTCTTCGTTACTTCAGATACCATCTAGAACGTGAGTTATGAAATCTGTACTTTTTTTCACTAGATATCGATCTTAAGAGGAAGTTTGATTTCAGATGAGTAGTAGCATTTTTCCACTTTGATACACATATATCTTATTGCCTGAATATATTTTACAGGATAAGGCTTTCAGAAGTCCAGGGGGTGACAGACATGTCTATGTTGTTTCAACAACTTTATTCCCAGAGCCTAGTAGAGTGCCTGTCAGGTAATGGATACTAAATACTTTTGCTGCATGAATAATGTTCTATAAAGGTCATATTTTCACATGGATTAAATGATGTATTTTGAGTCAAAATATGGCCACTTATTACTGATTATATTCTAATATTGTCTCTCCCTGCCCACCTAATTTTTTCTTCATTTGGGGATCAATAGTGCCATTTTGATCATTTCTTCATATTTAGTTATAACATATGAAGAGTGGTCAGGGAGGATACCCTGACTGTTCAAGGAGATTTTGGAGCACTAAACTTTGAGTGCAGAAGCTTGGATTTACATCCATAATCTCACTAGTTTCTCACACTTGGTATATGACCTTGGGTAAGTATGCATTTTCTCTAATTCTCTGCTTTCTCATCTGTTTATTCATTCAGCAAATATTTATTGATTATCTCTAGAGGCTCAGTGCCGTTCTGAGTGCTGGATGTGAGGCAGTGAACAATACAGACCAGAGTCCTCACCTTCAGAGGTTTCAGCCTAGTGTAGGGAGAGACATTATAATACAAAATAATAAAGTATTAACGTGTATCAGATAAGTGCTATGGGGGAAAAATAGATCTGGAAAGGGATAGAGAACGCTGAGGGTGGGGAAGTAATGCAGTTTTGATTAGGGTGATCAAGGAAGGTGTCACTGAGAAGTGACATTTGATAAAGGTCTGAAGGAGTTGAAGCAGAGAGGCTTGCCTGTATCTGGGGGGAAAGCATTTCAGATGGAGGAAGGAAGAGGTGGAAAGTCCTTGTAGTGGATGCTGTGGTGTGCTGCTCAGATTCCCCCGTCAGTACTGACATGTTCATTCCCTCAGCTGCTGGGAACTCAGCTGAATCCCTCTTTGGAAATTGCTTGCAACTGAAGAAAGCTACCTTCTCCAAGGTCACGTCTCCCTTGCGGCAGACTGCATCTAACCGTATCTAATGACCACTCTGTATGGTGGTATAAAGCCTGGCTCCCTGCCTCAAGGCAAGATTACAGTTCTGGAGGTCAGATGTCTGAAATGGGATTCACTGGGCTAAAAATCAAGGTGTGAGCAGGGCTGCATTCCTTTCTGGAGGCTCTAGGGGAGAATCCATGTCTTTTCCTTTTCCAGCTTTAATGGCTACTCTCATCTGCTTGCTTGCGGCCATCTTCTTTCACCTTCACAGACAGCAACAGTGGGGTCAAGTTCTCCTCCCATCAAATCACTCTGACCTGGCTCTTCTCCATCCCTCTTTCCCACTTTAAGGTCTCATGCAATTACATCGGATCCCCCCAAATAATCCAAATGAATCTCCCTATTCGTTTGAATAACAGCCTTCACTCTGTCTACTACCTTCTTTCCCCTTTGTCATATAAGGTTCTGAGGGTTAGGCTATGGGCATCTTTGTGGGGGGACAGTATTCCGCCAACCGCAGATGGGAACATGAACACTTCATCATAACATGGAAGGGAAGAACCAGCACAGCTGCAGACTGGTAGGTAGATTCCATGTTGGGAACTTGTGGAAGGTTTTCTTGTTTTTGTTTTTTCTGATTAATTCACTCTTCTCAGTGAAGTAAGAAGGAAGGTCAACAGCTGAGAGGTACCAAGGGCTTGAGAAGAGAGAAGAAGTTATGGAAGTCTCCTAAGAGAGTGGGGGATGAGTTTGCCAGGACAACATCATAGTATTGCTAGGTGATACTGAAGGCTCTCATCTCTCCTACCTGCCTCATAGAATTGTCATGAGGGTTGCAATGAATTATGTGTATATATATAATTTTATATATATATATATATGTGTGTGTGCAGATTTTTAAACTCTGACGCACTATATTAATAAAAGTTAATTTCCATTCGTTGCTCATCCTGTGCTAGTTCCCATTCTTTGTATTTGACATGTATGAACTAAATTAATCCTCGCAACAAGACAAGGAAATTGGTATTATTAGTATTGTCATCTCCATGTTACAGATGAAATAAGTGAGGCCTTAAAGGGGTGAACTGCCCAAGGTCCCACAGCTGGGGAAAGGCAGAGATGGGAAATAAACCAGGCACACACTCAGAGATGCCACTGTTCACCACTACTCTCTTCTGCCATTAACTTCATGCATCGCATTCCCAGCCAGATTTTGTGTTCCTTGAGGAGCAAGACCAGTGCCTTCTACTTAAAAGGAAATAGTGTTACTTATTGCATCTAATACAAACAGGCAGTGAATATCTCTGAATGAATTAAGCATGGTGACAATTTAAAAAATAGTTAAAAAACATAAATCTTGACTCAGAGCATCATTTGAGTCCTAGTTTAATCATTTACTAGGAATATTGTGCAGTTTGCAAGTCCAAGCCTCCATTTCTTCACCTGTGAGATGGAGGTAATAATGCGCTCCTCCTATGGAATCTAAAAAAAAAAAAAAAGGTTCTGAAGAACCTAAGGGCAGGACAGGAATAAAGATGCGTACGTAGAGAATGGACTTGAGGACACAGGGAGGGGGAAGGTTAAGCTGGGACGAAGTGAGAGAGTGGCATGCACATATATACGCTACCTAATGTAAAATAGATAGCTAGTGGGAAGCAGCCGCGTAGCACAGGGAGATCATCTCTGTGCTTTGTGACCACCTAGAAGGGTGGGATAGGTTTTGCTGTGAGGACTTGAAATCCTCTAGGCAGGCTTCCCCGTGCCTGTCACAAGAAGGCACAC
Organism: Globicephala melas; assembly: GCF_963455315.2. Taxonomy (NCBI): domain Eukaryota; kingdom Metazoa; phylum Chordata; class Mammalia; order Artiodactyla; family Delphinidae; genus Globicephala; species Globicephala melas. The sequence continues at coordinate 131,224,977 of NC_083316.1, forward strand.
AGTAAGCATGAGTTGCTATTTTGATAAATAATTTTTTTGTTGAGAAGTAGGAAGGATTTCTCATCCTAACCCCAAGTAAAACTCTTCACATATCCTGCATCAGGACTTTGTTGTCGCCAATGCCCCCCAAATTCGGGAGTCTAATCTCCAAAGACCACATGCGTCACCCTTTTCTTCTCTCTGTGCCTCGTTTTCCACAATAGAACTTCCATGAACATAATCTAAGGTCAGCCAAAATACAAGTTCACTACCAACTGTGGAAATCTTACTGTACCACTTAGCTACAGGGAGGTCATGTATGGGTACCTACCTCATTTCTCAATTTAATGTGACATAGCTGAGCACGTTAATTAGCCTTTCACAGTCACCTGTAGTTTTTCTTCCTATTTCTTCATTCACTCGTTTATTTCACTCATATTTATGAGCCAGGCCTTTACCAGGTGCCCTGGGCCAGTGCTGAACTGTCTTCTCTTTCATCCTCTCTTCAGTTCCTTCCCTATGGTTTCTCCAGGTCTTAATCCTGAGTCCGGGCTGGAGAGCACGCTAAATGACATTGTTTAATATGTCCCCGATTTCATACAGCTTATAAAAGAAGGAGTCTGCATACTTAGTTTCCTTGGTGGAATCTTTCTCTTGGAATAATCTTTACTGTCCTAAGACCATCCAGCTTCACGGTTTAGAAAGATTTTATGTTTTGTTTCCTTGCTTTTTGAGCCTATTTTGTTGAGCTGCTTTTGGAGTGACTTTGAGTTGCTAGGATTTAAGTAAATGCTGAATTACATTTTATACTTAAAATCAATGTTTTAGGAGGTATTTTTTAAAAATATGATTTGAAATTGTTAGTAGTACCCGTATTATAGAGATATTTTATATTTTGCATGATGTACCACCCATGTGTCAGACAGTACACCGAACACCATACATATGTACTTATTTGATTCTCACAGCAGCTCCAAGAAAGGTGGATTTATTATCTCACTTGTTTCCATTTGAGGAAACTGAAATGCAGAGGGATTAACTGATCTTCTCAAGGTCACAGACTAGTACTGGGTTTTAGAAGGCTCTCATCTGGGCTTTCAAACTGTGACATTTGACTCCAAAGCCCTCATCCTAACCCCAGAGCTAGAGAGAGAAAAACATATTTTAGTAAACAAACAAACAAAAGTCACCAGTTGTGGATCAGAAACAGAGATTTTGCTGTACTTAGAGTTTCCCAGGGCATAATACAAAAGACTTGACTTCCTGTTTCTCTCCCCTCCCATCCTCTTTTCTATTCTTCCTTTCCCTCATCTATGCTCCCCTTCCCTTCCCTTCCTTCCTTCCCCTTCTCTCTTCTTCTTTTCCTTCTCCTCCTCTTCTTTCTTCCTCCTCCTTCCCTTCTCCCTCCTCTTCTCTCTCCCTCCCTCTCTCCCCTTTTTCCTCCACCTCTCCTTTGTTGCCCTGAGATAACTGATAGTGATAACATCCATTTCCTTCATGAGAAGCCCAGCCCCTGCCAGGGCCCAGGGGAGGCACTTCTAGGAGCTGACAGAATGCTGACTCACATCTGAGTTGCTCACTCGTATCAGAGGTAGAACACCAATATCCTGGCCCTAGCCCAGGACCAAGCCCAGGCCAGGTGTGCTTTGTGACTTTTACCCAGCATGGGGTGGAGAGTTCAGGTCTGCATCTCTCTCCTGGCAGGCTCCAGCTCTATCGTCTCTGAGCACATCCTTGGACAAAAATAGTTAAAAGCCTATATTATCCCCCCATCTCACCCAAAACAATAATTTTCAAGATAGTATAGTTAAAATTCATGTTCCAGAAGAAAATTAAATACAGCTAAAAGGAAAGAGTCCTGATAGAGATGAACCCGTTTTTACCTCGCCAAGCCAAACGCCTAACGTCTAGAAGTACATGTATTATGGGTGTTTTACAGATTTAAGACTTCCACAAGAATTGTCAGTAGGCACTCGCTTTATAATCTGCATATCTAAATGGACTCATACAAGAGATTCCTTACACGACAAAATTATAACTTACGCAAGGCTGCAGCTTCTCTCCCAGGACGCTGAAATAGACACACACAGAACAGCTAGTAGTTTTCAGTTTCTACTCTGAGTCCACTCTGAGTCTGAGTAATGTTATTCCATTACTGTAACCAGAAATTCCACATTTCACTTTGGAGAACTCAAGCATTATGATTATATGATGATGTGATATGGTGATGTGATTATGTGATAATTTTCCTTGACTGATGAATATTTACATTTCTCATTTTAATTCAACTGCAGCTTTAATTTGTACTTTATATGGGAAATAATTTAAAATGTTTCCCTGAAAACCAAGTATGAATCACTACAGACATCCAGGTAAGCAGTTGTTCCCTTTGGCATTTAATGGGCTGACAATTGAACATTGCAGCCAACAAATAAACATTGTGGGTATTCGTTGCTAAAGACTAGTGAAGATTAAAAATCCAATTAGCCTTGTTATCTGTTGCTCACCTGCTATCACCTGGCAAGGTTTAATCTCCACTGGACAGAAATTAAGACCAAGAGTTATCAGTTACTTCAGAAAGTAGGAAAGTAAGGCACTTATTAGACCAAGTGTGGGATGTTTTTGTTTTCGGTTTTTTGTCTGTTGCAGAATAATTTGTTAAATCCTTATTTAATCCAAGCCTTTATAGAATAATGCAGATGCTCGATGAAAAGAGGAATGTTTTTTAAACACACGAAAGCAGAATGGGATTTGGTATGGTAGAGACTTTCTGCACGTTTCTTAAGAAGAAAAACTCATGGAGTTGTTTGACAGGTTGATAGACGGCGTTAAGCAAATAGTTATGGTCTGAAGACTTTCTAAATAATAATCATCATCGTAACTACAAATAATTGTTAAGTGCTTACTATGTGTCAAATGCTTTATTGCATTTAATCACTGTAATATCTAATGAGGTGGGAACTATTAGAATCCCTGTATTACAGATGAGAAAACTGAGGCTTTGAGAGGTGACATGATGTGTACCTGGTCCCGTAGCAATCAGGGGTAGAGTCAGAATTTAAACTCGTCTGTCTAAGAGCTTATGTTCTTAATCACTATATTTGAATGATTATAAACCCCTGATGCCTTACTGAACGTAGGAAAATTGTCCTATCAGGTGTCTGTGAGAACTTTTCACGCGTCTGTTTATCTTTGGAAATGGTTCTGAGTCATTCCCTCCAGAGCCCTCACCTTAATTACTGGTCTCTGGTGTATGGGGGCTTTGGCATGCAAATGGCACCGACAGGACTCTTCCACGGCAGTGACAGGACTCTTCCTGTCCCTCCGCTCAACTGGATCGTAGTAAGGACTCCCAGTACCCTCTAGACACTGTTCCAGCAGTTTCTTTGCAGCTCCTGGGCCTCCTAGGAGCCCTGTGAACTTGCACGCTAGGGAGCTTTCCAAGGTAGGATCAAGAGGATGTACGGTAGCAGCAGAAGGCCATGGGTTGTGCTTCATTTGAGTGTGGCAAGACTGAAATAAAAAAGTGCCCGGAACCATTTAGAGAAATTAGGGGGGGCAAAGGCATGGGTCACCACCTGTGGGCCTCTTTCACAGTTGGTAGAATGGTAGAATAGGTGCTTGATTGGGCTTGGCCTGTGTGCGCAGAACACAGGACTAAGTGGCCTGGGAAGACACAAAGGGAGTAGAAAATCTGGGCCCTGCTGCAGCTCTTTTAAGAGAACTGGTTCCTGATGAAACCACCAGCCCTTAAATATTGAAATCTTAATGCTGTCTTTTTAAAATAGTCACCTGAGTGATACATGCACTAATTTCAGCAGTGCTGCCAATGCTCATTTGCAAAGAGCCCTTTGAAAAATTACTTTCAGAATGATTTTGAGGCACATGGGAGAACCTGACTCCAGAGCAGGCCAGAGTTTTATTACTCAGTTTAGTCACCTGCCGGCTCTTGGCCGTGCACTAATTTGAACTGTTTCCGATAATCAATGCTGACGTTCAAGGACAAAGCTTTTCTGTCATCGTGGGTATTGAAAAAAGTACGTTACGCAGCATTAAGGCAATTCCTAAGCTTGTCTTTTTATCCTCCATAGTGACCAGCTTATCAGCCTGCTCATCGTGGATGTTCAACAAAAATTTATTGACTTTAATTGAAAAGGAAAACAAACAAACAAACAAAAGTTCCACACACTGGCAGTATTGCTGGAATAATATAGCATCTTAAGGCACATACTCTCCATCAACAAGCTTTGAAATTGATATTCATAATTTTATTAAATCAATTATTTGATATCTCCCTGAAACACTTATCTAGTTATAACTGTGTCTGATTGAAATGAGTCGAAAAGTCATTAAATCTGCCATACCATGTATCAGTTTCCCTGAGTTTCTTTGTTTTGCTTGGGAGTTGCCCTCTTGGCTCACAAAATGATCTAGAAGAATAACGGTGGTGATGACATTTCTTGAGTGCTAACTCCATTTTAAACGTTCTAATTATATTTCGTGTGTTGTCTTATTTAATCCTCACACCCTCCCCGTAAGAAAAAAAACATCATTATTCTTATATTTCCATCCTGGAGGTGAGAAAACTGAGACTCAGGGAATCACAAAATTCTGTGATTGATAAAGGTGACTCGTTACTCAGGAAGAGCCCCAGCCTTCTTTATTCTCCTTTCCGCTCTTGCAGTGATATATTCAGTAGGTGCTCTGTTAAAATATAAAAGTTTAGTGTTTTGTTGTATTTTTCACAACTGATTCATCTTTTTCATATTAAATGAAAGTGATCCGAAGAAGTCAGAAAACTAAAAATCACCTGAAATCAAAGCACCAAAAAATTGATGCTTTGGTGCATGTCATTGCAGATATTCAGATTTTGTTCCTATTTCATAGCCCCATGGCACTCATTGCACTTGAACTCATTTCCATGGAGGCTTTTTGTGAAGATACCGGCACGTATGAATGACTACTTTCTTTTACAGTCACTTAATGCTGTAGTCAGAGTAAATCCCTCTACGTACATACTAGATCTGTTTTGCTTTTCTGTGATTTTATGACCAGGGTGGTGTTTTCCCTTAAGACAGTTGGGTATTTCCTTTTGGCTTAAACATCCTTCATCATTTTCCTTTCTGCCATGAAGGTAGGAAGGGAAGGAAAGAAGAGAAACACATTTTTCATGGGTATCTATGATGGGCTATCTTTTGTGTTCAGCACTGAATATAGATTTGCTAATTTCATCTATAAACACTGTATTAAAGTTCCTTGTTGCATAGATAAGGATGCTGGGCCTCTAAGAAGGGACTAGGAATGCACAGCCAGTCTGTGACAGAGCTAGGATTGGACTCCAAAATTATGACTCCAAAGGCCATGCAGTTCCCCTGTATCATGTGACCAGAACTCCTGCATCTCTACTGATGGGCCAGCAGCTGGTATATCTGCCCAGCTCTGCTAAGGAAAGGTCATTCAACTCCTGCCTATGCTTAACTTACCCCAGCTACTCACACAGATGAATGTCAGTGTAGATTCAGCGTTCCTTCTGAGCCCTGGGACAACCAACCCTGGAGCATAGTAGCGACCCTCTCTGTCCAAACAGGGAGATTCTTGAATTGTTCATGGCTGCCTGAGTGCAAGATGGTAAAGAAGGTTAAAGGCAAATTTCAGAGCATGGGGTCAGAATCCCCAGTGGTTACTTTAACAATATTCAGACAGTCTATGCAGTCTTGTCCTATACAAAAGAAGTTGAGTGTAGTGATCCTAAATATTTTCCCTGGTGTCTGTGAACCTGAGGCTACATCTTGTTGCAGAATCCTTTCCTTTGTTTTAAGTAGACTTTCACGGTACATGATGCTGTACCGATGTTTCAGAGCTCTCTCCTCTGATGCATCCTATCCCTCAGTCTACTTCATCAGTAGCAGAGGCATCTGCTTCATGACCTTGGTCCCCTCCCAGAAGAAGAGGAAGCTCCCCTGCTAGGGATGGTTTTCACCTCCATGTCCGTCATAGCTCAGATCCTGCCTGCAGTTAATGATGCACAATTGATAAATTTCTAGCCATTAAAATAGAGAAGTTCTTTCTTATATCTCACTGCGATTCTTTCTGTTGCTACATCTCTCGGCTAATTTTAATAAATATGGGTAGGAGGACTGGAAGAAAATGGAATTTCCCTGCCTAGTGCTCTCTTCCTGAAATTATAGTTTTGCTTCTTTGAGTTAAACCACTTTTTAAATCACGGGTAAATGTTTGCAAATCTGCTCAACCTTTTAAAACAGCACACGCTCACTTAAAACACAAACCTCGAGAAACTTCTTGATGAAAAGAGAAGTATCTGGACGTCTTGCATTGTATATACTCTTATCAAATCCAAATCGAACCGCCACCCTTTTAATAAATGCCCACCGGGGCTTCCCTGGTGGCGCAGTGGTGGAGAGTCCGCCTGCCGATGCAGGGGACGCGGGTTCGTGTCCCGGTCCGGGAAGATCCCACATGCCGCGGAGCGGCTGGGCCCGTGAGCCATGGCCGCTGAGCCTGCGCGTCCGGAGCCTGTGCTCCGCAACGGGAGAGGCCACAACAGTGAGAGGCCCGCGTACCGCAAAAAAATAAAAAATAAAAAAAAAAAATAAATGCCCACCCAGACATTGTGAGTTCACACCAACTTGACTTTAGCATCTTGAACGTCAACATGTATTCCAATCTCAGACCTACAGAGAAGGCAAATTTTGGTATCAAGCTCTGGGATCAGGTTCTGTGTCTTCCCTTGCCACTTGTGAAACTTTGGGCAAGTCCCTTGGCTTTATCTGAGTCTCAGTGTCCTCAACTGTAAATTGAGGGTAATCATACCCTTTCTTACGATTACAAGAGATTAGTAAGGCACTGTGCGGGGTAGCGCTTTACAAACACTAGCCAGAAGTCAGAAGTTTTCATGACAGCATTTTGAAAACATTCCCTTCAGCCACATCAGCAAGTTGCAGAACACCGTGGGATGCATCTAGGTGTGGATCACTGCCACGGTTTGAATCGCCTGCTTAGCCTCTTACAGGCTGTGTGACTTTGGGTGAGTATGAAACCTCTCTGGGCTTCATTTCTCTCATTTTTAAAATGGGAGTGACAGTAGTGGTCCTAAATTCTTGGAGTTGTTTTAGAGAATTCACTGACGTTGGTTAGCACAAGGGTACCTGCTCACTCAGTATTACTATTAATACTGCTTTGCTTCGGGTAGCAGACAGTCACCAAATGTTCATTAACCTCTTAAGGTTTCATTCCACCCATCAGATTTTAACCAGCTGTTGCTATTAGCTGCCTTGTGTTTTATTTATAGTTCTTTTACAAAGGATAGTTTAGTTTTCTAAATATGTACATATGTATACATACAAACACACACATATATTTTGTGCAGCTCCTTCTTTATTGTCTTGCATAGTGGAGATGTGTTGTGATAATTGGTGAGGTTTTTTTTTTTTTCCGGAGCGCTTCTTCTAGAATCCTTCTTTGTTTCACTCTTGTAGTTGAGAGAGTTTAATAATTCCATGCTAGCCTCAGCGCCTCGTGGATGTCAAGCTGCCCGGGGAACCGAAGCTGAGTTATCCCTTGGCTGTGATGAGTGTCTCTGTCCGTTTAAGGTCCATTTATCGCCTTGAGCTCTCAGCTTAGCGAGAGAAGAGTTGTTACACTTGGAGGGAAGTTTCCTGTGTCATAAGCGGAGGTAGAGGAGCATGTGTGAAACCAGCTGCCATGGAATTGAATTACGGGTGTATTCTTGCAGCCTTAAATGGCTCCATTTTACCATGGGCCTCTCTATTTGTTTGGAACAAATAACTGCAATTTACTAGGATGCTAAAAGATGACGGTGTAAGCAGTCAGAGGTGGTTTAAGGTTTCCATAATGATGGAAAATTACTCCTATCCATTTCAAGTACAGTTGCTCTCCCCAGCCACCACATTTAACTGTGAAGAGAGGAAATACCTCACTTTTTAATACTCTTCTCTCGGCACAATGCTCTTTAAAGGCGCTCCATGTTCCTTTAAGGCTCTTAACCACACACCAAATCACTTTTATTTATTAACCTCTGGAATATGTTCAGTAATGACTTCTGAGGCGGCCAGGAGTGAATGGACAATTTGCTTTCACTGCCTTGATCTCCTTAACCCATTTCCTCTTAATTTGGTGGAGATGGTGTGGAGCTTCTGGAAATAGGAGTCACAGAGATCCTTTAAGGAGGAAAGCTCCCAGACACCTTGTTTCTTCCTTATAAATGAACATTGTTGGAAGTGATTTCTGTGTCTCACCTTCTTCCTTCAATGTATTGTAGCTTTCCAAGGAGCATTCTTGTTTTCTTTTCAAGAAGGAATGTAAATAATTATAAAGTTTTTTGGTTTTTTTCCCCTGGGACTATTCACAAACAGATAAGCTGCTTCAGCCTGTGGTTGGGATGCGATGGTGGTGGTGGTGGTCGCCGTTTTTATGTGAAACAGGGGTTAAAGTGATCATCATTTTGTCAGAGCCAAGCCAAGGTAGCGTAGGATCAAAATGTGTATTTTCGGGCTTCCCTGGTGGCGCAGTGGTTGAGAGTCCGCCTGCCGATGCAGGGGACACGGGTTCGTGCCCCGGTCCGGGAAGATCCCACATGCCACGGAGAGGCTGGGCCCGTGAGCCATGGCCGCTGAGCCTGCGCGTCCAGAGCCTGTGCTCCGCAACGGGAGAGGCCACAACAGTGAGAGGCCCGCATACCGCAAAAAAAAAAAAAAAAGAAAAAGTGTATTTTCTGTGGATGTTCTAAATTTAAAAAGAAATTGCTTAGTTTCCTAAATGATAACTTTCTAATATTTGAGACATTTCTCATGAAAGGAAACTTGGAATTAGGTGGGAGATTTGCTTATATGTTGCACATGGCACATTGGTAGTTTCAGGCTCCACTCCTCATAGTTATGGTTTTAGTCATTTTTTACTATACAAATATAAATTAATAATTTTGGGGGGTAAAATGCCTATAATGAACAGAGGAATTTTACACTTCCATCCCCACCCTTCAACCTATTCCTTACCCCATTAACACTAGTTAGGTGTGTGTGTCTTGCAGATGTTTTGGCATGAATGCACACGTATAAATTGGGGCAGAGAACAATATATATGTTTTGCTTTGTGATTATTTTAAGTAAATGGGATCATATTTTATTATTATTTCTGTGGTTTTTGCTTTATTTTTCACTTAACACTCTACTGTGTAGATTGTCCACATCAATACACGTAGATCTAGGTCATTCTTTTTAAGTGCTGATTGGCATTCCATGATAATGGATGTACTACAACTTATTTAACGTATTGATGGACATTCAAATTGCACTATTTAGCTTTTACGAAAAAGCTGTAGCTGTGCACATCTGTGTCTAATGTCTTTTTATGCATACATGTGCTAGATCTCAGGATAGACATCTAGTTTTTATTGCAACCTTACATTATTAGAACCTCTTGACTGGTCATCCTAATGATGGACTGAAGATGGTTTATGTAGAGACTGCTAACTGATACAGATTTGCAAGAGCGTGTGAATTTCGGCCCATGGAGTTGTGTTGGGCAAAATTGATAAACCAGAATTAAAACCTAATGGTGATGTGTGTTTGTTTGCCTGTAAGAAACCCCGCAGAGGTGAACATGCATACTTCAAGATGGTGTTTTGCTGAAAGCCTCCTTTCGGTTTTAAGGTTCGTTGGATTCGCTGTCAAAATAACCACTCGTTTCACACAAATAAACAGCTTTAATCAATTCTTTAATGAAAGGTGATTTAACTTAATTTTAATATATAGTCATTAGAAGGAAAGGCATAAGAATATTAGAGAAACAAAACAGGGTATACATCACCAAATTGGGCTGACACCTACTTCCAGATCCAGACAGCAGCTGGGAAGTCCTGAGTGACAGCACTCTGGAGCCCCAGTTGGGAAGGGTCCCAGGCGGTGCGTCCATCCCACGGGTGAGACTTCAGGTTGGAGTTCTGGCTTCCGTTTATAATTCCAGGCCGTAAAAGGATATCATCAGTCTGCGTGCCGAAATGCAGCTCTGGATTTATTTTAACAATGCTGTTGGTTTCACCATGTGGGTCACAAGATTTTCCAGACCCTGGGGGACCGGCCAGGTCCCCAGGGCTCAAGAAATTCCAAGACCCACTCCCTTTCTGATCATAAGTGCTACTTCACTTGCTAGCAGCAATTGTTAGGTGTGCAAGCAGGTACGCCGTCCAGGCAGAGTCACAGGTCAGTCAGAGGCCTGCTTCTGTCTCTGAAGCCTGAACAAGATTAGTTTATTAATTTTCCCAACAGATGGAGAGGACTGTGAATTTTTTTTTTTTAAGTAAATTAAAGAATTCATGGTAATCAACTTTTGGATCATCTCCCATAAAAGTGAAAATGAATGTGTTCAAGAATGGCCAAGGGCTATTGAGTTTGGATTGTTTCGCTGTACTGTGCAGAAGACATGTGGGGTGAGGATAGCACACATGATGTATGGGATGATATTTGGAGTCAGACCAGCCTGGGTTTGAACCCTGGGCTTCTGACATAGGAGCCTTTGAGATCTCCGGTAGTGGGCTGTTCCTAAGCTTCCTTACAGCAGGGTTGACCATAACATATCTCTTGGAGTGGTCATGAGGATGAAAGGAGCTAGTGTGTGTGAGATGTCTAGGTCAGCACCTGCCACCCAGTGGTCCATCAAGAGTGTATTGTTCAGAAAGTATTATTACTCTCAGCAGTATCATTCAATATCTTTATGACCACCAAGTTTACTTATAATCTCACGAAGCCTGCTATTTGCTCCATAAAAGGGGAAGCCAAATATGATAATCTCAAAGGTCCTTTGCAGTATTTTCATTTCAACAAGTGGTTCTTCCTTTTGAAAAATGAAAGTTTGTGCATTGTCTTTGTAAGCCTTTTAGTTAACAAGACACACGCGCACACACACATATACAGTATATAGATTTGGTGGACAGCACCACAGGACACAGACTCTTCCAAGGCAGAGCCTCAAAACAGTCGAGGAGTGTCAGTCCCAATCTAGAGCAATGCAGGTGTGAAAGATCTCCTTTACCTAAGACAAGAGTTGATCCACAGAAAGAGCCTTCCCGTTCTGCTCTCCTAGACTTCACTGCATTCTGTCCATCCCCTGACTTATCCTCTGTCAGGATGAACACGTTATTCCATGATACGGATGTACCACAATTTATTTAGCACATCTGTGGACATTTAAATTGCGTTATTTTGCTTTTACAGAAGATGTGTTGCTGTGAACATCTGTGTACATGTCTTTATATACATGTGTGTGCTACATCTCCAAGGTAGATGGAATGACCTCTTGCCCTCAGGCTCTGTCTCTCCCAGTGGGTGTTGCTTGTGCAATAACCATTACTCACTATTTAGCTGTTTTAACAACAGCTAAACCACTGTCATTTATTAAGGCATTTATATGCTAAACATTTTACATACATTAATTTGTTCATTCAGTAGTTGATAAATATTTATTGAATATGATTTATGTGCTAAACACTATTCTAAGTGCTGGAGTAACAGCAATAAACTCAGTTTCTGGTCTCATGGAAGATTCATTTTAGTGGAGAGTCTCAGACAACAAGTAGAGAAACAAAAACTGATATTTTTTTTCTTCATACAAATTTGTATGAAGAAAAATAAAGCAGATAATGATGAGAGATGCTAATTACATAGAGTTTTCAGCTAGAGCCTCTCTGAGGACTATTGCTTGAGCAATGATTTGAATATGTGTGAATATATCACAGATTTTATCATATATGTTTACACAGATGTTGTGTATGTGTGTGTATATCACTGCAATGTAATCATTACTCTCCCCATTTTACAGATGTGTAAACTGACACTAAGTATGCATTAAAATGGTTTAGTATGCATTAGAAATGCTTTTCAGTAGCAAGTAACAGAACAGCCATCTAACAGTCACCTAAACAAATAGATGATTTTTTTCTAAAGTGAGAAGAACTCTGGGGAAGTCGGCAGCTCCTCACTCTGATTAAGCAACTAGGTGATGTTAACGCACTCATCTCTGTGATATTCTCAGCCTTCTCCTCTTAGACTTGGCATGGCTTCTGCAGGAGGCATGTCTGCATTCCAGGTAGGAGCAAGGAAGGAGGAGAGGCACCTGTTCCATCCCATCTATCTCTTATCAGGGAAGAAAATAGCCTCGACAGATTGCCTCTGTAGTCTTGTTGGGAAGATCAGTGTCCCCTGGCCATGCCTTTCTGTGAGGAAGACTGAGGAAGTGGGTATTTAGTTTTTGCCTTTTCTGTAGAGGAAGAAAGTAAGGGAGAAAGTGGACATGAGTGTTGGCTTGCTGTTGGCTTTGCCATGAGTTACGAACCCAACAGCCCATGTAAGCTGGGTCTATCTGGCAGCAAAGTTCTACTCTTCTAGTCTGTCTTTAGCGGATTCGTTTTGGATAGTTGTCGTCTCTTACAGGATCTGGAGGAGGTGACTAATGTCAGGACAGCTCCTACTAAAATTATAGCACCCCAACATGGGAGGTTACAACAAAGTTTTGAATGAGGTATGACTAATATGGGTAATATCACTCTCTGCTCTTTTAAGTTTAATGCCCAGACATTGGAATTTTTCTGGCCCATCTTTTCCTCTGATCAACCTATTGTTTCATAAGAGTTTGCCTATGATTGATGGATGATGTTGCAAATCCGGAGACCACAAGCATGCTTGCAGATGCAATTTAGATACTGGGTCACAGGGACAATACTAAAGTAAGTGATGTATCTTTTGAAGAAACACTCATATAGTATTACTTGGGAGTTGTCCATAGTTAAAGAATTCATCATACCCATTGAGTGTCCTTCAATTTACAGCTGTTTTTACCTATACGGACTCATTGGCTTTACACCGCTATCCTAAGAAGTGATGCAGGAATCATTATTGCCCTCTTATATGGCTAAACTGACACCTAGAAGAAATGAAATGACTTAAAATATTAAAATAAACATAATGTTTTCTCATCAGGTGTTCCTCAGTCTTACAGAAAAAACCCACTCTGTTAAAGTAGATTCAATTAAACCCCTTCAAACAGATGACTGCCTTGAATTCTGAACTGTCATTAGTTAGATACAGAATGATCATTCCTAGAATACACGTCTATTCACTTGCTCTAGTATATTCTAGAAGCCTTTCAAAGTGAAATGATTAAATCATCAAATCTTTAAAAAATATTTTCTGGCCATTTTCTAACTGAAGGAGAGAATAATACATGCTAATTGTCAAAGGGACAAACAATATGAAATGTTTACACTACACAGTGAAATTTTTCTTTAGTCACAACTTTATCTTTAAGATAAACACCATTAGCAGATTAGTTTATATCCTTTCAGACATTTTTCAATAACCATTTGCAGTGGTTATTATTTTGTAATAATTATTATTATCACTACTAATGGAATATAATAGTGTTTTACTTTTGTTGCCTAAACTATATTATGAACAGTATATTATGGTCTTTCCATACCAGTGTATCTACATCTACCTAATTATTTTTAATGGCTACATAGTAGTTTATTTAAGGATGAATTATGATTATTGCATCCCATCCTAAATGGCTAATAGTAGCCATTTCGTTTTTTCCCCAAATTTTAATATCCTATTAAGCATTATTGAAAATATATATGTATCTTTAAGCAGATATCTAGTATTTTCATAGCAAAACTACCCAGAAATGATGTTGATTTGTTAGAAGGTAGGTGTGTTTAAGATTTTGTAGATATTACAAAATTACCCTCCACAGTAGTGTAAAAGGTGCCTATTTCCCTACATTCTTACCAGCACAAGGTATTGTGCATTTTTAGTCATTGTTAATCTGAAAGTTAAAACAATTACATGTCTGTTTTACTTTTCATTTATTTTGCATTTCCTTAATTAACGGTGATCTCAATTATATTTTCACATGATTGTTTGTCACTAATGCTTTTGTCATTACATCTTTGTGCTCTTTGATCATTTTTTAATTCGGTTGTTTTGTTTTTTGATGAAATTCTTTAGATTTTATAAATATTTACCCTATTTATGTTACATATGTTGTCAATCCTTTTTCCCTCACTCTTAACTTGTGTTTATGGTATCTTTTGCCATACCAATTTAAACTGTTTTATATATTCAAATATGTCAGTCTTCTTTCTTAGTTTATGAACTTATTGCAATGAAAAGTCAGAAACTGATTATACAGTAGTTCAAGTTGGAAATCCACTCAGGGTGGAGCTTTGGCAATATGGGAGTTCTCGGACTTGAGTAGTTATCATTCTTTTTTTTTAATATAAATTTATGTATTTGTTTGTTTATTTATTTATTTATTTTGGGCTGCGTTGGGTCTTTGTTGCTGCACGTGGGCTTTCTCTACTTGTGGCGAGTGGGGGCTTCTCTTGTTGCGGAGCACGGGCTCTAGGCACACGGGCTTCAGTAGTTGTGGCTCGCGGGCTCAGTAGTTGTGGCTCGTGGGCTCTAGAGTGCAGGCTCAGTAGTTGTGGCACACGGGCTTAGTTGCTCTGCAGCATGTGGGATCTTCCCAGACCAGGGCTCAAATCTGTGTCCCCTGCTCTGGCAGGCTGATTCTCAACCACTGCACCAGCAGGGAAGTCCCAGAGTAATTATCATTCTATGGGTGATATTTACCCACACCCATTTTTAGTGTAGTCCAAACCAGAATTTAATAACCCATAGCATATTTGCACAGACTTTCTCATTTTCTAACCATTTAACATTAGCTCTGAAAGATGAATGACTCATTTTTTAATACAGTCCCCTTTGAATTTAGCTCTACTCTGAGAAGGGGAGAGTCAGGGGCTCAGTTACAAAAGAACAGGAGTAACTTAAATTCTTAGAAAGTTTCATGCTTTTGTTTTGCTCCAGTGTTCTCTCTAATGTATGAAATTGTAGGCTCAACCCAAACTTGTAAATGGTGATGGGTTTTCCAAATGAAAGTGATCTGAATAAAAATGATCAGGTGAGAGAAGAAAGAAAAGCCACGGTATTTGGCCATTCGACTAAATCTGCAACTTAGTGAGACAGTATGAATATAAATGACACATGGAAGAAAATGTGCAGAATCTGTACCTGAGTATTCTCTGGTTATGAGTGTGGAGTTTGAAATCTGGCCAGCCTGGCCTTGAATTCTGACTTCTCCACTTAATAATTATGTGAGACCAGTTGCTTAACTTTTCAAAGCCTTAGTTTTCTTACCTATAAGAGAGGGGGGTAGTGCCTGCAACTGCCGTTACCTAAAGATCACTTATTTTCTCATTTCTGACGTTCATTTCACTGTTGATTCTGAAGTGTGGGTGATCTGTTTTAACGTCAGTACACTCTGGCCCCAGGTGCGGGCACTATTTAAAAATCATAGCAGATGAAAGTGAGGGAGGTGAATAAAAACTGAGTAAAACTGCCATTAATTTGACGTTTTATAAGCAAGTTCTCTCTGGCAGTCAATTCACGCTGTCTGTTAAAGTAGCCCAACTTTTCATTTTTATTTTATTTTTTACATCTCAGTCTTTCATGACTTAAAACTGGTGACATCTGAATATTTCTCAAGCAGTTACTACATATTTATGGAGAACAGTTAACCTGTGGAAAAGTCGAGAGAGAGAAATCATAAAATTTTAGAGCTGAGGGATTTCGGGCTCACGTATAGTGGAGGAAATTGAGACTTAGGCAAGTTTTGTTACTTGCCCAGCAACAAATATTAGTCATCATGATAAAAAGCAACCACTACAAAATTGTAATGCAGCAATGTGGGTCTTGGGCTGGTTCTGTTGTATCCCGTGTAAGGGTGAGGTACGGGTACAAGGTGACTTTCTCATCCTCACATCCGCCTTCTCCAGGGTGTCAAGGGCCATCTAGATGTCCAGGAAGGCTGTTTTCCCAGGTCATGAAACATGAGGTATCCATCAGTGTCCAGGGCATGGATAGGTGTGACTCTCCCTGGACAGATAGCAGCACTGAGAATGTTGTCGAACCCAGTTCGTGTGCCAAACAGACTGACACGTCATAGTTTGGAGCAGAGAAAGGCTTATTGCAAGGAGAATGGGGCTGTTCGTGTTCAAAAGACCTGAACTCCTCGATGGTCTTCCAGGAAGAGTTTTCATAGGCAACCTTTGGGGGTAGGGCTGCAGGGTGTAAGACCTTCCTCTGATGGTTGGCGGGAAGGTAACTGGGTGGTGTCTCAGGAATCTCAGTCATCAGCCTTCTGGTTCCAACCAGTCTGGGGTCCACTGCTTGTGCTCAGCCTGGAGTTACCATCCCCCACCTGGGCTGGGGTGTTAGTTCCTGCAGAATAGCTCAGAGATACGTATGCACATCCCCCGAGGAGGAACCAGGCCCAGGCCCACGTCACCGCACTCTTGTTTCTTTCTGTATTCCCTCACCCCCCTAATTAGTAACTGTTTGAATCTGCCCTTTGCAAGTCACGGAAGGTCTGGGAGGCTGAAACCTTGTTCCTACAAACAAGAAATGGGGAACACAGAAAGGCTTTAGTACTTGGGAGGGCCCCTCAGGGTCCTGCTAGGTTTCAAGTGCACAGTGTGCTGGTGGTAGGTGTGGAGTTCCCTGATGGACAGAGCCTGCAGGTCAGCTATTGGCAGCCTCAGTGGGATGATAAGCACTGTTCATGTAAACACAGTAAATGGGGTGTAGGAGCTTGCCTCATTCCCAGGGATGTGGAAGATGGATAGTGGACCCTGACGCGATGCCCCACAGAAGATGAGGTGGCCTTGTCTGCCTTTGACGGGCCCTCCAGGTCTGACCCTCGTCTCAGGGACCCCTCTGACCTCTGATCCTCTTGGCAGCACTCTTTTTTTTTTTTTTTTTGCGGTGCGCGGGCCTCTCACTGTTGTGGCCTCTCCCGTTGCGGAGCACAGGCTCCGGACGCGCAGGCTCAGCGGCCATGGCTCACGGGCCCAGGCGCTGCGCGGCACGTGGGATCTTCCCGGACGGGGGCACGAGCCCGTGTCCCCTGCATCGGCAGGTGGACTCTCAACCAGTGCGCCACCAGGGAAGCCCTCTTTGCAGCACTCTTATCCCTCCTTTTCCCCTCAGCCCAGGACATTTGCTCTAGACCAGGTATAAAAACTTTCCACCATCACATCTTTCCCCCAAATCTATTCTGTTTGCCAGTGAGGCCACGTTTATTCCCCGAGGCTGGTAATTAGCTCTTCTGCATCATCTGTCCTGGAGGATATGACTGCAGAGGGCCTCTCTGACGAGTGAAGAGCAGCTGAGAGAGAAGGAAACCCTTAGAACAAAACCAAAAACATGCCTGTTATATTTCAACAATATTATCCTGCCCTTGTCCACATGGATATCACCATCAGCACCATCACCACGGCCACCATCAAGCAAGTACATTTATTGACGGCTTATTGGGAAACTGCCAGCACACATCATAAATATATCATGTTATTTTATTGCACAGATTCCTTATAGTGTTAGTCCTATTATTTTCTCCATTTTGTAAGTGAGAAAACTGAGTCTCATAGGGACTAAATAATTGCCTAACACTGTGGTTCTCAACCAAGTGCTATTTTGTCCCTAGGGGACATTTGGCAATGTCTGGAGACATTTTTGTTTTCTTAAAATTTATTTATTATTTCTTTATTGGCTGCCTTGGGTCTTTGTTGCTGTGCGCGAGCTCTCTCTAGTTGCGGGAGCAGGGGCTGCTCTTCCTTGCGGTGCACGGGCTTCTTATGGCGGTGACTTCTCTTGTTGTGGAGCACGGGCTCTAGGCGTGTGGGCTTTGGTAGTTGTGGTGCATGGGCTCAGTAGTTGTGGCTCGCGGGCTCTAGAGCGCAGGCTCAGTCGTTGTGGCGCACGGGCTTAGTTGCTCCGTGCGCGGCATGTGGGATCTTCCCGGACCAGAGCTCGAACCCGTGTCCCCTGCATTGGCAGGCGGATCCTTAACCATTGCGCCACTGGGGAAGCCCCTGAGACATTTTTGATCGTCATGCACAGGAGGCTACACATCCTACAATGTACATGTAGCCCCCACAACAAAGAATCTTCTGGACCAAAATGTCAGTAATGCCCAGGTTAAGAAATTTTGCTGTGACATGATACATTAGCAAGTTGAAGAGCATTTTATCATGAATGGGTATTGAATATGTGTCAAACGCTTGTAATATATTCAGGTAATTGTGTTATTTCCTTATTAATCTGTGTTACAATAAATTCTAGCAATAGATTTTCAAATGTTAAAACCATTCTTTCTTCCTGGGAAAAAAATCTGCTTAGCCCCAGTAGGATACCATTTATATGAAAATTTTAAGCATACCAAACAATACTATATATTATGATGAACATATACATATGTTGTAAAAGTATTTTAAGAACCTGTAGGAGAGAGATACACACCAATTTCAGAATAACGGTTACTTCCGTGAAGGGAAGAAATGGAAGTCCATGGAGAGAGTTCTTTAACAGGGTCTCACACCACTTTATTTCTTTAAAGGTAGGTGTGATGCATAATGCAAACATTTGTTAAATTTGAGAGTGTGTACGGGGTGCCTGATACATTATTTTCCATCGTTTTGGACATTTGAAAAAGTTTAGATTTGGAAAAAGAAATAAAAAAACAAACATAGGCCTAAAGAGAAATTTTAAAATTTCTTTTATTAATTATCAATACAAAGAAAATAGAGCTAAAATGATATAATGGCTAAATAGTACATAGCTAAAATTCCAGATCTGGGATTCAGAGTGAGGTATAACTGTTTCTAGAGCCCAGGCTCTTAACTAACACACCTTGTTACTTCTTCCACACGAGCCAAGGCAGGAAGAGGTAATAGTGACGGGAGCTTATGGGGTGCCAGACGCTGACCTCAGCAGCTGACGTGTATTAACTCATTTACCCTTCCCAGTGATGCCAGGCAGTAATTACTCTCATTTTCTTCGTGTTGTAGATGAAGGCATTGAGGGGTATGCAGAGCGCCTGTCATTTGGAATCTGTTCTCTTAGTGTCTGCCCCTCCTCCCCAGAGGAGAGACCATGAATGAGGGTTCACAAGGGAAAAGCAACGCGTCCATTCCCTGGGCATCACCCTTGACACCACCTTCTTCCTCATCCCATATTTTCATCAATTACCAAATTTTCCTAAATCCCCAAACTGCACGCTTCTTCCCACCTCCACTGCCCGCCGCTGTCCTCTCAGTTACTCTTGTCTTCCACCTGCCATAGCCTCTTGAAAGCTCTCCCTGCTGCCCCTACTTTCATCTTCTACATCTGAGCAGAGGGATTGACATGCAGATTGCATCCCATAAATCCCCTTCCCAGGGCTTCACATGGTTCTTAAAATAAGAAGAGAATCTTTAGTGTAAAGATCAGGCATGATCTAGGGTATCAGCCTCCTTTCTTACCAGTCTCTCCTTAGCTTTCCAGCCACTTGGTCCAGCACCTTTGCACCTGGGGTGTTGGCACACACTGCTTCCTGTGCAGGGAAAACCTTAGCATCACCCCAACCCCACGTTCACCCACCTCTCACACTCCTAGCCAAGTTGTTGACTCCTGCCCGCTGTGGAGTGTTTACATCAAATATTACTCCCCCAGAGACTTTCCTGTCTCTTCTATACTTAGGTAGATCCACTGCTGTATACCCCTCATAGAACTCCATAATCACTCTTTTTTTTGAATTGAAGTATAGTTGATTTACAATATTATGTTAATTTGGGGTATACAGCATAGTGAGTCAGTGTTTCTGCAGATTGTACTCCATTATAGGTTATTACAAGATAATGGGTCTAATTCCCTGTGCCATACACTATATCCATGTTGCTTATATCTTTTATACATAGTAGTTTGTATCTGTTAATCCCATACCCCTAACTTGTCCCTCTCTCCCTCTGTCCCACTTCTCTCTCCCTGTTGGTAACCACAGGTTTGTTTTCTATATCTGTGAGTCTGTTTCTGTTTTGCATGTACACTCATTTGTATTATTTTTTAGATTTCACATACAGCTGATATCATCTAGTGTTTGCCTTGCTCTGTCTGACTTATTTCACTAAGCATAATATTCTCTATAGTACTCACAAGTTTAATTAAACAGTTAACTAATTATTTTAAAGCTTGCTGAAATATAAACACCATAATGACTGCCAAGCCTGTTTTCTCTATGGCTGTATCTTCAGGGTGTAGTAAAGTGTCTGATGGGTAATGGGTGTTCAATAAATGTATATTGAATAAATGAAGGAATAAATGAATAAGTGAATGCATTTTTCTCTATTGATGTGGTGACTGGACAGGAAGAGAGCTCAGCTAGTCCACCAACTGTGGCCTTATTTTGTCTCTTCCTATGTCATGTTGCCTGGATCTGAAGGGCAAAAAGTTCACCCAGAGTGGCCATCAGAAAGAAAGGGAAATGTCAGGTTACTATTATGAGTCAAGGTGTGGAGGCCAAAAGACCAGGAAACCAAGGAAGTAAAGAGTGAAGAGCTGAAGGTCATGGTGGATGTTTTCATGGGGTGGGGGGCAGCCCCATATAAGTGGTCGGAATACGTACATCTGTGAAAGGACCAGAATATGGCATAGTTCATTTGTATTTGGGGGTTCCAATTGTGGTTTCACTTGTCAAAAGATTAGTTTCAAAACACTATTATGCATAACAATCACATTGGGCTTCCTAAAAACGCAGATTCCAGAGCATCTCTAGAAAACAATTCTGAATCAGTAAGTTCACCTACTGGTGTCCTACATCAAAATATTGTAGTGTCTGCATCAAAATAGTAAATAAGAGAGTGGGGGTAGGGTGGGGCACTGGAGGAAAGGAAAAACAATTTTAAAAATCCCTGGCCAATTACAACATTTTGATTTAATGAAGACACAAGTCATGGTGTATGTCTTCATGACATTATGGCAACTGTGATACTGGCTTCCCTTTAAGCAAGAAGGATGATGCAGAGTTATTACACCGATGAAATGTGCTAAATTATCTGTAGTACATGGTGGATTCTGCTTTTAACTCATACATGACAAAGATTCGTGTTGATTTTGCTTCCCTTATCTAGACTCAGCCTTCACCAGGTATAAATATCAACCCAGCCCTTTCATGCCTACGCCTTCTTAATTGAGCTCTAAAACAATACACATTGTTAGTCCTCAACCCTATAAATACAGGCATTTCATGTTATTTTTACAAAATTCATCTTCAGGAGCAGAACTATTTCTTTGGAGAGAATGGGGCAGGGGGGTGTTGGAGTTAAAAAAAAAAAAAGAAGAGTCAAAGTGGAAAGTGTTGGAGCTACAAAGCTGCCTTTAAAAGAGTATTTACAGCAAAGAAATCTCTATTTAAAGACCTGGTTAAAAAATCGGCCTCTCGGATGACCGATTAGATCATAAAGCTGGCCTCGTCCTGATTTCATTATCATGTAGCACAGTGTGTCTTCTTGGGGACTTGTATTTTCTTAGTCGTGCAGCGCTTCACAGCTGGGCTGAAAATGCTGCCACATTATTTGTGAATGCAGAAAACTTGCGATTCCATGCTCTCCTAGGATTTTAACTCTCTTGCCTGCACAGATTGACAGCAACAGATGGTCCACATTGGATCACTGCAGCTACATTGGATATTAAGGGTCAAACTCTTTGGAATAACAACTAGTGCGTTACGTTTTGTAGACAAGTTTCTAATGGATGGATATACAGCTGTGGGGAAAAAAAGGCTCCAAGTTC
Organism: Globicephala melas; assembly: GCF_963455315.2. Lineage (NCBI taxonomy): Eukaryota > Metazoa > Chordata > Mammalia > Artiodactyla > Delphinidae > Globicephala > Globicephala melas. Next base: position 131,246,657 of record NC_083316.1, read on the forward strand.
TATAGTAGAGCTATAAGCTTTTTCTAATTTTTGTTTTATATTGGAGTAAAGTTGATTAGCAACGTTGTGTTAGTTTCAGATGTACAGCAAAATGATTCGGTCATACATCTACATGTATCTATCCTTTTCAGATTATTTTCCCATTTAGGTTATTACAGGATATTGAGCAGAGTTCCATGTGCTATCGAGTAGGTCCTAGTTGGTTATCTGTTTTACATATAGTAGTGTGTACATGTCAATCCCACTCCCAATTTATCCCTACCCACCACCTTTCACCTTTGGTAACCATAAGTTTGTTTTCTAAGTTTGTGAGTCTGTTTCTGTTTTGTAAATGAGTTCATTTGTATCATTTTTTTTAGATTCCACATATAAGTGATATCATATGATATTTGTCTTTCTCTGTCTGACTTACTTCACTTAGTATGATAATCTCCAGGTCCATGTTACTGCAAATGGTATTATTTCATTCTTTTTAATGGCTGAGTAATATTCCATTGTATATATGTAACCACATCTTTATCCATTCATCTGTCAGTGGACATTTAGGTTCCTTCCATATCTTGGCTATTCTAAACAGCACTGCAGTGAACATTGGGGTGCATGTATCCTTTCGAACCATGGTTCTCTCTGGATATATATATGCCCAGGAGTGGGATTGCTGGATCATATGGTAGCTCTATTTTTAGTTTTTTAAGGAACCTCCATACTGTTCTCCATAGTCACTATACCAATTTACATTCCCACCAACAGTGTAGGAGGTTCTTCCCTTTTCTCCACACCCTCTCCAGCATTTACTGTTTGTAGACTTTTTGACGATGGCCATTCTGGCTGGTGCGAGGTGATACCTCATTGTAGTTTTGATTTGCATTTCTCTAATAATTAGCAATGTTGAGCATCTTTTCACGTGCCTCTTGGCCATCTGTATGTCTTCTGTGGAGAAATGTCTAGGTCTTCTGCCCATTTTCTTTTTTTTTTTATTGGGGTATGGTTGTTTTACCATGTTGTGTTAGTTTCTACCTTACAACGAAGTGGAGTTCCCTGTGCTATACAGCAGGTTCTTATTAGTTATCTCTTTTATACATATTAGTGTTTATATGTCAATCCCAATCTCCTAATTCATCCCACCCCCCATCCCCGCTTTCCCCCCTTGGTGTCCGTATATTTGTTCTCTATATCCATGTCTCTATTTCTGCCTTGCAAACAAGTTCATCTGTACCATTTTTCTAGATTCCACATACATGTGTTAATATACGATATTTTTCTCTTTCTGACTTACTTCACTCTGTATGACAGTCTCAAGTCCATCCATGTCTCTACAAATGACTCAATTGTGTTCCTTTATATGGCTGAGTAATATTCCATTGTATATATGTACCACATCTTCTTTATCCATTTGTCTGTTGATGGACATTTAGGTTGCTTCCATGTCTTGGCTATTGTAAATAGTGCTGCAATGAATATTGGGGTACATGTGTCTTTTTGAATTATGGTTTTCTCTGGGTATATGCCCAGTAGTGGGATTTCTGGGTCATATGGTAATTCTATTTTTAGTTTTTTAAGGAACCTCCATACTGTTCTCCATAGTGGCTGTATCAATTTACATTCCCACCAACAGTGCAAGAGGGTTCCATTTTCTCCACACCCTCTCCAGCATTTGTTCTTTGTAGATTTTCTGATGATGCCCATTCTAACTGGTGTGAGGTGATACCTCATTGTAGTTTTGATTTGCATTTCTCTAATAATTAGTGATATTGAGCAGCTTTTCATGTGCCTCTTGGCCATCGGTATGTCTTCTTTGGAGAAATGTCTATTTAGGTCTTCTGCTCGTTTTTTGATTGGGTTGTTTGTTTTTTTGATATTGAGCTGCATGAGCTGTTTACATATTTTGGATATTAATCCTTTTGTCCATTGATTTGTTTGCAAATATTTTCTGAAATTAGAACACTCCCTGACACCATACACAAAAATAAAGTCAAAATCGATTAAAGACCTAAACGTAATACTGGACACTATAAAACTCTTAGAGGAAAACATAGGAAGAACACTCTTTGACATAAATCACAAGATCTTTTTCAACCCACCTACTAGAGAAATGGAAATAAAAACAAAAATAAATAAATGGGACCTAATGAAACTTAAAAGCTTTTTGCACAGCAAAGAAAACTATAAACAATATGAAAAGATAACCCTCAGAATGGGAGGAAATATTTGCCCATTTTTTTAAACTTTTTATTTTATATTGGAGTATAGTTGATTAAGAATGTTGTGATAGTTTCAGGCATACAGTGAAGTGATTCATTTATACATATACATGTATCTATTCTTTTTCAAATTATTTTCCCATTTAGGTTGTTACATAATATTGAGTAGAGTTCACTGTGCTATACAGTAGGTCTTTGTTGGTTATCCATTATTTATTTTTTTATGTTGTATCTTATTTTAATTTAATTTAATTTTTTTATTGGAGTATAATTACTTTACAATGTTGTGTTAGTTTCTGCTGTACAGTGAAGTGAATCAGCTATATGTATACATATATTCCCTCCCTCTTATAGCTCCTTAACTACCCCTACCCCCTACCCTTACCCCCTGGTAACCACAAGTTCGTTCTCTAAGTCTGTGAGTCTGTAAATAAGTTCATTTGTATTATTTCTTTTTCAATTCCACAATATAAGCGATATCATACGATATTTCTCTCTGTCTGACTTATTTCACTCAGTATGACAATCTCTAGGTCCATACATGTTGCTGCAAATAGCATTATTTCATTCTTTTTAATGGTTGAGTAGTATTCCATTGTATATATGTACCACATTGTTTTTATCCATTCGTCTGTTGATGGACATTTTTTTTTTTTTTGCGGTACGCGGGCCTCTCACTGTTGTGGCCTCTCCTGTTGCGGAGCACAGGCTCTGGACACGCAGGCTCAGCGGCCATGGCTCATGGGCCCAGCTGCTCCACGGCATGTGGGATCTTCCCAGACTGGGGCACGAACCTGTGTCCCCTGCATCGACAGGCAGACTCTCAACCACTGGGCCACCAGGGAAGCCCCTGTTGATGGACATTTATGTTCCTTCCATGTCTCAGCTACTGTAAACAGTGCTGCAGTGAATATTGGGGAGCTGCCCATTTTTTGACTGGTTTTTTTTTTTTGATATTGAGCTGCATGAGCTGTTTGTATATTTTGGAGATTGAACCCTTGTCAGTTACATCATTTGCAAATATTTTGTCTCATTCTGTGGGTTGTCTTTTTGTTTTGTTTATGGTTTCCTTTGCTGTACAAAAGCTTTTGAGTTTAATTAGGTCCCATTTGTGTATTTTTGTTTTTATTTCCATTATTCTAGGAGATGGATCGAAAAAGATATTGCTGCAATTTATGTCAGAGAGTGTTCTTCCTGTGTTTTTCTCTAAGAGTTTTAATGTATCAGGTCTTACATTTAATTCTTTAATACATTTTGAGTTTATTTTTATGTATGATGTTAAAGAATCTTCTAATTCTTTTGCATGTAGCTGTCCAGTTTTCCCAGTGCCAATTACTGAAGAGATCATCTTTTCTCCATTGTATAGTCTTGCCTCCTTTGTTGTAGATTAATTGACCATAAGTGCATGGGCTAATTTCTGGGCTTACTGTCTTGTTCCATTGATCTATATTTCTGTTTTTGTGCCAGTACCATACTGTTTTGATGACAGTATAGCTTTGTAGTATAGTCTGAAGTCAGGGAGCTGATTCCTCCAGCTCCATTTTTCTTTCTCAAGATTGCTTTGATTATTTGGGATCTTTTGTGTCTCCAGACAAATTAAAATTTTTTTTGTTCCAGTTCTGTGAAAAATGCCCTTGGTAATTTGATAGGTATTGGCAGAGCTATAAGCTTCTTAAGGGAACACAATACCTGGCACACGGCAGTGTTCAGTAAGTGCTGGAGGTGTAAGGTGAATTCACTGGGAGAATCCACACAACTGTTTCTCCATTCTCTGGTTGGGGTAGATTAGGTCCCCAGGAACTGGACTCTGAGATTAATATGTATTACTTTAATTAGAGAGGGCTGTTGTGTTCAATACTTGTGGAAGGAAAGGGAAGGAAAGATTGAGCGGATGGAGAAGTTAGAATGCGATACAGTTTCAGAGAAGCCTCTGCCAACCCCTTGGGGAGTCCTGAAGCTGCGATGGCTCTCTGCCGTTGTCCCTAGGTGAGGTGAGGGAACTGAGCCCTGATGCCCCTGCTTGGACCAGTCATTGGATGTAGGAAGGCTCACAAGGGTAATTCTCAGAGAGGGTTTACAGTTGAGGGCTGTAATGGGCTCTGGGTAATGCCCATCCTGGTATTCCGTGCGCTGGTGCTTGGGGTGCCCACGGGGGCTGGCTCAGATGAGAGTTCTGTGAGCATGACGGGGACTCCTGGTGATGATGACTGATGTGGACTACTGAAGATTTCTTATCAGCTGCACAGACACCTGTCAAAGATCACTTAGTGCATGGACTGCGAATGTGATCACTAGTTCCATAACTCCTTTTTTTGTGTATAATAAAATATTGACCTTATTCATATTTGAAAAGAAAGCATTCATATGTGGTGGGAGGATGCAAAGATAATTCACCCCCCAAAATACACACGCAAACAGAATCATTGCCTCAGAAGATATCAGTACCATGTGCTGTGCATACTGGGGTACAGATGGCTTCTAAACTGAGAAAGAATGGTCAGTGGCGGGGACCCAGCAGTTAAGGATGGGACCGTGTGAAAATCCAGTGGTCCAGTTCACAAAATCCAAAGGGACACAGCAAACTCAGGCTCAGTCTGGATCCTCGTTCACTTTCGAAGGATTCCATCTGGCTCATAGGAGGTGTGTGACAGCAGGCGGACGTGGTCTCCGTGGTCCAGGGGATGGAGGAGAGGGAACCCAGCGGGGAAAAACCCTCCAGCCCAGTGACGAGAGGGTGGGGTGTCAGTACGGAGATTGACAGCAGCCAGGGGAGGGCTGCGTGGCCTGGAGACTGAGCCGCAGGCTGCTTGGTTTGGGTCTCTCCCATGCACTCTTCGGCACTGCTTACCATTTGTTTCACATACACAGAAGCTTTGCTGCACCCAACGAGATGAAAGCTCTTAAAAGGCAAGGACAACATGTCCCTGATTTTATTATCCTCCTTTTATCTCGAACAGTACATGGGCTGTTCTAAATCAACACTCTGAGGTCTGGTTGGAAGGAAGGAAGGAAGGAAGGAAGAATAGAAGAGACCTAAAGGAAACAGAGGACCCTGAAACCCTCTGTTCTCCTGGAACACCGTTCTGCTCATTCTTAGTATACTGAATGCCTCTTTTGCTTCCAGTCCAAAATGTAAATATCACTCCCTTCCACTTTCTTTGCCAATTAAAATTATTCACTCTGCCCCGAACCTACCTTTCATAGTACCCTGTTCTTTTCCTCTGAGGCACCTATCCATTTGTGGTTTGCTGTTTGATTCCCGTTTCCCCTCAGACTGTCAGTGGCACAAAGGGAGGGCTTTGCCTGTCTTTCCACGTCAAGGTTTGTGTCTGATGCATGCCCATTCTTAGTAAATATTGTTTGAACAAATGAATGAAATGAAAGAAGAATGTAAAGAACTTTTTGCACTGGTGAGGAAGTAAATCAGACGCTAGAAAGTTCCAGGTTCTTGGTTTTGTAGTATATTTCAGCTTTCTGGGAATGAACCCAACATAAATCTGTTTGGACACTGAAAACACGGTTTTCCAATCCCAGTAGACCCATTTGTACTTGTGGGGCTGGTATGGTTTCATATTCATAGAGGCCACATGAACATGGCCTCTTGCTGCCCTTCCTCTGGCCTTCTCTCTCTCCAGGTTACCGTTTATCTCCCAGCGTGTCTGCTCTGTCATTGTATGTGTAATTAACTCTGCCCATGATAAGAGTTCCTTTGACAGGTTTCCCAGCCAGTGGAGTAAATTTAGAGACCTAATTACCACATGCCTGGACTCTGAGCTTGCTTTGAGCCCTCAGCTGTGTTCCCGCAGATGAATGACTTGGTCTAGCTGCTTTCTGAGGGGAAGGCTTTTTTGAAATTTTGATGACTCCTATCTCCAAAGTATTTCAAATGCCAGCAGCTGAGATTGGGCTCTGAAGTAAGGATGTACTGGTTTCTGTACTTGACACAACCCTGAATTTTTGCAGTTTTCATTTCTGCCTTGAACAGACAACCCCCGGTGAAGACAAAGAGCTCAGCTAGGAAACCTTTTGTAGGCAGGTTTCAGTTTTTTTGTTTTTTTCTTTGTTTAGTAGTAGGGACAAAAGAAATAGACTGCTGAATAATTAGCAAGATACAGCTTGTTTTCTCAACATTTGTTTTCTGTCTTAAAAGAATTCACGCTTTAAGGCTCTCACACGCGATGTGGATCAGTAATAGCAATGATGATAATATATAGTATTTGCCAAGTATTTTTCTGTGCTGGCCACTGCGCAAAGCACAGCCATGTGTGTTAGGTCCTCTCACTCTTTTACTGATGGGGAAACTGTCTTAGCAATTAAGTGACTTTCCTACTAGCTGGCAGAGCTGTGACTCAAACACAGTTGTCTTGGACTCCACAGCTCATGCTTTTAGCAGTACTGTTTCCTCTCTGTGATGTGAAACTACTTAGGCTGAAAGTCTTGGCCAGAATGAAGATTTCAGAGAGCCCCCATAGAAACAACATTTTCTCAGGTTTCCAAGGAAGGGTTTAGGCGAACCTACAAACATTATGTTTTAAAAGAATGTCAAACTTGTACTGATGGCAATTTTGGGCAGATTTTTACTTTAATGATAACCGTGTGTGACATTAATAACCCCCAGGGTTACTGGGGCATTTCAATTGTTCTAGTTAGAGCAAGTTTACATAGAAACCTGGGGCCTTATCCAGAATGACTGCTTGTCCCTCTGCTGACACCCTCCTAATCTGTCCATGGCAGGTGACTGCTGTCCCAGGCATAAGTGGATGAAAATTCCATGACCTTTTTCACTGACCTGTTCCAGTCCATTTGTCAGCGTCATTAACAGAACTCTTATTTCTCTCTTTAGAAACATTAAGCAGTCTCTTGTATGAAGACATTGTCGCTTAATAATAATTATTATTCATATTTGTAAAATATATTCTGCTTTACAAAGCACGTTCACATACTTGGTTTTCATTTGATCCTGCGTCAGACAGGGCAGGAATTCATTCACTTATTTACTCAGCAAGTTTTTGGTGTGTCTTCTATTTGCATGAAAGTATCATTTCCATTTTGCTGATGAGTAAACTGAATCTCAGAGAGATTAAATCACCTTCTATGCATCTCTCAGTCTTTGAATGCCAAATTTGGGGCTTTCTCTAAACCTCTGGGTGAGCTGATGTTTGAAGGGCAGGCTCTGTACTTCATTTTTCATTTCCTAAGCTGTGGATTAAAATTTTGTAAGCCTGCAGCTCACAGGGGACAGCCTGAGTATCAGTTCATGAATACAACACTTTCTAGAATTATTAATCAACAAAGAATTCCTTTGCATTAATCAGTAAACGGTCCCTTTCCTTTTGAAGCATGGTGCATGTTTATATTTTCTTTATGGAAAATCCTTAGGATGGCTTATAACACCCTCCTGATCTAGCCATTGCATCCCTCTTCAGCCTAATCCTGCGACCCCAGCATTTTCACTTTCCATTCCCTCTTGCTTCAAAGTCTTCACTGCTCTTTCTCCCCCCAGATCTCTGCACCTTCACATCCTTCCTACATATACTGCCCATCTCAGCCTGTCAGTTTGTCAGGGAAGTCTTAGCTGACACACGCGTACCAGAGCCTCTGATAGAGACTCTCAGCGCCAAGCACCTCCCCTCCAATTGACTTATCACAGTCTACTATTGCATATGTATTTATGTAAATGTTGTTTATTTAATGTTTCTGTCCCCGAATGGACTGAAAGCAGTGGAGGAGATGCCTGCTTTTGTTCATCACTGTGAGCTTAATTCACGTACAGCGTACCACCAGGTGCCTGAGCAGAGTAGGTGAGACGCTCCCACAATAGATAGTTGGATGGATCCCACGTTGTACGGATCCAGTGTTGGATCGTTAATGTTCCTGGGTTGCTTGCACACAAATCCTCTATTAGTTTTCTATTGCCGCAGTGACAAATTACCCAAAATTTGATGGCTTACAACAGTACCTATTTATTGTCTTGCTCTTTCCGTGGGTCAGAAACCTAGGCATGGGGTGGCTCAGTTTGATCCTCTGCATAGGATCTCACAAGGTCAAAGTGAAGGTGTCGATAGGCCTGGGCTGTTATCTGGGGGACAATCTGCTTTTAGGCTTATTCAGGTTGTTGGGAGAATTCTGTGTGGTTCCTGGCTGTGGGCCAGGGGCTGCTCTTAGCTCCTGGAACCAACATCTCTCAGCCCATGGTCATGAATTCTCTTTGTGCTTATAATCCTTTGCCTCCCCCTTCTGCCTCATCTCTCTGATTCCTGGTTTTCCTGTTTCTTCTGCTTTTCAGGCTCTTCAGTAGCCTATCGGGATGCTCTAGGATAATCTCATCATATTGATGTATCCTAGGGATTAGGACATGCGCATATTTGGGGGACCATTTTCCTGCCTACCATAAGACAAATACCTATCGGTGTGTGTGTGACTTACCTTAATGCAGAGAATGGCATTTGTGATAGAGTGGCATTGGTGTGGATTTCTTCCACTTCTGCAGATGCCACAGAATCTGGTAGATAGGTTTCCTAGAAATGGAGCTAATGAAGTTGGGACTGCATGGCCTCAAACAATTTCAAATAATGGCATTCTCAGTCCATTACTTTCGAGTGGTAGCAGTTCACGTTAGTGCACTGGCTCCTTACAGAGCAGGAGTGCTGACTGAATCAGGTTCACAAAATGGACAAAGGAGAGAAGTGTGTTTCGTGGCAGACAGCTGCCAGCTTCAATAGATGGCTGTCCCTTTGGAGTTACCCCTCACTTACTTGTGAATGCTTTTCCTCTTTCACAGGAATGCCTCCTCTTGGGTGTTTGCCCAAGGTAATAGTCTTTCTGTAAAGGGGAGTTTCCTAAATTTGGGCACTTCAGAATTTCCTCCTGTGTTTTCAGACCCCTGATGTTCTTCCTCTTCTCTTGATGCAGTCAGGAATGGAGGGGAGATAATTATTTCAGAGAAAAAAAAATACAGGTAACTTTTTCCATCATTCCATTGACTTACTTTCTTCCTTTTTCCCCTCCCTCCCTTCCTCCCTTCCCTCCTTCCTTCCTTCCTTCCCTCTGTCTCTTTCTTTCTCATTCATTCATTCCTTCCCTGTATCTTATGACCAAAGATTTTTTAAAAAATTATTATTTATTTAGTTTTGGCTGCGTTGAGGACTTTGTTGCTGCGCTCGGGCTTTCTCTAGATGCAGCGAGCGGGGGCTACTCTTCGTTGTGGTGTGCAGGCTTCTCATTGTGGTGACTTCTCTTGTTGCGGAGCATGGGCTCTAGGTACGCGGGCTTCAGTAGTTGTGGCATGTGGGCTCAGTAGTTGTGACTCGTGGGCTCTATAGTGCAGGCTCAGTAGTTGTGGTGCCCGGGCTTAGTTGCTCCGCAGCGTGTGGGATCTTCCCGGACCAGGTATCAAACCCGTGTCCTCTTCATTGGCAGGCGGATTCTTAACCACTGCGCCACCAGGGAAGTCCATGAGCAAATACTCTTTGGTAATTGTGCTTAGGTCAGTTTACCTTTTCGTTTATCCATCCTGGAGATGTACACTCACTTAAAACATCCATTATCAGGTCAGTGTGGGAAATATTATGAAGGGTTTTCTGTTTCTGAACATTTTCAGTGCATATTAGCATAGTAAAAGGATCCATTATTTACCAGACTTATTTCACTGTGCCCATATTCCCCCAGCCTATGTGATGAATGTGCATGGAACCATGGTTCTAGAGAGCACATGGGAAATGTGAGTGAGAACACAGAACAAGAGAAGTTTGGGATGCGAAAAAGTACAAGAAGACTCCCATGGCCTGTGATGAGCATGGCATCAAGCTCGCCAGGATTAATGCAGGGAGCATGTGCACTGGAACAGCTTGTGACTCTGATGTACCATTTTGAACGGTGGGAGGGATGCATATTGAGACGAGCATGCAAAGCTGGGTCAAAGGTTGAGAACTGATCATGCATAGAAGCCCAGGGAAGTGTTTGGAACTCAGGCCACAGAATGCCATATTTTGTCTCTGGAGGAGTAGACAGATCACTGAGAGCCTAGATTCATGCTGACAGCTCCATGTTCTTTCCTTCTGAGACCTGCTTCCGCAGTTGTCTCTTCAGAGTTTTCACTGTGATCACTGAAGACTTTAAAGTTGACACTTAAGAAGTGTGATTTTCCATCAAATCAAAGTAACAACGCTTTGTTGAGCACTTACCGTTTGCAAGGCCCCACACTAGGCATGGCAGCAGCACGGTGGATAATAGGGTGTATGAGTCATGTTTCTTGACTGCGGAATCCTTTTAAAATTATCAGTAGAGGAGCTGGAAATCATCTTTCTCATTAAGGTGCCTTCACAAGCGTTCGTAACGGTTTGTTAAGAACGGAATGTGGCCAGTCCTTATTCCCATGCACTGATGTCACAAGACAAAGCAGGCTTGGGTGGCATTCAAGAAGAATTAGGTTGACTCTTGAGTGAGGACTTGACAGAAATATCTAACTTCCCAAAAAGACCATGTTCTTATAATTTGAACTTTCATTCATTAATATCCTTCCTGAACATTCCTGTCTTAGCTAATAGCATTTAATAGCCCCTCAACCCCACAATCAAGACAGCACAGAGTCAGTTTTGAGTCTTCAATTTTCTTAACCTTCTAAAACGCACTGGTCTCTAAATTTTGTCTTTCTACCCCCCAAATATTTCTAAAACCCACCCTCTTCCACCTGCTCCCTGCTCCAGTATCACTGTCCTAGCTTGGTCCCTCATTACCCTTTGGCTGGTTTGTACAAATAACCTTCTAATGGTTCTTGTTACTCAGGTTTCTACCCACTCCAGTCCACCTCCCATTCTGCTGCTAATTATCCATCTAGAACAGAGATCCGATTATGTCACATTTTTGCTTACAGTCCTTCAGAGTTTGCTCCTTGCTTATGGGATAAAGCACCAGACTCAGCCTGGTATCTATAAGGCTTCTCACCATCTGGCTGCAACCTGGCCTTTCAGTGTCGTTGCCTGCCAGTTCTCAGGGCTCATGCCTTTCCTCCATCTGCCCTCTCTGCCAAACACTGTCCCCCTAAGGCAGTTATCCGTGCTCAAAAGATTCCACTCTCCCTCTTACTTCTCTCCAGCCAACTCCTATTCATCTTTCCATTTCTAGCTGAAATGTCCCTCTCTCCAGACTGCCTTCTCTGGTTCATATCTGCCTTCTCCCATCCCAGCCGTTTTCCTCATCAACACTTAAATGTGTGTTGTTCATATCCTGGTATGCTGCTAACAGTAATAATGGCAACTTCCATTAACTGACTCTGTGGCAGGCTGTGCTGGGTACCACAGCTGCACAGTCTCACTTAATCGCCCACCGACCTTATCAGTGGAGATTATGATTCCCACATTAGAGGTGAAGAGACAGGCTCAGGAGCAAGTTAAGTAACTCTTCTAAGTGCTGCAGCTTGTAAGTGGCAGCATATGATTTCAAACCTGGATCTTTTTGACTCAAGAGACTGGATTGTTTATGGTTGCTTCGCATGGCTATCCAGAGTACGGTAACAGAAATGATCCCTGGCAATTAGACTTTCTGGTACCAAAGCCTTTCTCCTTTTCTGTGAGTTCTGAGGCCTTCTTTTCCTTAGTGTCTATAGATAACTGTGCCTGACCTGTAGTAATATGTTGTGTTAGTTTCAGGTGTACAGCAAAGTGAATCAGATAGATAGATGATAATCTCCATTCTTTTTCAGACTCTCTTCCCATGTAGGTTATTGAAGAACGTTGAGTAGAGTTCCCTGTGCTGTACAGTAGGTCCTTATTAGTTATCTAGTTGGTATATAATAGTGTGTATATGTTAATCCCATTCTCCCAACTTATGCCATCCCCCCCATCATTTCCCCTTTGGTAGCCCTAAGTTTGATTTAGAAATCTGTGCGTCAGTTTCTGTTTTGTAAATAAGTTCATTTGTATCATTTTTTTATTAGATTCCACATATATGTGATATCATATGATATTTGTCTTTCTCTTTCTGACTTACTTCACTTAGTATGATAATCTCCAGGTCCATCCACGTGTCTACAAGTGACCCAATTTCATTCCTTTTTATGGCTGAGTAATATTCCACTGTATATATGTACCACATCTTCTTTATCCATTCTTCTGTCGATGGACATTTAGGTTGCTTCCATGTCTTGGCTATTGTAAATAGTGCTGCTGTGAACACTGGGGTGCATGTATCTTTTTGAATTATGGTTTTCTTTGAATATATGCCCAGGAGTGGGATTGCTAGATTATATGGTAGTTCTATTTTTAGCTTTTATGGAACCTCCACACTGTTCTCCATAATGGTTGTACCAATTTACATTCCCACCAACAGTGTAGGAGGGTTCCCTTTTTTCCACACCTTCTCCAGCATTTATTGTTTGTAGATTTTTTGATGATGGCCATTCTGACTGGTGTGAGGTGATACCTCATTGTAGTTTTGATTTGCACTTCTCATTAATAATTAGTGATGTTGAGCATCTTTTCATGCGCTTTTTGGCCATCCCTATGCCTTCTTTGCAGAAACGTCTATTTAGATCTTCCACCCATTTTTTTGATTGGGTTGTTAGTTTTTTTGGTATTGAGCTGCATGAACCATTTGTGCAGAAGCTTTTAAGTTTAATTAGGTGCCATTTGTTTATTTTTGTTTTTATCTTCATTACTCTAGGAGGCGGATCAAAAAAGGCATTGTAGCAGTTTATGTCAGAGAGTGTTCTGACACTCCCTAACAACAAACACAAACTCAAAATGGATTAAAGACCTAAATGTAAGGACAGATGCTCTAAAACTCTTAGAGGAAAAAAATGTAGTAATAGATTCTTAAAAGGTATTTTTTGAGTGAGAGAATGAAAGATCAAATGAATGAATGTTGTGTTTTAATAAAGGCCTAGCTGGGATAAGTATAGAGCGTTTGTTTGTTTGTTTATTTAGAAATATCATAAGCATTTGAAATTTATTGTGTTGGGGACAGTTCATCCAGGAAGCAGGAAGGACTGAATGTAGAGATGAGTTAGATTTGTATGCTCTGCTGTGTAGCTCTATCAGTTAGGAATGGCTGCAGGTAATGACCTAAATGACCTAAAGAAATCTGGAGGTGGCAGCTGCTCTCATTGGTTCAGAAGCAGCATCTCTACAGCTCTTTGTTTTACTTCTGTGCATGTTGCCTCATGATCACAAGATGACTGCTGTAATTCAAGACACCACATCCACTTTTAAAGCCTAGAGAAGAAGAAAACAGGAGTGGTTCCGATCGTAAATTTTCCTTTTATTAGAACAAAATATTTTCCAAGAGCCCCCAACAGACCTCCACCTGCATCTCCTTGGCCCAGACCATGTCCAGGGTCACTCTGGCTGTCAGGGAGACTTGGAAAGGAATAAGTACAGATCCACCTTGAATGGAATCAGGGTCTTTTAACAGAAAAGAGGGAGCTAGGTAATAGATAGACAACTAATAGTGCCAACCCTCACATGTATGCTTTTCACCTTCATTGGTCAAACTGACTTTATGTTTTAGTCTCCATCATATTGTCCTTCCCAGTTTTTTATTGTCCAAAAAGAAAGGTAGATACTCAAAATTATTAGAAATGGAGTTAGTGATATTTTGAAGGTTAAATGATGTTTGCAGGGAGTAAAAAATAAGCCTTAATCATTAACCAGGCAAGTTTAAGCTTTTTAAGCTCCAGTTTCCTCCTCTGTAAAATGGGAATAATAATAATGACATCACAAGACTGATGTGAGGATTCAGTGAGATAATGCATGTTTCATTTCCCCAGAACACTGGAAGCATTGAGTAGATGTGGCTGTCCCTGTTCTTGTAATTATTATAGTTTCTCAAGAGCGCATGTTTCTTTGCAATTGGCAAGAAAGTATAAGAGTGAAAGATAGAACCAGTAGACCCATCTCCACTTTTGCTCTTTGTTGAACTCAAGCATGGGCAAATTTTTTTCTATAAAGAGCAGGTGGTAAGTATTTTAGGCTTCATAGGCTATACTGTCTCTGTTGTTGTCACATCAAAATAGCCACAGACAATATGTATACAGTCCAATAAAACTTTATTTATGGGCACTGAAATTGGGATTTCACATAAATTTCATGAGTTATGAAATGTTATTTTTAGATTATTTTTTCAACCATTTAAAGATGAGAAAATGTCTCTTAGCTCATGGTGGCTGGCTCGACTTGACCTGTGGGCCGTTGCTTGCCAACCCCTTGTTTCACTTAATACCAATGGCATATTTTCTGTCATACTAGGTTACAGTTATCACTCCCTCGCTCACCCCTGGAATCTACTTTCTAATCGAATATGGTGGATCTCAGTATTGGCAAGCGGAATTTTAATGCGCAAATTACCAGTTCCTCTTACTGGAATGACAGCACAGGATTCAAAAGCAATGAATTTTAGTTTGCATCCTGTAAGTAGACAATGTAGCTTTAAATAAATTTAGTTCAGTGTAATGAGAATGTTCTTAATTTATGAGGAAGCAAGAAATAGTATCACACCCTCAACAGGTGGTGAGTAAGATTCTTCTCATCAGCCACCCTCGTGTGTCCACCTCATCTCTTTGTGTCGCTAGGCTGGGCATGTATAATACAGGACGAATATATCCTTGCATATTTTGCACTATGAAGAATCATGGTTTGACTTGCAGAATTCCACCAGGAGTAAAGAAATTCCAGACTGATAGCTCAAGAGTAGGAATGAGACCATGTTTGTTCCTTCTTTCCTTTTGTTCAGTTTCTTCACTCTTCCAAACCAATTACTCAGGCCTCACCACCACTTCTGGGCAGCAGCCTTGAAGTCTTAAAACTCATTATGTCAGGTTGAAAATGAGAGACAACAGCTGTCAGAGTCAGCATTTGATGCCTTTGACTTGTTTCCACGTAGCAAAAAAGCATGCGTGCAAGCTGTGCAATTGGGAGGATTCGCCGTTTCTTAAACTAAGGGCTCTGAGCAGCTCTGAGATAGTGTTGCTTCCCTCTAAGCTGTTTTGCACAAAAACATACCTGTTTTATTTTTTCTGGAGCCACAGCAGCATGTTTAATATCAATAATGGTACTGAAACAAGGCAGCCATAGAATTTCTGGATGTAACATAATAAAGACTTGAAAAATAGCAGTACTATAATAAAATTGTAAAGATATGTCAATCTTTGCTTATTCTTCCTCCATCTGTTTTAGATAAGGAAAGCACATGGGTGATCTTATATGATGTTATCAGACTTTTTAAAAATTTATTTATTCATTTATTTTTGGGTACATTGGGTCTTTGTTGCTGCACGTGGGCTTTCTCTAGCTGTGGCGAACAGGGGCTACTCTTTGTTGCGGTACGCGGCCTTCTCCCTGTGGTGGCTTCTCTTGTTGCAGAGCACGGGTTCTAGGCCCGTGGGCTCCGTAGTTGCAGTTCGCGGGCTCTAGAGCGCAGGCTCAGTAGTTGTGGCTCACGGGCTTAGTTGCTCTGTGGCATGTGGGATCTTCCCAGACCAGGGACTGAACCCATGTCCCCTGCACTGGCAGGCAGATTCTTATCCACTGCACCACCAGGGAAGTCCCATCAGATACTTTTGTGATGCTTGTGGGGTAGGCTGGGATTTCCACAAGAATCAAGTATAAAAATAAGACTTAACCTTGCAGTGAATGCACGCATTTTCATTTTATTTATTTATTTATTTTTATTTTCTTTTAAAGTATAGTTTATGTAAAATATTATATAAATTACAGGTGTACAATATAGTGAGTCACAATTTTTAAACGTTACACTCCATTTATAGTTATTATAAAACATTGGCTGTATTCCCCATGTTGTACAATATATCTTTATAGCTTATTTTATACGTAATAATTTGCACCTCTTAATCCCCTACCCCTATATTGTCCCTCTCATTTCCCTCTCCCCCCTGGTAACTGCTAGTTTGTTCTCTATATCTTTGAGTTGGCTTCTTTTTTGTTATATTCACTAGTTTGTTTTATTTTTTTAGATTCCACATATAAGTGATATCATACAGTATTTGTCTTTCTCTGACTTATTTCCCTTAGCATAATACCCTCCAAGTCCATCTATTTTGCTGCGAATGGCAAAATTTCATTCTTTTTATGGCTGAGTAATATTC
Organism: Globicephala melas; assembly: GCF_963455315.2. NCBI lineage: Eukaryota > Metazoa > Chordata > Mammalia > Artiodactyla > Delphinidae > Globicephala > Globicephala melas. The sequence goes on from NC_083316.1 coordinate 131,262,956, forward strand.
CTTTGTATATATGTATACCACATCTTCTTAATCCATTCATCATTTAGGTTGCTTCCATATCTTGGCCACTATAAATAATGCTGCTATGACCATTGGGGTACATTGTCATTTTATTTATTTCTTGGCTTCTACTCTTTTTAGTCATAGATAATTTTAGAATTTTCCTACCCTCTTGGCCTCAAGGCTTTCCCAACTTCCAGTCTCTCTATTTAATGGATCTGACCCATTCAATAATTGCTAATATTTATTGGATGCTATCCCAAGCACTTCATGCATCTTACCATTTAATTTTTGCAGCAACTCTTTGTGGTAAGTATTATTATTACTCCAGTTTTTGAGATGGGGGTTCTGAGACCGTGTCAGTGAACAAGTTGTTGAAGTAAGTGGAGGAGCCAGGTTTCAGCCCTAACACTTGGTGAGCATTTTCTGTGCTCTTCACCAGCACTGTACAAAATCTCCTATGCATCTTTCTCCAAGCCAGCAGTTGTCAAAGTTGAGCATGTCTCACAATCACTTGGAGGACATGTAAAACCCATCTCCAAAGTTAGGGAATCAGTAGTTCTGGGGAGGGCCCAGGATTCCGCATTTCTAACAAGCTCCCGGGTGATGCTGATGCTTCTGCTTCCAGGCCCATGTGAACTGTGAGAACCTCAATGTAAATCACTTCCCAAGTCAAGGATCGTATCCTCTTTGTCTAATTGTTTACTATCTGCACAAAGGCTTTGAAGGTATAAAATGCTACCTAAATGTAAAGCACTATGCTTTTTAGAGCTTTATCTGAGCAAAACAAATCTCATTTCATGAGTAAACACAGTATATACACAGTTATAACATACACACACACACACACACACACACGGGAATAAATGGTTGGATAGTTCAAAGTTCCATTTAAAGGCTTTCACTGCTTTGTATAGCTTGCCTGTGCCTGGCGGCTATGAGGCATCTTCCTGTGATTGGCAGGTTAATCTCTTAAGGACCAAGCTGTTTTTTCTTAAACAGCATACTGAGGTACATGGCACCGAGTTTGAATTCAGACTCAAAGGGATCACACTGAATGGAGTTCACAGCCAACAGCAGGTAGCTGCCAGCCAAGGTTGCTATTTCACAGGTGTAACCCCAAGCTCAGGAGGGAGCAGGTGGTGTGATCAAGAGACTTTAAAGAGATTGCTGAAGGGGAAAGGAAGCAGTGCCTAGGAAGAAACTCTTTTGAATAAAGATTATTTTTCGCAGAAAGAATGTGATGATATGCATTCTTTTGAACTCTCTGTTCATTTATAACTATCGTCTCCCTTCCTTCAGAAACTTTATTTTCTATATCTAGTTACAGAATGCTGGAAATACCTCTGAGATGGTTAGAAAAAGATGATTATATGCTTCACTGCTATTCTTTGTCTTTATTCTTGCTGCATACGTTAAAAATGTTAAGTGAAAGCCAAGACAGACAACTGTTTTGACTTTTTGACACTTTACATGTTTATGTTAAAACATGAAATGAGGTTCCTCATTTCCTACAGAAAATTAAAACCAAACTACTCAGTTTGGTGTACCAAATATTTATTGAGTGCTTACCAAAGTGTTTGAGATCCTGGCAGGCACTGCCCTTAGATAGACAGGCATACCCGGTTTTAGCACGCCTCACTTTATTGTACTTTCAGATATTGTGGGGTTTTATTTTTAAAAACTGAAAGTTTGTGGCAATCCTGCATTAAGCAAGTCTATCAGCACCATTTTTTCCCAACAACATTTGCTCACATTTTATCTCTGTGTCATATTTTTGTACTTCTTGCAATATTTCAGACTTTTTCGTTGTTATATTTGTTACGACGATCTGTGATCAGTGGTCTTTGATGTTACTATTGCCTAAAGATCACAACACACTGAAGGCTCAGATTATGGTGAATATTTTTTAACCATAAGTATTTTTCATGAGATATATACATTTTTTAGACGTAATGCTGTTGCACAATTTATAGACTAAAGTATAATGTAAACATTACTTTTATATGCACAGGGAAATCAGAAAATTTGTGACTCTCTTTACTGCATTGGTCTGGAACTGAACCCATGCTGTCTCTGAGGTTTGCCTCTATTAGATTCTTTTCCTACACTCAAAGGACTTGATCTCATGTAGAGGATTGTTAAGCAAAGCTTTCTAGAACCTGGGTAGCCACATGTAAATCAATGAAATTAGAACACTCCCTCATACCTACACAAAAATAAACTGAAAATGGCTTAAAGACTTAAATATAAGACACAGCACCATAAAACTCCTAGAAGAGAACATAGGTAAAACATTTTCTGACATGAATCATAGCATTGTTTTCTTTTTTTTTTTTTTTTTTTTTTTTTGCGGGGAACATGAGGCTCAGAGAAATTAAACTTTAACTTAGGAGCCATTATTGAGATCCATTTTAAACGATTTCACGCACAGTTTGCTTCTTGGATTGGAAAAGATTCTGGAATAACTGAAGTCATTGCAAGAGTGAATTCTGTAGTACAGCTCGCTGGGTTCCAGCTGTGGCTGCTCTGGGATTAGAACAACGAGCTGGGTGACCTCAGGTCCCAATCCAATGAGCAAAATGTGTGTGAAATCATTTAAAACCGCAAAACATTGGTTGTTAAAAGTTATTTACTGTAAATGAGCAACAGCTGCAGGATCCCAGGGACGGAGTGATTATTTCTAGTAGAGCAATTGGGAAAGACCTCGCAGAAGAGATGGCGTCATTTTCTTTTTTTTTTTCTTTTTTTTTTTTATACTTTTTTTTTTTTTTAAACATCTTTATTGGAGCATAATTGCTTTACAATGGTATGTTAGTTTCAGCTTCACAACAAAATGAATCAGTTATATATATACATATGTTCCCATATCTCTTCCCGCTTGCATCACCCTCCCTCCCACCCTCCCTATCCCACCCCTCCAGGCGGTCACACAGCACCGAGCTGATCTCCCTGTGCTATGCGGCTGCTTCCCACTAGCTATCTACCTTACGTTTGGTAGTGTATATATGTCCATGCCTCTTTATTGCTTTGTCACCGTTTACCCTTCCCCCTCCCCATAGCCTCAAGTCCATTCTCTAGTAAGTCTGTGTCTTTATTCCTGTTTCACCCCTAGGTTTTTCATGACATTTTTTTTTTTCTTAAATTCCATATATATGTGTTAGCATACGGTATTTGTCTCTCTCTTTCTGACTTACTTCACTCTGTATGACAGACTCTAGGTCTATCCACCTCATTACAAATAGCTCAATTTCGTCTCTTTTTATGGCTGAGTAATACTCCATTGTATATATGTGCCACATCTTCTTTATCCATTCATCCGATGATGGACACTTAGGTTGTTTCCATCTCTGGGCTATTGTAAATAGAGCTGCAATGAACATTTTGGTACATGACTCTTTTTGAATTATGGTTTTCTCAGGGTATATGCCCAGTAGTGGGATTGCTGGGTCATATGGTAGTTCTATTTGTAGCTTTTTAAGGAACCTCCATACTGTTCTCCACAGTGGCTGTATCAATTTACATTCCCACCAACAGTGTAAGAGGGTTCCCTTTTCTCCACACCCTCTCCAGCATTTATTGTTTCTAGATTTTTTGATGATGGCCATTCTGACTGGTGTGAGATGATATCTCATTGTAGTTTTGATTTGCATTTCTCTAATGATTAGTGATGTTGAGCATTCTTTCATGTGTTTGTTGGCACTCTGTATATCTTCTTTGGAGAAATGTCTATTTAGGTCTTCTGCCCATTTTTGGATTGGGTTGTTTGTTCTTTTGTTATTAAGCTGCATGAGCTGCTTATAAATTTTGGAGATTAATCCTTTGTCAGTTGCTTCATTTGCAAATATTTTCTCCCATTCTGAGGGTTGTCTTTTGGTCTTCTTTATGGTTTCCTTTGCTGCGCAAAAGCTTTTAAGTTTCATTAGGTCCCATTTGTTTACTTTTGTTTTTATTTCCATTTCTCTAGGAGGTGGGTCAAAAAGGATCTTGCTGTGATTTATGTCATAGAGTGTTCTGCCTATGTTTTCCTCTAAGAGTTTGATAGTTTCTGGCCTTACATTTAGGTCTTTAATCCATTTTGAGCTTATTTTTGTGTATGGTGTTAGGGAGTGATCTAATCTCATACTTTTACATGTAGCTGTCCAATTTTCCCAGCACCACTTATTGAATAGGCTGTCCTTTCTCCACTGTACATTTCTGCCTCCTTTGTCAAAGATAAGGTGACCATATGTGCGTGGGTTTATCTCTGGGCTTTCTATCCTGTTCCATTGATCTATATTTCTGTTTTTGTGCCAGTACCATACTGTCTTGATTACTGTAGCTTTGTAGTATAGTCTGAAGTCAGGAAGCCTGATTCCTCCAGCTCCATTTTTCGTTCTCAAAATTGCTTTGGCTATTCGGGGTCTTTTGTGTTTCCATACAAATTGTGAGATTTTTTGTTCTAGTTCTGTGAAAAATGCCAGTGGTAGTTTGATAGGGATTGCATTGAATCTGTAGATTGCTTTGGGTAGTAGAGTCATTTTCACAATGTTGATTCTTCCAATCCAAGAACATGGTATATCTCTCCATCTATTTGTATCATTTTTAATTTCTTTCATCAGTGTCTTATAATTTTCTGCATACAGGTCTTTTGTCTCCTTAGGTAGGTTTATTCCTAGGTATTTTATTCTTTTTGTTGCAATGGTAAATGGGAGTGTTTTCTTGATTTCACTTTCAGATTTTTCATCCTTAGTGTATAGGAATGCCAGAGATTTCTGTGCATTAATTTTGTATCCTGCTACTTTACCAAATTCATTGATTAGCTCTAGTAGTTTTCTGGTAGCATCTTTAGGGTTCTGTATGTATAGTATCATGTCATCTGCAAACAGTGACAGCTTTACTTCTTCTTTTCCGATTTGGATTCCTTTTATTTCCTTTTCTTCTCTGATTGCTGTGGCTAAAACTTCCAAAACTATGTTGAATAAGAGTGGTGAGAGTGGGCAACCTTGTCTTGTTCCTGATCTTAGTGGAAATGCTTTCAGTTTTTCACCATTGAGGACGATGTTGGCTGTGGGTTTGTCATATATGGCCTTTATTATGTTGAGGAAAGTTCCCTCTATGCCTACTTTCTGCAGGGTTTTTATCATAAATGGGTGTTGAATTTTGTCAAAAGCTTTCTCTGCATCAATTGAGATGATCATATGGTTTTTCTCCTTCAATTTGTTAATATGGTGTATCACGTTGATTGATTTGCGTATATTGAAGAATCCTTGCATTCCTGGAATAAACCCCACTTGATCATGGTGTATGATCCTTTTAATGTGCTGTTGGACTCTGTTTGCTAGTATTTTGTTGAGGATTTTTGCATCTATGTTCATCAGTGATATTGGCCTGTAGTTTTCTTTCTTTGTGACATCCTTGTCTGGTTTTGGTATCAGGGTGATGGTGGCCTCGTAGAATGAGTTGGGGAGTGTTCCTCCCTCTGCTATATTTTGGAAGAGTCTGAGAAGGATAGGTGATAGCTATTCTCTAAATGTTTGATAGAATTCGCCTGTGAAGCCATCTGGTCCTGGGCTTTTGCTTGTTGGAAGATTTTTAATCACAGTTTCAATTTCAGTGCTTGTGATTGGTCTGTTCATATTTTCTATTTCTTCCTGATTCAGTCTTCGCAGGTTGTGCCTTTCTAAGAATTTGTCCATTTCTTCCAGGTTGTCCATTTTATTGGCATAGAGTTGCTTGTAGTAATCTCTCATGATCTTTTGTATTTCTGCAGTGTCAGTCGTTACTTCTCCTTTTCCATTTCTAATTCTATTGATTTGAGTCTTCTCCCTTTTTTTCTTGATGAGTCTGGCTAATGGTTTATCAATTTTGTTTATCCTTTCAAAGAACCAGCTTTTAGTTTTATTGATCTTTGCTATCGTTTCCTTCATTTCTTTTTCATTTATTTCTGATCTGATTTTTATGATTTCTTTCCTCCTGCTAACTTTGGGGTTTTTTTGTTCTTCTTTCTCTAATTGCTTTAGGTGCAAGGTTAGGTTGTTTATTCGAGATGTTTCCTGTTTCTTAAGGTAAGATTGTATTGCTATAAACTTCCCTCTTAGAACTGCTTTTGCTGCATCCCATAGATTTTGAGTCGTCGTGTCTCCATTGTCATTTGTTTCTAGGTATTTTTTGATTTCCCCTTTGATTTCTTCAGTGATCACTTCGTTATTAAGTAGTGTATTGTTTAGCCTCCATGTGTTTGTATTTTTTACAGATCTTCTCCTGTGATTGATATCGAGTCTCATAGCGTTGTGGTCGGAAAAGATACTTGATACAATTTCAATTTTCTTAAATTTACCAAGGCTTGATTTGTGACCCAAGATATGATCTATCCTGGAGAATGTTCCATGAGCACTTGAGAAAAATGTGTATTCTGTTGTTTTTGGATGGAATGTCCTATAAATATCAATTAACTCCATCTCATTTAATGTATCATTTAAAGCTTGTGTTTCCTTATTTATTTTCATTTTGGGTGATCTGTCCATTGGTGACAGTGGGGTGTTAAAGTCCCCTACTATGAATGTGTTACTGTCGATTTCCCCTTTTATGGTTGTCAGTATTTGCCTTATGTATTGAGGTGCACCTATGTTGGGTGCATAAATATTTACAATTGTTATATCTTCCTCTTGGATCGATCCCTTGATCATTATGTAGTGTCCTTCTTTGTCTCTTCTAATAGTCTTTGTTTTAAAGTCTATTTTGTCTGATATGAGAATTGCTACTCCAGCTTTCTTTTGGTTTCCATTTGCATGAAATACCTTTTTCCATCCCCTTACTTTCAGTCTGTATGTGTCTCTAGGTCTGAAGTGGGTCTCTTGTAGACAGCAAATATATGGGTCTTGTTTTTGTATCCATTCAGCCAATCTGTGTCTTTTGGTGGGAGCATTTAGTCCATTTACATTTAAGGTAATTATCGATATGTGTGTTCCCATTCCCATTTTCTTAATTGTTTTGGGTTTGTTATTGTAGGTCTTTTCCTTCTTTTGTGTTTCTTGCCTAGAGAAGTTCCTTTAGCAGTTGTTGTAGAGCTGGTTTGGTGGTGCTGAACTCTCTCAGCTTTTGCTTGTCTCTAAAGGTTTTAATTTCTCCATCAAATCTGAATGAGATCCTTGCTGGGTAGAGTAATCTTGGTTGCAGGTTTTTCTCCTTCAACACTTTCAATATGTCCTGCCACTCCCTTCTGGCTTGCAGAGTTTCTGCTGAAAGATCAGCTGTTAACCTTATGGGGATTCCCTTGTGTGTTATTTGTTGTTTTTCCCTTGCTGCTTTTAATATGTTTTCTTTGTATTTAATTTTTGACAGTTTGATTAATATGTGTCTTGGCGTATTTCTCCTTGGATTTATCCTGTATGGGACTCTCTGTGCTTCCTGGACTTGATTAACTATTTCCTTTCCCATATTAGGGAAGTTTTCAACTATAATCTCTTCAAATATTTTCTCAGTCCCTTTCTTTTTCTCTTCTTCTTCTGGAACCCCTATAATTCGAATGTTGGTGTGTTTAATGTTGTCCCAGAGGTCTCTGAGACTGTCCTCAGTTCTTTTCATTCTTTTTTCTTTATTCTGCTCTGCAGTAGTTATTTCCACTATTTTATCTTCCAGGTCACTTATCCATTCTTCTGCCTCAGTTATTCTGCTATTGATCCCATCTAGAGTACTTTTAATTTCATTTATTGTGTTGTTCATTGTTGCTTGTTTCATCTTTAGTTCTTCTAGGTCCTTGTTAACTGATTCTTGCATTTTGTCCATTCTATTGTCCATTCTATCTCCAAGATTTCGGATCAACCTTACTATCATTATTCTGAATTCTTTTTCAGGTAGACTGCCTATTTCCTCTTCATTTGTTAGGTCTGATGGGTTTTTATCTTGCTCCTTCATCTGCGGTGTGTTTTTCTGTCTTTTCATTTTGCTTATCTTACTGTGTTTGGGGTCTCCTTTTTTGCAGGCTGAAGGTTCGTAGTTCCTGTTGTTTTTTGTGTCTGTCCCCAGTGGCTAAGGTTGGTTCAGTGGGTTGTGTAGGCTTCCTGGTGGAGGGTACTAGTGCCTGTGTTCTGGTGGATGAGGCTAGATCTTGTCTTTCTGGTGGGCAGGTCCACGTCTGGTGGTGTGTTTTGGGGTGTCTGTAGACTTATTATGATTTTGGGCCGCCTCTCTGCTAATGGGTGGGGTTGTGTTCCTGTCTTGCTAGTTGTTTGGCATAGGATGTCCAGCACTGTAGCTTGCTGGTTGTTGAGTGAAGCTGGGTGCTGGCGTTGAGATGGAGATCTCTCGGAAATTTTTGCTGTTTGATATTATGTGCAGCTGGGAGGTCTCTTGTGGATCAGTGTCCTGAAGTTGGCTCTCCCACCTCAGAGGCACAGCACTGACTCCTGGCTGCAGCCCCAAGAGCCTTTCATCCACAGGGCTCCTTAATTTGGGATGATTGGTTGTCTATTCAGGTATTCCACAGATGCAGGGTATATCAAGTTGATTGTGGAGCTTTAATCCGCTGCTTCTGAGGCTGCTGGGAGAGATTTCCCTTTCTCTTCTTTGTTCTCACAGCTCCCAGGGGCTCAGCTTTGGATTTAGCCCCGCCTGTGCGTGTAGGTCGCCGGAGGGCGTCTGTTCTTTGCTCAGAAAGGACGGGGTTAAAGGAGCTGCTGATTCGGAGGCTCTGGCTCACTCAGGCCCGGGGGTAGGGAGCATAGCATTGTTTTCTTAGGTCAGTCTCCCAAGGCAATAGAAATAAAAGCAAAAATAAACAAATGGGACCTAATCATACTTATAAGCTTTTGCACAGCAAAGGAAGCCATAAACAAAATGAAAAGACAACCCACAGAATGGGAGAAAATATTTGCAAACAATGCAACAAACAGGGGCCTAATTTCCAAAGTATACAAGCAGCTCACATGACTCAATAACAAAAAAACAAATAACCCAATCAAAAAATGGGCAGAAGACCTAAATAGACATTTCTCCAAAGAAGGCATAGAGATGGCCAATAGGCACATGAAAAGATTCTCAACATCGCTAATTATTAGAGAAACACATATCAAAACTACAATGAGGTATCACCTCACACTGGTCAGAAAGCCATCATTCAAAAGTCTACAAGTAATAAATACTGGAGAAGAGACCTTCAAGATGTCGGAAGAGTAAGAGGTGGAGATCACCTTCCTACCCACAAATACATCAGAAATGCATCTACATGTGGAACAACTCCTACAGAACACCTACTGAATGCTGGCAGAGGACCTCAGACCTCCCAAAAGGCAAGAAACTCCCCACGTACCTGGGTAGGGCAAAAGAAAAAAGGAAAAACAGAGACAAAAGAATAGGGACAGGACCTGCACCTCTGGGAGGGAGCTGTGAAGGAGGAAAAGTCTCCACACACTGGGAAGCCCCTTCACTGGTGGAGAGGGGTGGTGGACGGGGGGAATCTTCGGAGCCATGGAGTAGAGCGCAGCAACAGGGGTGCGGAGGGTAAAGCGGAGAGATTCCCTCACAGAGGATCGGTGCCGACCAGCACTCACCAGCCCAAGAGGCTTGTCTGCTCACCTGCTGGGGTGCGTGGGGACTGGGGGCTGGGAGCTGAGGCTTGGGCTTCAGAGGTCAGATCCCAGGGAGAGGACTGGGGTTAGCTGCGTGAACACAGCCTGAAGGGGGCTAGTGCGCCACAGGTAGCTGGGAGGGAGTCCGGGAAAACGTCTGGAACTGCCTAAGAGGCAAGAGACCATTGTTACGGGGTGCGGGAGGAGAGGGGATTCAAATCACCGCCTAAAGGAGCTCCGGAGATGGGCCCAGGCTGTGGCTATCAGCGCGGACAACACAGACGGGCATGAAACGCTAAGGCTGCTGCTGCAGCAACCAAGAAGCCTGTGTCCAAGCACAGGTCACTGTCCACACCTCCCCTCCCTGGAGACTGCGCAGCCTGCCACTGCCAGGATCCCATGATCCAGGGCCAACTTCCCTGGGAGAGCACACAGCATGCCTCAGGCAGTTGCAACGTCACGCTGGCTCGCCCTGCATTCTGTACCCCTCCCCCCGCCCTGGGTGAGCCAGAGCCCCATAATCAGGTGCTACTTTAACCGCGTCCTGTCTGAGTGAAGAACAGACACCCTCAGGCGACCTACACGCAGAGGCAGGGCCAAATCCAAAGCTGAGCCCCAGGAGCTATGTGAACAAAGAAGAGAAAGGGAAATTTCTCCCAGCAGCCTCAGGAGCAGTGGATTAAATCTCCACAATCAACTTGCTGTACCCTGCATCTGTGGAATACATGAATAGACAATGAATAATCCCATAATTGAGGCGGTGGACTTTGGGAGCAACTATACCCTTGGGGTTTGCTTTCTGCATCTCATTTGTTTCTGGTTTCATGTTTATCTTAGTTTAGTATTTAGAGTTTATTATCATTGGTAGATTTGTTTATTGATTTGGTTGCTCTTTTCCTTTATTTTAATATATATATATTTTTTTTCCTTTTTCTCTTTTTGTGAGTGTGTATGTGTATGCTTCTTTGTGTGATTCTGTCTGTATAGCTTTGCTTTTACCATTTGTCCTAGGCTTCTGTCTGTCTGGTTTTTTGTTTGTTTGTTTGTTTTTTAGTATCATTTTTATCTCATGTTACCATTGGTGGATTTGGTTTTGGCTGCTCTCTTTTTTCTATTCCTTTTTTTATTTTTAATTTTTTTTATTATTAATAATTTCTTATTTTAATAACTTTATTTCATTTTTTCCTTTCTTTCTTTCTTTTTTCCCCTCCCTTTTCTTTTTTTTTGTGGTACATGGGCCTCTCACTGTTGTGGCCTCTCCCGTTGTGGAGCACAGGCTCCGGATGCGCAGGCTCAGCGACCATGGCTCATGGGCCCAGCTGCTCCGCGGCATGTGGGATCTTCCCAGACCGGGGCATGAACCCGTGTCCCCTGCATTGGCAGGCAGACTCTCAACCACTGCCCCACCAGGGAAGCCCTCCCCTCCCTTTTCTTATGAGCCGTGTGACTGACAGGGTCTTCGTGCTCCAGCCGGGTGTCAGGCCTGTGCCTCTGAGGTTGGAGAGCTCAGTTCAGGACATTGGTCCACCAAAGACCTCCCGGCTCCACATAATATCAAATGGTGAAAGCTCTCCCAGAGATCTCCATCTCTGTGCTGAGACCCAGCTCCACTCAATGACCAGCAAGCTACAGTGCTGGACACCCTATGCCAAACAACTAGCAAGACAGGAACACAACCCCACCCATTAGCAGAGGCTGCCTAAAATCATAAGGGCACAGACACCCCAGAACACACCACCGGACATGGCCTGCCCAAAAGAAAGACAAGATCCAGCCTCATCCACCAGAACACAGGCACCAGTCCCCTCCACCAGGAAGCCTACACAAGCTACTGAACCAACCTTCGCCATTGGGGCCAGACACCAAAAACAACGGGAGCTACGAACCTGCAGCCTGTGAAAAGGAGACCCCAAACACAGTGAGTTAAGGAAAATGAGAAGACAGAGAAACACATAGCAGATGAAGGAGCAAGGTAAAAACCCATCAGGCCAAACAAATGAAGAGGAAATAGGCAGTCTACCTGAAAAAGAATGCAGAGTAATGATAGTAAAGATGATCCAAAATCTTGGAACTAGAATGGAGAAAATAAAAGAAACATTTAACAAGGGCCTAGAAGAACTAAAGAGCAAACAAACAATGATGAACAACACAATAAATGAAATTAAAAATTATCCAGAAGGAATCAATAGCAGAATAACTGAGGCAGAAGAACGGATAAGTGGCTGGGAAGATAAAATAGTGGAAATAACTACCACAGAGTAGAATAAGAAAAAACTGAATGAAAAGAATTGAGGACAGTCTCAGAGACCTCTGGGACAACATTAAATGCACCCATATTCGAATTATAGAGGTCCCAGAAGAAGAGAAAAAGAACGGGACTGAGAAAATATTTGAAGTGATTACAGTTGAAAACTCCCTAATATGGGAAAGGAAATAGTCAATCAAGTCCAGGAAGCGCAGAGAGTCCATACAGGACAAATCCAAGGAGAAACACACCAAGACACATATTAATCAAACTATCAAAAATTAAATACAGGGCTTTCCTGGTGGCACAGTGATTGAGAGTCTGCCTGCCAATGCAGGGGATGCGGGTTCGTGCCCCGGTCTGGGAGGATCCCACATGCCGCGGAGTGGCTGGGCCTGTGAGCCATGGCCGCTGAGCCTGCACATCTGGAGCCTGTGCTCCGCAATGGGAGAGGCCACAACTGTGAGAGGCCCACATACCACAAAAAAAAAAAAAAATTAAATGCAAAGAAAAATATTAAAAGCAGCAAGGGAATAAGAACAGATAACATACAAGGGAATTCCCATAAGGTTAACAGCTGATCTTTCAGCAGAAACTCTGCAAGCCAGAAGGGAGTGGCAGGAGATATTTAAAGTGATGAAAGGGAAAGGCCTACAACCAAGATTACTCTACCCAGCAAGGATCTCATTCGATTTGATGGAGAAATTAAAACCTTTACAGACAAGCAAAAGCTAACAGAATTCAGCACCACCAAACCAGCTTTACAACAAATGCTAAAGGAACTTCTCTGGGCAGGAAACATAAGAGAAGGAAAAGACCTACAATAACAAACCCAAAATAATTAAGAAAATGGTAATAGGAACATACATATCGATAACTACCTTAAATGTAAATGGATTAAATGCTCCCACCAAAAGACATAGACTGGCTGAATGGATACAAAACCAAGAACCGTTTATATGCTGTCTACAAGAGACCCACTTCAGACCTAGGGACACATACAGACTGAAAGTGAGGGGATGGAAAAAGATATTCCATGCACATGGAAATCAAAGGAAAGCTGGAGTAGCAATTCTCATATCAGACAAAATAGACTTTAAAGTAAAGACTATTACAAGAGACAAAGAAGGACACTACATAATGATCAAGGGATCAATCCAACAAGAAGATACAACAATTTTAAACATTTATGCACCCAACATAGGAGCACCTCAATTTATAAGGCAAATCCTAACAGCCATAAAAGGGGAATTCCACAGTAACACAATCATCGTAGGGGACTTTAACACCACCCTTTTACTAATGGACAGATCATCCCAAATGACAATAGATAAGGAAACACAAGCTTTACATGATACATTAAACACGATGGACTTAATTGATATTTAAAGGACATTTCATCCAAAAACAGCAGAATACACTTTCTTCTCAAGTGCTCATGGAACATTCTCCAGGATAGATCATATCTTGGGTCACAAATCAAGCCTTGGTAAACTTAAGAAAATTGAGATCATTATCACGTATCTTTTCCGACCACAGCACTCTGAGACTAGATATCAATTACAGGAAAAAACCTGTAAAAAACGCAAACACATGGAGGCTAAACAAAACACTACTAAATAACCAAGAGATTACTGAAGAAATCAAAGAGGAAATCAAAAAATACCTAGAAACAAAGGACAATGAAAACACAGTGACCCAAAACGTATGGGATGCAGCAAAAGCAGTTCTAAGAGGGAAGTTTATAGCAATACAATCCTACCTTAAAAAACAAGAATCATCTTAAGTAAACAACCTAACCTTGTACCTAAAGCAATTAGAGAAAGAAGAACAGAAAAACCCCCAGAGTTAGCAGAAGGACAGAAATCATGAAGATCAGATCAGAAATAAATGAAAAAGAAATGAAGGAAACAATAGCAAAGATCAATAAAAGTAAAAGGTGGTTCTTTGAGAAGATAAACAAAATTGATAAACCATTAGACTGACTCATCAAGAAAAAAAGGGAGAAGACTCACATCAATAGAATTAGAAATGAAGAAGGAGAGTAAAATACAAAGGATCATGGGAGATTACTACAGGCAACTCTATGCCAATAAAATGGACAACCTGGAAGAAATGGACAGACTCTTAGAACAGCACAACCTTCAGAGAGTGAACCAGGAAGAAATAGAAAATATAAACAAACCAGTCACAAGCACTGAAATTGAGACTGTGATTAAAAATCTTCTAACAAACTAAAGCCCAGGACCAGATGGCTTCACAGGCGAATTCTATCAAACATTTAGAGAAGAGCTAACACCTATCCTTCTCAAACTCTTCCAAAATAGCAGAGGGAGGAACACTCCCAAACTCATTCTACGAGGCCACCATCACCCTCAAGACAAAAAAATATCATATGGTATCACTTATATGTGGAATCTAAAATATGATACCAATGAACTTATTTTCAAAACAGAAACAGACTCATAACCATAGAAAACAAATTTAGGGTTACCAAAGGGGAAAGGGGGAGGGGGAGGAATAAATTAGGAGTTTGGGATTAGTGGATACAAACTACTATATGGGTGAGGGAAGAGGTTCCAGGATGAGGAAAGCCTCAAGACTTGAAAGAGCTTAGTGCTTCAGAGAAAGTCAGAGGAGGTCCATCCTGTCATAGGAGGAGTGGGATGAGGCTGAAGGGCAGGCAGGGACAAACTGGGCACCGGGGCCAAATAAAGCCAGATAATAATGTTAGGGAGGGTGAAGAATGAATGTCGGTTTGCAATCCTCAAGGGCCTTTTAGGTATGTGATAAAAGTTCCATTTAAAAAAAAATTTTATTTTTCCAGCTTTACTGAGATATAATTGACATATCACTTTGAGTAAGTTTAAGGTGTACAGCGTGTTGATTTGATCCACTTCTGTATTGCAAAATGATCACCACTGTAGCGTTAGCCAACACCTCTGTCCTGTCACATAATTACCATTTTTTTTCTTGTATTGAGAACATTTAAGATCTACTCTCTTAGCAGCACTGAGGTATATAATATGGTATCATTAGCTATAATCACCATCACTCCTTTTCCTTCCTAAAGCTTTAATGAAATATATCCTTCCTTGCTTTCATAGGGCTAACATTTTTATTGGGAGCAAAGATCTTGAAGTTGAATTGATATACATGTGTGTGTACTGACCACAGGCATTCTCTTCTGAAGGATCAGTATGAAGTTCTAACAGTAAAATAGTTATCAGATGTGTTGAAGTTAATGTTTGTGCTTTTAAAACTGCAATTTAAGATTTTTGAGAGCTCAAGTCTTTTAAAAATGATCAAATATAGTCCTTTATTCCTAAAAGTGCCTCTGAGGGTGAAGAGGGTCCCCAGTAAGACCCAGAAACCTTTGACCCTCAGCCGTGAACTTCACCACAGGTGCAGTATCTTGTGATTTAAAGATGTGTTGACAGTGAGATATCACCTCACATTTGTTAGAATGGCTATTATCACAAAGACAAAAAAATGACAAATGTTAGCAAGGATGTGGAGAAAAGGGAACCTTGTGCATTGTTAGTGGGAATGTAAACTGGTGCAGCCACTGTGGAAAACAGTATGGAGTTTCCACAGAAAATTAAAAAAAAGAACTACTATCTTATCCAGCACCCACTTCTGGATATTCATCTGAAGAAAATGAAATCACTGTCTTGAGAAGATATCTGCAGCCCCATGTTAATTGCAGTATTTGCCATACACACACACACACACACACACACACACACACACACACACTGGAATATAATTCAACCATAAAAGACAAAGAAATCCTGCCATCGGAGACGACATAGATGGACCTTGAGGGCATTATGTTACGTGAAATAAGTCAGAAAGACAAATACTGTATAATCTCACATGTGGAACCTTAAAACACACACACAGGACTCATACGTGCAGAGAACAGATTGGTAGTTGGCAGAGGCAGGTGGTGGAGTGGGAGGGCTGGGCGAAATGGGTGAAGTTGGTCAAAAGGTACAAACTTCCAGTTATAAGATAATTTGTGGTAATGTAATGTACAGTGTGGTGACTGTCGTTACAGATAACATGTTGTATATTTGAAAGCTGCTCAGAGAGTACATCTTTGAAAGTTCTCATCACAAGGAAAACATTTCTAACTATGTGTGGTGATGGATGTTAACTAAACTTATTGCGGTGATCACTTCACAGTGTATACATATAACAAATCATTATGTCCTACACCTGAATCATATGTCAATTATATCTCAGGTAAAAAATGTATTGAGGGCTTCCCTGGTGGCGCAGTGGTTGAGAGTCCGCCTGCCAATGCAGGGGACATGGGTTCGTGCCCCGGTCCGGGAAGATCCCACATGCCGCAGAGTGGCTGGGCCCGTGAGCCATGGCCGCTGAGCCTGTGCCTCCAGAGCCTGTGCTCTGCAACGGGAGAGGCCACAACCGTGAGAGGCCCGCGTATCACAAAAAAAGAAAAAAAAAACTATGTATTGAGCCAGCTGTCCCTGTAAGAAATGGGTCTCTCACCTTAAAGAGGGCAATATTTTTGTGATCGTTTTTCATATTTTTCCTTCACATTTTACTCTGTATCCCCACTACTGTGAGCAGTTCTACTCTTCACAGCAAGTTTTAAATACACATTTTTAAAATCTGATTAAGTAATGAGATAATTTACCACAGGGTCTCACATCCCGGTTAGTGGCACAGTCCAAAATATTTACGTTTTAAAAGGTCACAGATTCCATCATGGCTGTTCATTTCCAAGCTGTGATATAAACAACAGAAACCGATACATCTAGGTCAAAAGCACCTAAAGCACTGCATGCAGCCTCCACGTGGTACACAGAACCTCTCGGAGAGCAGTACAAAGCTGGTTGAAAGCCAACATTGAAGCCCAGTAACCTGGTCCCATCCCATCCAATTGTGTGAACAGCTTCCCCGCCCTATAAAACCCTATAAAAACAGGCTCAGGTGTTCAAGGAAAGATATCTGGTAATTTTCCAACTGACTTTTGCCTTTCAGTGCTTGGTTAACAGAGTGTCCCCGACAGACACGAAACTGGGCACCCAGAATTTGGACAATCAAGCTGGTGGCATTTAATAGCCAGAATGACTTGAAATCTGGAGGAACGTCACATCAGTCATACAAAGAACTTTCACAAACAGCTTTTGGCAACAATTTAGAACAGTGTTCATTGATTCCACACACAAAAAATCTACTGTCTTAGCAACATTCATGTGCACAATGCAGTGTTATTAGGTATAATCACCATGCTAGAAAGTTCTATTTTTAATCTAGGCTTTTGAATCCTACTATTTTTTTTACTAGTATTGTTACTGCTGCTGCTACTGTTGTTGTTGTCATTATTATTATTATTATGGTTTCCTCTTGATATTGAGGAAAGGTTTTTTGAAAATTGCCTCTCGTCTCATGTGTACTGAAGGAAACCACCATCTTTGCATAGATCTCTTTCAGGAAGACCTCCTGTTGATTCAGATGCTCAACCACAGTTTGAGAATGTCTGGACCTAAATAGTTTGGGCATACAGCAGGGTCTTCTTTCGTGGTTGTGAAGAAACAAATCAATGGATTCTTTTGGGATGAATTAGTTCCCTTAGTTCAAGAGAATAGCGTATACCCTGGGAAGTGTGCCTATGTTGTCTGAAGTGAACATCATACCACAGTGCCACGTGTATAGTAGGTTTCTATAAAAATTTGTTGAGTGACTATTTTAAGTATGAACAGAAATAGAAACACTTTGCAGTCATCTTTGACTCATCCTTTCCTTTTCTGAACCCAAAACAACTTCTAGATTTTATGACCAAAAATGATTATTAAATATAAAGTAACATATTATTGGGATAAAATGGAAGATGCATATTATCATGCATTTGTAATTACTTTCTGATGGGAGCTGCCTCACATGGTATAGATTTAGAAATTGCAGCTTGTCTCTTTGCTTTTTTTAAAAATTTTTTTTATACAGCAGGTTATTAGTTATCAGTTTTATACATATTAGTGTATACGTGTCAATCCCAATTTCCCAATTCATCCCACCACCACCACCACCACCCCTGCTTTCCCTCCTTGGTGTCCATACATTTGTTCTCTACATCTGTGTCTCTATTTCTGCTCTGCAAACCGGTTCATCGGTACCATTTTTCTAGATTCCACATATATGCGTTAATGTATGATATTTCTTTTTCTGACTTACTCCAATCTGCATGACAGTCCCTAGGTCCATCCACATCTCTATAAATAATGCAATTTTGTTCCTTTTTATGGCTGAGTAATATTCCATTGTATATATATACCATATCTTTTTTATCCATTCATCTGTTGACAGGCATTTAGGTTGCTTCCATGACCTGGCTATTGTAAATAGTGCTGCAGTGAACATTGGGGTGCATGAGTCCTTTTGAATTATGGTTTTCTCTGTGTATATGCCCATTAGTGGGATTCCTGGGTCATATGGTAATTCTATTTTTAGTTTTTTAAGGAACTTCCATATTGTTCTCCATAGTCACTGTACCAATTTACATTCCCACCAACAATGCAAGAGGGTTCTCTTTTCTCCACACCCTCTTCAGTATTTGTTGTTTGTAGATTTTCTGATGATGCCCATTCTAACTGGTGTGAGGTGGTACCTCATTGTAGTTTTGATTTGCATTTCTTTAATAATTAGTGATGTTGAGCAGCTTTTCATGTGCATCTGTATGTCTTCTTTGGAGAAATGTCTAATTAGGTCTTCTGCCCGTTTATTGATTGGTTTGTTTGTTTTTTTAATATTGAGCTGCATGAGCTGTTTATATGTTTTGGAGATTAATCCTTTGTCTGTTGAATTGTTTGCAAATATTTTCTCCCATTCTGAGTGTTGTCTTTTTGTTTTGTTTGTAGTTTCCTTTGCTGTGCAAAAGCTTTTAGGTTTCATTAGGTCATATTTGCTTATTTTTGTTTTTATTTCCATTACTCTAGGAGGTGGGTCAAAAAAAAATCTTGCTGTGATTTATGTCAAAGATGTGTTCTTCCTGTGTTTTCCTCTAAGAGTTTCATAGTGTCTGGTCTTACATTTAGGTCTTTAATCCATTTTGAGTTTATTTTTGTGTATGGTGTTAGGGAGTGTTCTAATTTCATTCTTTTACATGCAGCTGTCCAGTTTTCCCAGCACTGCTTACTGAAGAGACTCTCTTTTCTCCATTGTATAACCTTGCCTCCTTTGTCTTGGATTAGTTGACCATAGTTGTGTGGGTTTTCTCTGGGTATTCTATCCTGTTCCATTGATCTATACTTCTGTTTTGGTGCCAATACCATATTGTCTGGCTTACTGTAGCTTTGTAGTATGGTCTGAAGTCAGGGAGTCTGATTCCTCCAGCTCCATTTTTTCACTCAAGATTCCTTTGGCTATTCGAGGTCTTTTGTGTTTCCATACAAAGTTTTAGATATTTTGTTCTAGTTCTGTAAAAAATGCCACTGGTAATTTGATAGGGATTGCATTGAATCTGTAGATTGCTTTGGGTAGTATAGTCATTTTCACTATATTGATTCTTCCAATCCAGAAACATGGTATATCTCTCCATCTGTTTGTGTCATCTTTGATTTCTTTCATCAGTGTCTTATAGTTTTCTGACTAAAGGTCTTTTACCTCCTTAGGTAGGTTTATACCTAGGTATTTTTTTTCTTTTTTTTTGCAGTGGTCAATGTGACTGTTTCCTTAATTTCTATTTCTGATCTTTCATTGTTAGTGAACAGGAATGCAAGAGATTTCTGTGCATTAATTTTGTATTCTGCAACTTTACCAAATTCATTGATTAGCTGTACAAGTTTTCTGGTGGCATCTTTAGGATTCTCTATGTATAGTGTCATGTCATCTGCAAACAGTGACAGTTTTACTTCTTCTTTTCAAATTTGGATTCCTTTCATTTCTTTTTCTTCTCGGATTGCCATGGCTAGGACTTCCAAAACTATGTTGAATAATAGTGGCGAGAGTGGACATCCTTGTCTTGTTCCTGATTTTAGAGGAAATGCTTTCAGTTTTTCACCATTGAGAATGATGTTTGCTGTGGGTTTGTCGTATATGGCCTTTATTATGTTGAGGTAGGTTCCCTCTATGTCCACTTGCTGGAGATTTTCTATCATAAAAGGGTGTTGAATTTTGTCAAAAGCTTTTTCTGCATCTATTGAGATGATCATATGGTTTTTCTTCTTTAATTTGTTAATATGGTGTATCACACTGATTGATTAGCATATATTGAAGAATCCTTGCATCCCTGGGATAAATCCCACTTGATCATGGTGTATGATCCTTTTAATGTGTTGTTGCATTCTGTTTGTTCGTATTTTGTTGAAGATTTTTGCATCAATATTTATCAGTGATATTGGTCTGCAATTTTCTTTTTTTGTAGTATCTTTGTCTGGTTTTGGTATCAGGTTGATGGTGGCCTTATAGAATGAGTTTGGGAGTGTTCCTTCCTCTGCCATTTTTTGGAGGA
Organism: Globicephala melas; assembly: GCF_963455315.2. NCBI lineage: Eukaryota > Metazoa > Chordata > Mammalia > Artiodactyla > Delphinidae > Globicephala > Globicephala melas. The sequence goes on from NC_083316.1 coordinate 131,283,231, forward strand.
ATTTGAGAAGGATGGGTGTTAGCTATTCTCTAAATGTTTGATAGATTTCACCTGTGAAGCCATCTGGTCCTGGACTTTTGTTTGTTGGAAGACTTTGACACAGTTTCAATTTCATTACTTGTGATGGTCTGTTCATATTTTCTATTTCTTCCTCATTCAGTCTTGGAAAGTAATAGCTTTCTAAGAATTTGTCCATTTCTTCCGGGTTGTCTAGCTTATTGGCATAGAGTTGCTTGTAGTAGTCTCTTATGATGCTTTGTATTTCTGCAGTGTTCTTTGTAACTTCTCCTTTTTCATTTCTAATTTTATTGATTTGAGTCCTCTCCCTCTTTTTCTTGATGAGGCTGGCTAAAGCTTTATCAATTTTGTTTATCTTCTCAAAGGACCAGCTTTTAGTTTTATTGATCTTTGCTATTGTTTTCTTTCTTTCTATTTCATTTATTTCTGCTCTGATATTTATGATTTTCTTCCTTCTACTGACTTTGGGGTTTTTTGTTCTTCTTTCTCTAGTTCCTTTAGGTGTAAAGTTGGATTGTTTATTTGAGATTTTTCTTGTGTCTTGAGGTAGGATTGTATAGCTATAAAGTTCCCTCTTAGAACTGCTTTTGCTGCATCCCATAGGTTTTGGATCGTCATGTTTTCATTGTCATTTTTCTCAAGGTATTTTCTGATTTCCTCTTTGCTTTCTTCAGTGATCTCTTGCTTATTTAGTAATGTATTGTTTAGCCTCCACGTGTTTATGTTTTATACATATTTTCCCCTGTGATTTCTTTCTAATTTCATAGCATTGTGGTCAGAAAAGATGCTTGATATGATTTCAATTTTCTTAAATTTACCAAGGCTTGATTTGTGACGCAAGATGTGATCTATCGTGGAGAACGTTCTTGTGCAGTTGAAAAGACAGCGTAATCTGCTGTTTTCGGATAGAATATCCTGTAAATATCAATTAAATCTATCTGGTCTGTTGTGTCATTTAAAGCTTGTGTTTCCTTATTCATTTTCTGTCTGGATAATCTGTCCATTTGTGTAACTGAGGTGTTAAAGTCCCCCATTATTATTGTGTTACTGTCAATTTCTCTTTTACAGCTGTTAGGATTTGCCTTATGAATTGAGGTGCTTCTATGTTGGGTGCATAAATATTGACAATTGTTCTATCTTCTTCTTGGATTGATCCCTTGATCATTATGTAGTGTCCTTCTTTGTCTCTTGTAATAGTCTTTATTTTAAAGTCTATTTTGTCTGATATGAGAATTGCTACTCCAGCTTTCCTTTGATTTCCATGTGCATGGAATATCTTTTTCCATGCCCTCACTTTCAGTCTGTATGTGTCCCTAGGTCTGAGGTGGGTCTCTTGTAGACAGCATATAAACGGTTCTTGTGTTTATATCCATTCAGCCAGTCTATGTCTTTTGGTTGGAGCATTTACTCCATTTACATTTAAGGTAATTATTGATATGTATGGTCCTATTACCATTTTCTTAATTGTTTTGGGTTTGTTTTTGTAGGTCCTTTTCTTCTCTTGTGTTTCCCACTTTGAGAAATTCCTTTAGCATTTGTTGTAGAGCTGGTTTGGTGCTGCTGAATTCTCTTAGCTTTTGCTTGTCTGTATAGCTTTTGATTTCTCCATCGAATCTGAATGCAGTCCTTGCTGGGTACAGTAATCTTGGTTGTAGGTTCTTCTCTTTCATCGCTTTAAATATATCATGCCACTCCCTTCTGGCTTGTAAAGTTTCTGCTGAGAAATGAGCTGTTATACTTAAAGGAGTTCCCTTGTATATTATTTGTCATTTTTCCCTTGCTGCTTTCAATACTTTTTCTTTGTCTTTAATTCTTGTCCGTTTGATTACTATGTGTCTCAGTGTGTTTCTCCTTGGGTTTATCCTGCCTGGGACTCTCTACACTTCCTGGACTTGGGTGGCTCTTTCCTTTCCCATGTTAGGGAAGTTTTCGACTATAATCTCTTCAGTTATTTTCTAGCGTTCTTTCTCTCTCTCTTCTCCTTCCGGGACCCCTATAACGTGAATGTTGGTGCATCTAATGTTGTCCCAGAAATCTTTTATGCTGTCTTCATTTCTTTTCATTCTTTTTTCTTTATTCTGTTCCTTGGCAGTAAATTCCACCATTCTGTCTTCCAGGTCACTTATCTGTTCTTCTGCCTCAGTTATTCTTCTCTTGATTCCTTCTAGTGTATTTTTCATTTCAGTTATTGTATTGTTCATCTCTGTTTGTTTGTTCTTTAGTTCTTCTAGGTGTTTGTTCTTTAATTCTTCTAGGTCTTTTTAAACATTTCTTGTATCCTCTCGATCTTTGCCTCCATTATTTTTCCAAGGTCCTGGATCACCTTCACTATCATTATTCTGAATTCTTTTTCTGGAAGGTATCTCCACTTCATTTAGTTGTTTTTCTGGGGTTTTATTTCGTTCCTTCATCTGGTACATAGTCCTCTGCCTTTTCATTTTTTCTGTCTTTCTGTGAATGTGGTTTTCATTCCATAGGCTGCAGGATTGTAATTCTTCTTGCTTCTACTGTCTACCCTCTGGTGGATGAGGCTATCTTAGAGGCTTGCACAAGCTTCCTCATGGGAGGGGAGTAGTGGTGGGTAGAGCTGGGTGTTGCTGTGGTGGGCAGAGCTCAGTAAAACTTTAATCTGCTTGTCTGCTGATGGGTGGGGCTGCGTTCCCTCCCTGTTGGTTGTTTGGCCTGATGTGACCCAGCACTGGAGCCTACAGGCTCTTTGGTGGGGCTAATGTCAGACTCCAGGAGGGCTTACGCCGAGGAGTACTTCCCAGAAATTCTCCTGCCAGTGTCCTTGTCTCTTCTGTGAGCCACAGCCACCCCCCGCCTCTACAGGGACCCTCCAACACTAGCAGGTAGGTCTGGTTCAGTCTCCTATGGGGTCAGTGCTCCTTCCTCCTGGGTCCTGATGCACAACTACTTTGTTTGCGCCCTGCAAGAGTGGAGTTTCTGTTTCCCCCAGTCCTGTTGAAGTCCTGCGATCGAATCCCACTAGCCTTCAAAGTCTGATTCTCTAGGAATTCCTCCTCCTGTTGCCGGACCCCCAGGTTGGGAAGCCTGATGTGGGGCTCAGAACCTTCACTCCAGTGGGTGGACTTCTGTGGTAAAAGTGTTCTCCAGTTTGTGAATCACCCAATGCAGCAGTGATGGGATTTGATTTTATTGTGATTGCGCCCCTCCTACCATCTCACTGCAGCTTCTCCTTTGTCTTTGGATGTGGGGTATCTTTTTTGGTGAGTTCCAGTGTCTTTCTTTTGATAATAGTTCAACAGTTAGTTGTGATTCTGGTGCTCTCACAAGGGGGAGTGAGCACATGTCCTTCTACTCCGCCATTGTCTCTCCTCTTTTTAATAAGGGAAAATTTCATGAGAACACTGAAAAATTAGCATCACTGATCTGTGAGAACTCTTCCTGCAGGCAGAGGTAAAAATAACTTAAACACATTTTCATATCATTCATGAGCACTAATGGGTGAAAATATAATGCCAAGAGAAACGGCGTACTGAGGAATTCCCCCTTCCACAAGGCAAAATGAATGAGAGTTGACTGAAATTATCATCACTCAAGCCAAAACTTTGTATTGATTATCTACCACTACATAACATACTATTCTAAAACGTAGTGGTGTAAAACAGCCAACTCACTATGTTCATGGTTCTTTTGGTCAGAGATTCAGACAGGGCACACCCAGAATAGATTTTCTCTGCCATGAGATGTCTGGAGCCTCAGCTGGGAAGATCTTAAGTCTGGAATTAAGTTGGTGGCTGGGGCTGGAATCATCTGTGGAATCTGCCCTTTTATTTTCTGTATTTCTGATGATTTGACGTCTGGACCCTTTCTGATGCTGGAGAGACTGTGCTCTAAGGGTTAGCTAATTTTTAGAGATAGCGGACACATGCCCTTTCCTATGCAAAGCAACCAATCTACAGCCCATACCCCAACCGCCTCCTTTATCAAGTTCACATTGAAAAAAGGAGCATGTGGAATGAGAGATATTATAGTGATCGTCCTTGGAAAATACAGTCTGCCCTAAGGTTTTCACTCTGTGCATCTCTCCTGAGAGGTAAAGGAGACCATTCCAGAGGGAAAAAAACCAGAAAACACCACCACCACACACTAGAGTCATGCTAGACCCAGTTCGTTTTGGTTAAGAACTCTGGAGTCCAGAGAGACTTGGATTTAAATTTTGGCTCTCTGGCTGTGTGACATTGGGGAACTCATTAACCTCCCCAGTCCTCAGTGTTCTCATCTAGAAAATGGGCCTATTAGCAGTATCCATGTCATTGAGGTGTTGTGAAAATTAAATGAGGTCTCACAAAAAAGCATTTAATGTAACAACATATGTAAGTGCATGCTGTTCTTATGGTGCTTGTTGGTGCTGCATTCAAGTCCTCTTCTAGGACTTGACTTTGAAGAACAGTGAGACATCACTCTCTCCACTAATGGCAGGAAGCAAGGTCATATTTGGTGTAGACACAGTGTTATAGGTTTTATTAAGTAAAAGTTACTCTGAGTGAAAAGTTCTGGTTACATTCCTTGGAATTATGTTCTAGCCTTCCTTCTTTCTAGCTTTGGGGTTTCAGAAAATCAAACACCTGGCTTTTCTTATTTGGAAGACATAATCAATAATCGCTTTCCTGTCTTCTTATCTTCAGATGAACTGTGAATTTAGAAACATTTTGTGACTGGTTCCACAGTTGTTTTATAATTATGCTAATACAGATTGTCATGGGAATCTTGGTACAATAAGGACAACAAGCCTGCAGCAGTGTAGGTGAAACACAGGAATTCATATGGACACTGACTTAGTGCCAGGAGTTGTGCTGAGCACTTGACTTGATTCAGGTTGAACCCTTGTGATATACCTATGGGTACCATTTTCATTCACAGCCATGTGGGAGATCCTTGGGCATAGAGAATAACTTATCAAAGGCTGAACATCCCTTGGGAGATAGAGCCTGGATTTGAACCCAAGCCATTTGACCCTACAGCCCAACCTTCATCCTCTTCCCTGAAGCCTCTGATCCTGAAAATCCACACTGACGCTGGTCCTCAGCCAGACTTCTTAATGATAAATGCACTGGTAAGAGTTGGGCTCTGTAGCTGTAGTCCATCCCTGTTACTTAAAAGCCATCTGTCAGCACTCAGAAGAATGAGAATTCCCTCTGTTCCACAAGGCAGGTCAGGAGCACATTTCCGCAGCCTGATAAGGGTGTGGGATCTGCTGATTTCTTAACTGGCTTTATTTGTGTGGCAGCAAGCCATGCTCTGTCCCTCTATATCAGCGTTCAGTGATGAAATGGGTTCAAAACCAGCAGTGTCCTGTCTTCTGTCTGTATGTTTGTTTAATGTGTAAGTGGGGTTTGTTTTAATTTTATTTATTAGGCATTTGAAAATCAAAAGCTGACAAAAGATAAATTTTATATAGATATATAAAATTTATATATACTATATAATATATATAATAATATGGTATATATATAAATTTTGTATACATAAAATTTATCTTTTGGTAGCCTTTGAATATATACATATATATTTTTACATATATGCCTTTGTGTTATATTTCTGTATTTTTATTACTGTATTTTTTTTTGGCGGTACGCAGACCTTTCACTGTCGTGGCCTCTCCCATTGCGGGGCACAGGCTCTGGACGTGCAGGCTCAGCGGCCATGGCTCATGGGCCCAGCCGCTCCATGGCATGTGGGATCTTCCCGGACCGGGCACAAACCCGCGTCCCCTGCATTGGCAGGCGGACTCTCAACCACTGCGCCACCAGGGAAGCCCTCTGTATTTTTAATAGCAAGTTATTATATCCATGTTTTTGGAAGAAGTTAAAATTTGTCACTTCTCAAGTCTATTTTTCTTATTGAGAGGTTGTGTGAGGAGATTGATTATGTGGGAAAGTGGTCCTACTGAATGTAGTAATCACTGTTGAGCTATTATTGAGTGTTGGCTATGTGATACTCTAAGAATACTGCAGGTAATAACTAATTTAATTTTTGCAACAACCTAAGGGAGTGAACACTACTATTAATCCCATTTCACAGAAAGAAAGCTCAAGGTCACCCAGCTAATAAGGGGTGGAATTGGAGTCCCTGTTCTCTGTCACTATGTTATACTGACTCCCAGTACAGAGAGAAAGCCAGGCTACTGATCTATCAAACCCTGAGAGTTAGGAATATTCTGCATTTCATTGTTAAGCTTGGAAGACCTACATAAGTACTTCAGTGTTCCTCAATTTTTTATCCTAAGCCTGTTACGGAATACAGGAGTTAGAATAATGATCTTGGAAGTGAATATTTCATTGTGGATAACACTGTTCAACATGGAGCCCACTTCAACAACAAAGACAAAAAGTAGAACATAAGGGAATGCATTCCTCTCTCCATTTTAAGTGAACCCTTCAATCTTACCAGAGATTTTGCTTCCTGCCTGAAAAGCAGTTGTCTGTACTTCATGAGGAAGTCTTAACACTACCAGAGCTTGTCTTCAGCCTCCAAATGCATTGTGTTCCAAAAGATATGTCATTTGTTTGAATCTCAGAAGGCATTTCCCCATAGGGAGAATGCTATAATTTAAAATTAGAATATCAAGGATGCATACCTCCCCTAGTGCCCTCCAAAGACACTGTGGAGGGGTGCTCTTCGAAACTACCAACTTGTTATTGACTTTTAAGTTTGTGTTACAGGGAGTCCCTTTTTAGGTTAATAGTTGCACAAGTCTTACATTGAATTTGAACTTCCCCATCGTCTATGCACAAGATTTTAAAATGCACAAGATTTTAAAATGCACAACCTTGGGATATGAGGTTTGGAAGGAAACTTGTATGCACTGAGTGTTCATGTATCAGGGGCTGCCTATATCTAGGTAAGACTGGGTTATCTTGTGTGTTAAGAAGACAGCCTTGCCTTGGGCATGGGAGATGCTTCTCATAAGTATGAAGATCTGTGTAGCATAATAATTTTACAGTGATGAAGTTATTGCAGTTTAACATAATCATCAAACTTCATAAAAATAATTTCCTCTATCTAAAAAAAATAACAGGGGTTGGCCAAATGTAGAATTTTAAAGTCAGCGAATCAGCTCTGTGATCTGCAGTGACAGATCTGGTCATGTTACCTACACATGAGTTAAAACTAATTTCTAAAATATCTTTTATGATCAGGCAAGAAAATAACTTAGGAAAAGGCAATTTTTAGTTCAATTCAAAGCTTATTTAAAATTCCATGGAGGTGTTTCCTGAGAAAATTGCTGACTAGCAATTACCTCTGCTCTCTGGCTTCTCGTATTGGCTTACATTGTAGTCAGAAAAATGTGAAGAATTTTCACTGATGGCATCACCTTAAAAGATAATCCACTCATTTCATTGTCCCTTGGCGGCACATTTTCCTCTGTGGTGTAGATCTTTCTTGTCAGCCTTGAATTGTAGGTCTGGCCATTTGGATAACTGCACCTTGCAGGGCTTCATGTGGAAAAATACCTGTAATGTACAAATCAATGTATGTCAAATGTCTTTCTAATCTATAAAGCTTGCTAAGTCCTGGAATTTTGCAGGAAGCTTAGTAAAAACACTGGCCTATATTGTTTATGACTTATCTGCTGGGCTCCCCTGATGACAGGTCGTACAGTGGAGGGTGGCTGCAAAGTGGACAAAATGCAGACTTTGTTAGTTTTTCTTTGATGGTCTCATTGGAAGTGAATGTTCAAGCAGTGACCCTGTCTTATTTGCAGCTGTGGGATCACACACTTCTGAAAATACTAAGAGAACCAAATAAATCTAGTATGTAGAATTGGTGTATCTGAATTTCTGATACCTTCATCTGCAACTAATACCCCCCTCCTACTGCCATCCCACACTCAGAATGAGCATTGATCCCAGACTTGTGCTGGATAAAGAAACCTTAGTGTCTATGATGAGTTTGCCAACATTTAGGACCCTGCCCTTTTAATCCCTTTGGGAATGTTACCCCAGGGTTTTCAGTAAATTTTAGAGACAAAGACTGATAAACAATTGCCTTGGACAAACAGGATAAACAGCTGTGCCTTCACCAGCTCCCGTAGAAATCACTGGTTCATGTTTTTGTCTCTTCTGCTAAATAGTAAATGCTTCAAGGATGGTTTTGGTGTCCTCTCCATCTTGGGGTGCCCTGCCCAGCAGAGAGGTAATACGTGATTGTTAAGGTGGACGTAATGTAATTTGGTCCTTTTGAACTGGTTCTTCTGCGATTTGTTTTTCTTTCATTTATTTAAGAAACATTTATCAAGAACATCGCTAATCATCAGGAAAATGCAAATCAAAACCACAATAAGCTATCACCTCACATCTGTTAGGATGACTTAACTAGTCATCCTAACATCCTAGAGTTAAGAAGTGTTGGCAAGGGTGTAGAGAAAAGGGAACCCTGTGCACTGTTGGTAGGAATGTAAATTGGTGCAGCTGCTATGGGAAACAGTATGAAAGGTCCTCAAAAAATTAAAAATAGAACTAACATATGACCCAGAAATTCCACTTCTGAGTATTTATCCAAAGGAATTGAAATCAGGATCTTGAAGAGATCGCTGCAGTCCCATGTTCGTTGCAGGATTATTCATAATAGCCAAGATACAGAAACAACTTAAGTGCCCATCACTGGATGAATGGATAAAGAAAATGTGGTCTATACATAGCATGAGATATTATTCAACCTTAAAAAAGGAGGAAATTTTGCCATTTGTAACAACATGAGTTACCGGGAGAGCGTTATGCAAAGACACATGAAGCCAGACACAGTAAGACAAATACTTTATGATCTCACTTATATGTAGAATCTAAAATAGTCCCATCATAGAAACAGAGAGTACAATGGTAGTTGCCAGGGCCAGGAAGAAGGGGGAAAATGGGTAGAAGTGACGGTCAAAAGATACAAAGTTTTAGTTATATAAAATAAATAAGAGATCCACTCTACCGCATAGCATAGAGATATACTATACAGCATATAGCTAACAGTACTGTATTGTATACTTAAATTTTACTAAAACAGTAGCTCTTATGTTAGGTGTTCTTACCACACACACAAACAGTATAATAATATGAGGGGGTGACAGACAATGCTGGGAAATGATGGATATGTTTATGGCCTTGATAGTGGTGATGGTCTCATGGGTACGGGGGTATACTTATCCTCAAACTCAGTGAGTTGTATACGTACAGCTTTTTACATGCCAATCACATCTCAATAATGGTTTAAAAATGATGCTGAGAATGGATCAGGAGCAAGAACAACAGAAAAGATCTTATTCTGTGCCAGGCTCCTGGCTGGGCTCTTAGGATCTAGTGATAAATAAGACAAAATCCCTACCCCAGTGACAGAGTTTCATAGGTCCTCTGAAAAGCAGAATGCTTTATTGGAGCTTGACTTCAAAGCCTTGGCAACAGAAAAGTGTTTTTCTTCTTCCTTAAAGGTACCTTGGTACAGACTGAATGCAGAAGTGTTCCCATTTCTTCTAGATACTCACCCTTCCTGAAGGTAGGTGGGAGAACTTTCCACTACTTCATAAAAAAATGCAATACAATACAATTCAATACAGTACAATACTACTACAAGCAACCCACCTAAACACAATGACTTTTCCTACCCTCTAACCGGGCTCTCTCCTAAACTTTGTGGTAGCTGAGGCAGGAGTACAAATGGACGCCCACCTACTAGGGGTATAAGTTATAAATCAAGTGAACAAACTGTTAATTAGAGTAGGTTTTATCTCCCTACCTTGACAAATACACCTTCATAATGACTTGAATTTAGGTCTGAATTTAGGATCCTTGGAGCCCGAACATGGACTTGTTGCTTCAGCCCTGGGCTTCAGGCTGCTCTTTCCAACTTGGGTGCGTATCATACTGTGAGGGGCCTTGTGTGCTATGGAAGGAAGAAGTTAATTATACTTTCATGTGCCAGAGAGGGAGTCACCACATGCCCCTTAGGGTCACAGGGGAAAACACTATGGTGGTCAAGAGGCAGAAGGAAGGAGTGATAAATAGAGGCCATGGCCTTTATTGAGGTTTCCACTGGAAAGGCAAAGCAGGACAAGGTAAATGTTTAGAATTCACTGGTTTGAAAATTTCCGAGGTGTCTAAGCTATAGAAGTTGTCTCTGATCACCCAGTACCTGACCCTGGGATGATTTAGGGCATCGTGTGCAAGAGTTAGATAAGGCAGTGGTTGGGGTATAATCTCAGGATCGGGTGGCTTGCATGTCAAAGGCATACACCTGGCTGGGTCCTTTGCTGTTGAAGAAGCAGCTAGCCCCAGGAGGCACAGGCCGTCTCCAGCCAGAAAGTTGTGTGTTGTTGTTTAAGATGTTAAAACATCACAAGCTACCGAAAATTTAAAAAGTAAAAAATAAGATATAATACATGACCTCTTGGGCCTAGAGTACACACACATGGCATAGTCTACCCTCGAGATGGCTCCGGACAAGAGGCCATCAGCACAGGCCCGGGAAGCAGACGTGGGCATGTATGGGCTGGCAGTTCTGGTACCCCAAATGCAGAACAGAGTCTGGAAGGTCCTAGGCCCTAGTTGGGCATGTTCCCTTGTCCTTGTGGTCAGAGGAGGGCTGAGCAGAGGATTTTTAAAGCTCAAGGCAGTTCTTTCCCTATTCTAAGAGATGTACTGCCTGTAACAGCAGGTTTTTAAATTAAAAAACAATAACAGAAAAATGATTTCTTTTTAATGAAGCCATATATGAAGCCCTGATTTATGAAACAGGTAAAAGAAAGGTACTCATATTGATGTCAGTGCCAGAGCCTAAGGTGTGCCATGATTGGTTTTGCTCTTGGGTCCACATTCTGCCACTCCACTCCCCTGACATCATCTTCCCCCCACTCTCCTCGCCCCTCACTCCATCCCCATACTCAATGCAGGATGCACCTAGAGGAAACTTAGGACTCTGCCTTTGGACTAGACCAGTGGTTCTCAAACTTTAGCAGGAATCAGAATTGACTGGAGGACTTATTAAAACATAAATGGCTCCCTCGCCCCATGCCTAGAGTTTCCATTTCAGTGGATCTGGGGTGAAGCCTGAGAATTTAATTTGCATTTCTAATAAGTTCCCAGTCAATGATACTGCTGCTGATCCAGAGACCACATGTTAAAGATTACTGGATCAGAGGATGATGGCTGAGAATCCAACCGCTGCCAATTCCCATGCAAGCTTTTGGAGCTTGTTGTCTTTCACTGGAACCATCCATGTGACACATATCATTTAGATGCCATGGAGAAATCATAAGATAGGAAAGGGCTTTGTTGGCCAAGCTGCAAGGTCTACTGCTTGCTTGGTATTTGACATAACTTCCTTCTCATAAACTTTTTTGTGTGTGCCAGAGATGTGCTCTGGGAGCTTTTGTTTAAATGGTTACGTCTGGCAGTGAGGAAAGGCCACGGCATTATCCCACATTCTCCATGGGAGAATGAATGAATGGATGAGAGCTGAAACAGCTGTATAAATAAATTATTTTAAGATTAGAAAAAACTTTTCAAAACAAAATGCAGTTGAAATGGGTGGAAAGATTTTTGTCACTACTTTCTTAAAAATTATTTATTTATTTATTTTAATTTTATGTTATTATTTTTTTATACAGCAGGTTCTTATTAGTTACCCATTTTATACATATTGGTGTATATATGTCAATCCCAATCAGAAATTGGGCACGTTTGTTTTATCGGTAACTGGCTAAATTTCAGAACATTGTCAGTGATTCATTACATTTGGTTTTTCGTTAGAAAAAAGTGTTTTCTATTCCATTGATTAACTGAAAAATGATATAATCACATTTTACTCTCGTATTGAGAATAGCTTTGGGTCGGAATAGCATCTTTCTACCTCATATTCTCAATTTTGAACAGTTAATGTTTTCCATATAAACAATATTCTTGTTAATTAACAATTCAATCTCCAAATACTTATATTCTGTAAGAGGTATTACTGAACATCTAATTGGCTTGGGCTGAGTATTAATTTGCTATTAGATACATGTATGATCTTGAGCAGCAATTATATATATATATATTTTTTGTGTGTGTGTGGTACGCGGGCCTCTCACTGTTGTGGCCTCTCCCGTTGCAGAGCACAGGCTCCGGACGCGCAGGCTCAGCGGCCATGGGTCACGGGCCTAGCCGCTCTGCGGCATGTGGGATCTTCCCGGACCGGGGCACGAACCCGTGTCCCCCGAATCGGCAGGCAGACTCTCAACCGCTGCGCCACCAGGGAAGCCCAGCAGCAATTACATTTTTAAGTGAAATATATTAAGATGAGGACTAGATGATTATGAGTAAAGAAACAGTAGGAGTGACTGATCTATTTGAATTAAAATTTAAAAATAGCATGCCAGCACTCAGGCAGAGCCCCGCCCTCAATGACTGACCCAGAAGGACCAGTGAGGATGAAGGGACTATGAGAAAAGTCCCCCTCGGCAGTCTGTCAGGCCACGTAAAAATAGGTACTTCTGAGGAGCTTTAGTTAGGTCAGAAGATACGATTGGTTTGACTGACCGTGAGACCCAGAATTGAAAGAGGTGCCGAAAGATTATCCTGATATACGGGGTCTAAGCTTGAAATTCAGCAAAAGAAGTGTCAGATGGTGTTATGGGCTAAATTGTGTCCCTCCCAAATTCATATTTTGAAGTTCTAACCCCAGTACCTCAGAATGTGGCTGCCTTTGGAGACAGGGTCTTAAAAGAAGTAATTTATTATAGTTAAAGCGAGGTGATTAGGGGTGACTCCTGATCCAATAAGAGTGGTGCTCTTATAAGAAGAGATTAGGACACAGACAGGCACAGAGGAGAGACCATGTGAAGACACAGAGAGAAGATGGCCATCTATAAACCAAGGAACGAGGCCACAGAAGAATTCAACTCTGCTGACACCTTGATCTTGGACTTCTAGCTTCCAGAACCATGAGAAAATTAATTTCTACTGTTTAAGCCACCCAGTCGGGTGGTACTTGGTTATGGCAGCCGCAGCAAACTAATACAGATGGGTAGCCTAGCTGTTGTGTTTTGAGGATGAAATGTCCCGTGGGCATGCACCTTCTGTGCTCCTGGAGGAGAGCTGCACCACCCCGTCAGGTCCCACCTGGAGTCTTTATCTGCTTGTGCCCCCCTGGCTTCTGTTATATCATCCTTGTGATGCCAGCCTGCCCTGAATATGCTTTGCTTCTCAGTGAATCTTCTCTGTCCAACCCGTGGTGTAACTGCTGGATCCAGTACCTCTGGGTCCATGCCAATTTAGAGTATGCTGAAATTGTTCAGAGGGCTCCTTTACAGAGCAGATTTTTAGACTCCATAACCAAAAGATTCTGGTTCAAGGAGGTCTGCAGAAGACTTCTGCATTTCTAACAACTACCTTGGCTGATTCTTTTGCAGGAGATCTGGGACAAGGAACCACTCTTGATCAAACATTGCCTTATACCATCCAGCAAGAGGAAAAGCTGCACTCTAGAAATTTTCCAGGGCGGGGTGGGGGTGGGAATCAAATGAAACACTCTAGTATATCTAATATTCTAGAAAACTCTAGTCGATTTTTACCGTCTGTTTATTTTATTCATGTCACCTCCCTGCTTAAAATTATTCCCTTTTTACTTAGAATCAGCTCTGCAATCTTTGCTGTGATCCAAGGGAGCTTTGCAGAAGAGTCTGCACCAAAACACACTCATACTGGGATAGTGTCATCCCTCAGGAATCGCTCACGCCACCTGCTAATCGCTCATCACTAATCGCTCCTGACTTCTCCTGACTTCCAGTTTCCTGCCATACAGCTTCCCTCTGCCTGGACTGCTGCTCCTTTCTGGCTAAATCCCACTTACCCCCATAACTTAGCTTAAATGTCATTTCCTCTGTAGAGTCCCGCCCCATCTAATCAATTTCCCTATTACTCCTTCTCAGAGCATGCTATTATGATTTTCCTCCATAGTAGGTATCATAACTTGCAGTTATGTATTTATTTGTACAATCAGTTGTTTACTTTCTGCCTTCCCCAATAGCATTTAAGCTCTCTAAGGCTTTCTTTTGTATTGGTTCATCACCATAATCCCAGTACCTAGCAGCATGCTGGCACAAGGTAAAAGCTAGATACGTATTTGTTGAATGAAGAAAGGAAGAGGTATGTGTTGAAAAACGCTGGGAGTGTGAACAAGGGTTTTAGAGGTCATTACATCAATTGTAAGGAAATTTAATTCACACTCCCGCACCCCTAACCTCCACCTTGAAAGGTCCTTCTCGTCAGTTCTAATGATGTGTATTTTCAAATTCCTTTCCCTCCTCCTCAGAGCTGTCTGACCTGGGCTGAGACTGACTGAAGGGTTTATGAGAAGTCAGTTGGTTACCCAGTGGAAATGGGAACTCAAAGTAGCTTCATCTAGTATTTGATACATCTGGGCACGTTGCCAAGATTTTTGACAAGATAAATGACTTTATTTCCACCCATCCTCATTCCAAGTCAGGAGGATTGATATGGAGATGGTCAAAGCAGCTTTTGAATTGAAATCAATACTATTCAGTATCTAAATTTCATTTCTAAATGTGACTAAGGATAAGCCAGTGGATTTTTGTTAGTGGTAGAGTTATTTTTAAAGTAATGATCCTCAGGGCCCCCATAGATTTTCCAGTTACTGCTATAAGAGGGGAAAAAAACCTGCTGCAGATGACCCCGCAAGCTCTTGCCTTGATTTGCATATTAAAGATGTTTTGACATTTTTCAAGTGGAAGATCAAAGCATTAGGGTTCCATTAGTCACTATATTAGGAACAAAGATAGAAACATAGATTTTGTTTTCATTTGAAAGCAAGTGGCCTTATCTTATATTTCATATTATTAGGGTCTCAGGGAAATGCATTTATGTTTTGCATGCTTAAATAGATTGAGAAAGAAGAAGATTAAGCAATTCTCTTGAATTAGTATCTTCCAAGAATAAATAACTGGAAAGCATCTTAATTAGTTATGCTAGTCTTTATTTCAGGGTAAGATGCTATTTGATATTCATAGCTAGAGGCAATGCTTATTTAAAAATATACAAATATATGTAGTTTTTAAATATAATATTTGCATTTGGGGGGTAACTCTCATTCAAAATATAGCCAACACTTGTAACTTGCTCCTTTCTGTAACAGTACCGCTGCTGTTACTAATACTATTAATGATAATGATAATGATGACCCCTCCAATTTACTGAATGACCACAGTGTTCGTAGTATTATATGAGGTGCTTTTCATATGTTATCTCATTGTATAATCACAGCCACCCAGAAGATATAAGTACTAGTATTGTCTCCATCACCGACCTGGAGAGGGACAGAAGGCAGTAGTCATTTGCCCAAGATTACCCAGCGGGTTAGTGGTGGAACCTCAGCTCAAACGCAGATCAACTTCCCTAGAGAGTTTGAGCTCTTTCAACCCTTCTAAGCTTCGTCTTGATTAGGAAAGAAAAAATCACGCTTAGATAAAGCAAAGTTTGAAGTTGATCTTCTTTCATACCTTTCTGTCATGTGACCTGTTCAAAGAATTTTAAACCATTATGATGCAGTACAAATGTTCTGTAAGCTGGGGGAATGAGCCCACCTCCTTTATTTTTATTTATTTATTTATTTACATTGAAGTATAGTTGATTTATAATATTTTAGTTTCAGATATACAGCATGGTGATTCAGCTTTTTTTTTTTTGAAAATTATATTCCATGATAGGTTATTACAAGATATTGAGCATAATCCCCTGTGCAATACAGTAAATCCTTGTTGGAGTCCACCTCTTAAAATAAATAAATACAGGGCTTCCCTGGTGGTGCAGTGGTTGAGAGTCCGCCTGCCGATGCAGGGGACACGGGTTCATGCCCCAGTCCGGGAAGATCCCACATGCTGCAGAGCGGCTGGGCCCGTGAGCCATGGCTGCTGAGCCTGTGCGTCCAGAGCCTGTGCTCTGCAACGGGAGAGGCCACAACAGTGAGAGGCCTGCGTACCGCAAAAAAATAATAATAATAAAATAAATAAATACATACGTATTTCTTGGCTCCAGCCAAAATGAATTAATCCTCCTTTCCCAGATTGTACCCCTTCCTGTCTCTGGTTCTGTGACCACACAGGGCTGGGAGAGCAGTCATGGCACAGACCTAAATACAGATGAAAGAAAAGCCATTGCTTCCCAGTAGGGAAGGGACTAGGGAGTTAGAGGAACCACATAGCCTGGTCAGATGGCCTTCCATTGAGAGGTGAGCACTAACTAGCTGGAGGGCCCGGAGTCAGCGACATGAGGATAGGAGCCACTTTTGGCATAAACCTTCAAAGCCTTCAGGATAAAGCTGCAGAGAGGGGGATTCACAGGTGGACAGGGAAACTCAGTCTAGAGTCCCAGCATTTCAGGAAGCACCTGACACTGAAGACATCGGAAACACCTGAGAAGCATCCCGATAGTCTCTTGGCGTTGGCAGCGTTCAGCCACTTCCCCTTCATCCTTCTCCTAATGGACTTCTGAATGGTCTTGCTTTCCAGTTTGCATTTGGACAGTTTGGGCCAAGTCTGTATTTCACTGAGGGTATTCTAGCAGAATTAAGAAAGATCTCAAGGAGGGAAATCAAATCACACTAAAATAAAAATTAGGTAGCTTTCAAGAGCAGTCTTCAATTTTGGGTTGTTTGTTTTTTAATGTCAGGGGTAGCTTCTTGGGCTTACTCATTCTCTTGGACTTACAGTCCAGGATGCATCATTAGGTGGCGCCCCACAGATTTTTTTTGAGCTATTAAGTAATAGTCTGGCATAATCAATGTTTGAGATCCTGGGCTTTGTTATCAGATGGGCCTGAGTTTGAACTCCAGCTGCTCCATTTATTAATGGCAAGTTACATAACCTGTCATATCTGTACCTTCTTCATCTGTAAAATCAGGGAAGAATAAGTACTTCGGGTGGCTTGAGATCAATTGAGAGAATGCAGATTTAGCCCTTAGCACCATCTCTAGCAGAATAAACATTCAATCAGTGGGAACTGCTACTATTATTATCATTATATTGTTGTTGTTGGAATGAAGAACCCCTACTGATTGTGTGTAGGACCCGAATTCCTCCAGTGACTGCTAATATTTCACCCCATTTGCTAAAGAAGGTCACTGACAGCGTTTATATGCATCATGGCATTTTCTATCTTGGCATTGATTTTGAATTCAGAACCAAAGTCAAAATGACAAATCCCTTTTTTTTTTTTTTCCTTTGAGGTCAAAAGCTTTTCTTTCCTTCACTGACTTGTTCAAGCAGGGTGGATAGTTACTGCATTCTTGCAAGCAGTTGTAAGCTTGTTACAAATGAATTGTCTGGTGGATTTAAACCTCTCTTCCTACCAGGCAATGAAAACTCCACCACTATACTGAGCTTTGCTATGTATCTAATCATTTACCATAGCTGAAAGCCAGAAAAATTTGGTTCCCTTCACTTGACACTTGAAAGGAGAAATCATTCTCCCTAACTTCCACAACCTCAAGATAAAATATAAAAATGTACCCCTAGATTTTCATCCTTTATTTGGGCTGCCTTGCCTAGTAGGGAAAAATAAAAGATAAATTAATGGATTCTATTTTATTTTAAGCTTTAAAATGGAAATCGACTGTACTAGGGTGTCATGGATCATTCTTCCAGCTGAGGGGTTCTCAAACTTGTGCTCTCCAACCACCAGAAATACCTGTGTTCTGGAGAGTTCTGACACCCACTCCCCAAAAGCCAAGGACCCTAATAGCCTTCTCTTGGATTCTTGGTTGTCCTGGGATATCTGGGAAGTCCATCCTTTTCCCGTCTTCATTTTACCAAACTATTTCCTGTTCTGTTTCTGCTCAACCTTTATAATTTTTCAGGACCGATACTTAGCAGGTGCATGCTGATGCAGCTGTACCTTTTTAGAATTTATTGAAACAGTTTCATGGTGCTTAATCAGTGGCCTCTAAGAATCCCTCTCCAAGTGCCCCTCCCACTGCCCGCCCTGATCTGTTTCCCAGGATCCCTCAGTTCCCCTCACCAACCCCCAATTACTTAAGATGTTGACCCCGGGCATGGCTGGAGACCTCCAGACCCCCGCTTGTGTTTTGCATCACCAGCTTTCATGCTGCTTGCTAAGTTCTCTTGCCGCACTGCGTGTTAAATATGCTGAACAGACCCCCACCCAGGTTCCTTTTTCTTTCACACCAGACCTTGCTGGCCCATTCAACCTTGAGTCTAAATCCTTAGCAAGGTGGGATCTCTGTGTCCTTCCTTGGAAGGCAGGGTGGCCTTATTCTTCACACCCTCCTGGTAGATGAGAGAGAGTATTTCATTTCACCTTCTTCGTGCATCAAAGAAAAAGCAGTTACATTTTCACATTAAAATGGGCTGTACTTCCTCCCAGATTCTGTCACGAGGTCTTGCTGTTTGTTTCCTACTGAAATAAGCTACATCTCACTAAGCCTCCTGTCCACCTGAGAAGTGGACTAGAATTGGTAAAGAGCTAATTATATTAAAGGGGAGGAGCTTGATCATTATCGGGATTGGGACGAGAATAGAGTTCTGCGGGTGGTGGGCAGGGAGACAAGCTTCATCTGCAAGCAGTCAGCAGGTAGGTGAGTGGTGGCCAGGGTAGCATGCTAGTAAAACCCCAGATTCAAGGGGGGCAGGCATGTGAATAAGGGACTTGTCAAGAAAAATGGTGCAAATCTTGGGAATTATGTAAAAAGACTGGTGGGAGGAGGGGTGGGAGTAACTCCTTTTGAGGTCATATTGGAGCATTTTCAAATGGGCACACCAGTGGGTTTTCTAATTATCTAAGGGGGTATTACTTGTTTGGCTTGCCATATGCCATTGATTAAAGTCTCAGGCTTGGTGAAGTTACATGGTAACTTGTAGAACTTCATCCCGGAGAGAAAGTTTGTCTCCACCAAGGTAATGATTTTACTGCCCTCTAGAACGTAAACCAGTTTTGTTTCTTTGACAATGTTATTCCAAGATTCTTTTTTTTCCCCCAAATGGTGATAAATACCCAGTTTCTCAAATGCTCTTCAGGCCAGCTCTACCCAGGATATCACTTTTCTAGAGCTACCCTAACAGATTGCCACATTTGGGGGAGGTTAACACAACAGAACTTTATTGTCTTATGGTTCTGGAGTCCAAACTCACATTCTCATGGTCCAAAATAAAGGTGTCGGAAGGCGTGCTCCCTCTGAAACCTGTAGAGAAATCCATCCTTGCCTCTTCCTAGCTTCTGGGGTTGCCTGGCAACCCTTGGTGTTTCTTGGCTTGCAGCTACATCATTCCAGTCTTCGCTTCTGTGTCACTTGGTATTCTCTCTGGACCTTCAGGATGTTTTCTTATAAGAATGCCAGTCAGAGTGGATTTAGAGCCCACCTTACTCCAGCACAGCCTCACTTTAACTCATCACATCTGCAAAGACCCTATTTCCCAATAAGGTTACTTTGGAGGTACTGGGGGCTTGGATCTCAACATATCATCTTGGGGGACACAGTTCAACCCATACAAACCAACTTGCTTGTTCTCTCAAGAATGAGCTAAAGAAAACAGTATGTGTTCGCTGTGTATTTATATGAGAGTCATGGTTTTAACCCTTTGGAAATTACACTGGACCATCTTTAGAGGTATCTGAGGTTAATAAAGAAGTTGGAATGGAGGGCAGGTGTGAGATCAGCCTGAAACTTTTCATGGACATTGAATGTGTGGCCAATGACTGGAGAGAGGGAAGAAGTGTCTCTAATTTCACTACCAGGTCGGTCCAGCAGGTGGTGGAAGATGTGTCCCCTGATGTCACATACACCTTCCCCCCTATGAAACACTTAAAAATGCAGGGAAGGTTCTTTAACACCACCACTAGATTAGTACGTGAGATTTTCATGAAATATATGTTTGTGGACTTTTTCACAGGACAAATGACCCTGTGGGTTCCAAACAACCAAGTTCACAAATTATAATGCCTCACTCAGTTGCCCTGCCGTTCAATTCTCCAATCCCCACAGCAATGGATGCTAATTTAGCTTGATCTTTGCCATTATATACACCTGCATCTATGCAGGACCTTGGCCATGTGACTCAGATAATTTCCATGCTACTGGACTGCACTTCTGACAATTCTGAGTTTAGTCCTTAGCTTCCTCGCTCAGATCTTTGGGGATGTTTTAGTCCTTGGCTTCTGTGTTTGGCACCCATATTCTCTGCTCCCAGACCTCCTGGATATTCATTGCTAGTACAGTGTCCAGCACACATTAGATACACAATAACTATTTGATTAAAGGAAGAAACAAACAAGTAGGTTATATCCGGCCCAAATGCTGCCAACAAATCCACTTGCTTCTTCAAACTCTTTATCTTTGTCACAGATAATTAAGAATTGCCAGTTTCTCCTCTGCAGGCTTTTACAGCTCTCTTGAACTGTCTATCTCAGTGTGTCCTCTGAGTTACAGCTGACACCTTTTGAACCTTTGAATCACAGTCTATTCATAGGCTAACAACTGTCTATAATGTTAATCTACTACCTTTGAAATGAGGATTCCTCAGGCTTCTCTAAATGGGGATCTGTATTTTCAGAAAGCCAAGACTCAGCACGGACAAAAAGGCCAGTGTTCCAACAAATAGACTCCAACAAATTTTGACAAATTTTCTTCTTTAATGATCTTGCTTTGCATGAGTTCAAATATTTTACTCTTTGGTCCACTTAGAAGCTTGATGAGTTAGTTAATTAGATCCACATATATTATTATAGACTCTGAGAGATTTAATTAAAATGTGCTAATGTGTAAAATCAAATGTGTGTCTTTGGTTTCTTAATTTTTCCCAAGTTTAGATAGAGTGAGTAAATGGTACTTCCCATAACTTTGGGGTTGTTGTAGAAAATCTACGCAAAGTAGCAATTCGATTCTCTGCGTATTACATAATATCTTAATCTTCAGGTGAAGATTTAGCAGTTGGAAGTACAGTACAGTAATTACTTTGTGGCTTTTGGCAGACAAAATATTTACAAAATTATAATTTAGTGTGAGAATATGCCCAGTAGCTGTTAGGATGTCAACACATGTTAGGCAGCTCTCACAACCTGTTCGTTAGTGTAAAAACCCAATTAATGTATAAATTAACTTTATAAATATATTTTTACTCAGTGCATAATCAGATGTGGAACTGAAATGCTTTTTCATGCAGTTGATGCCTAATGAATCAAGGTGATTATAGTATCTAGTTGGCTGAAACTTTAATCTGTAAGAATAACAGCTTCAATTATTAAGTTGTTACTGTTACCACACAGTAAGATGACAAGCATTGTGCTAAGTGCTCTACATACATCATCTCATTTAATCTTTGGCACAAACTTGGGTTGGGGGCAACTTTAAATGCCTGTTTTATAGTTTAGAAAACTGAGGCTCGGTGAATTAACTTGCTTATCTAAGTAACTTACTACCTGTCATGCAGATGGTCGGAAGCAAAGCCTGGACTTGAACCCAGAGAGGCTTGATACCAAACCTCACGTTGTTAACTACATACGACTCATGACTGCCTTTCCCAGAAAATGTTGTTAGTGATATATATTGTTATGGCTTGTTTCATGTTTATAGCTCATTCACATAGTTTCATTATGCTCAGTTGCATTTCTTTACCAAACAGAATTGTGATTAGCTTGCATATCTTAGAGAAAGACATTAAAAGTTTAATGATTAAAAATATGCATTTTTATGAATCTTTACCATGGTGGCTTTCTTTTTAAGTGAGAGATTTAGGGATGAAGAAAGAGAGAGGAGGAAATGAATTTATTTTAGGCATCTACTCTGTTGTAGATGTTGAATTAGACACTTCATTTATTAAATCCTTGTAGTGATTTGCAGTCTTCAATCCCTTATCCAAACCCTACAAGCCAGATGTGTT
The DNA here is from genome assembly GCF_963455315.2 of Globicephala melas. Taxonomy (NCBI): domain Eukaryota; kingdom Metazoa; phylum Chordata; class Mammalia; order Artiodactyla; family Delphinidae; genus Globicephala; species Globicephala melas. Next base: position 131,305,144 of record NC_083316.1, read on the forward strand.
TTAGAATTTAGAACTTTTTTTTTTAATTCTAGAAAGGCTATACAATGTACATATTCTGCTGGGATCTTGGGCAGAACACTGTCATCAAATCACGTATTTTTTTTTCTAACAATTAGACGTTGGATTTTATTTTATTTTATTTGGCCATGCCAGCACAGCATGTGGGATCTTAGTTCCCCGACCAGGGATCGAACCCGCGCTCCCTGCAGTGGAAGTGCAGAGTCCTGACCCCTGGACCGCCAGGGAAGTCCCCATGTGCTTTTCTGATGTCAGAAAAACATGTGGAATGCATACAGCATCATCCTAAATGGAATAAGTAAAGACTATCCATGGTCCTATGTTGGTTCAGGTCACACTTTACCACCAGTGAGTTCATGTCAGGTCAGGTTTGCTACCAAATAAGTTCTGAAAACCTTTCATTTTCAGATCTTTTGATTCAGAATTGTGGATTATGGATTGTGGATGCGTATTATCCACACACCATAGATCAGGAAACTGTGGCTCAGAGAGTTTAAGTGACTTATGGTTCAGTTACATAACTTACAAATAGTGGAACAATATTCACTAGTTTGCTTTATAGTTTAGATTCTACCTATAAATGATATCATACAGTATTTGTCTGTCTTTGTCTGACTTTCACTTAGCATAGTACCCTCTAAGTCCAACCATGTTGTTGCAAATGACAGAATTTCATTCTTTTTTATGGCTGAGTAGTATTCCTTTGTATATATAAAGCACATCTTCTTTTTCCATTCATCTGTAGATGGACACACAACATAGATTCACAGATACAGAAAACAAAGTAGTGGTCACCAGTGGAGAGAGGCTTGGTGGAGGGGAAATTTATGGGTAAAGGGTTAAGAGGTACAAACTACTGTGTATAAAATAAATAAGCTACGAGGATCTATTGTACAGCACAGGGAATATAGGCAATATTTTACAATAACTATAAATGGACCATAACCTTTAAAATTTTTGAATCAGTGTTGTACACCTGAAACTTATATAATATTATACATCAACTATACCTCAATTAAAAAAAATAAGTAGTGGAGCAAGAATTTGAACCTAGACCTTGATCAACTGAGAAAGTCCCCATTTGATTTCCACTGATGTCTTTTTGTAAACATCTTTCAGGATGAGAAGGGAAAGTGAATAGTTTCCTCCAACTATTAATGCCATTTTGGCCCTGCAGGAGCTTGAGAAGGAAATCCAGTCCTCACTCCAGCATGTGCAGTGGATTCAGTGATTTGAGCACAAGATCAATGATATTCAAATCCCTGCTTATCTCCTCTGGTCCTGCTCACCACCTTTAATAATCACCCATGGCCTGCTTGTGCCTCACCATGCTCTGTGCCTTTCTTGCTGTCAGGTCAATCCTGCAAGAACACCCAGGTGCATGGGCACAAATTAGATTCTTTAAATTATGGTCCAAACTTTAAATTAGATTGGACATTTAGTTAATAATTTTCCCCAGCTAAACAGTAAGGGCTCTGATCTCTGGTCAAGGTATTCTGTATCTCAAACACCCTCTCCCCCATTTCTCTTTCTGAGATAGTGCCTGGATATAGGAGTTGAGGGTGTGGCCTCATTCAGTACTTAAATTTTAAGATGCTTATGAATCATCTGGGATCCTGTTAAAATGCATTAAATAAGTCAGTAGGTGTGGAGCAGACCTGAGATGTTACATTTCTCACAAGCTCCTAGGTGATGCTGCAGGCCTATGGACCATACTTGCAGTAGCAATGACTTGGGTGACTGAATGCAGGTTGGGACAAGTAGGAGTCCTCTGTCCCCTTGATCTCCAAGGCAGAATTCCTCACTTAGCAGTTTGCTGTGATGCAGTCCTATCACTTATCTGGGGTTGGTGTTGGAGTCTTTGATTAGTGTAACTTGTATCCTGGTCTCCCTTGACTTGGTAAAAATTCCATGAAGCTCTGTGGCTGGATGGACCCTTATTGGCTCTTATTTGCTAAAGACCCCCAAGTCTCTGTGCTGTCAACTCATTCATGCCTTACAGAGCAGGCATTTCGCTCTACCACTGGCTCTCAACTTAGAGTTCATGCCACTTGACCAATGAGTATATCATTATTGGTTAAACTTTTATTTGCCATAACTGATATGAATATTTTTTTGAATTTTTTATGTGCTCTTAATTTCATTTATGGTTACATTTTTACATACAGCCATCTTTTATTTCTATATCAGAATAATTAACATTTTCCTTAATTTTATAATTTGTCTCATTCTTTAAAAGACATTCCTAATTCTTAAGTTAGATCTTTATTCTTCAGTATTTTTCTTTTATTGCATGTGTGTGTGTATTTTCATTTGTTTATACTCACTTATTTGTACCTGATATGTTTTCCTTATTTTATGAGATAAGGATCTAGCTTAATTTTTTCTCAAATCATTATAAAATTGTACCAGCATTACTTATTGAAGACATGAATTTTTTGCCAAGAGATAGAAATTTCAACTTTGACATATGTAATGATAGTGTCTTTGGGCGGGGGGTGGGGTGAGGGGAGCTTTAGTTTTTAGTTTTTTTTTTTTTGCGGTACGCGGGCCTCCCACTGCTGTGGCCTCTCCCGTTGCGGAGCACAGGCTCCGGATGCGCAGGCCCAGCGGCCATGGCTCACGGGCCCAGCCGCTCCACATGTGGGATCTTCCCAGACCGGGGCATGAACCCGTGTCCCCTGCATCGGCAGGCGGACTCTCAACCACTGCGCCACCAGGGAAGCCCCGGAGCTTTAGTTTTCTTTCTTTGATCTGTTCATCAATCCTTGAAGTGTAGTACACCTCTGTAATTTTTTAAAACTTTATTATGAGCTTTAATATCTGGTAGAGCATGACTATCCTTCTTAGTCTGTTCTTTCAGTTTCCTTGTCTTGTCTTACTGTTTATTTCTTCCAATGAAATATAGAGTCTTTCTTTTCTTACTTTTATTTGAAATAATTTTAAATCTATAGGAAGTTGCAAGAATAGCCCAAACAACTCCTATATATGCTTTGCCCAGATTCAGTTTTCTTGAACATTTACTGCGTGGCTTTATCATCCCTATGTGTGTACTATTATTTATTTTGAGAAACTGATGTTATGATTTATTTTTATTATTATTTTTCACATGAATGGATTGCATACATCACATCCCTTAATATTTCAGTATTTAACTTCTAAGAACAAGGATATTCTCTTATATAGTCACACTATATATTGAATAATTGATCAATTTCAGGAAAATTTATAGTTATACAATATTTTTATCTCCTCTACATTCCGTATTTCAATTTTGTTCCTATTTGTCCAATATTGTCTCAATAATATCCTTTATAGCATTTTTTTCCTCTAGTAGAGGATCTAGTCTAAGATTATTATATTTGTCCTGTTTAGTCTCCTTTAGTTTAGAACAGTGTTTCAACCTTTCTTGGCTTTCATGATAATGAAATTTTGACAAATACAGGCCAGTCATTCTCTGTAGTGTTCTGCAAACATGGTTCCTCATAAGAAAGATTCAGGTTGTGCATTTTCAGTCAGACCTTATGTAAGTAATGTTGTGTCCTTCCCAGGATATCGCATCCGGGGGCACACGATGTCTACCTGTTGTTCATGGATAATGTTAGTTGTGGTACCAGTCAGGGTGCTGTGCAGTTTCTTCCCTGCATTTTGAGTACTTTTTCCCTTGCAGCTACGAAACAGTCCTTGAGGAGATCATTATTTTTGATGATTCTGGTCTGAACCCACCTCACTTGGTTGCAAAATGGTGATTTTTCTAATTCCCCTACTCCCTCCGCATTCATCAGTTGGTTTTCTAAGATAAGGAAGAACCCTGACTTTTCTCTTATTTGTTTATTATTTTGTCCATTTATTTTTCAGTATGGATCCGTGGATTCTTATTTATTCAATAGGTTAAAATACCTTAGTGATCTTAGTTATTGTGATGCTAAATTGGTACCAGATGTGGCCAGTACAAGCCAGCTGAAAGTGATTCTTACGTCCTTTTGATATACCCATCATCCTTCGAGCGTGTATTTTCTTACTTTCTGACAAAAGATGTTCCAGCTCTGGAGACAGACATTTCTTCAAAGAGCCCTGGTTCTCTTAGTGGGGAATGGTATTTAGTAGCCTGAACCTGGGTTCTGAGTGGCTCATTACTACTGAGGCAATATTGCTTATAAGCCTGTTTAGCAGATGGAAAAAGGAAATACATATATTTCAAAACCAATTCAGTCCCAAAGGTTTCTTCCTTAACTTTGACAATTCACTGATGTCTTCTAGTACAATAACCTGATTTTTGAAACAAAGCAGAGAACTTACAACATGTTCTTATTTCACATACATTAATCTCCCTTCCTTCACACTGAGACCCTGATCCCAACATCAACACATTTACTTCTTTGCTTACTTCAGCAGTGCCCATAAAATAGTTTCAGAACCTTACCTCTATGAAAAACAAACCTCCCACAAAGAGCTCAATATTTCATTGCAGTTCTTTTTTTCACAGACTGAAGATATATGTCAAAGTACTGTGTTTAACATTTCCCTGGATTTGTTTTCTTTGCTCCCCTCAGTATTGCTGTTATTCACTTAAAACGTAGTTGAGTTCATTTGCTTCTGTTTGTATTTAGTTTTAGGTTTTATCCTTATCCTTGCTGTTTTCATTTTATTTTCTGCATACATAGAATATTGACGTGACTCTAAGTCAAAACTATATCAAAGAAGGTATAGTTTTGAAGGGTCACTCTATCCCTTAAAACTCATAACTCCTCCCAAGCCCTTGATTGGTTTCTGATTTACTTTTTCTGTATTTCTTTATGCAAAATAAGCAGATTTGTGTATGTTTTCTTAGTTTCCTTTGTTTCTCACACAAGGTAACATGTTATTTATAATCTCTTTTGTTTTGCTGTGTTTACTGAAATGTGTCTTGAACATGACTCTGCATGCAGTTCATAGAGATCTCCCTTAGCCTTCCTTATGGATGCTGGGTTCCCCACTTGTGTATATACCGTAGTTTTTTCAACTAATGGCCTGCATTTGGAAACTTAAGATAATTGCCAATATTTTGCAATTGCACATAGTACTTTAATGCATGACTTTGTGGATTTATATATTTTTTTATATCATTGGAGGTATATGTTCAGGTGTATTCTCATGTGATTTCTGGATCAAATAATCAAAACATATGGAGTTTATAATACACGTGCATATTCTGCTCCACTGGGGTGGTATTTTTGAATTTCCACTATAAATATATGAGAGTGACTGTTTTCCCATGGCCTTACCAATAAATTAGATAGTCAAGCTTTGAATTTTTGCCAATCCTATGGTTGAGAAATTTGCATTTCTTTTATTAAACGTGAAAATGAACACATTTTCATATGTTTAAAAACCATTCTGAAAACTTTTTATAAAATACCTTTTGCCTTCTTTTCTATAACTTTTTTGTGTTTTTATTTCCCCAATGTTTAAAAATTAAAAATGTTAAAAAATATTAGGGGTATTATTGCAAATATCTTCTCTTAATTTTTTATTTGTGTTTTGACTTTGCTTATAGTGTTGTTTTCTGTGCAAAAACTTTGTTTTCCAGCTTTATTCAGATATAATTGACACATTAAAATTTTTATTATTTTTATGTACTCAAATGCACTGATCTCTTATTTTTTTTTACTGCAACTGACTTTTGACTCATAAATAGGAAGCTGTTCTCTATTCCTAGGTTATAGAGGAAATAATCTACATTTTCTTCCAGAATTTGTATTGTTTCATTTTTTAATAGTTATTCATGTTTTCTAATTTTTTCCATAATATTTCTACCTATTTCTTTTGAGGACATTGCTAAATATTTTGTACTTTTAATTGTTATTATAATTAGAATATTTCCCATCAATTTTTTATAATTAGAATATTTATAATTTTATAATTAGAATATTATATATAATTAGAATATTTTCCCATCAATTTTTCTTATTTCTTCAATTCTGATATATAAGAAAACTATTGATTTTTATAGTTATTGGTATCCATCCAACTTGTCACATTCTCTTTGAGTAACATGTCAAAAACTGAATGCATCCATTTTGTTTTTCTTATTTTTATGCCCTCTATATCTTTTCTTGATTTATTGCATTAGCCATAATATAATTATATAGCATTTATGGTATTGAAGAAAACAAAACAACAAAAAAGAATCATAATTTCCTATCTTATGATTCATGTTGCAATTTAAATTAAGATACTAGTTGTGACAGTGGAAAGTTTCATCTTCTTTGTGACTTTCCTGGGAATGCCTATATTACTCCATCGTTAAAATAAATTTTATACCTATACTACCTATAGTATACCCCAGAATTAGCATTTATATATTTTTAAAAGATGATCTCTAACTCAGTGTTTTTTAAAGTAAATGTAGAAATAACTATATCTGAGGTGTTTTAATATGTGTGTCTTTAAAGAAAGATAGATGTATAGATAGATATATAGATAGATAAACAGGTGTTAGATACAAATATCTTATGAGCTTAATAGATAGTGTTTATTTTTTAAGCATCGTATTTTTATATTATATGTTTATGTACATGTATATTGGTGAATTCTTCTTGATGGGATGAAGGCCATAGAATGGAGTAGTACTCATTCCTCAATCCGTTATCCATCTCTGCATCGTCCATCTATCCATACATCCAGTGCGTAGCTCTCATTCACCTAGTGGTATTGAGCATAAAGCTAAGTTCTGGGAAACAAAGATTTTAAAACTCTTTAACCCACAGAATGGTAGAGTATGTGTAATTTTGTCAAATTCCCTTTTTATGGACCTAGGTCAGCATTCATACACAGACATGTACTTTTTTCCTCACCAAAGCACTGATGGCAATTTCTCAAGTGGTAATTGATAAATAGAAAACTTAAATCTCAGCAGTTGATGCTGTCTCATTTTTCTTAGAGTTTCATTGAGTTTTAACCATGTAATTTCATTTACCTATAATTCAAAAGGTTCATTGTCTTTTTTATGAAAACAATCTGTCAGACAGGGAAGTACGTAATGTCCACAGAGAGACATTACATTTGTCGCTGTAAAGACAAAATTGCTGCATATTAAGCCATCACTTATTTCCTAGCTCAACCTCATTTGACACATTTCATGAAAATCACTGATGGCTTCTAGTATAATAAACCTATTTCTAAAACAAAACAGAGAAGTTATAACACTTGCATATTTCACACTGAAAGAGTGATGAAAACTTCAGTCGTGACATTTCTTTTGTGATTTCAACAAAAGTAGTTAAAATTATAGCTAGGGAGCCGTAAATCACCATATGCTCTGTTACTTCTAGGTTTGGGCTCAGAACCTTGAATGTTGACAGAATTAACATACTAATTTGAGCTTTCCCTGGATGTTTCAGTTTAACTTTTGATATTTTTTTCCCAAAGACTCAAAAGAGCCTTTCATTTAAAATGCATTACTTAGGGAACTGTTTTAATGATCTCACTTCCTTTCATTTAACAGGCAGAATAACATTTCTTTGAAAAATGATATCTGCCGAGAATTTGATTACTGAATGGAGATCAGTAATTTTAGGTTGTGTAGAACATCTATGGGGAATTTTGGAAAGGAATCACTGACTCCCTTAATGTGGCTTTTTTCATGTGAAAGCAGCACATACATTATATTAGGAAGTAAAACTGAAGCTTCATCAACATGGCAGTTGTAAAATGCAGAGGGAGAAACCAGGCAACTTGTAGTTGCATCCTAAATGCATTACTTCATTCTTTGTTCTCCACTCCTTTCTACATACCCCTCCACGTGGGCATCGCTAATGTGCAACTCTGATCATATTATTCCCACTTTACAAGTCTACCATAACTTCCCAGTACCTACCTGACAAAGTCCAGATGCCCAGATCTGCCATTGAAAGTCTTACACAATCAGCCTAACTCTTGTCTCAAAGCTCAAATCTTGTTACCTGTGTACCTTCCCTGACCCTTTGCCTCTGGAATCTGCACACTCTTGCCTCTCTCTCCCTGTGCATGTCTACCTCCAAGTCTTTGTGCCCACACTTTTCTCAGCCTGGAAGTACCTTCTCAAGTTTTCCATCTCCAGTTGCCCGAATCCACTGTAAAACAGTTCTTGATTCTTCCAACTAGATGTGACCTACTATATATGCCTATTTTTGTATATTTTCATATACACAAGAGAGTTTATGTTATACCTATTATTTTATTGTTTCTTTTTTTCACTTAATAATGCATCTGAAGTATCTCTTTTTTTTTTTTTTTTTTTTGCGGTACGCGGGCCTCTCACTGTTGTGGCCTCTCCCGTTGCGGAGCACAGGCTCCAGACGTGCAGGCTCAGCGGCCATGGCTCACGGGCCTAGCCGCTCCGCAGCATGTGGGATCTTCCCAGACCGGGGCACGAACCCGAGTCCCCTGCATCGGCAGGCAGACTCTCAACCACTGCGCCACCAGGGAAGCCCCTGAAGTATCTTTAAATACTGAGCATGTATACATACCTCCTCTTCATTTTTTCATAGCAATGTCTTTATTGAATGATTTTGAAGAATAAATGAGGAATGCCATTGTTTCTTTCTCCTTAATTAAAGTTGAAACTAGAAGCGTTAGAAAAAATTGAGGGCGCTAAGAACAGGGCTGTACCCTTCCTCAGTTTTTAAACAGCTTGCTTTGTATTTTTAACAGCTACACTCTATCACATCATATGGGCACACCATAATTTAATTAACTGATCCTGTCTTAATGGATAGTTTAGTTGTTTTCAGTTGTTGCTTTTTAAAAGTCTATTGTAAACAATGCTGTTTGTTATAGAAAACTCTCAAATATTTATATTGGAGAACTTTTGCAAAGATTATTAGTAGAATTTATCCTGGCAAAGTGATTTTTTTTATCTTGAATTATATTATAATTATTTTAATGGTGTCTCTTCATCGCTATCCCCTCCCTCAAAGGCCTGCAGGCTTCTTGATAGCAGGGGTCATTGTCGTTATCATCATTAGCATGTATTCCTCAAGCTCTATGCTAACTGCTTTATAGATGTATCTCATTTTTTTTTATTTTTTAAATTTATTGAAGTATAGTTGATTTACAATGTTGTGTTTAACTTCTGCTGTACAGCAAAGTGACTCGGTTATACATATATTCTTTTTCACATTCTTCTAGATTATGGTTTATCACAGGATATTGAGTATAGTTCCCTGTGCTATACAGTAGGACCTTGTTGTTTATCCATCCTATATATTAGATGTATCTCATTTAGTCCTCAGAACAACCCCATGGAGTTGGGTATTATTATTGTCATCGTATTGATGAGGAAATTGAAGCTTAAAGAGGTCAAGTAGCTTGCAGAAGAAGGCGGTTATATTTGAATTCAATTTATGAGGCTGCATTTGAACTCATTCCTAACTGCTGTGCTCTCCTCTGCGCCCAGCTGGCCCTCTGGAGATACTTGCTGAGTGATTATGCCTAGAACAAAGCAAAGGGCAAACTTTCACAGAAAATAAAACAAACATTGGTCATATAAAGAAAAGACATTTCTTCTTTCAGCCACAAATTATCTTAACAACCCTGTTAGATATTTTCCTTGAGGAGATCTATCTTCTGGAAGAGGACATCTATCTTCTGGGAAAAAATAGATCTGTTTTGTATTTGGTTAATACCCATAGATCCATTAGTACATCCCTGAATACACAGTTTATTTGCAAGTTTTTAAGAGAAATTCTAACTACATTTCTTTGATAGGAAAACAAACAGGAGGAGAGGAAGGCCTTTTATGATTAAAAAAAAAGTTTAAATAAGAAGTCATTCATTTCTGAAATATTTACTGAGCATGTATTATATGCCAGGTGTTGTGCTACCCTCTGGAGGAAGCAGCAAGAGTAGAAACACCTTGAACAATACTGAAACCCTAAATAAATGTGTGGGTGCACAAAGAGATCATGAGTGCTCTGCAGGGATGATTCTGGAGAATCAGGGAAGGCTTCCTGTGGTCACATGAGAGTAGCAATGTGATGTTCCAGGGTGAGAGTTGACCCAGGTGTGGGCACCGGGTGATGGGTTAGAGGTAGCAGCAGAGGTGGAAGGGTGCAGGCTGAGTGGTGGGAATGGCAAGACTGGCCGGGCGTGGGTGCGATCCCCAGGAGCTGGAGGAAGGCGTGTGATCTCAGCACCAAGGATGAGAAAAGTGGTTCAAGGGGAGGCTGCCATTGGGCACTGTGGGTAATGATTTTTAATTATAATAGCTTTACTGGCATGTAACTCACATACCATACAATTCACCCATTTAAGTGTACAATTCCGTGGTTCTTAGTATACTCACAGAGTTGTACCACTATCACCTCAGTCAGTTGCAGAATATTTTCATCACCCCAAAAGGAAACCCAGTACCCATCACCTGTCATTCCTCATTTCCAGCTACTCACTCCCCCCATCCCTTCAAAGCCACTAATATACTTCCTGGCTCTATGGCTTTGCCTATTTCGGACATTTCATATAAATGGAATCATACAAGATGTGACCTTTGTGTCTGGATTCTTTCACGAAGTGTAATGTTTTCAAGATTTATCCACGTAACATGTGTCAGTACTTCTTTCCTTTTTTATTGCCAAATAATTGCTGAAGTTTATTGCCGAGTAAATGCTGGTAATGTTTTATCTTTGTCGTTGTGTAGTGATTTCAGCAGCTTCTAAAAATACCTCAGAGACTTTAAGTCCCCAAATAAGCTCACCTTTAGGCCAGTAGAAACGTGAAATTATATCCTGGTTATTGTTCTTCTTAGAACATTTAAATATCATGCAACAGAATTATTGTCGATGGCCAACTGTGACCTCTAAAATAAGATAATACATATTTTCTCCTTTGAAGGAATAATAACTCTAGAATTTCTCAAGGTTTAATTTTTTGCAATATTATCAGAGTATATAAACATGACACATTTTATAACTTCAATTATAGAATAAGTGGGTTTACATAGATTTGTTATACTTTCCCAGTAATGGATAGAAATTGGTTTTCAGGACGGGAGGTAGGGTAGGGATTTCTTTTGTGGTAAACATTTGGACCTATTCTTTTGAAAGAAATAAATGGGACAAAATTACCTTCCAGTCAGTATTTTTAATTGTTTTAAAACGTAATACTCAGTGCAATCTTGCCTTTTCTTTTTTTCTTTCTTCCTTGTTTTGTCATGCCAAAATAAAAAGATAGAGGTAGAATCAGATAGTAATTACTTTTTTCCTTACTATGAGAAACTCACTCTGGAAAATAATCTTTTGCTGTCAGATTACTATGAATTGCACAGTGAAAATATGGTACAGCAGTGTGCTTTTCTACCCCAGCTGTCACTGCTTTGTTCCCTGGCTTAAAAAGCTCATCGTTTTCCCCTAAGTGGAGCACAGTGGAAGGAGCACAGACTTAGAAAGAGCTAGGGAAAAACAGAATTTGAATTATGACTCTGTGACTCACATACTTTGGGCAAATTACTTAAACTCTCTGAGCCTGTATTTCCTCACCTGTGAATTAGGGATGATGACATCTCTGACCTGGGATTCTTAGAAAGATTGAATTAGAAAGCATATGTAAGCACCCACTAGTGTACCTGGCATACTAAATGGTAGTTATTAAAGAAGGAAGAGTTTGACTCCACGTGACACACATGGTTCTTTAGTTGTTTTATGCCTTGCTTTCCCCGTTAAAACAGTGTCCCAGTGTTGCCAAGAACCGTGCTTAATATTCCTCTCACCCAACCAATCAAATAGTAGAGTTATATTTTTAAAATTTCATTATTATTTTATATTTACATACAATTATACTTTATTTTATATTATTCTTATTTTATAAGACTATGAGCTCCCAAAGGTCAGAAACATTTCTAGCTCATTAAAAGCTGTCTGCAGCTGAGATTGAATAGGTATCTCTGTAACATTTCTAAAATTAACGAGTTGTGCATCTACTATGTGCTGAGCACAAGGGAGGACTTAGTAAGAGGACCAGCACCCAGTCACCAGGCTCAAGCAACTTGGAATATGAGTTTGGTAAGTACTGGCTAGGCTCCTTTAGGTGCCCAGGGATTGAGATGGGCTCAGTTACCTAGAGGACTTGTGAGAACATTTAGGCATCTGTTGCCACAGCAGGGATGCCACAGCAGGGAGCGGTGGAGCTCTGGAGCAGAATGACCAGCAGTGTTATTGACTCAGTACATCGTTGGCTGTCTAATAAGCTTGGCTTTTCCTTATGCATGTCTCCTGTCTTCATCTCAGCTTCCACTTGAATTGCAGTTGCTTCTTCTGTGGCTACCACTTGCCTGGCTATCTTTCTGACTTCGCAAGAGAGGAGGTCTAGCTGGGTTTCTGGTTGGAATACAGTGTCGAACATCCCAGTAGAAAAGGCTCTTAGCACAGGTCACCACGTGGATCTAGTTCCCCTGTGGTTTCCTGCTGCTACCATTGGCTCCCATAGTGATAATGTTTTAAGCAGCTGTGGCCACGGCCGGGCTTTCTGGGGTTCCCGATGTGGCAGCCTCAGTATTGGGAGGGGTAGGAAGCTATGACATTTCTAGCCTTTCCTCTGTAGAAGTGAATGGATGGCTATCAAGACAGGGCAGTTTGAGGTAAATGCCAAGAGACAGACAGACAATGCAATTTCAGTGGAGAAGATAGCCCACCAGAGTGAGTAATCAGGGAAGGCAGAGGTAAAGTGTCAATCACAAATTGTGTCTCAGACCATGCAGTGCCCTCAGGATGTATACAATGAATACTTGCTAAATGGATTGTTGAAAGAAGAAACATTGGGTCTGCAACACTGAGAAAGTTTGCAGGGAGGCAGAACTCTGGTTTTGGCATTTCCAACCCACGTGTCTGGCCTAGTACCTCTCCTCCACTTTTGAATTGCCTCTCTGAATTCTCCCTCTGTCTCTCTTTCAGGTTGGACTATATTTGCTCAAAATGCTATAGCCGTGGTTCCTGGGGAAAACAAAAACAAAAACTCTCTTTTAGGTATCATCGTGATTCCCAAAGTATTTCCCTGTAATAATTTTTCTTTGTGATATTATTTCTTTTTGTGAGAATAAAGCATTCTGTGGACAAATCAATTTAAGAAATGCTTGGTAAATTGGGATAGGCTATGCTGTGGTAACAAATGAATTCCCAAGTATCAGTGGCTTCATTGGGAAAAGGATTTTTTCTTGCTTTTTCAAAGTCCTGTGGTACCTGGGGAACTTTCCAGGGCAGCTGGCTTCCACGTGGTGACTTAGTGACCCGTGGTATTTCCATCAAATGGCTCTGCCTTTGGAATAACATGATGCTCATGGTTTTCTCGTAGGAAATAATAGAGCTGGAAGTTCACACAGAAGCTTTTCTTAGGCTCGACTTGAAAGTGACGCTAGTCACACACACTCACATTTCATCGACTGGAACTAGCCATAGGGTGCCGCCAGATGGCAAGGGGCTGAGACTCTTCCTTTGCTTAGGAAAGGTAGGAAAAACCCAGATATGGGTGAGCACTATCAATCTCTACTACTTGAGTCCAATTGTGTCACCTTCTAATAACTGTAGGAAATTTTTTGACGCTTTGAACATGGTCACACACTTTGCCCATCTTCAGAATGGGCCCATTCTTTGCAGTTTCCCCCAAATTCACTTGCTCATAGAGCAACTTACAGCATGACTATTCCATGGAACATATTTTGATAAACACTGAGATAGATAATTTCTACACTTCCTTTCTCACTGCTGCTACTAGCATCATTTTTTCTCATCTCCCTTGTGGTAGTCTTACTGGTAAACCTTTATTATCATGGAAATTGCTAAAAGCGTGCTGCTTGCCACTACCATTCCTAGCCGAATTCCAGTGTCTGCAAAGAGCACATTCAGAAAAGGCAAAGCAAACTGTTGGAAGATCGCAGAAGTGATTACTGGGTGACAAGGAAAGAACTGCTGTCTCATGGTAGTATGGTTCCTGCTGTTTAAACAGTCTACTAGCCCTTGATTTTAGAAGGCTAGGAGATGAAAATATTATCACTCATGTGAAATAACAGATAGGTTCATTTATGTTATATTTTAGATTTCACATATAAGTGATATCATATGGCAGTTGTCTTTCTCTTTCTGACTTACTTCACTTAGTATGATAATCTCTAGTTGCATCCGTGTTGCTGCAAACGGCATTATTTTGTTCTTTTTTATGACTGAGTAGTATTCCATTGTATATGTGTACCACATCTACTTTATCCCTTCATCTGTTGATGGACATTTAGGTTGTTTCCATGTTTTGGCTATTGCGAATAGTGCTGCTATGAACATAGGGGTGCATGTATCTTTTTGAACTATAGTTTTGTCCGGGTGTACTCCCAAGAGTGGGATTGCTGGATCATATGCTAATTCTATTTTTAGTTTTCTGAGGAACCTCCATACTGGTCTCCATAGTGGTTGCACCAACTTACATTGCCACCAGCAGTGCAGGAGGGTTCCCTTTTCTCCACACCCTCTCCAGCATTTGTTGTTTGTAGATTTTCTGATGATGCCCATTCTGACTGGTGTGAGGTGATACCTCATTGTAGTTTTGATTTGCATTTCTCTAATAATTATTGATGTTGAGCATCTTTTCATGTGCCTACTGGCCATTTGTATGTCTTCCACAAAGACAAGTATTTTTACTTCAGTTTTTTTTCTGAATCTTATATAATTTCTGGGTTAAGTGATTGTTGATGGCCACCATGGGAGTATAGAAGATGGAGTTGAATCTGTACTCACCCCAGAACTAGCCCTTGAACGTAGATAATATGTAAATGAATTAGTGTGGCTGTGTTCCAATAAAACTTTATTTATAAAATCAAGTGGCAGGCTGGATTTGCCCATGGGGATCATAGTTTGCAGACCCTTAGCTTAATTCACAGTCCCTGAATACCTGGTTTTATCTACTGTCAACCAGCCCATTTTGTTTCTCAGATGAAGAAAGGCATTTTGGTGACATCCTTTGGTATTTCAAACGGGCTCAGCAAATGCAATGCAATTATAAAAATATCAGAAAAGCATTTTGGCCCTTTCCATCAAAAGCAATCCTTATTCATTCCCATGTGATTTTTCAAACTCTCCTTCTGGTGCATAATCTGTTTTAAGTATTCAGATCCAAGTTGGATACCAAGCTTTCTAGAAAGGCAGGTACTTTATTTCAGCTTTAACACCTTAGTGTGAAGAAAGGCTTTAAGAATGTGTTTTGAATGAATGGAAAGGTTCTCTGAAGACCTGTCCACCTGGGGGCAAATGAAACAGAATGCTGCCAATAGGAGTATGCCTCCTGTCCCACAACTTTTATGGGTCTGATACTGATTCTAATTTTACTGGAATATGATGACAATTGAATAGCAGATATCATGATGATAACTATTTCAGTCTCTCCCTTAGATGGGAGGGATCACATTTTTAAATGTTACATGTTCTCCTTAAAACATCATATGTGATAGGTACTCAATATGCTGAGTATATATTTTAAAAATGAATAAATGAGTGAATTATTTAGAGCTAAGATTGTGCTACTTTTGTATTTTTGTATAATACATCAGTCAAGATTCATGTAAAAAAATAGTTGTACAGCTGACCAGCTATCTATCATCTATCTATCTGTCTATCTATCTAGTAGCAAATAAACTTGGTTGGCCACGAAGACAAGTAGTTGTGGCCCTCAGTCTCAGTAGTTTGTGGTGCACGGGCTTAGTTGCTCCGTGGCATGTGGGATCTTCCCGGGCCAGGGCTCGAACCTGTGTCCCCTGCATTGGCAGGAGGATTCTTAACCCCTGCACCACCAGGCAAGTCCCAAAAATCAGTTGATTTTCTTATGGCTTAACTTTTTCTGTTAAAAAATGAGTAAAATAATAATTCAGCAAATAGCACATAGGTTCTAGAGTCAGCCAGACCTGAATTGAAACCTGACTCCTTGAATTACTACCTATGTGCCGTTGGGCAAGTTATTTATCCTCTCATACCTCAGTTTCATCCTGTGTAAAACGATAGTAATCATAATTTTTAGCTCATAACATTATCATGATGATTAAATTAGGGAACTGAATGCTCTGCCTTAATGAGTATGGAAAACTCTGTCTAGTATATAGGAATTCTTCAACAAATACTTGCTGTGATGATAATGATGGTGAGTTCTATCAATCAGAATATTATTTTTGATTTTCTTAAGCTTCTCTGCATAACGAAGGTGGTGGTACTAGACGAGTCATTAAAACGTAGGTACCATACATTATGAGATCTGAGAAGGTTGGGGGGAATTTCTTTTCCTTGAAAGAGATTCAATATTTTGTCTAAATCACAAAATAAAAATTTAATACTCCTCCTTCCCAAGGAAGAGAATAAAGCATGATGCTGTCCCAAACCTACTGTTGCTTGTCAAAGAAAGACTGTCAGTGTTAATGCTACCCATTAGGAGGACATACGACTCAGCACAAAATCACAAACCGTATGTACTGCTTGTCTAATACACTTCAAGTGTGTATCCTGGAGGAAATTCAGGGGGAAACTAATATGCAAAATATCATACATTTTCCATTCATCTTTTAGGCTTTTGTGATCTTTTTACACCACAATTTAAGAATTCAATTTAAGAATTCATTCAAAAAGGTCACCATTTTCGACCTCATCATCTGCTTTGAATTTGAATACAAGCAGATTCTGCATTAGTGTTCTTTGGTGTATTTAATGTTGATCAAACAAAGCTATATTCAACTGATTATAAAACAGAAATAGAGCTTCCGTGGTGGCGCAGTGGTTGAGAATCTGCCTGCCAATGCAGGGGACACGGGTTCGAACCCTGGTCTGGGAAGATCCCACATGCCACGGAGAAACTAGGTCCGTGGGCCACAACTACTGAGCCTGCGCGTCTGGAGCCTGTGCTCCACAACAAGAGAGGCCGCAATAGTGAGAGGCCCGCGCACTGCAATGAAGAGGGGCCCCCGCCTGCCACAACTAGAGAAAGCCCTCGCACAGAAATGAAGACCCAACACAGCAAAAATAAATAAAATAATAAATCAACTATATTAAAAAAATAAATAAATAAATGCAAGTCCCGTCTAATGGATTAATAATGTAAACAAGTTTGGGGACTAAGCAACAAAAAATTGAGTCAAATAAGCAATTAACATTGCCTAGGAACCCAAGGCAATAATGGTTACTTTCCGGTCATCAGGAAGCTATAGTTAATGGAATGAAGTAACCACCGATAAATACACATACACATGTACACACACACATGCATGTATTGATACATGCAGACATTCTTATAGTTATCTTGTCATTCATTCAAGATACGTGTATTAAGCCTATTTATATGGCAGGCATTGGAGATACTACAGTAATGTAACCAGACCTGGTCTTTATCCTCACTCTCTAGCTTGCCCTCTAGCACAGGAAGATAATTAGTGTCAGGAGAATGAAGTCCAGGGTTCCACGGGCACATGTGGCTGCCAACTCAATTATCTTCTCTCAGAAATGGAATTTAGAATCCAGCTAGGGTATAATAAACAAGCAGGAGAAACAGAGGAGAAATCAAACAGTGATCACTGAACTAACAAGAACAAGCAATGGATTGTTTCGCATTTCTGCCTAGTGTCCACCTTTCATTCCAGATCTGCTTGCCAGGGCTCTGTTTCTATTGATACAGGAAAAAAAAAATAATTTCATTTTCCACAATCTTTTGTTCATACTGTTTTCCTATTGGAAATTTATACTCTTTTCTGTCTTTCCCCAAATCCTATCCATTCATTAAGAAGCCCCTCTGCTTCCAAGAAGCCTTTATTAAGCACTCCATCCCTCATAGACCCACTTCTCTGACTTCCCAATTCTCCGCAACTGAATAGACCACATCACACAATTTAGTGTTTAGTTACTAGTTAATGTAACTAATGCTTAGTTACCTTCTGCCTCCTGTCTTTAGTTTTCCATCCATTCAACCATAATATGCTAAAGGAGTTCTTTTTCAGAACAAGGTCCCACGGGGAGATTTGATGCAAGAGTTGGGGAGGATGCATAGGGAAGGGAAAATAGGAATGAGCTAGAGTACCTGCCTTCAAGGAGCCTACTATGAATGAGGGGCGCTATGTCATATATGCACCTTACTATGGGTTGAATTGTGTTCCCCCGTACGTTGGGGAGAATGTTGAAATCCTGTCAGTATCAAAGAACGTGACCTTATTTATAAATAGGGTCTTTGCAGATGTATCCAAGTTGAGATGAGGTCAATCCTAATCCAATATAACTGGAGTCCTTACAGGACGAGGAGAATGGACACCGAAACCCAGGGGAAGTACCATTTTGACTCCAGAGGCTGAGAGTGGAGTGGTGTGTCTGTGACCCAAGGAACTCTGATTACCAGAAACACCGCACCCCGAGAGAAAAGGCATGGCCCTGATAACACCTTAATTTCAGACTTCTAGTCTGCAGAACTGTGAGAGAATGCAGTTCTAATGTTTTAAGTAACCCAGTTTGTGGTAGTTTGTTATGGTACCCCTAGGAAACTAATGCATCATGATGATTCCAAGGGAAGAAATGAGGCAAGATTGGGCCAGTTTAATGCTTTGGATGTTCTGAGGAGAAAGCAGTCATCTCTGTAGGGGATTGGTTGTATAGTGGGGGAAGTTTCATGGGTGGGCACTGTGTCTTAAGGTTTAGTGGGGTTTAAACATCAAAGATGGGAAGGAAGAAGAAATTACATTACACTTTTAGGAATTCACATGAGTAAAGGCATAACATATATGAATAGAATCCTAACATAGATTGTGTCCAGGGAGAGTTAGGTGCTTTAGTTTTCTAGAGCATTTTGTGAGTGTTAAAAGTAGCTGAAGATGAGCTTGGAGAAGTAGACTGGGGCAAGATCATAGAAGGAAAACCTTCAGCAGCAGGGTAAGAAAATCTATCGCCATTTACTCAATGGGCAGAGAGAACTGGAGAGTAGAGAGTGACAGGAGTATGTATCCTTTGGGAAAACTGATCTGACAGTATCATATCCAGAAAAGGCTCTACAACACAGGTTACTGGGCTCCATCCTTACAGTTTCTGATTCAGTAGCTCTTTGGTGGAGCCCAAGAATGTGCATTTCTAACAAGTTCTCAGGTGATACTAGTGCTATTATTACTCTGGGAACCTCCCCTTTGAGGGCCTCTGGCATAGAGAGATGGGAATTTGAAGAGACATTAAGCCAAGAAACCCTTTGGAGCTTAATGCAATGAACAGACAAAAGATAAAAAAGAGCTGGAGGAGTGGTGGTGGGCGTGAAGATGAGGCAAAAGATTTCTACCACGTGGTCTTGGCATCTCATCACCTGTAAAGATTCAGGGAGAGAGAGGCAATAGTTAGTCCACATCTTTTGCTCTGGGTGGTTATTGTAATGCTTTCTTTTTGTTTCTTGTGTGTTAGTCTTATTATTCTCACCAAATTAAAAACTCTCTGAGGACAATGTCTATGTCATTTGGCAGGTGTATAAAAAAAAACCTCTCTTTGTATTTGGTGTAATAATAACTAACATTTATCAAATGTATAAGGTATGCCAGGCACTTTGCATAGATTACCAATTTTGAACTTCAGCACCAATCTGTGAGTTGGGTGTTACTGTTTGTTTTATATAAGAGGAAAGTGAAGCTAAGAGAGGTTGAGTAACTTACCTGAGGTCACACAGTAACTAAGGGGCTTAACCAGGATTTGAACCAGGCTGTCCAATTCCAGACCCCATGTCCTAACTCCTATATTACACTACCTCACCAGTGAAGATCTAGGAGCTTAATAGGTGCTAGGTCATTATATCTGTTTATATTATATGACAACAACATAATCATAGAGGAAAATTAGGTGATACAAATAATCATAAAAAAATAAACTCATCGATAAATCCACTACCCAGTGATAGGCACTGCTAACATGTTAGTATATATCTTTTCAGATTTCTCTCTAAGCCTGCACATTTGTACACATATGGATTACACTGTACTGCTTATGGTGTTTTATAACTCTTTAAAACATTAACAGTACCATGAGCAATTTCCTTGTCAATAAATATACTTCTATTGTATCAATGTCAGTGGTAATTTATTTTTCTATTTTATGAGTATGCCATAATATATTGTTTTTTTTTTAATTTTATTTTATTTTATTTTATTTTTATTTTTTAACATCTTTATTGGAGTATAATTGCTTTACAATGGTGTGTTAGTTTCTGCTTTATAACAAAGTGAATCAGTTATACATATACATATGTTCCCATATCTCTTCCCTCTTGCGTCTCCCTCCCTCCAACCCTCCCTATCCCACCCCTCTAGTTAGTCAAACCAACGAGCTGATCTCCCTGTGCTATGCGGCTGCTTCCCACTAGCTATCTATTTTACGTTTGGTAGTGTATATATGTCCATGCCACTCTCTCATTTCGTCCCAGCTTACCCTTCCCCCTCCCCATATCCTCAAGTCCATTCTTTAGTAGGTCTGTGTCTTTATTACTGTCTTGCTCCTAGGTTCTTCATGACCTTTTTTTTTTTTTCCCCCTTAGAGTCCACATATATGTGTTAGCATACAGTATTTCTTTTTCTCTTTCTGATTTACTTCACTCTGTATGACACACTCTAGGTCCATCGACCTCACTACAAATAACTCAATTTTGTTTCTTTTATGGCTGAGTAATATTCCATTGTATATATGTGCCACATCTTCTTTACCCATTCATCTGATGATGGACACTTAGGTTTTTTCCATCTCCGGCCTATTGTAAATAGAGCTGCAATGAACATTTTGGTACATGACTCTTTCTGAATTATGGTTTTCTTAGGGTATATGCCCAGTAGTGGGATTGTTGGGTCCTATGGTAGTTCTATATTTAGTTTTTTAAGAAAACTCCACACTGTTCTCCATAGTGGCTGTATCAATTTACATTCCCACCAACAGTGCAAGAGGGTTCCCTTTTCTCCACACCCTCTCCAGCATTTTTTGTTTCTAGATATTTTGATGATGCCCATTCTGACCAGTGTGAGATGATATCTAATTGTAGTGGTGATTTGCATTTCTCTAATGATTAATGATGTTGCAGATTCTTTCATATATTTGTTGGCAATCTGTATATCTTCTTTGGAGAAATGTCTATTTAGGTCTATTTAGGTCTATTTATTGGATTGGGTTGTTTGTTTTTCTGACATTGAACTGCATGAGCTGCTTGTAAATTTTGTATCCATTCAGCCAATCTGTGTCTTTTGGTGGGAGCATTTAGTCCATTTACATTTAAGGTAATTATCGATATGTGTGTTCCCATTCCCATTTTCTTAATTGTTTTGGGTTTGTTATTGTAGGTCTTTTCCTTCTTTTGTGTTTCTTGCCTAGAGAAGTTCCTTTAGCAGTTGTTGTAGAGCTGGTTTGGTGGTGCTGAACTCTCTCAGCTTTTGCTTGTCTCTAAAGGTTTTAATTTCTCCATCAAATCTGAATGAGATCCTTGCTGGGTAGAGTAATCTTGGTTGCAGGTTTTTCTCCTTCAACACTTTCAATATGTCCTGCCACTCCCTTCTGGCTTGCAGAGTTTCTGCTGAAAGATCAGCTGTTAACCTTATGGGGATTCCCTTGTGTGTTATTTGTTGTTTTTCCCTTGCTGCTTTTAATATGTTTTCTTTGTATTTAATTTTTGACAGTTTGATTAATATGTGTCTTGGCGTATTTCTCCTTGGATTTATCCTGTATGGGACTCTCTGTACTTCCTGGACTTGATTAACTATTTCCTTTCCCATATTAGGGAAGTTTTCAACTATAATCTCTTCAAATATTTTCTCAGTCCCTTTCTTTTTCTCTTCTTCTTCTGGAACCCCTATAATTCGAATGTTGGTACGTTTAATGTTGTCCCAGAGGTCTCTGAGACTGTCCTCAGTTCTTTTCATTCTTTTTTCTTTATTCTGCTCTGCAGTAGTTATTTCCACTATTTTATCTTCCAGGTCACTTATCCGTTCTTCTGCCTCAGTTATTCTGCTATTGATCCCATCTAGAGTACTTTTAATTTCATTTATTGTGTTGTTCATCGTTGCTTGTTTCATCTTTAGTTCTTCTAGGTCCTTGTTAACTGATTCTTGCATTTTGTCCATTCTATTGTCCATTCTATCTCCAAGATTTCGGATCAACCTTACTATCATTATTCTGAATTCTTTTTCAGGTAGACTGCCTATTTCCTCTTCATTTGTTAGGTCTGATGGGTTTTTATCTTGCTCCTTCATCTGCGGTGTGTTTTTCTGTCTTTTCATTTTGCTTATCTTACTGTGTTTGGGGTCTCCTTTTTTGCAGGCTGAAGGTTCGTAGTTCCTGTTGTTTTTTGTGTCTGTCCCCAGTGGCTAAGGTTGGTTCAGTGGGTTGTGTAGGCTTCCTGGTGGAGGGTACTAGTGCCTGTGTTCTGGTGGATGAGGCTAGATCTTGTCTTTCTGGTGGGCAGGTCCACGTCTGGTGGTGTGTTTTGGGGTGTCTGTAGACTTATTATGATTTTGGGCCGCCTCTCTGCTAATGGGTGGGGTTGTGTTCCTGTCTTGCTAGTTGTTTGGCATAGGATGTCCAGCACTGTAGCTTGCTGGTCGTTGAGTGAAGCTGGGTGCTGGCGTTGAGATGGAGATCTCTCGGAAATTTTTGCTGTTTGATATTATGTGCAGCTGGGAGGTCTCTTGTGGATCAGTGTCCTGAAGTTGGCTCTCCCACCTCAGAGGCACAGCACTGACTCCTGGCTGCAGCCCCAAGAGCCTTTCATCCACAGGGCTCCTTAATTTGGGATGACTGGTTGTCTATTCAGGTATTCCACAGATGCAGGGTATATCAAGTTGATTGTGGAGCTTTAATCCGCTGCTTCTGAGGCTGGTGGGAGAGATTTCCCTTTCTCTTCTTTGTTCTCACAGCTCCCAGGGGCTCAGCTTTGGATTTAGCCCCGCCTGTGCATGTAGGTCGCCGGAGGGCGTCTGTTCTTTGCTCAGACAGGACGGGGTTAAAGGAGCCGCTGATTCGGAGGCTCTGGCTCACTCAGGCCCTGGGGTAGGGAGGGGCACGGAGTGTGGGGTGGGTCTGCGGCTGCAGAGGCCGGCGAGACGTTGCAGCCTGAGGCGCGCCTGTGCGTTCTCCCGGGGGAGTTGTCCCTGGATCCCAGGACCCCGGCAGTGGCGGGCTGCACAGGCTCCCCGGAAGGGCGCGTGGCCAGTGACCTGTGTTCGCACACAGGCCTCCCGGTGGCGGCAGCAGCGGCCCTAGCCGCTCTGGGCGGCCCTAGCCACGTCCGTCTCTGGACTCCGCACCCCTAGCCGCGGCTCGCGCCCGTCCCTGGAGCTCTCTCAAGCAGCGTTCTTAATCCCCTCTCCTCGTGAACCAGGAAACAAAGAGGGACGTAAAAGTCTCTTGCCTCTTCGGCAGTTCCAGACTTCTCCCCGGACTCTCTCCCGGCCAGCCGCGGTGCACTAACGCCCTGCAGGCTGTGTTCACGCTGCCAACCTCAGTCCTCTCCCGGCGCTCCGACAAAAGCCGGAGCCTCAGCTCCCAGTCCCGCCCGCCCCGGCGGGCGAGCAGACAAGCCTCTCGGCTGGCAAGTTCCGGTCGGCCCGATCCTCTGCGCTGGAATCTGTCCGCTTTGCCCTCCGCACCCCTGTTTCTGTGCTCTCCTCCGCGGCTCCCAAGCTCCCCCACTCCGCCTCCCGAAGTCTCCACCCGCGAAGGGGCTTCCTAGTGTGTGGACACTTTTCCTCCTTCACAGCTCTCTCCCGCTGGTGCAGGACCCGTCCCTATCCTTTTGTCTCTGTTTAGTTTTTTCTTTTGCCCTACCCAGGTACGTGGGGGGTTTCTTGCCTTTTGGGAGGTCTGAGGTCTTCTCCCAGCGTTCAGTAGATGCTCTGTAGGAGTTGTTCCACGCGTAGATGTATTTCTGGTGTATCTGTGGGGAGGAACGTGATCTCCGCGTCTTACTCTTCCGCCATCTTCCCGGAAGTCTGCCATAATATATTGAACTATTCTTCTGTAGTTGGGCATCTAGAAATATATCCTGATACTGAGAATTATCTTATCTACAGATGGATTCTTAACCTGAAGTATACACCTTGGAGCATAAACTCTGAACTTTGGTGGAAGGTATAAAAGTCATGCAGTTAAATTCTCCCATTTAATAGATGAGAAAGCTAAGGTCCAGGGAGGTAAAGTAGCTGTCCTACACTCACAAATTAGAAACTAGGACTGTTATCTCCTTATCCATCCACTCATTTATCTCTTCATCCATCCATCCATCCATCCATCCATCCATCCATCCATCCAATATTAGTGAGTGCCTACTTTGTGTAAGATATAGTTCTGTGTACTGCAGTGACCAAAACAGTCCAAAGACCCTGCCGTCATTGGAGCTAACGTGATGGGGGAATTCGTAACCCAGTCTCTTTTTACTGCCCCACCTTGCGAATTTTGTAGACCACTTGGTTTTGTGTCTCCTGTAAAGGATGCCAGCGAAATAGAACTGCTCAGTGCAAGACACAGTCCTTCCCTCACTGGGTTTATACCAAGGGAAAACTGCATCTTTCTAATGGAAACAAGCTGGTGCAGTCTGCTGAAACCCCCTGCAGGGGCATTTTCCTCCACTGCCCAGAGGTATTTAGGTATGCCTTGCTAATTTTTAACAGTCACCCTCTCCTACCCTACTCCTTACCCCTGAAGAAACACAATTTGTCTCCCACAAAAGACTGCAGTCAAGCTGAAAAATGCTTTCCTTTGTTCCTGAGCCACCCACAGCTGCAAGGTGGGGATGGCAGAGGGTATGCAGTTGTTTCTTTTTCATGCATTTCCGATAGGGATGGAGTTGCATTCAGGATCCAGACCCAAGGGATTTGCTGTGAATTCTTTCTTTCCTTGCTCTGATGACTATTCCTCCACCAAACCTTTTGGAAGCATTTCATTAATTAGTGCAAGTCTAGATTTGTACTCTCAAGTTTAAAGTATCAGAAGATATTTCTTTGACTCAGACATGGAATCAGGCCATGTAATTGGGAGTCAGAACAACTGGGCTTCATATCCCTACTTTCTGTATGGGCATATTAACTTTTGTAAAGCTCAGTTTCTTCAACTGTCAAAGAGAGCTAATCATTCATCGTTCATAAACCCTGCAGTTCTTTATAATAGTGCTTACTATATTTAATTATATCTTTTGTCATTTTGCTAGGTGACCAACTCTCCTCCTATGCCCAGAACTGAGGGTGTATTCCAAGGATACAGATCTTTCAGTCTTGAAACCGAAAGTCCCAGGCAAACTGGGATGTGTTGATCACCCTAAGTTATGCAGTAAACATTAAGAAACTGTTTAATGTATGTCTTCCCTCCTAGATGCATGCTTTGTGCAGGCAGGTATCTTGTCTGTCTTGTTCTAAGCATAGTGGCTGATGCATTGCAAGCACTTGATAAATATTTGTTGAATAAATATGTCACAGGGCACAATGAAAATAAAATCAGTTAAAATGTCTGGTTCAGAGCCTAGCATGTCGTAAATGCTTAATAAATGTAAGCAAGTTTTGTTATTTTCTGTCTGTGAGCACTCCTTAGTCTCACATATTTTATTGGCAGTTTTATTTTTCATGACTTCTACATGTTTCCAGCATAAATTTCATAAGGTAATTAGGAGGACATAATGGATACCACTAGATAACCATTCTGTTATTTTGGGAATTGAGGTATTTCAAAGGAATGTCTAAGGTGTTTTTTACACTTTTTCTTTGTGAGTCTTCCTGTTTGCTTTCCTACTTTGAAATGCTGATATCATGAGGCTCTTTCATCTCCTGCATCTTTTAATTTGGGATTCAATTCTGCCATCTATCAGTACAACTTCCACCTGCTACCAAAACTTTAATAAAGTGGTTAAAGCAGGTGAGTTTATAAACCAGAAAAGTAGGATGGGGTGACTATTTGGGTGGTTCTGCAAGAGTGGAACAGAATGCAGTTTGCCTCTTTAGAAACCAATAAAATAGATTGTAAAATGATGATTTCCTGTCAGTTTCCACTGGACATGTGTTCCCCCGAACATTAATAAACCCATCTTCATTCTTGAAATAACATCATAGAAGGAACCCAAAGTCATTATCCCGAAGCATAGCATTTGGTGAGCAAAGTATCCAAATGAACTAAGGTACTGACAGGATAGCATGGCTAATTGTGTGAAGAACTGTTAGAACACTAAGAAATATTTTTTCAAAGGAGTAACGAAGCCATCTAGTTCATGCAGAGCATGACTGTATGCTTTCAGCTATGTTATTTAATCCCCTTGAAGGCTTTTGTAGTGAGGTCCCATTACCTCAAATGGATGAGGACTCTTAAGACTTACAGAAACTAAGTACTTTGTCTAAGTTTATAGAGCTAGCCAATCATAGAATTGAGATTTGAAACTGGATGTGTTTGACTCTGAAGCGTGTGTTTTTCCTGCTACCTCATGCTGCAGGCATGTGTTTAATAAATGCATACCAAGCATCTTTTTTCCTGCCAGGCTCTTTGCCAGACACCAGTGATTTAGGGTAGAGCAAAACAAACACTGAACCTGCCCTCCTGTCACCTGCAGTTTACTGGCGTGCCAGACATTGATCTAGTTGTAGCTCAGTCTCCTCAGAGTTTTATTTTGGAGACTGAATGAGAGGTACAGCACTTGGCACGTGGAGAGAGTGCCCAGAAATTGTTAGCTGACGTTATGGTTATTAATTTACAACACACATGTGTAATTATAAACTGTGTTCAAAGTCTATGAAGGAGAAGCACGTGGAATTGTGAAAGCATATGAAGGAGGACCTGACCTAGTCTGGTGGATGAAGGCTTTCCCAAGGAAGACAAAAAAGGAAGATGAGGAGGAGAGCTATCTAGGTGGAAGGAGCAGCATGTGCAAAGGCCCTGAGGCAGAGGAAAGCACCATGTGTTCAAGAAAGTGAAAGCAAGTGTGATGGAACTTTTAAAGCAGTACAACTGCAATAATTTTCTCTTCAGTGTTTCCCCTGACACCCAGCATTTCTCCAAGTCTTTGAGTTCACCTAATGACACCTTCACAGTTCTCAGATCCTAATTTCCTAACTCTGAAAGCAGGCAATTCTGCCCATCAAATTTACCTAAAGTCAAAGTTACCTGTACAAACTGAAAGAGACTTATCTTAAGGCACAAAGAAATCTTGCTTCTATTGTGTTCCAACTTTACAGATTTCCATCCACAGATTAGGTAGCACACTGATGGGTGCGATTTAAATCCAGGGAGACAATTCTGTCTTCAAGAGAAAAGATAATTGGGAATGAGTCATTGTCTTTTTAAAGAGCAAACAGTGAGGTCTAGAAAATTTGCAGGCACAGGTCTTGCACGTGCTAATTCCCTGCCAGTGTAGATAGACTAGGCTACCTTGAAAGAGATTTCCTGGGGGTATTAGAGACCAAAAATAATCACATTAAAAAGAAAACTCTTCTACAGAACATAATACTTACCTTGTCATTGTAGACATATTGCATCTGTAGTGGCTTCAAGGTACAGAGAGAAGGGAAAAATACAAGAAATGAAGAGGATAAATAATGTTTAAGGAGGGTTAAAGATTAATGAGGCTCCTAAAAGGCAAACTAGGTAGGACAGAGGACTTCCTGTGACTGTCTATCTTAAGCTTCCTTCAGGTCTGATGTGCAGATGATTCTGCACCTGGTAGAATGAAGACGAGGGTAGAGACCAGGGGAAAATGACTTTCTTATAAGTCCAGAGCTGTGCAAAACTCAAAATCATATGGCCAAGGAGAGAGTATTCTACCCCAAAATCCACATCCTCACTTTATCCGTGGGAAAACATGGGGAGAGGCATTCTACAAAATACCTAGCCACTGCTTTTCAAAGGTGTCAGGGTCATGAAAGACAAAGGAAGATGGAGAAACAGTCATAGATTGGGGAAGGCTAAGGAGATACGATGACTAAATGCAGTGAGGTGGCCTGAGCTGAGTCCTGGTACAGAAAAGAGGTGTTAATGGAAAAACTGATGAAATCTAATTAAAGTCTGCAGTGTAGTGAAAAGTATTACACCCATGTTGATTTCTCAGTTTTCATAAATATACCATGCTTCTGTAAGATGTTGATATTAGGGGAAGCAGGGTGAGGTATATACAGGGATTCTGTATTGTATCAATATTTACAACTTTTCTACACATCTAAAATTATTTCAAAATAAAAAGTTTAAAAAAATGGGGCCACACACACACACAAACCAATGGCGAAGGTTTCACTTTACAGATAAGGAAACCGAAATTTACAGAGGCAACATGCCCACCCCGAGTCTTACTTTTATTTTTTTTTTTATTTTTTTTTTTTGGGCTCTGCTACTGTTGGAGGGTGTGCGAGCGCCCCCTGCTGGTTTCCTGGCTCTATTTAATGCAGGTGTCTTTATTAATTTTTTACAAGCTCAACTCTTTTTTTTTTTTTTAACATCTTTATTGGGGTATAATTGCTTTACAATGGTGTGTTAGTTTCTGCTTTATAACAAAGTGAATCAGTCATACATAAACATATGTTCCCATATGTCTTCCCTGTTGCGTCTCCCTCCCTCCCACCCTCCCCATCCCACCCCTCCAGGCTGTCACAAAGCACCGAGCCAATATCCCTGTGCCATGCGGCTGCTTCCCACTAGCTATCTACCTTACTGCGTTTGTTAGTGTGTATATGCCCATGACTCTCTCTCGCCCTGTCACAGCTCACCCTTCCCCCTCCCCATAACCTCAAGTCCGTTCTCTAAGAGGTCTGCGTCTTTATTCCTGCTTTACCCCTAGGTTCTTCATGACATTTTTTTCTTAAATTCCATATATATGTGTTAGCATACTGTATTTGTATTTTTCTTTCTGACTTACTTCACTCTGTATGACAGACTCTAGGTCTATCCACCTCATTACAAATAGCTCAATTTCGTTTCTTTTTATGGCTGAGTAATATTCCATTGTATATATGTGCCACATCTTCTTTATCCATTCATCTGGTGATGGGCACTTAGGTTGTTTCCATCTCCGGGCTATTGTAAATAGAGCTGCAATGAACATTTTGGTACATGACTCTTTTTGAATTTTGGTTTTCTCAGGGTATATGCCCAGTAGTGGGATTGCTGGGTCATATGGTAGTTCTATTTGTAGTTTTTTAAGGAACCTCCATACTGTTCTCCATAGTGGCTGAACCAATTCACATTCCCACCAGCAGTGCAAGAGTGTTCCCTTTTCTCCACACCCTCTCCAGCATTTATTGTTTCTAGATTTTTTGATGATGGCCATTCTGACTGGTGTGAGATGATATCTCATTGTAGTTTTGATTTGCATTTCTCTAATGATTAATGATGCTGAGCATTCTTTCATGTGTTTGTTGGCAGTCTGTATATGTTCTTTGGAGAAATGTCTATTTAGGTCTTCTGCCCATTTTTGGATTGAGTTGTTTGTTTTCTTGTTATTGAGCTGCATGAGCTGCTTGTAAATTTTGGAGATTAATCCTTTGTCGGTTGCTTCATTTGCAAATATTTTCTCCCATTCTGAGGGTTGTCTTTTGGTCTTGTTTACGGTTTCCTTTGCTGTGCAAAAGCTTTGAAGTTTCATTAGGTCCCATTTGTTTATTTTTGTTTTTATTTCCATTACTCTAGGAGGTGGGTCAGAAAGGATCTTGCTTTGATTTATGTCATAGAGTGTTCTGCCTATGTTTTCCTCTAAGAGTTTGATAGTTTCTGGCCTTACATTTAGGTCTTTAATCCATTTTGAGCTTATTTTTGTGTATGGTGTTAGGGAGTGATCTAATCTCATACTTTTACATGTACCTGTCCAGTTTTCCCAGCACCACTTATTGAAGAGGCTGTCCTTTCTCCATTGTACATTACTGCCACCTTTATCAAAGATAAGGTGTCCATATGTGCATGGGTTTATCTCTGGGCTTTCTATCCTGTTCCATTGATCTATCTTTCTGTTTTTGTGCCAGTACCATACCGTCTTGATGACTGTAGCTTTGTAGTATTGTCTGAAGTCAGGGAGCCTGATTCCTCCAGTTCCTTCTTTCGTTCTCAAGATTGCTTTGGCTATTCGGGGTCTTTTGTGTTTCCATACAAATTGTGAAAGTTTTTGTTCTAGTTCTGTGAAAAATGTCAGTGGTAGTTTGATAGGGATTGCATTGAATCTGTAGATTGCTTTGGGTAGCAGAGTCATTTTCACAATGTTGATTCTTCCAATCCAAGAACATGGTATATCTCTCCATCTATTTATATCATCTTTAATTTCTTTCATCAGTGTCTTATAATTTTCTGCATACAGGTCTTTTGTCTCCTTAGGTAGGTTTATTCCTAGATATTTTATTCTTTTTGTTGCAATGGTAAATGGGAGTGTTTTCTTGATTTCACTTTCAGATTTTTCATCCTTAGTGTATAGGAATGCCAGAGATTTCTGTGCATTAATTTTGTATCCTGCCACTTTACCAAATTCATTGATTAGCTCTAGTAGTTTTCTGGTAGCAACTTTAGGGTTCTCTATGTATAGGATCATGTCATCTGCAAACAGTGACAGCTTTACTTCTTCTTTTCCAATTTGGATTCCTTTTATTTCCTTTTCTTCTCTGATTGCTGTGGCTAAAACTTCCAAAACAATGTTGAATAATAGTGGTGAGAGTGGGCAACCTTGTCTTGTTCCTGATCTTAGTGGAAATGCTTTCAGTTTTTCACCATTGAGGATGATGTTTGCTGTGGGCTTGTCATATATGGCCTTTATTATGTTGAGGAAAGTTCCCTCTATGCCTACTTTCTGCAGGGTTTTTATCATAAATGGGTGTTGAATTTTGTCAAAAGCTTTCTCTGCATCTATTGAGATGATCATATGGTTTTTCTCCTTCAATTTGTTAATATGGTTTATCACATTGATAGATTTGCGTATATTGAAGAATCCTTGCATTCCTGGAATAAACCCCACTTGATCATGGTGTATGATCCTTTTAATGTGCTGTTGGATTCTGTTTGCTAGTATTTTGTTGAGGATTTTTGCATCTATGTTCATCAGTGATATTGGCCTGTAGTTTTCTTTCTTTGTGACATTCTTGTCTGGTTTTGGTATCAAGGTGATGGTGGCCTCGTAGAAGGAGTTTGGGAGTGGTCCTCCCTCTGCTATATTTTGGAAGAGTTTGAGAAGGATAGGTGTTAGCTCTTCTCTAAATGTTTGATAGAATTCGCCTGTGAAGCCATCTGGTCCTGGGCTTTTCTTTGTTGGAAGATTTTTAATCACAGTTTCAATTTCAGTGCTTGTGATTGGTCTGTTCATATTTTCTATTTCTTCCTGATTCAGTCTTGGCAGGTTGTGCATTTCTAAGAATTTGTCCATTTCTTCCAGATTGTCCATTTTATTGGCATAGAGTTGCTTGTAGTAATCTCTCATGATCTCTTTTATCTCTGCAGTGTCAGTTGTTACCTCTCCTTTTTCATTTCTAATTCTATTGATTTGAGTCTTCTCCCTTTTTTTCTTGATGAGTCTGGCTAGTGGTTTATCTATTTTGTTTATCTTCTCAAAGAACCAGCTTTTAGTTTTATTGATCTTTGCTATTGTTTCCTTCATTTCTTTTTCATTTATTTCTGATCTGATTTTTATGATTTCTTTCCTTCTGCTAGCTTTGGGGTTTTTTTGTTCTTCTTTCTCTAATTGCTTGAGGTGCAAGGTTAGGTTGTTTATTCGAGATGTTTCCTGCTTCTTAAGGTGGGCTTGTATTGCTATAAACTTCCCCCTTAGAACTGCTTTTGCTGCATCCCACAGGTTTTGGGTCGTTGTGTCTCCATTGTCATTTGTTTCTAGGTATTTTTTGATTTCCTCTTTGATTTCTTCAGTGATCTCTTCATTATTAAGTAGTGTATTGTTTAGCCTCCATGTGTTTGTATTTTTTACAGATCTTTTCCTGTAATTGATATCTAGTCTCATGGCGTTGTGGTCAGAAAAGATACTTGATACAATTTCAATTTTCTTAAATTTACCAAGGCTTGATTTGTGACCTAAGATATGATCTATCCTGGAGAATGTTCCATGAGCACTTGAGAAAAATGTGTATTCTGTTGTTTTTGGATGGAGTGTCCTATAAATATCAATTAAGTCCATCTTGTTTAATGTATCATTTAAAGCTTGTGTTTCCTTATTTATTTTCATTTTGGATGATCTGTCCATGGGTGAAAGTGGGGTGTTTAAGTCCCCTACTATGAATGTGTTACTGTCGATTTCCCCTTTTATGGCTGTTAGTATTTGCCTTATGTATTGAGGTGCTCCTATGTTGGGTGCATAAATATTTACAATTGTTATATCTTCTTCTTGGATCGATCCCTTGATCATTATGTAGTGTCCTTCTTTGTCTCTTTTAATAGTCCTTATTTTAAAGTCTATTTTGTCTGATATGAGAATTGCTACTCCAGCTTTCTTTTGGCTTCCATTTGCATGGAATATCTTTTTCCATCCCCTTACTTTCAGTCTGTATGTGTCTCTAGGTCTGAAGTGGGTCTCTTGTAGACAGCATATATAAGGGTCTTGTTTTTGTATCCATTCAGCTAATCTGTGTCTTTTGGTGGGAGCATTTAGTCCATTTACATTTAAGGTAATTATCGATATGTATGTTCCTATTCCCATTTTCTAAATTGTTTTGGGTTCGTTATTATAGGTCTTTTCCTTCTCTTGTGTTTCTTGCCTAGAGAAGATCCTTTAGCATTTGTTGTAAAGCTGGTTTGGTGGTGCTGAACTCTCTCAGCTTTTGCTTGTCTGTAAAGGTTTTAATTTCTCCATCAAATCTGAATGAGATCCTTGCCGGGTAGAGTAGTCTTGGCTGCATGTTTTTCTCCTTCATCACTTTCAGTATGTCCTGCCACTCCCTTCTGGCTTGTAGGGTTTCTGCTGAGAGATCAGCTGTTAACCTTATGGGGATTCCCTTATGTGTTATTTGTTGTTTTTCCCTTGCTGCTTTTAATATGCTTTCTTTGTATTTAATTTTTGACAGTTTGATTAATATGTGTCTTGGCATATTTCTCCTTGTATTTATCTTGTATGGGACTCTCTGTGCTTCCTGGACTTGATTAACTATTTCCTTTCCCATATTAGGGAAGTTTTCAACTATAATCTCTTCAAATATTTTCTCAGTCCCTTTCTTTTTCTCTTCTTCTTCTGGAACCCCTATAATTCGAATGTTGGTGCGTTTAATGTTGTCCCAGAGGTCTCTGAGACTGTCCTCAGTTCTTTTCATTCTTTTTTCTTTATTCTGCTCTGCAGTAGTTATTTCCACTATTTTATCTTCCAGGTCACTTATCCGTTCTTCTGCCTCAGTTATTCTGCTATTGATCCCATCTAGAGTACTTTTAATTTCATTTATTGTGTTGTTCATCGTTGCTTGTTTCATCTTTAGTTCTTCTAGGTCCTTGTTAACTGATTCTTGCATTTTGTCCAATCTATTGTCCATTCTATCTCCAAGATTTCGGATCAACCTTACTATCATTATTCTGAATTCTCTTTCAGGTAGACTGCCTATTTCCTCTTCATTTGTTAGGTCTGGTGCATTTTTATCTTGCTCCTTTATCTGCTGTGTGTTTTTCTGTCTTCTCATTTTGCTTATCTTACTGTGTTTGGGGTCTCCTTTTTGCAGGCTGCAGGTTTGTGGTTCCTCCTGTTTTTGATGTCTGTCTCTAGTGGCTAAGGTTGGTTCAGTGGGTTGTGTAGGCTTCCTGGTGGAGGGGGCTAGTGCCTGTGTTGTGGTGGATGAGGCTGGATCTTGTCTCTCTAGTGGTCAGGTTCACGTCTGGTGGTGTGTTTGGGGGTGTCTGTGGCCTTATTATGATTTTAGGCAGCCTCTCTGCTAATGGGTGGGGTTGTGTTCCTGTTTTGTTAGTTGTTTGGCATAGGTTTTCCAGCACTGTGGCTTGCTGGTCGTTGAGTGAAGCTGGGTGCTGGTGTTAAGATGGAGGTCTCTGGGAGATTTTCGCTGTTTGATATTATGTGGAGCTGGGAGGTCTCTTGTTGATCAGTGTCCGGAAGTTGGCTGTCCTACCTCAGAGGCAGAGCCCTGCCTCCTGGCTGGAGCACCAAAAGCTTTTCATCCACAGGCTCAGGATAAAAGGGAGAAAAAGTAGAGGGAATTAGTAGAAGTATGAGGAAAGAAAGAAGGAAAGGAGGGTAGGAAGGAAGGAAGAAAGAAAGAAGCAAAGAAGGAAAGAAGGCAAGAAGGAAAGAAGGGAGGGAGGGAGGGAGGAGGGAAGGAAGGAGGGAAAGAAGGAAAAAAGACAGAAAGAAAGAAGATACAGTAAAAATAAAATACAGTATAATAAAGTTATTGAATTAAAAACTTCTTATTTAGAAAAAAAAAAAAAAAAAAAGGGACGGAAAGAACCTAGGACAAATGTTGGCAGCAAAGCTATACAGACAAAATCTTACACAGAAGCATACACATACACCCTCACTAAAAGAGGTAAATGGGGAAAAATCCTAAATCTTGCTGTCAGAGACCACCTCCTCAATTTGGGATGATTCGTTGTCTAAAGGAGGGAAGGAAGGACGGAAAGAAAGAAAGAAAGAACGAAGGTAAAGTATAATAAGGTTATTAAAATTAATTATTAAGAAAAAAATTTTAAAAAAAAACATGGACGGATAGAACCCTAGGACAAATGGTGGAAGCAAGACTATACAGACAAGATCTCACACAGAACCATACACATACACGTTCGCAAAAAGAGGAAAGGGGAAAAAATCATAGATCTTGCTCCTAAAGTCCACTTCCTTAATTTGGGATGATTGGTTGTCTATTCAGGTATTCCACAGATGCAGGGTACATCAAGTTGATTGTGGAGCTTTAATCCGCTGCTTCTGAGGCTGCTGGGGGGGATTTCCCTTTCTCTTCTTTGTTCTCACAGCTCCCAGGGCTAAGCTTTGGATTTGGCCCTGCCACTGCGTGTAGATCGCTGGAGGGCGTCTGTTTTTTGCTCAGACAGGATGGGGTTAAAAGAGCCGCTGATTGGGGGCTCTGGCGCACTCAGGCCGGCGGGGACGGAGGGGCACAGAGTGCGGGGCGGGCCTGCGGTGGCAAAGGCCGGCGTGACTTTGCACCAGCCTGAGGCGCGCTGTGCGCTCTCCCGGGGAAGTTGTCCCTGGATCCCGGGAACCCGGCAGTGGCGGGCTGCACAGCCTCCGCGGAAGAGGGGTGTGGAGAGTGACCTGTGCTCGCACACAGGCCCCTCGGTGGCGGCAGCAGCAGCCTTAACGTCTCCCGCCCGCCTCTGGGGTCCGCGCTTTTAGCCGCGGCTTGCGCCCGTCTCTGGATTCCGCGCTTTCAGCCGCGGCTCGCGCCCGTCTCTGGATTCCGCGCTTTCAGCCGCGGCTCGCGCCCGTCTCTGGATTCCGCGCTTTCAGCCGCGGCTCGTGCCCGTCTCTGGGGTTCGCGCTTTTAGCCGCGGCTCGCGCCCGTCTCTGGAGTTCCTTTAAGCAGCGTTCTTAAACCCCTCTCCTCACGCCCCAGGAAACAAAGAGGGAAGGAAAAGTCTCCTGCCTCTTCTGCGGGTGCAGGCTTTTCCCCGGACTCCCTCCCGGCTAGCTGTGGTGCACTAACCCCTTCAGGCTATGTTCAAGCCGCCAACCCCAGTCCTCTCCCTGCGCTCCGGCCTCAGCTCTCAGCCCCGCCCGCCCCGGCGGGTGAGCACACAAGCCTCTCGGGCTGGTGAGTGCCGGTCGGCACCGATCCTCTGTGCGGGAATCTCCCCGATTTGCCCTCCGCCTTACTTTTATTTTTTAAATAAATTTATTAATTTAATTATTTATTTTTGGCTCCATTGGGTCTTTGTTGCTGCTCGCGGGCTTTCTCTAGTTGCCATGAGCGGGGGCTGCTCTTCGTTGCGGTGCGCGGGCTTCTCATTGCAGTGGCTTTTCTTGTTGCGGAGCACCGGCTCTAGGTGCGCAAGCTTCAGTAATTGTGGCTCGCGGGCTCTAGAGCGCAGGCTCAATAGTTGTGGTGCACGGGCTTAGTTGCTGCGCGGCATATAGGATCCTTCCAGACCAGGGATCAAACCTGTGTCCCCTGCATTGGCAGGCGGATTCTTAACCACTGCACCACCAGGGAAGCCCCCAGAGTCTTACTTTTTTACTTACCTTGTTAGACTTGGGGAATATGGAGGTAAGAAACATTTTCCACCCTCGGGGATCTTTTCTCTGGGTTTGTACCAAAGACTTGGAAGATCCTAACAAGATCTCTTTCCATCCACCATACTACATGTAGAGGCTGTTTTAGTCTTTTTTTCTATCTGTTTTCACAAATGTGCAAAATGGCATATATTAGGTAAAAGGCTAAATCCTTGGTATGGGCTATAAAATTCTGCAAGACTTGGCCTCTGCCCACCTTCCCAGGCTCACCTTCTCTCTACAGTTCAGCTATCCTCTTCTTTCCCCAAATGCATCATGCACTTTCCTGCCACAGGACCTGTTTATCTGCCTGGAGAGTGGCATTCTTGCCCCCATACACACATAGTACTGGGATGCCATCTTTAGGTCATATGTACTCTTCCATTATGTCTTCCCCACCACCTACCCGTAAGAACTAATTAGTCCATCTATTTCCGCCCCCCCCCCGTAGTACCCTGTGCCTGTCTACTGAAACAACCAGCACACTTAGCCTTTCATGTTCATTTTTTCCCTACAACACACTAATATATAGATGCGTAACTGCCAAACTTTATTGCCCATTTTAAAAGAGCCTCTCAAATACTATTGTTATTTTTTTTTTTTTTTTTTTTTTTTGCTGTACGCGGGCCTCTCACTGCTGTGGCCTCTCCCACTGCGGAGCACAGGCTCCGGACGCGCAGGCTCAGCGGCCATGGCTCACGGGCCCAGCCGCTCTGCGGCATGTGGGATCTTCCCGGACCAGGGCACGAACCCGTGTCCCCTGCATTGGCAGGCGGACTCCCAACCACTGCGCCACCAGGGAAGCCCCTATTTGTTATTTTTAATCTCTGTATGCGCACCCCTCAGCATCCTAGTACCAAAAGTAGATGCAATATACCCACACTGATAAGGTGAGTGGTATGTTTCTTGGGGGAGGGTTTCTTTTTGCATGATGTTTAGGCATGTGCCTTTTCTTACAAATTCATGGCTAGATCACCTGCATCTAACAGACTACAAGCACATGGTACACATTTAAACTACCTATTGAATAAATAAATCATGAGATGAAAACTAGGTAGTTAAAGTATTTCTCTGAAAACCAACTAAGGAAAAGCAACATTTGGAAACCTAACTTAACTAGATTGAAATAATCATATGTTTTCTCCTTTCAGCCTTTACACCTGGGTATCTACTGAACCTCCTTTTACTATAGAGAAAATTGTCTTCCTTTTCTGTTTCACAATCATGAAAGAAAGAGAAGTAACATATCACAGGAGATATATTTGCAGAAAAACTTCAGTTGGCTTTTGTCATGACTCTTGTATAAAAGAAAAAGAAATCCTCTAAACTACTGTAGAAATGAAAGAGATTGATGTACAGGCCCCTCAGATTCTTCTGAATGGTGCACTGTGAAGATAAGTTATAGTGAATGTCAGGCCATTTGTTGGGGCCGCAGGCTCCAGACAAGGGGTTGTGTGTGGAAGAGAGTAGCAGAGCTGCTACAAGACAGTTGAGTCAGGAGAGCGCCGTCTTCTAGGCTTCTGATACGGAGTTCCACCGGCCAGTGGCAAGAGCAAGAAGCGATACGGAGATATGCTGTGTGTATAAATCTTCTTCTCTTCCTTCCCCTCCTTCTTTTGGATCATCATTTCATCATCATTATCATATTCATCATCTTCACCATATCTTCGTCATTATTATCATATTCATCATCATCTTCACCATCATTTGTGTTTCATCACTTGCAGAGTCTTTTTGGCAAGTATCGACCATACCATTAGCTAGAGGATTTTATTGGGACAAGGACTAAGTGCTATAACCGGAGGAGGATTTACTGAAAAGCTAATGCATCTTAAGCCTCAGTGTCTTGGCTTGCAAGAACCCCTTCCAAGAATGTCCACTTGATTTTGTGTTTATAATTTTGTATTCTTTTTCTTAAAGAGCATACTCTCCAATTGTATAAGCTTCAGGCCCCATAAAATCTGGATCTGCCCCTGATTATAATTATCCAGTAGAGGAATTCAAACAAAAATACCAGTATGGAGTACACAACAAGCTAGATGACATGTGTTTTGATGCCTAGGGGGATCCTGCTCTGCTAGCATACTGCATACCAAGCAGAAACTCATTAGATCCTTGTTGAATTAAAATTGGTGTCTGTGAAAAGCCACCACTTTACACTCTTCTGCATTTGCTATTGCGGTAAATGAATTCAAAGATGTGTTGTGTTGTGGTCAGGATCTGTCATCTAGTTGTGTGTAAACCTCCTATGAGTGTAGGAAGATGCATGCCTTTCTTTCCATTTAGATGACGTTTTTAATCTTTTATGGCGGGGCACCTACTATTAAGCCTTACGTCAAATTATTTTAGGACTTTTAACATCCTCTACTGAATATAGTGCCATCCTGGTGGAGCTTGTTCCAATGATGTGTAAGCCTCTAATTTAAGAATGCACTGGCTGGAGGCCCATTTTGATTTTGTAGTAGCCTATTAATGAAACATCATATTTAGAATTTCAGTTCAAAGAAGGGTTACAGCTTCTTGGGGTTTTTCTTTCATCCCTCTGATGTATAAACTGCAGAATATTCTGTTTTCCTTTAGAAATGCCATATTTTGAAATATTATTTCTTCCTGGTACCCTTCCCAGCATTAGCTCAATGTCAGGACTTGGAAAAGTATTATCAGATGTCTATATAGAGGCAGGTCATGCCCTTATCCCTCTATAAGTTGTGAACTAAGTGAAAAGTCCACACAGGACTCATGGGCAAGCTGGGTTAGCACTGATGGCCTAGACCAATAGTGCCTCTGAATCAGGCTGACTTACCCATATGGTGGCACGCTGAGCCTCTGGAATGGGTTGGTTGCCTGATACTTGGGCCCCTTTCTTTCTTTTTTATTTTAAATTTATTTATTTAATTTATTTATTTTTTGTCTGTATTGGGTCTCCATTGCTGCACGCGGGCTTTCTCTAGTTGTGGCAAGTGGGGGCTACTCTTCATCGCGGTGCATGGGCTTCTCATTGCGGTGGCTTCTCTTGTTGTGGAGCATGGGCTCTAGGCTCGTGGGCATCAGTACTTGTGGCACGCGAGCTCAGTAGTTGTGGCTCGCGGGCTCTAGAGCGCGGGCTCTAGAGCGCAAGCTCAGTAGTTGTGGCGCACGGGCTTAGTTCCGTGGCATGTGGGATCTTCCCTGACCAGGGCTCGAACCCGTGTCCCCTGCATTGGCAGGAGGATTCTTAACCACTGCACCACGAGGGAAGCCCTTGGGCCCCTTTCTTACCTTACTGGTGAGATATTTCCTTCTTCCTCATTTGGGCAGGAATGAGTGAGACAGGGTGGGAGGACAGACGGAAGTGTTCTTACCAATACTTCCAAAAGAGCAGATGTTGCTGTTTTATGGGGAAAAGTAGAAATACCAGAAGAAGTATGGTGGAAATTAGGAGGGGGGAGGATGGATGTTCCTCCTACAGAATAGATCAGGTTCTTTAATTGATTCAAAAATAGGCTGGAAGCTCTTCATCTATTTATTTATTCATCAGCCGTTTATTAAGCACCAATTATGTAAAAAGATCTAGACCCATGTATCTTTTTTTTTTTTTTTTTGTGGTACGTGGGCCTCTCACTGCTGTGGCCCCTCCCACTGCGGAGCACAGACTCCAGACGTGCAGGCCCAGCGGCCATGGCCCACGGGCCCAGCCACTCCGCGGCATGTGGGATCCTCCCGGACCGGGGCACGTACCCGCGTCCCCTGCATCGGCAGGCGGACTCTCAACCGCTGCGCCACCAGGGAAGCCCCCAGACCCGTGTATCTTTTTGCACTTTCTAGGTGTGAAATATACACATTTGCAGAGGGTGTACTCTCTGTAAAAAGATACATCCTTGAGAAATGAGGCATTTGCTGCTGGGGATGCAAAAAAGCTTGCCTGTTAAATAGATAATCAAATGGAAAATGGAATGAAATAAACGTGGAAGGGAAGTAATAGCAAAGTACTGTATGGAGAGGTTCTAGGAAAAAAACGGTAGCTTCTGTCTGTGGCTTACAGTTCCACAAAGACAGTGACTTGGACTAAGCCTTGAAGGGTGATGGGACTTGGCTATATATAGAGAATGGCAGCCAAGGACATGCTAGGAATAGGCAA
This sequence comes from Globicephala melas, assembly GCF_963455315.2. Classification (NCBI taxonomy): domain Eukaryota; kingdom Metazoa; phylum Chordata; class Mammalia; order Artiodactyla; family Delphinidae; genus Globicephala; species Globicephala melas. The sequence goes on from NC_083316.1 coordinate 131,345,399, forward strand.
TAAATAGGTGACAAGGCAAAGGTATAAAGCGCTTGATCAACATGAGGAACAGCATAGCAACCAGTCTAGAGACTTGGAAAACTGAAGTGAGGTAACACTGAGAGCCTTGGGTGCAACTATTCCAATATACTCTGTTCTATACAGAATTCTAATATACTCTGATCTTCTGTAGAACTGCCTCGGGTAGACCGTTTCCTCCAAGGCTGGAAGTTCAGTAGACTAAGGATTTTGAATTTATAAGGATTTAAGAGTGTCCTTGGTGATAGTATAGAATAATAATAGAAACTCCATTTTTAAAGAAGTGTATGTCAGATGCCCTGAAAATTACTTGCCTTAGCCAATCATTGTGATGTGTGTGTACGTATGTGTATTATATGAGAGTGTCTGTTTCACAGATCACAAAATTAAGGAACAAAGAGAAATACTTGTCCAAGGCCACAGAGCTAATAAATTGCAGTTATTTAACACAAATCTGTGTAACTCCACAGCCCGTGTCTTATGGGATCAGCTTCTGCTGCATAGAAGAGTAGGTTCAAAATGTAACATACTCTAAGTGTCTTTCTGGAAGAACCAGAGTCAAGACATGAAGCTTCCCGTGTTTCTAATTGCGTCCTCAGAGTGTGGAACAGAGCCATCTCGTTGCTAAGATCCATTGCCTTCAACTAGATGGAAAATTGGGCAATTCCTCAATTAAATATCACCAACCCTCTCGCATCCCCAGTAGCAAATGCCTTATTTCTCAGGGGTTTGGCAACATGTCACGTCTTCAGTATTTCATTTTCCTGGCTCAGCACTGGAAAAGTGGGGGCAAAGACACAACTTTCAGCCTGGCTGTTTCTTGCTTCTTAAGATGCTCTCTTAGCAGAGAAAGAGCAGTTTTACTCCTTTGAAAAAGCTTCTTTCTTGTCACCTGGTGCATGACTGTGGAAACCTCCAGTTCTCATTCAGTTTTTCAACGCATCTGGCACAGACTGGAAGGAAGAGATTTCTTCTTTGTCTTGTAACTTAACACACCAGCCCTGCCCTTTGTAGAGCCAGTTAGAAAACAGGGTAAAATCCTAGACTCTTTAGAAAGGGATCACTGCTGTGTTTCGAGACCAAGAATTGGCATCTATTTCAACAGATATTAACTGTACTCTATCAGTTTTGTACTACAGTTTTGGACCAAGAGAAAGGCAAATCTCAGATCTGTCAGTTAATCAACAAGCATTTATTCAGTGTCTACCGAGTATAAAATGCTGTGGAAAACATTGATGATTTTTAAAAAGGACTCTACCCCACAGGGCCCTACAGTCTACAGGCCCTACAGGGAGAGAAGTTAAAAATATATTTAAATAACTGAGGGTTGAAGGCTTATATGGGCTCAAAGAGATATTATGCATCCTGCATTTTCAGACAAGTGGGATATTTGCTCTGGCCTGGAGAAATCAGATAAGACTTCTTGGAGAAATCTGGGTTAGGTGTTTTAGAAGAGGTGAAATTCAGATAAGCGGTGAGGAAGAAAGACTAAAACATTTCAGGTAAGAGGGAGTGGAGTGTTCCAGCCTAGAGCTTTGAGCACATTAGATACTCAGTAAAGGCTGTTGAATGGAATAAAATTAAAACTTTGTATTTCAGTTATGTCCCTCTACTGCCATGTCTAATGGTTTCCTGAATACTTCCATGTCAGAACAGAAGATGGTATTTACATACCTTTTTAATGTAAATACTACATTATTTAGAGGACTACGTTCTTAGGGAGAATGGGTTAATTCACCCAGCAGGTCTTGTTTGAATTAGATTGAATCATGAGTTGCCTCAACTATAAATGAATGGAAGCTTGGACCCAGTAGACAAACGACGCTTGTTGCTTTTCCTTTTTTATGCGGCAGGGTATCTATTAGCAGCTCTCCTTACTGACAGCTATTTGATCATAATTGTGGCTGGTCTGCTGGGAGAAAGATGGGACAGTGAAAATGGTTCCGTGTAAGGCATGAAGAAGATCAGAAACATTCCATAAATTGACAAGATTTTTTTTTTCCTAAAGAAGGACTTGGCATCAGTTTTTTAAATGGTATTTCATTTTGTATGGAAGTAGTACATATATATGGAAGAAAATTAGTGAATACAGACAAATCAACTTAAAAATTACTCACATTCCCACCACTGAGAGCTCCAAACTGTAATACTTTAATGTGTATCTTTCCAGATATATATGTATATATACATATATACACACACACACATACATATCTATATATAGACATATATATACACATACACACATTTTTGTATTGTTTCACAGCATGAGATAATACTATACATATTATTTTGTAATCTGTATATTTTCAGTTCATAAACTTTACTTTTCCATTTCTGTAACTTTTCATCTCATCTAATACCCAGACCTCATTCGGAATTCCCCAATTGAGTCAAATATGCCCTTTAAGGCTGGTTTGCCTAAATCAGTATCCAATTCAGGACCACACATGCATCTGGTTATTATGGTCCTGTCTTATTCAGCTCAGGCTGGCATAACAAAATACCAGAGACTGGGTGGCTTAACCAGTAGGAATTTATTTTCTCACAGTTGTAGAAGCTGGAAGTCCCAGATCGAGGTCCGACAGGGTCAGTTTCTGGTGAGAGCTTTCTTCCTGGCTTGTGGATGGCCACTTTCTCCCTGTCTGCTCACATGGCCATTCCATGTGTACTTACACAGAGAGAGAACCCAGGCACAAGCTTGCTGGCATCTCTTCTTCTGAGGACACTAACCCCATCCTTATAACATCATTAAACCTTGATTACTTCTTCAGAGGTCCCATCTCCAAATACAGTCCCCCTGGGGTTAGGGCTTCAATATATGAATTTGGGGGGGCGGGCAACACGTTCCGGCAGTAATAGGTCCTTAAGACTCTTTAATCTAACATAGTCCCCTCCCACTTTTATGTATGACCTGATATGTTGAAACATCTTAATCTTTAAAAAAACATAAAATTATGCTCTAATCCCTTTAAATCGTTTGTAAGGCCCTTTCATGATCAGTATAAAATCTCAGTGTGGAACAGTAATCTTGGAGCTATAGGTTGAGGGTCAGAGTTTTGCTCTTGACCAGCTAACGACTATCCTTGCAGCCTTGGGAACATCATTTCACTTTCTTGGGCTTCATTTCCTGTATTGGACCAGAATTCTTGACCAGTGTGTGGAAGGAAGGAGTCCTGGGTGTCGTGTTCACAACAAATGCCCCACATGACTCTGATCCCTAGGCAGGTTTAGGAGACAGCAGGGTAGATCATATGTCCTGGCTTTTTTTCACCTATGCTTCTGCTCTACACTCTATGTAAAAGCATAAACTATATAACTGTCCTTAATCAGAAGCCATATTAGTTTCCTATGGCTGCTGCAACAAAGACCGCAAATTTGCTGGCTTAAAATAACACAAGTGTACTATCCTACAGTTCTGCAGTGTAGAGGTCCTAAAATTAAGTATCAGCAAGGCTGCATTCCTTCTGGAGGCTCTAGGGGAAAATCCATTTTCTTGCCTTTTCTAACTTCCAGAGACTACCTCTGCATTCCTCGCTCCTGTTCCCATCCTCCGTCTTCAAAACCAGCAAGGTAACATTTTCCAGTCTCTTGTTTCTGGCCCTCTTGCCTCCCTCTTATAAGGATCTGTTTGATTACACCGGTCCAAACTGGATAATCTCCCCATCCCAAGATCCTTCACTTAATCACCTCGCAAAGGCCCTTTTGCCTTGTGAGGTGAAATATTCTCAGTCCCAGGGTTGGGATGTGGACATCTTTGGAGGACCGTTATTCAGCTTACCACATAAACCTTTACCAGAAACTAAAATAATAGCTGAAATAAATAGTGAACATTTTACTTAAAAAGCAATTTTATTTGCTTTCTTAAACTTTGTAATGAAATTTGAGGGATGGATATTCTGGACTATTATTAAAAACAAAGGAAAGATGGCAAGAAGGAAGGAAGGAAGGAAAAAGGGAGGGAGGGAGAGAGAAAGCTTGTTTGATTTTGAGTTTATCCCTCTAGGTAATTTCTGATTCATCTCAAAATTTAGCTTACTCTTTCCAAAGTAACACTGTGTTTCCCTTCTTCCGTGAAAACATGACTCATAGATACCCTAGTCAACAGTTCAATGATTGGGTTGAGACATAAAAATTAATGTGCAAATTTGAATTTGACTATATAGGGAGAGACAGGAGTTGTCTCCTTTGTGGTAAACTTAATAACTACACATAATATACCCAGGTTTCCAACTTCCGAAATGAATACACCAAATACTATAACTGTAATGAGTTTTTATTAATTTAATAGCTAATTGCTGAGTGCTATGCTCAAGTCCTCTGCTAGGTTCCTGGATAGAGATTGGTTGAGAAGACAGACATATTGTCTTCATGAAGCTGTCAGGAGGCAGGCAGACAGAAACTAGTTAAGAAATAGACAAACAAACGCCTCAATCAGCACACTTGACCTGAAGGGAACAGCATAGTGTAGGAGGAAGACTGAGGAACGACATCTGGGAGGTTCTGTCTGAGGATTGGCCTGTAGGCTGGAAGCAGCCAGCCCTGCCTGCACGCCCTAGTGCCTGCACCGTGTATAGGGTGGAGTTGGGAAAGGGCTGTGGTTCTGAGCAGAAGGAATGGGATGTGAGATGCTATGAGAGGAGGAAGGGGTCCTGGGTGGGAGGGGGGCAGGGGGTGCAGGCTGATGTGTTCAGGTGGTGGGAAGGAAGCAGAGTGGCTGGAATATTATGGAAGAGCGGGGAGATTTGGCAGGAACCAGATCAGGTAGGACATTGTAGGTCTTGAGTAGGACTTTGGACCTCCTACTAAGTATGATGGGAAGCCTTTGAGCCTTTAAAGTGACTTTAAGTTTTTAAAAGATCACTCTGGGTGTTGTGAGGAGACGTTAGAGGCCAGGCCTCGTTGGAAGGTTTAATGACATAGTGGAGGGGAGAGGTGCAGATGGAGAGATGTGAACATGGAATCTATTTTGGTCATGGAAACAGCAGGGTTGTAGACAGAAAATATGGACTTACAAATGATGACTCCTTGTAGGGCTGGGTGTATAATATGTGTGGCCCAGTGCAAAATGAAAATGTGGGGTTCCTTGTTCAAAGAGCAGGAAAAAAAGTGTCATTAAAAGTTCTAAAATGTAAAACTGTTGCCTTTCATCCATGGTCTCTCTCTTCATCTGTCATGATGCTTTTTTATTTGCTATTGAATGTCACTCTCCCTCGGGCATGGGGATACTTGCAGGACAAAGTCCACAACCTCACAGGCACCCCCGGTTTCTGCCCCACAGCTCGGTATGGGCTCAATCAACCAACTGCTGGGTTTACTGTCTCGCCAACGAGGAGCGGACGTGTTGTGCCCCCCACTGGGGACTGGGAAGTTAATCCCCCCTTCCACAGGCCTGCTGCCTCAACCATGGCCAACAGGCAACCCCCGAGGTGTTGTAGCCTCTGCGCCAGGATGCATTTGGTACCTGGATGCGAGGGTGGGCAAGAGGTGTCCCCGTGCCAGGTAGCCCGCAAATGCATTATGGCACTGCCAGCCCTGAGCAGTGATGGCCACTACTGTGCCCTGTTGAGACACCACTGGCTGAGTGTGCTTAACCTTGACTCTCCATATACCTTCCCTCAGGTCCCCACTGCAAAATGCAATGCCCCTGCCGGCCACCAACATGATCTGGTCACCGTCACGGGCAGAGGACAGCTGGGCGGTAACAGGAAGGGGGAGTCTGGGGGAGACTCAGGATGCCAGGGAACAAGAAACAGAAGACTGACAACCTGTCCTGGGATGCAGGGAGGTGGCGAGAGGCAGCTCCACATGTGAGTCAAAGCTCCAAGCCCTTGGGGTGCTTCACTGTTCCATCAGATTTCACTTACAAAATGCAAATTAGAAGATCAAATTAGAAGAAATGCCAGACAGCAACCACAGGGCATTAAACTTCAAGTGCAGGACCTTTCTGAGCGTGTGGCTCCGTGTGATTGCGCTGGTCACACGCCGCTGAAGCTGGCCTGACTCCTGGGTTTTTGACTTAAGCCTCTTGGTAAATATTGGGGCCATTTACTGAGATGAGGGAAGAGTGAAAACTATCCAGTTTGCGAGGGGAAATCAGGTCTTCGGTTTGACGATGCTAAATTCCAGATGCCTTTGATGTATCGGGGGAAGATGTCAAGGAAGAAATTGGAAATGTTGATATGAGTGTAGAGCTTTTAAGTTCTGGAGGCTTTGCAGTGTTCAGGCTCATAACCTGATTATCCTATTAACTCTTTCTCACAAAAATGAAGTGCAACTCCAGACATCTGGATGTTTGGATTCTAGGTAAACAAGGATTTTGTGTAGTGGTGTATCTCACACATCTTTTAGCATACCTTCGTATTTGTTTGACCAGGACATTCATGAATTTCCAAAGGCCTTTCTTTTTCATGTACTTGCCTATATTCATGATTCCGTTTCTTCTCACTTTTCTAATTTCCAAATAGTATTTTTGTTTCTCAAGTAAAAATTAGCTCTCAAATTATTCTGATTTGCAGTGTATGCAATTCTATATTATGTTAGAAATACAGAAAAAGAGGGACACTAGACTTCTTTTTCTTAAAATATAATCAAAATGTGCAGCTGGGCCAGATCCTCTTGCCTCAAATATAGTTTAAACTAGAAAACTCTGGCTAACATGCTTGTTATTATTTGTTTTTTTTCACACAGAGTTCATAAGTACGTTTCCAAATGAAGCTATTTTGACCACTCTCCCCCTTACCCTGTGAGGAAAGAGAAGGAGTCAAGAATAATTTAAAACCAGAGTTCTGTGCTCAGAGGAGTTACAAGATGTTTGCCTGCTGGTGGTATGTGAGAAAAACCTTTTTCCAGTGCTTTGCCTGTAGCAGTGCCAGCTTCCATTTGTCTGTTTTTCTCCCTAAGATGGATTCAGACCCTAGGCTAGTTCTGTTTTTCCCTTTTTTCTTTTCTTTTAAAGGACAAAGTAGAGTAGTGTCTGATAGACCCAGCAGAGATGTGTTATAACCGTAGCTCCCCTTTAAGGTGTGACTTGTGTCTTTGACTTCTACGCAGGACACTTCTAAATTGGGTCTCTTCCAAATGACGTCAGAGAAAACTAGAAACATGTTTATAAAAAGCTCTGGATTAAAAAGAAAAACAAAACTCTGTATTTTATTCGGTCTCCCCTTCCAGTTAATGCTCAAGCATCCCATTGAGAGCAGGGAGGGCTTCCCTGGTGGTGCAGTGGTTGAGAGTACGCCTGCCGATGCAGGGGACACGGGTTCGTGCCCCGGTCCGGGAAGATCCCACATGCTCTGGAGCGGCTAGGCCCGTGAGCCATGGCCGCTGAGCCTGCGCGTCCGGATCATGTGCTCCACAACGGGAGAGGCCACAACAGTGAGAGGCCTGTGTACCGCAAAAAAAAAAAAAAAAAAAAAAAAGCAGGGACATTATTAGAAATTATGTTAAAAAGAAATCGTTTCTTATACATGAATATGGATCTGAAGATTGTTACTTATGATCAACCAGTCACAGTGGCCCAGTTTTAAAGGAATACATCTCCAATTCTGAGGGTTGTCTTTTGGTCTTGTTTATGGTTTCCTTTGCTGTGCAAAAGCTTTTAAGTTTCATTAGGTCCTATTTGTTTATTTTTGTTTTTATTTCCATTTCTCTAGGAGGTGGGTCAAAAAGGATCTTGCTGTGATTTATGTCATACTGTGTTCTGCCTATGTTTTCCTCTAAAAGTTGTATAGTGTCTGGCCTTACATGTAGATCTTTAATCCATCTTGTTTATTTTTGTGTATGGTGTTACGGAGTGTTCTAAGTTCATTATTTTACATGTACCTGTCCAGTTTTCCCAGCACCACTTATTGAAGAGGCAGTCTTTTCTCCACTGTATATTCTTGCCTCCTTAATCAAAAATAAGGTGACCATATGTGCATGGGTTTATCTCTGGGCTTTCTATGCTGTTCCATTGATCTACATTTCTGTACTGTTTCTGACAGTGCCATACTGTTTCGATTACTGTAGCTTTGTCGTATTATCCGAAATCAGGGAGCCTGATTCCTCCAGCTTTGTTTTTCTTTCTCAAGACTGCTTTGGCTATTCAGCGTCTTTTGTGTTTCCATACAAATTGTGAAATTTTTGTTCTAGTTCTGTGGTAGTTTGATAGGGATTGCATGGAATCTGTAGATTGCTTTGGGTAGTATAGTCATTTTCAAGGATTCTCCTAATCCAAGAACATGGTATATCTCTCCATCTGTTTGTATTGTCCTTAATTTCTTTCATCAGTGTCTTATAGTTTTCTGCATACAGGTCTTTTGTCTCCTTAGGTAGATTTATTCCTAGGTATTTTATCCTTTTTGATGCAATGGTAAATGGAAGTGTTTTCTTAATTTCACTTTCAGATTTTTCATCATTAGTTTATAGAAATGCAAGAGATTTCTGTGCATTAATTTTGTATCCTGCTACTTTACAAAATTCATTGATTACCTCTACTAATTTTCTGGTAGCATCTTTAGGACTCTCTATGTATAGTATCATGTCATCTGCAAGCAGTGACAGCTTTACTTCTTCTTTTCTGATTTGGATTCCTTTTATTTCTCCTTCTTCTCTGATTGCTGTGGCTAAAACTTCCAAAACTATGTTGAATAATAGTGGTGAGAGTGGGCAACCTTGTCTTATTAGTGATCTTAGAGGAAATGGTTTCAGTTTTTCACCATTGAGGATGATGTTGGCTATGGGTTTGTCATATATGGCCTTTATTTTATTTTATTTTATTTTTTGCGGTACAAGGACCTCTTACTGTTGTGGCCTCTCCCGCTGCAGAGCACAGGCTTCTGACACGCAGGCTCAGCGGCCATAGCTCATGGGTCCAGCTGCTCCGCAGCATGTGTGATCTTCCTGGACCGGGGCATGAACCCGCGTCCCCTGCATCGGCAGGCTGACTCTCAACCACTGCGCCACCAGGGAAGCCCTGGCCTTTATTATTTTGAGGTAAGTTCCCTCTATGCCTACTTTCTGGAGATTTTTTATCATAAATGGGTGTTGAATTTTGTCAAAAGCTTTTTCTGCATCTATTGAGATGATCTTATGCTTTTTTTTCCCCTAAATATCTTTATTGGAGTATAATTGCTTTACAATGGTGTGTTAGTTTCTGCTTTATAACAAAGTGAATCATTTAGACACATACATATATCACCATCTCTCTTCCCTCTTGGTCTCCCTCCCTCCCACCCTCCCTATCCCACCCCTCTAGGTGGTCACAAAGCACCAAGCTGATCTCCCTGTGCTATGCAGCTGCTTCCCACTAGCTATCTAGTTTACATTTGGTAGTATATATATGTTCATGCCACTGTCTCACTTTGTCCCAGCTTACCCTTCCCTGATCATATGTTTTTTATTCTTCAATTTGATAATATGGTGTATCACACTAATTGATTTGCATATATTGAAGAATCCTTGCATTACTGGGATGAACCCCACTTGATCATGGTGTATGATCCTCTTAATATGCTATTGATTCTGTTTGCTAATATTTTGTTGAGGATTTTTGCATCTATGTTCATCAGTGATATTGGCCTGTAGTATTCTTTCTTTGTGGCTTATTTGTCTGGTTTTGGTATCAGGGTGATGGTGGCCTCATAGAATGAGTTGGCAGTATTCCTCCCTCTGCTATATTTTGGAAGAGTTTGAGAAGGATAGGTGTTAGTTCCTCTCTAAATGTTTGATAGAATTGGCTTGTGAAGCCATCTGGTCCTGGGCTTTTGTTTGTTGGAAGATTTTTAATCACAGTTTCAATTTCAGTGCTTGTGATGGGTCTGTTTATATTTTCTATTTCTTCCTGGTTCAGTCTCAGAAGGTTGTGCTTTTCTACGAATTTGTGCATTTCTTCCAGGTTGTCCATTTTATTAGCATATAGTTGCTTATAGTAATCTATCATGATCCTTTGTATTTCTGCAGTGTCAGTTGTTACTTCTCCTTTTTTCATTTCTAATTCTATTAATTTGTCTTCCTCCTTCTTTTCTTGATGAGTCTGTCTAACGGTTTATCAAGTTTGTTTATCTTCTGAACGAACCATCTTTTAGTTTTATTGATCTTTGCTATTGTTTCCTTCATTTATTTTTCATTTATTTCTGATCTGATCTTTATGATTTTTTTCCTTCTGCTAAATGTGGGGATTTTTTGTCCTTTTTTCTCTAATTGCTTTAGGTATAAGGTTAGGTTGTTTATTTGAGATGTTTGTTTCTTGAGGTAGCATTTTATTGCTATAGACTTTCCTCTTAGAACTGCTTTTGCTGCATCCCATAGGTTTTGGGTCATCGTGTTTTCATTGTCATTTGTTTATAGGTATTTTTTGATTTCCTCTTTGATTTCTTCAGTGATCTCTTGGTATATTCAGTAGTGTATTGTTTAGCCTCCATGTGTTCTTATTTTTTACAGATTTTTTCCTGTAATTGATATCTAGTCTCATAGTGTTGTGGTCAGAAAATATACTTGATATGATTTCAATTTTCTTAAATTTACAAAGGCTTGATCTGTGACCCAAGATATGATCTATCCTGGAGAATGTTCCATGAGCACTTGAGAAGAAACTGTATTCTGTTGTTTTTGTATGGAATGTACTATAAATATCAATTAAGTCCATCTTGTTTAATGTATCATTTAAAACTTGTGTTTCGTTATTTTCTTTTGGATGATCTGTCCCTTGGTGAAAGTGGGGTGTTAAAGTCCCCTACTATGAATGTGTTACTGTTGATTTCCCCTTTCCTGGCTGTTAGTATTTGCCTTATGTATTGAGGTGCTCCTCTGTTGGGTACATAGATATTTACAATTGTTCTATCTTCTTCTTGGATTGATCCCTTGATCATTATGTAGTGTCCTTGTCTCTTGTAATAGTCTTTATTTTGAAGTCTATTTTGTCTGATATGAGAATTGCCACTCCAGCTTTCCTTTGATTTCCATTTGCATGGAATATCTTTTTCCATGCCCTCACTTTCAGTCTGTATGTATCCCTAGGTCTGAAGTGGGTCTCTTGTAGACAGCATATATATGGGTCTTGTTTTTGTACCCATTCAGCCAGTCTGTGTCTTTTTGTTGGAGCATTTAATCCATTGACATTTAAGGTAGTTATCTATATGTATGTTCCTATTACCATTTTCTTAATTGTTTTGGGTTTGTTATAGTAGATCTTTTCCTTCTTTTGTGTTTCCTGCCTAGAGATGTTCCTTTAGCATTTGTTGTAAAGCTGGTTTGGTGGTGCTGAATTCTGTTAGCTTTTGCTTGTCTGTAAGGGTTTTAATTTCTCCATCGAATCTGAATAAGATCCTTGCTGGGTAGAGTAATCTTGGTTGTAGGTTTTTCCCTTTCATCACTTTAAATATGTCCTGCCACTCCCTTCTGGCTTGCAGAGTTTCTGCTGATAGATCAGCTGTTAACCTTATGGGGATTCCCTTGTATGTTATTTGTGGTTTTTCCCTTGCTGCTTTTAATATTTTTTTCTTTTACTTAACTTTTGATAGTTTGAGTGATATGTGTCTTGTCATGTTGCTCCTTGGGTTTGTCCTGCCTGGGACTCTCTGCGCTTCCTGGACTTGCCTGACTATTTCCTTTCCCACGTTAGGGAAATTTCAGCTGTAATCTCTTCAAATATTTTCTCAGATGCTTTCTTTTTCTCTTCTTCTTCTGGTACCCCTATAATTTGAATGTTGATGTGTTTAATGTTTTCCCAGAAGTCTCTGAAACTGTCTTCAATTCTTTTCATTCTTTTTTCTTTATTGTGCTCTGCAGTAGTTATTTCCACTATTTTATCTTCCAGGTCACTTATCCGTTCTTCTGCCTCAGTTATTCTGCTATTGAGTCCTTCTGGATAATTTTTAATTTCATTTATTGTGTTGTTTACCATGTTTGTTTGCTCTTTAGTTCTTCTAGGTCCTTGTTGAACGTTTCTTGTATTTTCTTCATTCTATTTCCAAGATTTTGGATCATCTTTGCTATCATTATTCTGAATTCTTTTTCAGGTAGACTGCCTATTTCCTCTTCATTTGTTTGGTCTGGTGGGTTTTTACCTTGCTCCTTCATCTTCTGTGTGTTTCTCTGTGTTCTCTTTTTGCTTAACTTACTGTGTTTGGGGTCTCCTTTTCTCAGGCTGTGGCTTCGTAGGTTCCGTTGTTTTTGGTGTCTGCCCCCAGTGGCTAAGGTTGGTTCAGTGGGTTGTGTAGGCTTCCTGGTGGAGGGGACTAGTGCCTGTGTTCTGGTGGATGAGCCTGGATCTTGTCTTTCTGGTGGGCAGGTCCACGTCTGGGGGGGGTGTTTTGGGGTGTCTGTGACCTTATTATGATTTTAGGCAGCCTCTCTGCTAATGGGTGGGGTTGTGTTCCTGTCTTGCTAGTTGTTTAGCATAGGGTGTCCAGCACTGTAACTTGCTGGTTGTTGAGTGGAGATGGGTCTTGGTGTTGAGATGGAGATCCTTGGGAGATTTTCTTCGTTTGATATTATGTGGAGCTGGGTGGTCTTTGGTGGACCAATGTCCTGAACTTGGCTCTCCCACCTCAGAGGCAGAGCCCTGATGCCCAGACAGAGCACCAAGATCCTGTCATCCACATGGGTCAGAATAAAATGGAGAAAGAAAGAAGGAAAATAAATAAATAAATGTTATTAAAATAAAAAATATTAAAAAAAGTTTTAAGTAATAAAAAAAGGAAGAAAGAGAGCCACCAAACCAAAAAACATATTCACCAATGATAACAAGCGCTAAAAAGTATACTAAAAAAACACAAATGGGCACGGCTTCCCTGGTGGCGCAGTGGTTGAGAGTCCGCCTGCCGATGCAGGGGACACGGGTTCGTGCCCCGGTCCAGGAAGATCCCACATGCCGCGGAGTGGCTGGGCCCGTGAGCCATGGCTGCTGAGCCTGCGCGTCCGGAGCCTGTGCTCCGCAACGGGAGAGGCCGCGGAAGTGAGAGGCCCGTGTACCGCAAAAAAAAAAAAAAAAAAAACGGGCAGACCGAACCCTAGGACAAATGGTAAAAACAAAGCTATACAAGCAAAATCACACACAGACGCATATACATACACACTCATAAAAAGAGAAAAAGGAAAAAAAAAAATATAGTTGCTCCCAAAGTCCTCTGCCTCAATTTGGGATGATTCGTTGCCTATTCAGGTATTTCACAGATGCAGGGTACAGCAAGTTGATTGTGGATCTTTAATCTGCTGCTCCTGAGGCTGCTGGGAGAAATTTCCCTTTCTCTTCTTTGTTCTCACAGCTCCCGGGGTTCAGCTTTGGATTTGGCCCCGCCTCTGCGTGTAGGTCGCCTGAGCGCATCTGTTCTTTGCTCAGACAGGACGGGGTTAATTAAAGGAGCAGCTGCTTCGTGGGCTCCGGCTCACTCAGGCCGGGGGGGGGGGGGGGGGGGGGGAGGGAGGGGTATGGATATTGGGCGAGCCTGCGGAGGCGGCAGACGCCGGCGTGACGTTGCAATAGCCTGAGGCGTGCTGTGCGTTCTCCCGGGGAAATTGTCCTTGGTTCACGGGACCCTGGCAGTGGCGGGCCGCACAGGCTCCCGGGAGGGGAAGCGTGGATAGTGACCTGTGCTCGCACACAGGCTTCTTGGTGGCGGCAGCAGCAGCCTTAGCGTCTCATGCATGCTTCTGGGGTCTGCGCTGATAGCCGCGGCTCACGCCAGTCTCTGGAGCTCCTCTAAGTGGCGCTCGTAATCCCCTCTCCTCGCGCACCAGGAAACAAAGGCAACAAAAAGGCTCCGGCGTCGTTGGCAGCTCCAGACCGTTTCCCGGACTCCCTCCCGGCTAGCTGTGGCGCACTAGTCCCTTCAGGCTGTGTTCATGCCGCCAGTCCTCTTCCTGCGATCCGACCGAAGCCCGAGCCTCAACTCCCAGCCCCGCCCGCCCCGGCGGGTGAGCAGACAAGCCTCTCGGCCTGGTGAGTGCTGGTCGGCCCCGATCCTCTGTGCGGGAATCTCTCCGCTTTGCCCTCTGCACCCCTGTTGCTGCGCTCTCCTCCACAGCTCTGAAGCTTCCCCTCTCTGCCCCCAGCAGTCTCTGCCCGCAAAGGGGCTCCTAGTGTGTGGAAATCTTTCCTCCTTCACAGCTCCCTCCCACTGGGGCAGGTCCCGTCCCTATTCTTTTGTCTTTTTTCTTTTGCCCTCCCCAGGTACATGGGGAGTTTCTTGCCTTTTGGGAGGTCTGAGTTCTTCTGCCATCGTTCAGTAGGTGTTCTGTAGGGGTCGTTCCACATGTAGATGTATTTCTGACGTGTTTGTGGGGAGGAAGGTGATCTCCACGTCTTACTCTTCCGCCATCTTGAAACTCCTTCGATGCGTGGCCTTCTCATTGCTGTGGCTTCTTGTTGCAGAGCACGGGCTCTAGAAGCACGGGCTTCAGTAGCTGTGGCACTCAGGCTCAGTAGTTGTGGTTCGCAGGCTCTAGAGCGCAGGCTCAGTATTTGTGGTGCACGGGCTTAGTTGTTCTGCGGCATGTGGGATCTTCCCGGACCAGGAACTTGTGTCCCCTGAATTGACAGGCGGATTCTTAACCACTGCGCCACCAGGGAAGTCCGAATGAACTACTAAACTTGTAGGTGAAATAATGGTATTAGATTATTACTATTGAAAAGCTCTTTTATTTTATAAAAATACATAATGGGCTTTTTCCAGTTGAAATGCTCTAACGTCCAGGATGGCTTCAAAATATCGTGGAGGAAGGGGGAAAGTGGGTAGGCTTATGGATGAAATAAGTTTAGCCATGAATTATTAATTGTGCAGAGTGATGTATGCATTGGATTCTTAACACTAGGCTGCCTACTTTTGTATATTTTTGCAATTTTCCATGAGAAAAATTATTTTATAAATATCTATCAGCCTTGCCTAGAAAAAACGATGAGCAGTGTATTCTACAAAATGTAACAGTGGTTATAGGTGATTTTTATTTTCTTCTTTGTGCTGCCCCATAGTTTCCAAATTTCTACAAGTGTGGGTGTTCTTTTTAAAATCAATAAATTTGTTGTTTTCAGGGAGATGCCACTGATTACTGACTCAGCTGAAAGTAACCAGGCTTAGCAATCAAAACCAAGCCTAAGCTAGAGGAACACAGGTTAATTAAATTAAGGTAGTTTCACGGTAGATAGAAGAGAGAAACCAGGAAAGGGAAGGCCCATTTATTTAGCTTCTTCCTCTGCTAAAGGAAATTTACCCTGTGGGAAGAGGCTTTGTGGTCCACCGCAAGAATGCAGCCTTAGAGCTAAGGACTTGAGGGGTGCGGGAGAAAAGTCTGGGAAATCTTGAGTCAAGCTATTTTAAACTTCTGTCAGAAAAGTACTTTAGATATCCACGCTTGCAGCAGACATCAGACTTTGCGAGATTGGAGCACCACCTGGATTTGGCTTTCTTCATACGTGTGTGTTGCCAGTGGCTGGCAAGGTAAAAGACTGTAATGATTTTCAGCCCCACAGGCTTCAGAGGCAACATGATTGGGTTTCCAATCTCAGCTTTGCCACTTAGCTGCTCTGAAGCATTGACAAAGCGGTTTGCGTTCTTTAAGCCTGGATTTCTCCATTTGTAAAACAAGGAAACAATAATACCACTTCACAGGCTTAGAAGTGTAGTGCCTAGAAAGAGTACATAGGTAATAAGTAGAAGTTATTCTTGTGGTTCTTGCCAGTAGAAAATAAAATATCCACGGCTGCCATTTAAACTAATCTATGAATGGTTTCCCACTTCGCTTTCTTTTTATCTTTTACTTTCTCCTTTTTAGCTGTTAATGGACCTCAGACTCGACTCTTTTTCCCAAAGGAGTGCTGACGTGTTCTCAGACTATCAGTTATCTTTATGCGTATAGTTGTCACTGATACAGTTCTTTAAAAATAGCATTGATAGATGGATATCGAATCATTATGTTGTACCCCTGAAATTAATAAAATGTTATGTCAATTATACCTCAATTAAAAAAAAAGAAATCTCATTGAAACCATTGTCTGACCAAGAACCTTCCTTTCTTAATGTTCCTCTCCACCTGCAGTGGTCTGAAATGCCTCTTCAACTGCAAAATTCCATAGGATATGGCCATAATGCCCCCACATTCCCTTTTTCTAATTTCATAAATGAGATTCAAGAGACTGGCTTGTAGAAAATTTCAGGAGGGTATAGATGGTAAAGTTAGGATGAGATGGCCTATCTCCTGTATCTCATCAGACCTCGCCTCCATTACATCACTTTACAGCCCAAGGACTCTATTCTACTGATACTGTGCAATGATAATATGACAGAAGAATTTCTGATTAATTTTGGTGGGTAGAAAGAAAAATGGTGATCAAGGGAGCCTTATTAAGAGCCTTTGTATTATTCCAAATATGAGGTAATTAAGATGGGTATTGGAGTGACAGTGGTATGAACAGTACAAAATGTTTGATAGAGCAAATCTCACAGAGGCCAAGTTAGTGAGATCTCATGGCTGGCCAGAATAATTTGAAGAGTCCATTGGATCATCTTCATTTTCATCATGCAACTCATCTCCAGATTTAAGCTGGTGACTGTGATGACAATCTGAATAGCAATTCAGAAGCTGTTGTAGGCTTTGGGGCTTCTAGGCAGACAGAATTCTATACTGATCGGTTTCATCTTTCAAATCTGAAATCTCCTCCAGATTTGTCCTTTTGCTGTGCAAAATATCATAGACCAGTAGGATTTATTTTGGCTTTGGGTGCTCGCTTTAAAATGAAACAAGCTTGTTTAGAAGCTCCAAGGATGGACAGAACTCTTTTGTGGTCAGTGTGCTGAAACATAGAGAGATTTAGGTCTCTTGGAAAATTAAAGAGGTTGTTCTGTGCCATCTGTGTTTTGTTGAGGTTGCTTCAAAACTCACAGGTTTCTTTTTGTATGCTTTTTCCTTCCTCCATGTATCTTCACTTCGATATAGGAGGAGGATTTTTTCCTCCCCTTTCACTGCCTTTTTTTTTTTTTTTTTTTCCTTCCCAAGAGCTTCTGGGAATAACCTTCATTTTCACTCTTCCAAATAGGTGTTTCATTTACCATAATTTTACGTAGTGTATAGCATAAAGCTTTACTGCCTTCTTCGGTTCAAAATAAACCTCCCAACACAACAGGGGGATTCAAAAGAATGCCTAAGAAATCTGGGGAGGATGGCGGTGAGAAAAACAGGCATTCTGCTGAAGCAGTGTCAAAGACTGAAACCAGTCCCCAGACTTTTTAGAATTGCTAGCTAGCTATGTGACAAAGTTTGGTTTATTTGGCATTTCTTGTTGATTTAATGTAGGTATTAACATCAGCAGTAAATAATCCTACTCTTCCGCAATTCCTTCTTACCTTTCGAATATTTTAATTTTATTCAAACTTTTGTAGGTTTTACAATAATGGAGCACTCTAAGCTTGGGCACTATGTATCTGGGTAATAAACTTCAAAATATTTTTAAAAAATAGGGTATGTCATAGCTCGCATTTGGGCATTTGCTGGAGACGCTCTGGGATGTATGTCCTGGGCTTCCATATAAGATGTCCAGTGACTTTACAGAGGAACCAGGGAATAAAATAACTGTCATCTATTGACTGTTTACCATGAGCTCAACATCAGGCCAAATGCTTTACATGTAATATCTCTTTTAAAACTTATAAGACTGTAGGGAAAATATAATTATTAATTCCACTTTATGTTTGGAGCAGATATGTTTCACGTAGGTAAAGGAAGTTGCTCAAGTTATATAGCTAGTTTCTTGGGCTGGGTTCTGAAAGCAGCACTGAGACAAAGGTAGTCTCCCAGGAAATGATTGCCTGGAGTGGAGTGACAAGGAGTGAAGGAAAGAACCAGTATGTGACTTGTTACTGAGTTGAACACCACGAGGAAGTCTGTTCTTTGAACTTGCTGGAAGGATAGTCTGAGGAGCTTTAGGAAATGTATCTTAAAACCATCCACCTCGGCGATGAAGGGGAAACATCTATTCATTGGTTGTTGTCCTACACTGACTTATAGATTATACATTTCTCAGTGCCAGGGGAGTTCCCACTGGGTTTTCCCACCACACTGTCAGTGAAGTCCTGGGACAGGTACTTGTACCAGATATATGTCAAGGGCCCAAGGTAAGATGCTGTCAGTTTGCATCACTGTGAAGGTTGATAAAGCCTGCTTGAAACTGATTGTTCCAGCAGTGGATGGAATAAGGGGTGAGCAGAGGTTGAGTAGTGGTTCAGAGCAGGAACCTGGTGCAGCTGGTTCCCAAAGGAACCAGGTTTCAAACCCAAGCCAATCTGATTCCAAAACCTGCTCACTTTACCACCATACATTGCTATCTTCAAACGTAATATTGGACTCAATATTGGATTTGCTCTTCTGGGGTCTCCTGTAAACATTTGATAATCTTTCTTGATGGAAAAGAGTGCCTTGACTGAAATGTGGCAGAGGTGAAGTTCGTCTTCAGCAATTCTCAGTGTGTTTGCCTCCTTTTCCCCTTTCTGCTGCTCCTGAGGCCCTGACGATGCACTATTTCAGTACACATTTGGCCCACTCTTGTTGTATAACTTGCATCACACCTGTAACCCATCCCTTCATATAATTAACATATCTTTTGCAGTCACAATATGATGGTGGTGGAAGAAGCCTGGAGTTTGGGGTCCAATCTGCATGTTAAATATTCTTCTACCTCAGAGGGTGTGGCCTTGGCCAACTCAGTTTCCCTCCTTTGAGTCTGAATTTTTTATTTGCCCAAGGGGAGATATAGTATCTACATGATAGGGTTATATATGAAAGGGAAAAGGTGGAAGGAGGAAATAATGTCTATGAAAACACCTGGATAACTGCCCTACTCTGTCCTCTCCCTCACTGCTTCTGTCCCGTTCTGGATCTTGAGGGAACTGAAGCCAATTAAGCAAATTTCAAGTAAGATCTATGGCTTACTGTGACTTCTCTCTGATAATATTTGGCTCCAGTCTCCTGAGCTGAAAAGATTATTAAAAATAAATCACAGTTGGCAAACTCCTTCCTATTCTTTTTTTTCTTATAAATTTATTTTATTTATTTTTGGCTGCGTTGGGTCTTCGTTGCTGCGCGTGGGCTTTCTCTAGTTGCGGCGAATGGGGGCTATTCTTGTTTGTGGTGCTCGGGCTTCTCACTGCCATGGATTCTCTTGTTGTGGAGCATGGGCTCTAGGTGCCTGGACTTCAGTAGTTGTGGCACACGGGACCGGTAGTTGTGGCCTGTGGGCTCCAGAGCGCAGGCTCAGTAGTTGTGGTGCACGGTTTTAGTTGCTCCACGGCATGTGGGATCTTCCTGGACCAGGGCTTAAACCCGTGTCCCCTGCATTGGCAGGCGGATTCTTAACCACTGTGCCACCAGGGAAGCCCCCTACTTCCTATTGTTTAAGACCCATCTCAGATGTCAGGGCTCTGTGATGCCCTCCCACCCCTGATTGATACCTCAGAGCATGATCAATTGCCCACTTCCTTCTTTTCCCAGTAACTTACTTTTCTAATCCCAGCCCTCTTTTCTTATGGGGCTGGAAGGAGGACAATTCAGCAATAAAATATTCCTGCAGTTAGCAGTAAGGCCCTAATAAATCCCAGTGGATACTCTGTTCATTCTTTTCTTTAAGATTAAAATTTCTCTCCAGACTCCGAGTCCAGAGCAGTAGGAATATGGAAGTGTTGTCTCTGGCCTAGTCAACTTGTCCCCACGTGCCATTCACTGCTGTGGAACCTTCATCTTCCACTCTTGGGCTTTATCATCTAGTGCTTCCTGCCTTTACACACACAGACAAGAAGGGCAGAGATTCTTCCTCTCACCTTCCCCAAAACATTCTTTAAATCTTCATTTGCTTTCCTGACTGCTCACTCCCCCTCCCCCCAGCCACTTCTACTTTCTAAGAATTGGCCTCTCTTGAAATCCCATCTCCCTTTGTGTCTTAGCCCTACTGTGCGCTTACAGTCCTTCTCAGCCAGGTCAGTTTCTGCTCCTAGACAGAGGGGCATAAAGGGAGATGGTTTGTGTTTTGACATGATGTCTAAGAATTCTGTGGTTTGACCTCAGAGTAAAGCATCTAAAAGACAACCAATATCTCAAAGTTATAAAGATTAATTTCTCACTGTCATTTTAACTATACCTTCTTATATGTAAACATCTGGTTATGTTTTCCAGCCTTGAGTGATGTTACCAAAAAAAAAAAAATACTCAAACCCTCCGAAATCCTCCTTTCTGTTATCTTATTCTAGGAACGTGCTAAACTCTAGGGAAAGCATTAGAAGAGAAAATTTTCTGGCCTTGTCTCTCTTTGAGCACCTTCCTATACTATTATCATTTACTTTTTTCCTTTAATTGAAAAATTTATTAAGATAACTATGAATTCACATACAGATGTAAGAAATAATGCAGAAAGATCCCATATGTACTTTTCCCAGTTTCACTCAATAGTAATATTTTGCAAAATTATAGTATTCATGTAATACACAAGAAGGATATTGACATTGATATACTCCAACAATCTTATTCAGATTTCTGCAATTTTACTTGTCCTCATGTACACCTGTGTGTGTGTCTGTGTGTGTGTACGTGTGCTAAGTTCTATACAGTTTCATCACCTAGTTCATGTATCACGTTTATAGGCAAGATACTTAACATTTTCAATCTCACGGTAGCTCTCATGTTGCCCTTTTATAACCACACCCATCTCTTTCCTCCACATGCTCTGCATCTCACACCTGCCAACCACTATCCTGTCCTCCATTTTCAAAAATTTTGTCATTTCAGCAGTGTCCTATAGATGGAATGATTCAGTATATGACCTTTTGTGATTAGCCTTAATTCAGCATAATTTCCTGCAGACTCATCCAAGTTGTTGCATGTATCAGGTGGTTCTTTTTTATTACTGAGTTATATTCCATGGTATGCATGTACCACAGTTTGTTTAACCATTCGTCCCTTGAAGGACAACTAGGCTGATTCCAGTTTTTAGCTATTACAAATACAACCATTATGAATATTCATGCACCAGTGTTTTCTGTGAACATAAGTTTACATTTGTTTGGAATATGCAAGGAGTGTGTAAATGGAATAAATGCCCAGGAGTAAAGTTGTTGGATCATATGATAGTTGCATGTTTAATATTTTTTTAAAAAAACTGCAGAGCTGTTTTTCCAAAGCAGCTGTGCCAATTTAAAATCCCACCAGCAATGTATGAGTCACCCACATCCTCAGCATCCTTGCCAACAGTTGCTGTTGTCACTGTTTTTTTTTAATTTTACAAATCTGTTAGGTGTACAGTGTTATGTCATTGTGGTTTTATCTGTATTTCCCTAATGGATAATGATGTTGAACATCTTTTCATTTGCTTGTTTGCCATCTGTATATCCTCTTTGGTGAAATCGTTTATCTCTTTTGCACTTTTTCTAATTGTACTGTCTTTATCTTACTGTTGAGCGATGAGACTTTTGTATATATTCAAGACACTAGTCTTTCAATGGATATGTGGTTTGCAAATATTTTCTCTCAGTCTGTAGTTTGTCCTTCAATCCTCTTCACGTGGAATTTCCAAGAACTAAAGTGGTTAATTTTAATGAGGCCCATTTGACCAGTTTTTCCTTTTGGGCTTGTGCTTTTGGTATAAAATTTAAGAAACTCCTGTGCTAGTCCTATTCAAAGATTTTCTCCTTTTTTTCCTAAAAGTTTTACAGGTTTGGTTTACGTTTCAGTCATTTTGAGTTAATGCTGGCATAAGGTGTGAGGTTTAGGTCATGATTATCTTTTTGCCTGTAGGTGTTCAGTTGTTCCAGCAAGATTTGTTGAAAAGACTGTCTTTCCTCCATTGAATTGATGTTGTATCTTTGTCAATAATCAGTTGAGGCAGTCTCTGTGGATCTATTTCTGTGTCTTGTATTCTATGCTGGTAATCTTTGTGTCTATCCCCCCAACAATACTACATAGTCATGATTACTGTAGCTTTCTCATAAGCCTTAATATCAGGTGGAATAACTCCTCCTACTTCTACTTCATTTTTCTTTGTAAGTATTACTTTAGATGCTCAAGAGCCTGTGTCTTTTCAATTCAGTTTTAGAATAAACGTGTCTGTGTTTACAAAACAAAAACAAACCAAAAAAAAAACAAAACAAAACACTTTGTGTTTGATAGGCATTGCCTTAAATCTATAGATAAATTGGGGGAGCAATGACACCTTTCCTATGTTGAATATTGCAATCCACGAATACAGTATATTTTTCCATTTATCTTAGACCTCTTTAATTTCTTCATCAACACTTTGTAGTTTTTAGTATATAGATACAGTACATAACAGTTTTGCCTATGTATGTCTTTCTCTAGAGGGATTGTGGGTGGTAATGTGTGTTTCATTTCAGTTTCTGTATGTAATTTGTTAGTATATAGACATGTCATTGATTTTTCTGTGTAGATCTTATAATCTATGACCTTTTGAACTCATTTATTACTTCTGTGGGTTTTTTTTGTAGATTCCTTGAGATTTTCTGTGTTGACAGTGCTGCCATCTGTAAATACAGATAGTTTTATCTCTTGCTTTACAACCTGTCTGCTCTTTATTTCTTCTACCTGCATTGTTGCAATATCTACAACTTCCAGTACTGTGTTCAACCTTTCAGGGAAGCATTCAGTCTTTACCATTCAGTCTTTACCATTAAGTATGATGTCATATATAGTTTTTTTGTAGATGTTCTTTATCAGGTTGAAGTGATTTCCCTTTATTCCTAACTTTCTGAGAGTTTTTAAAATCAGAAATGGATGCTGGATTTTGTCAAATGCTTTTCATCTGTCATTTGGTATGATCATGCCATTTTTCTTCTTTAGCTTGTCCATATACTTGATTACATTGATTTTTTTTTTTTTTTTTTGGAAAGTTGAACCTGCCCTGCATTTTTGAAATAAATCTCACTTGGTCATGGTATGTTAATTCTTTTTACATATTGTTAGAGTTGGTTTGTTAATATTTTATTTAGAATTTTTGCATCTAAGTTTATATTTTTGCATCTAAGTTTATGAGAGTTATTGGTCTGTAGTTTTGATTCTTTTATTCTTTTTTTGGACTGTCTGATTTTGGTATCACGGTGACAGTAGCCTCATAAAACGAGTTGAGAAGTATTCTCACATCTCTTTTATGGAAGAGATTGTGTAAAATTGATATTCCTCTTTAAATATGTGGTAGAATTCTCAAGTGAAACCGTCTGGGCCTGGAGATACCTTTACAGGAGCATTTAAATTATGTATTCAATTCATATGGTTTCGGGCTGTGCAGATAGTCTAGTCCATCTTGATTGTTTTGGTAGTGTATTAGTTTTCTATTCTGCTGTAACCAATTACAATAAACAGTGGTTTAAAACAGTAAAAATATATTATCTTATATTTCTGTACTTCAGAAGTGTGATGTGTGTCTCACTGGGCTCAGATAAAGGTGCTGCCAGGGCTACATTCCTTTCTGGAAGTCTAGGGAAGAATGTATTACCTTGCGTTTCCCAACTTCTAGGGAATGCCAGCTTTCATTGGCTTATGGCCCCCTGCAAAACTAGCAACACTAGGCTGAATCTTTCTCACACTGCCATATTTGTGGTTCTCTGACGACAGCTGGGAAGGGTTTTCCACTTTTTATAAGTTGATGTGATTAGATTGAGCCCACGTGGATAATTCATGGATCAATTCATGATACCCTCTCCATCTCAAGATTGGTCACCGTAATCATCAGAGCTAGTTCCCTTTTGGCATATAACATAACATACTCATAGTTTCCCAGGGATTAGGATGTTGACATTTTGGGGGTCCATTATTCTGCCTACCCTAGGTAGTCTGTGGTTTTCCACATATTGATCCATTTCTTCTAAGTCATCAAATTTTTGAGTATGAAGTTGTTTGTAGTATACTCTTTTTAATTGCCACAGGATTTGTAATGATATCCATTACTTCATTTTTCATATTGGTGATTTGTGTTTTCTCCATTTTTACTTGTATCAGTTTTTCTAGTGGTTTATCAGTTATACCGACTTACTTGAAGAAACAGCTTTTTGTTTCCTTCATTTCTTTATTGCTTTCCAGTCTTCAGTTTCATTGACTTTTTGCTCTTGTCTTTATTGTTTCCTTCCTTCTGTTTATTTTGAGGTTTTTTGCTCTTCTTTTTCTAGGTTCTTGAAATGAGAAGTTATGTTATTGACCTGAAACCTTCCATCTTTTTTTTTTTTTTTTTTTTTTTTTTTGCGGTACGTGGGCCTCTCACTGTTGTGGCCTCTCCCGTTGCGGAGCACAGGCTCTGGACGCACAGGCTCAGCGGCCATGGCTCACGGGCCCAGCCGCTCCGTGGCATGTGGGACCTTCTCGGACCAGGGCACGAACCCGTGTCCCCTGCATCGGCAGGCGGACTCTCAACCACTGTGCCACCAGGGAAGCCCCCTTCCATCATTTTTAATGTAAGCATTAATTGCTATAAATTTCCTTCTTAGCACTGCCTTAGCTATACCCCACATTTTGATATGCAGTGTTTTGCTTTCATTTAGCTCTGTTTTTTAAATTCCTTTGAATTCTTTCACTCATAGATTCTTCAGAAATGTATTATTTAATTTTCACCTTTTTGAGATTTTTATGTTATCTTTCTATTACTGATTTCTAGTTTGATTCCATATAGTCAGAAAATAAAGTCTATACATAATCAGTTATTTAAAATTTGTTGAGGTTTGTTTTATTGTCCGTTAAATGTTACATCTTGGCCAATGTTCCATGGTCACTTGAAGAAAAATTATATTCTACTATTGTTGGGTGGAGTGTTCTATATACATCAATTAAAGTCTATTTGATTGCATTGTTCAGATCACCCGTATCCTTGCTGGTTTTCTGTACAGTAGTTCTGTAAGTTATTGAGAGGGAGGTGTAGAGTGCCATAATTGTGGATTTGTCAACTTCTCTTTTTAATTCTATCAGTTTTGTTTTATGTATTCTGAGGCTCTATTGTTTGGTGCATACTCATTTTTAATTGATATTAAAATCTTCCTGGTAGATATTTTTCAAAAGGTATTTTCCCTTTGGCCTCTAGTAATTTTCTTTGCTCTGAAATTTACTTTATCAGATGTTGACATAGCCACTGTTACTTTTTTAGATTAATGTTGACACATTATATCTTTTTTCCATCCTTTCCTTTTAGTTTATCTTTGCCATTGGATTAGAAGTGAATTTCTTATAAGCAGTGTATAATTGTGCTGTGAACTTTTCTTTTATTCTACTCTACAAATCTGTTTAGACTGATGTATTTATGTCATTTCATTTTAGGGTAAATATTTACAAGAAGCAAAATGCTCTGTGTTACAAAAAATATTGATAAAGGATAAGAAAGTTGGAAGAAACAAATTTTCTGATTTCAAAATTTAGTACAAGCCATGGCAATCGAGAAAGTGTTCTTCAGGCTTAAGTATACACATCTAGATCTATAGAATTGAGAGTCTCAAAATGAACTTGCACATTTATGGGCAACTGATCTTTGATAGGGATGCCAAGGTAATTTAGTGGAGAAAGAATAGTCTTTTCAACAGATTATGCTGGGACAACTGGTTATCCATATGAGAAGAATGAAGTTTGAACCAAACCTTACACCATATACAAAAGTTAACACAAAATGCGTATAAATAGAGGTGAAACTATAAACATCTTAGGAGACAACATTGGCATAAATTTTCAAGACCTTTAATTAGGAATAGTTTCTTGGATATAACACCAACAACACAACAGTTAAAAAAATAGATAAACCATACTTAATTAAAATTTAAAATTTTGTGCTTCAAAAGATACTATCAAGAAAATCAGAAGGCAATCCCAGATTGGAAAAAAAATATATTGTAAATCATATATCTGAAAAGGAACTTGTATCTAGACTATATAAGGAACTGTAACAACTAAATAATGAAAATAATGTAAATGGATAAATTATTTAAATACATTTTTCAAAGAACATATAAACAAGACCCATAAGCACGTGAAAAGATGTGTATGAGATGATATATCATTGTGGTTTTTATTGCATTTCCCTGATGATCAATGATGTTGAGCAAATTTTCATGTACCTGATAGCTATGTGTATGTCTTCTTTAGAAAAATGTCTGTTCAGTTCTTTTGCCCATTTTTTAATCAGGTTGTTGGGTTTCTTGTTATTGATTTGTATGAGCGGTTTATATACTTTGGATATTAACCCCTTATCAGTCATATTATTTGTGAATATAATCTTCTCCCATTCAGTAGGTTGTCTTTTTTGTTTTTTATCAATGGTTTCCTTTGGTGTGTAAAAGCTTTTAAATTTAATTAGGTTCCATTTGTTTATTTTTGCTTTTCTTTCCTTTGCCTTAGGAGACACAGCCAAAAAAAAAAAATATTGCTACAATTTATGTCAAAGGGTGTTCTATGTTTTCTTCTAAGAGTTTTATGGTTTCTGGTCTTACATTTAAATATTTAATGCACTTTGAGTTTATTTTTTGTACAAGGTATGAGAAATGTTCTAATTTCATCATTTTACATATAGCTGTCCAGTTTTCCCAGCACCACTTATTGAAGAGAGTATCTTTTCTCCATTGTATAGCCTTGCCTCCTTTGTCATAGATTAGTTGATCATAAGTGTGTGGGTGTATCTCTGGGCTCTCTGTCCTGTTCCATTGATCTATGTGTCTGTTTTTATGCCAGTACCATGTTGTTCTGGCATAAGAGAGTCCGCCAGCCGATGCAGGGGACACGGGTTCATGCCCCGGTCTGGGAGAATCCCACATGCTGTGGAGCAGCTGGGCCTGTGAGCCATGGCCGCTGAGCCTGTGCGTCCAGGGCCTGTGCTGTGCAATGGGAGAGGCCACAGCAGTGAGAGGCCTGCGTACCACAAAACAACAAAACAAAACAAACAAAAAAATAATAAAATTGACTGTAGTAATGGATGTACAACTCTGAATATACTAGTGGTCATTGATTGTACAATTTCAATGGGTAAAGTTAATTGTATGTGACTTATATTTTAATAAGGCTGTTTTAAAATGTATGGAAACTACCCTCATACTATGCACAAAAATAAATTCAAAATGGCTTAGAGACTTAAATATAGGACATGACACCATAAAACTCCTAAAAGAAATCATAGGTAAAACATTCTCTGACATAAATTTTATCAATGTTTTCTTAGGTCAGTCTCCTAAGGCAATAGAAATAACAACAAAAATAAACAAATGGGACCTAGTTAAACTTAAAAGCTTCTGCACAGCAAAGGAAACCGTAAACAAAACTAAAAGACAACCTACAGAATGGGAGAAAATATTTGCAAATGATGTAACCAATAAGGGCTTGATCTCCAAAATATACAAACAGCTCATACAACTCAATAACAAAAAAACAAACAACCCAATCAAAAAATGAGCAGAAGACCTAAATAGATATTTCTCCAAAGAAGACATACAGGCACATGTGCCAATAGGCACATGAAAATATTCTCAACATCACTAATTATTAGAGAAACACAAATCAAAACTACAATGAGGTACCACCTCACACTGGTCAGAATGACCATCATTAAAAAGTCTATAGATAACAAATGCTGAAGAGGGTGTTAAGAAAAAGGAACCCTCCTACACTGTTGGTGGCAATGTAAGTTGGTGCAGCCACTGTGGAAAATAGTATGGAAGTTCCTCAGAAAACTGAAAATATAATTGCCATATGATCCAGCAATCTCACTCCTGCGCATATATCTGGACAAAACTAATTCAAAAAGATACATACACCCCTATGTTTATAGCAGCACTATTCACAATAGCCAAGACATGGAAATAACCTAAATGTCCATGGCTAGATGAATGGATAAAGAAGATGTGATACATATATACAATGGAATACTACTCAGTCATAAAAAAGAACAATATCATGCCATTTGCAGCAATATGGATGCAACTATAGATTATCATACTAAGTGAAGTAAGTCAGAAGGAAAATGACAAATACCATATGATATCACTTATATATGGAATCTAAAATATGACACAAATGAACCTATCTATGAAACAGAAACAGACTTGCAGACATAGAGAACAGACTTGTGGTTTCCAAGGCGGAGGGAGGGTGGGGAAGGGATTGACTGGGAGTTTGGGGTTAGTAGATGCAAACTATTACATATAAAATGGATAAACAACAAGGTTCCACTGTATAGCACAGGGAACTATATTCAATATCTTGGGATAAACCATAATGGAAAAGAATATAAAAATGAATGTATATATGTATATAAATGGGTCACTTTGCTGTACAGCAGAAATTAATACAACACTGTAAATCAACTATACTTCAATTTAAAAAAATATAAAGAATGTATGGAAACTTAAAAAAATGAATACATTAATGCTTAAGTATGCCATTTTATTACTTTTCACTTGGCTTCCATGTTTCCCTGTTTTTTTTTCTCACCTTACTACAGGTTGGTTCAACGTTTTATAAATTTCATCATGATTTATTTATATTGTTTTGAGTGTATGCTTTTTCCTTATTTTTTTGAAGTATAGTTGACCTATGAGTTTCAGGTTTACAACATAGTTGTTCGACATTTGTATACATTATGAATTGATTACAATGATGTGTAATAACCATGTCACCATACAAGATTATAACAGAATCATTGACTATAATCCTTATGCTGTGCTATATCCCCATGACTTATTTATTTTATATCTGGAAGTTTGTACCTCTTAATCCTCTTTACCTATTTTGTCAGAACACCTTACTTCTTCCTCTGTGGCTATCATATGTTGTTCTTTATACTTAAGAGTCATTTGTTTGGTCGTTTGTTCATTTGTCTTTTTTATAGATTCTACATATGTTCATTTGTCTCTTTTTTAGATTCTACATATAAGTGAAATAGTATGGTATATGTCTTTCTCTCTGTGACTTATTTCACTTAGCATAATACCCTCTAGGTCCATTCATGTTGTTGCAAATGGCAAGGTTTCATCCTTTTTAATGGCTGAATAATATTTGTATATACATATACACACATATATATACATGTGTATATATATATACATACATATATATATTCACATAAAAGTATATATATACACAAACACACACACACACACATCTCATATTCCTATCCATTCATCTGTTGATAGACACATCAATTGATTCCATATCTTGTCTATCGTAAACAGTGCTGCAATAAACATAAGGGTGTATATGTCTTTAGAATTAGTGTTTTTGTTTTCTTCAGATAAATACCCAGGAGTGGAATTGCTGGGTCGTATGGTAGATTTATTTTAAATTTTTTGAGGAACCTCTATATAATGTTTCCATAGTAGCTGTACCAGTGCACCAGGGGTGCACAAGGGTTCCCTTTTCTTCACATCCTCACCAGCTTGTCATTTGTGGTCTTTTTGATGATAGCAATTCTGACAGGTGTGAGGTGATATCTCATTGTGGTTTTGATTTGCATTTATCTGATGATGTTGGGTATCTTTTCATGTGTCTGTTGGCCATCTATATGTCTTTCTTGGAAAAATGTCTATTTAGGTCCTCTGCTCATTTTTAAAAAATTTTTATTGGGGTATAATTGATTTACAATGTTGTGTTTGTTTCAGGTGTACAGCAAAGTGAATCTGTTGTACAAATACATATATCCACTCTTTTTTAGGTCTTTTCCCATATAGGCCATTACAGAGTATTGAGTAGAGTTCCCTGTGCTATACACTAGGTCCTTATTAGTTATCTATTTTATATATAGTAGTGTATATGTGTCAATCCCAATCTTCTAATTTGTCCCTCCCCTCCACCCCTTATCCCCCGGTGACCATAAGTTTATTTTGTGCATCTGTAACTCTGTTTTGGTATTGTAGATAAGTTCATTTGGAGCCTTTTCTTAGATTCTGCATATAAGCAATATTATATGATATTTGTCTTTGTCTGACTGACTTCACTCCATATAAGAATCTCTACATCCATCCACGTTGTTGCAAATGGCATTATTTTTTTCTTTTTTATGTCTGACTAATGTTCCATTGCATATATGTACCACATCTTCTTTATCCATTCCTCTGTTGATGGACATTTAGGTTGCTTCCATGTCCTGGCTATTGTAAATAGTGTTGCAGTGAACGTTGCAGTGCATGTTTGTTTTCAAATTATGGTTTCTTCTGGATATATGCCCAGAAGTGGAATTGCTGGATCATATGGTAGCTCTATTTTCTGCTCTTTTTTTTTTTTTTTTTTTTTTTTTTGCGGTACGCGGGGCTCTCACTGTTGTGGCCTCTCCTGTTGTGGAGCACAGGCTCCGGACGCGCAGGCCCAGCAGCCATGGCTCACGGGCCCAGCCGCTCCGCGGCATGTGGGATCTTCCCAGACCGGGGCACGAACCCACGTCCCCTGCATCGGCAGGCGGACTCTCAACCACTGCGCCACCAGGGAAGCCCTCTGCTCATTTTTTAATAAGATTTTGTTGTTGTTTTGTTATTGAGTTGTGTGAGTTCTTTATATATTTTAGATATTAACCTCTTATCTGATATATTATTTATAAATATTTTGTCCCATTTATTATGTTGCCTTTTGCTTTTGTTGATGATTTTCTTCACTGTGCAAAAGCTTTTTAGCCTGATGTAATCACACTTGTTTATTGTTGTTTTGTTGCCCTGCCTGAAGAGACAGAGCCAATACAATACTGCTACAACCAGTGTCAAAATATAGCTCATTTACTGCCTATATTTTCTTCTAGGAGTTTCAGGTTTTAAGTCTTACATTTAAATTTTTAATCCATTTTGAGTTTATTTTTGTATATGATGTAAGAAAGTGGTTCAGTTTCATTCTTTTGCATGTAGCTGTCCAGTTTTCCCAATATCATTTATTGAAGAGACTGTCTTTTCCCCCACTGATATTTTTGACTCTTTTGTCCTAAATTAATTGAGCATATAAGCATGGGTTTATTTCTAGGATCTCTATTCTGTTCCATTTATTTATGTGTCTGTTTTTGTGTCGGTACCATACACTTTTGATTGCTATAGCTTTGTAATATAGTTTGAAGTCAGGGACCATGATACCTACAGCTTTGTTCTTCTTTCTTAATATTGCTTTGGTTATTTGGTTTTGTGTGTGTGTGTGTGTGTGATTCTAAACAAATTTTAGATTATTTTTTCTAGTTGTGTAAAAATGCCATTGGTTTTTCATGGGGATTACATTGAATCTGTAGATTGCTTTGGGTAGTTTGGACATTTTAAGACATTTTAAAACTAGTAATTCTTCCAATCCATGAGCATGCTATATCTTTCCATTTATTTGTGTTATATTCACTGTCTTTCATGACTGTCGTATAGCTTTTAGAGTAGAAGTCTTTCACCTCCTTAGTTAAATTTATTCCTAAGTATTTTGGGGATTTTTTTTGATGTGATTGTAAATGGGATTGTTTTCTTTATTTATCTTTCTGATAGTTTGTGATTAGTGTACAGAAATGCAACAAATTTCTGTTTATTGTATCTTGCAACTTTACTAAATTCAATTATTGGTTCTAATAGTTTTTTGGCGTCTTTAGGGTTCATATATATATATATATATATATATATATACACACATACATATGCACACATACACACACACACATATATATAATTGTATATATACACACACACGCACATATATGGTGTCATGTCATCTACAAATAGTGACAGTTTTACTTCTTTCTTTCCAATTTGGATGCCTTTTATCTCCTTTTCTTATCTGATGGCTGTGGCTAAAACTTCCGGTACTGTGTTGAATAAAATGATAAAATGGCAAGTGTGGGCATTCTTGTCTTGTTCCCAATATTAAAGGTAAAGCTTTAAGCTTTTCACTATTGAGTATTATGTTAGTTGTGGTTTGTCACATGTAGCCTTTATTATGTTAAAGTATGTTCCCTCTATGTCCACTCTTTTGAGAGTTTTTATCAAAATTGGATGTTGAATTTTTTCAAATGCTTTTTATGCATCTGAGATAATCATATGATTTTTATTCCTCAGTTTGTTAATGTGATGCATCACACTGATGGATTTTTGGATACTGAACCTTCCTTGTATTCATTTGATCATTATTTATGATACTTCTAATGCACTGTTGAATTTGTTTTGCTAATATTTTGTTGAGAATTGTTGCATCTATGCTCATCAGGGATATTAATTCGTAACTGTGTGTGTGTGGTGTCTCTGTCTGCTTTTCTTTTCAGGTTGATGCTGGCCTCATAGAATGAGTTTGAAGTATTATTTCCTCTTTAATTTTTGGAATAGTTCTAGATAGATAAGTATTAAACTCTTATTTAAATATTTGGTAGAATTACCCTGTGAAGCCACCTAGTCATGGACTTTTGTTGGGATTTCTTTGACCTCTGATTCAGTTTTATTACTAGTTATTGACCTGTTTAGATTTTCTATTTCTTATTGATTCAGTCTTGGAAGATTGTATATTTCCAGGAATTTATTTATTTCTTCTAGGTGGTCCAATTTGTTGGTTAATGTCTTATGATCCTTTTTATTTCTGTGATGCTAATTGTAAATTCTCATTAATTTCCTCTTTTATTTGGGCCCTTTCTCTTTTTTCTTGATTAGTCTGGCTAAAGATTTATCAGTTTTGTTTATCTTTTCAAAGAACGAGTTCATAGTTTCATTTATCTTTTATATTTTTTAAAATTCTCTGTTTCATTCATTTCTACTCTAATCTTTATTATTTCCTTCTACTAAATTTGGGCTTTGTTTTCTTTTCCTTTGTTCCTTTTATTCTAGTTTCTTTAGGGGCAAGTTTAGATTGTTTATTTGAGGTTTTTCTTGTTTCCTGAGGTAGACCTGTATCACTATAAATTTCATTCTTAGAACTGCCTTTTCTGTGTCCCATAGGTTTTGGAATATTATAATTTCATTTTTATTTTTCTCAACGTGTATTTTTTAAATTTCCCCTTTGATTTCTTCATTGACCCACTGGTTGTTTAGAAGCATGTTGTTTAGCCTTCACGTATTTGTGGGGTTTTTTAATTTTTAACTTGTAATTGATTTCTAGTTTTATACCATTGTGGTCAAAAAAGGTGTTTGATATGATTTAAGTCTTTTTAAATATTTTGAGACCTGTTTTGTGGCCTAATATGTAATCTGTCCTGGAGAATATTCCATTCTCGTAAAGAATGTGTATTCTTCTGTTTTGGGGTGTAATATTGAGTACAGTTAAGTCCATCTGGTCTAATATCTCATTTATGGCTAATGTTTCCTTATTGATTTTCTGTCTGGGTGATTCATCCATTATTGTAATTGGGTTGTTAAAGACCCCTACTATTACTGTGTTGCTGTCAGTTTCTCCCTTTAAGTCTGTTAATATTTGCTTTATTTGCTCCTGTGTTGGGTGCACAGATATTTACAAGCATTATCCTCCTGTTGGTTTGATCCCTTTATCATTATATAATGCCCTTTTTGTCTCTTGTTAGAGTCTTTGTTTTAGATTCTATTTTGCCTGATACAAGTATTGCTACCCCTGCTTTCTTTTTGTTTTCATTTGTATGTAGTATCTTTTTCCATCTCTTCACTTTCAGTCTGTGTATGTTTTTAGATCTGAAGTGAGTTTCTTGTGAGCTGCATATATATACGGGTCTTGTTTTTTAATCCATTTAGCCACCCTATGTATTTTTATTGGGGCATTTAGTCCATTTACATTTAAAAGAATTACTGATAAGTATGTACTTGGGGCCATTTTGTTAATTTTTTTCTGGTTGTTTTTGTAGTTCTTCTCTGTTCCCTTCTTTTGTTCTCTTAGCTTGTGATTTGATGATCTCATTTACTGTTATATTTGTATGCATTTTTCTTTTTTTATGTGTGTATCTGTTACAGGTTTTTGGTTTATTGGTTACCATGAGTTTCTTGTATTACAATCTATGTATACAGCATTCTAAGTTGTCTCTTAATTTTTAGCACTACATTTTTACTTCCTCCCTTTTTTTTTTTTTTTTTTTTTTTTTTGCGGTACGCAGGCCTCTCACTATTGTGGCCTCTCCCGTTGTGGAGCACAGGCTCCGGACACGCAGGCTCAGCGGCCATGGCTAATGGGCCCAGCCGCTCCGCAGCATGTGGGATCTTCCCGGACCAGGACATGAACCTGTGTCCCCTGCATTGGCAGGCGGACTCTCAACCACTGTGCCACCAGGGAAGCCCTCATTTTGTTTTTAATGTCATATTTTTACATGTTTTTATTTTGCATATTGCTTAACTATGTGTTTTAGATATGGATGATTTTACTACTTTTGTCTTTTAACCTTCATACTAGTTTTATAGTTAGTTGATCCAGTACTTTCACCATATGTTGGCCTTTATCAGTGAGATTTCTTTCTGTCCTAATTGTCTTATTTCTAGTTATGGTCTTTTAATTTAAAGAATTCCAGTAAACATCTCTTGTAAGGCTAGTTTAGTGGTAATGAACTCCTTTAGCTTCTGTTTATCTGGGAAACCCTTTATATATCCTTCAGTTCTGATAACCTTTGACATGTAGAGCACTCTTGGTTTTAATTTTTTTGTTTCTTTTGGTGATGTGAATATTTTGTGCTACTTCCGTCTGGCCTGTAAAATTCCTGCTGAAAAATCAGCTTATCGTTTTATGGGGCTCCCTTGTGTGTAACGAGTTGTTTTTCTCTTGCTGCTTTTCACATTTTCTTTTTATCTTTACCTTTTGACATTTTAATTATAATGTTTCTTGGTTTTGGCCTCTTAAATTCATGTTGTTTGTGGCTCTCTGTGCTTCCTGGACTTGGATATTATATTTCTCAACAGGTTAGAAAAGTTTTCAGACAAATAGATTTTCTGCTACTTTCTCCCTTTTCTTCATCTGGGACCCTATAATGCAATTGTTAGTATGCTATCCTCATTTTTAAATTTTTTATTCTTTTTTTTTCTTTTGTTCTTCTGTTTGGTTGATTTCCACTGTCCTCTCTTGCAGATTGCTGATCTGTTCTTATGCATCCTCTAATTTGCTATTGATTCCCTCTAGTATATTTTTTATTTGATATTGTATTCTTCAGTTTTGATTGGTTCTCTTTTATATTTTGTAACTCTTTGTTATAGTTCTCACTGAATTCATCGATTCTTCTGAGTTCAGGTAGCGTTTTTTGATGATTACTTTGAACTCTTTATCTGGTAAATTGCTTATATCTGTTTTGTTCAGTTCATTTTCTGAAGTTTTGTCTTGTTCTTTTGTTTGGAAGGTAGTCCTTTGTCTCTTCATTTTGCCTAATTCTCTGTGTTTGTGTCTGTGTTTTAGTTATGTCATCTATATCTCCCAGTCTTGAAAGAGTGTCGTTATGTAGATGGTGTCCTGTTGGGCCCAATGGCACAGTCCCTGCTGGTCAACACAGCAGGTGCTCCAGGTTTGTTTCCAGTGTGGGCTGTGTATGTCCTCTTGTTGTGTTTGTGCCACAATTGCTGCTGATGCCCTGGTGGTCAGGGCTGGTTCCAGCCTCGCTGTCTGTGAGGCCTGGCCATGTAATGTTTCTCTCTGGCTACTCTTAAGATTTTATTTTTAGTTTACACAAGTTTAATTATGGTGTATCATCTTCTAGATTTCTCTGTTTACCCTGTTTAAAATTCACTTAGCTTTGTACATAAGTAGTTTTGTGTTTTTTTACCAGGTTTGATTAGTTTTGAGCTACATTCAAAAAAATACTCTCCCTACCCTTTTTTCTTCTCCTTTTAGGAGAAGAAAATGATACAAATGTTAGATCTTTTATCATTACTCTTCTGTTATGGGTCTCTGAGGCACTGTTCTTTGTTATTGTTGTTGTTATTTAGTCTATTCTTTGTGTGGTTTTAAGATGAGTGAATTCTATTACTCTGGCCTCAAGTTCACAGATTTTTAATCCTTTGTTATCTCCATTTGGCTTTTGAGCCCATGAAGAAAGTTTTTCAGTTTTATTAGTGTATTTTTTCAGTTCTGTAGTTTCCATTTGGTTCTGCTTTTGTAAGTTGATTTCTTTGCTAAGATTCTGTTTTTTTCATTTGTAATTGATTGTTGAAGCTTATTTATGACAACTGCTTTAAAATCTTTGTCAAATAGTTACAATCCTGATTCACCTTGGTGTTAGCATCAGTTGATGGTCTTTCCTCATTCAAGTTCTGATTTCCTTGGGTCTTGTTTGATGGGTAATCTTTTATTTTATCCTGAACATTCTGTCTGTTATGTCAGAATCTAGGTCCTATTTAAATCTTTTACTTCAGTAGGCAGTCACCTTGTTTGGTTTTGGCGCGTAGGTCTTGGTCAAATTTTATGGGCTGTGTTTCCAATGGCAGTTTAGTTTTCAGATCCTTTCTGTTATTATTTTGATCTGCTTGGTTTATCTGGTGCCACAGGAATCCCCATGTGTCCCAACTCTTAGTGCCAACTGGGGCAGAGAGAGTTTCCCCAGATCAGGCTGCTTTACTACAGAGACTTATTGTGTCTTGGGGAGATAAGGGTTTTTGGTATTCCATTACTGGTACACCGACTCCAGTGTTTTTAGGAAGGGTAGGAGTGTCTTGGGTCCACAGTAGTAAAGCAGCTACTTAGTATGGCCCTCTTCCAGTGATGATTTCCCTTTATCCAGTTCTGACCACCCATCCTGGTGTTTCTGAGTAGGAGAGAGGTTTTCTGGACCAGGCTGCTTTCTAGAGAGGAGTCTCTCCTGCCTGCTCTGCATACCACCTATGTATATCTTGCTAGGAAGGGGATCTCAGGTCCATACCTCCCTTGGCTGCTTTTTTCTGGCTGGGCTCCCAATTTATCCTCCTTGCTTTTTGCTTTGAGTTCACCTCATGTTGTCATAAGAACTCCCACTCAATTCCAGGGAGGAATGAGCCTACCTGGGCTGCCTTTCTCCCCTCTCCACCCCCAAGTCGGTAGTTGTTGTAAATGCCAGATTCGGCTTGCTTTCCTCCTTTGGCTAAAGAGGAAACAAAACATCTGGCCACTGTGCTGTTCCTCTCGTCCTGGGGTCCAGTTTCCCACCTTCTTTTTACCTATTAGAGTTATCCTTCGGTTGTCTCTCATACCATTTCCAAGGTTTCTAGCTATGCTTAGTATGATTGGAGAGTGTAGAAATGGATCTATGTCATCTTGTCCTAATCAGAAATGTGTACTACAGTTTTTTTTTTTACATTTTTATTGGAGTGTAATTGCTTTACAGTGGTGTGCTAGTTTGTGCTTTATAACAAAGTGAATCAGTTATACATATACATATAGCCCCATATCTCTTCCTTCTTGCGTCTCCCTCCCTCCCACCCTCCCTATCCCACCCTTCTAGCTGGTCACAAAGCACTGAGCTGATCTCCCTGTGCTATGAGACTGCTTCCGATTAGCTATGTATTTTACATTTGGTAGTGTATATATGTCCATATATACACTACCACTCTCTCACTTTGTCCCAACTTACCCTTCCCCCTCCCTGTGTCTTTAAGTCCATTTTATACTAGGTCTGAGTCTTTATTGCTGTCTTGCCCCTAGATTCTTCATGACCATTTTTTTTTTTTTAGATTCCATATATATGTGTTAGCATACGTTATTTGTTTTTCTCTTTCTGACTTACTTCACTCTGTATGACAGACTCTAGGTCCATCCACCTCACTACAGATAGTTCAATTTCGTTCCTTTTAATGGCTGGGTAATATTCCATTGTATATATGTGCCACATCTTCTTTATCCATTCATCTGTCGATGGACATTTAGGTTGCTTCCATGTCCTTGCTAAATAGAGCTGCAATGAACATTGTGGTACGTGACACTTTTTGAATTATCGTTTTCTCAGGATATATGCCCAGTAGTGGGATTGCTGGGTCATATGGTAGTTCTATTTTTAGTCTTTTAAGGAACCTCCATACTGTTCTCCATAGTGGCTGTATCAATTTACATTCCCACCAACAGTGTATGAGGGTTCCCTTTTCTCCACACCCTCTCCAGCATTTATTGTGTGTAGATTTTTTGATGATGGCCATTCTGACTGGTGTGAGATGATATCACATTGTAGTTTTGATTTGCATTTCTCTAATGAGTAATGATGTTGAGCATTCTTTTATGTGTTTGTTGGCAATCTGTATATCTTCTTTGGAGAAATGTCTATTTAGGTCTTCTGCCCATTTTTAGATTGGTTGTTTTTTTTTGATATTGAGCTACATGAGCTGCTTGTAAATTTTGGAGATTAATCCTTTGTCAGTTGCTTCCTTTTGCAAATATTTTCTCCCATTCTGAGGGTTGTCTTTTGGTTGTGTTTATGGTTTCCTTTGCTGTGCAAAAGCTTTTAAGTTTCATTAGGTCCCATTTTTTAATTTTTGTTTGTATTTCCATTTCTTTAGGAGGTGGGTCAAAAAGGATTTTGTGGTGATTTATGTCTTAGAATGTTCTGCCTATGTTTTCCTCTAAGAGTTTAATAGTGTCTGGTCTTACATTTAGGTCTTTAATCCATTTTGAGCTTATTTTTGTGTATGGTGTTAAGGAGTGTTCTAATTTCATTCTTTTACATGTAGCTGTCCAGTTTTCCCAGTACCATGTATTTAAGAGGCTGTCTTTTCTCCATTGTATATTCTTGCCTCCTTTATCAAAGACAAGGTGACCATATGTGTGTGGGTTTATCTCTGCACTTTCTATCCTCTTCCATTGATCTGTATTTCTGTTATTGTGCCACTACCATGTTGTCTTGATTACTGTAGCTTTGTAGTATAGCCTGAAGTCAAGGAGTCTGATTCCTCCAGCTCCATTTTTTCTTTCTCAAGATTGCTTTGACTATTCAGGGTCTTTTGTGTTTCCCTACAAATTCTGAAATTTTTTGTTCTAGTTGTGTGAAAAATGCCAGTGGTAGTTTGATAGGGATTGCATGGAATCTGTAGATTGCTTTGGGTAGTAGAGTCATTTTCACAGTGTTGATTCTTCCAATCCAAGAACATGGTATATCTCTCCATCTATTTGTATCATCGTTAATTTCTTTCATCAGTGTCTTATAATTTTCTGCATACAGGTCTTTTGTTTCCTTAGGTAGGTGTATTCCTAGGTATTTTATTCTTTTTGTTGCAGTGGTAAATGGGAGTGTTTTCTTGATTTCACTTTCAGATTTTTCATCATTAGTGTATAGGAATGCCAGAGATTTCTGTGCATTAATTTTGTCTCCTGCTACTTTACCAAATGCATTGATTAGCTCTAGTAGTTTTCTG
This sequence comes from Globicephala melas, assembly GCF_963455315.2. NCBI lineage: Eukaryota > Metazoa > Chordata > Mammalia > Artiodactyla > Delphinidae > Globicephala > Globicephala melas. The sequence goes on from NC_083316.1 coordinate 131,384,575, forward strand.
GTAGCATCTTTAGGATTCTCTATGTATAGTATCATGTCATCTGCAAACAGTGACAACTTTACTTTTTCTTTTCCGATTTGGATTCCTTTTATTTCTTTTTCTTCTGTGATTGCTGTGGTTAAAACTTCCAAAACTATGTTGAATAATAGTGGTGAGAGCAGGCAACCTTGTCTTGTTCTTGATCTTGGTGGAAATGGTTTCAGTTTTTCACCACTGAGGACGAAGTTGGCTATGGGTTTGTCATATATGGTCTTTATTATGTTGCGGTAAGTTCCCTCTATGCCTACTTTCTGGAGGGTTTTTATCATAAATGGGTGTTGAATTTTGTGGAAAGCTTTGTCTGCATCTATTGAGATTCTCCTTTGGTTGTGTCTCATACCATTTCCAGGGTTTCTGGCTATGCTTAGCATGAATGGAGAATGTAGAAATGGATCTTTGCCATTCTGTCCTAACCAGAAATGTGTTCTGTAGTTTTTCATTGTATAATTGTTGATGTGTCAGATTTTTCATCTAAATATATTTCTCCATATCTCACAAACGGATATTTTTTTATTATAACTCATCTTGTCATCCAGCCCTTTGCTAGTACCTAATATACTCTGGACTCACAGTTATTAGTAAAAACCTTTATAGAAGAAATTAGGAACACTTATGGTGTCAGTATCAGGCTTATAATTAGACATTTTTATGTATGGTGATGGGCAAACGGGGCCTCTTGAACCTATCTATCATTTTACCAGATTAACAAGTGCCTTCATCACATGGGTAGAACACTATCTACATTCTGTGTTGTGTAAAGTCTAAAATTCTTAGAAACAACAAGAAATGCCATCACTTCCCCAAGAGGAATGGGTGGCTTCCTCCTCATTTTTCTAAAGTTTTTTAAAATGTATGCTAGAATTACATAAAATAGATTTGTGGAATCACTGACTCTCTATCTCTTTCATGCTGCTTTTGTCACTCCTATAAAACTTTTAAAGAAATTAAACTTGACAAATGTTTGTACCTTTTTGTGATGTTTGGAGCCACACTATGTGTGTCTTCTAAATCATTAGTAAGTTGAAATAGTAATATCAACCCTTTTAAGCTTCCGGCTAGAACTAATCTTCTATAATCTGAAGGTATTAGACTATCTCCATTTTCTAGGGGCTGGAGATGAAAAGCCAAGGAAAAATGAAGAGGTCTGAAAAGATATGGCATAGGAAACTAATTAAATATATGAAATAAATAGTATATGACTATTTAAAAGAAAAAAGTAAATCTGTCTATGCTGGAATAGGAAGATGACCATGATATAGTAAGTGAATAAAACAGAGTCGCCAAAGTGCATATAGAAAATGAACTTCCATATTTGTTCACATATCCACTAAGATCTAAGACAACCCCTAATGATCCTACATTGTGTTTATAATTCCCACCCCTTAGGTATGGGCTGGCCTAGTGACCTGCTTCTAACCAACAGTATATGTCTAAGACAATGGAATGTCCCCACTATGATTAAGATACAAGAAATTGTTACTTTTGTTTTGCTAGCAGACTTTCTCTATTGATTGCCCTTTAATGGCTTTGATAAAGCAAACTGGTCTATGTAGAGATGCACATGGGAAGGAAGTCAAATAGCCTGCAAGAAACTGAATCCTGCCAATAACCACAAGAGCTTGGAAGTGGATTATTAACTCAGTTAAATTTCAGATGAGACCCCAATCCTGACCAACATCTTAATTACATTACAACCTTGTAAAAGATGATTAAACAGAGGAACCCAGTTAAGCTGTGCCTAGATCTCTGCCCAATTACAATTGTGAGATAATGAAAGTGTGTTGTTTTTAAACCACTGAGTTCGTAGTCATTTGTTATATAGTGATAGATAACTAATACACCCACCTGTTTTTTATATTAGTATGTACAGTGAGAAAGTTGTCAATTTTTACTTTATACTTTTCTATGTGGTAAAGATTTTCATAAGAATATTACTTCTGTGTCACAGTACATTTACATATGGCCTATTCCATGTATGTGTGTATTCTCCACTTGCCTCTAATCTGCATAGCCCTGTATTGAAGCAAAACAATCTACAAATGATGCCTTAACATAGTACTGCAGAATAATGGCAAATAAATGGGGGGGGGAGAATCTAAAAGAACAATTCTTTTTGCGAAGTTGTTTACATGAGAGTGTTCCTACCTTAAGTAATGGGACAACTTAGCGTGCTGACCAATCTAGAACCAAAGAAAAGATATTTATTGTTTTAATGCCTTAGGAAGCCAACAAAGAATAGAATTGGCTTAAAACAGAAAAAGCATGAAAATACATTTTGTTTGTTATACTTTATCCTAGTGTTATGTCCTGGGATTGTCAAAACATTAATCATTATATGACGTCTCTAGTATGTGTATATGTGAATGTTTGTATTTTTAAATTTATTTCTTTACCATAAATAGGTAGCATTAGGCATCTGTATATCTCATAGAATCTCTTCCTCTTGTCATCAGAAATCCAAGAATAACGATTATTCTGGTATCTAATTATTTAGCCTCTTCATTTTTCCTATTACAAAAATGATATTTATTTATCATATTTATTGAGCAACCTATAAGGGAGGGGTGATAGAAAGATGGGCTCTGCTGGGAATTGAGATTTTTTTCAAGAAATTCTTTAAATACCTTTGTTTTTTCCAAAGTGATGCATACACTAGTAGATAGGGCAAAGACTGCAACAGTCTACCTTGATTTTAGAGGCAAAACACTGGACGTCTAATTGCATTCAGAAAAATGATGATAGGTGGGTCCCTTGAGGCTTCAGCTGGACATTTTGCTATGATGCAGCATGCGTCATTTCCAGGTAATCAGTATAAGGCACACAGGATGAAATCTTTATATGTCCTTACAGTGAAATCTCTAATTTCGTGTAGGTCTTACCTCACAGCTGTGCCGTGAGTGGAACAGGAATATGTTCGAAGCTAGGGAAGGCTGTGGGTCTGGAGGAGGGAATCTTGTTTTAGCACAGAGATGTACAGAGTATAGGAATGTACCTGTTCCTGAACTAGAGAAGTTCTCCTTTGCTGAATCCTTATTTCTCCTTTGAGTTACTATAAATGTCTGTATCTTTTATATTTGAAAGTGAAAGTAAGTCTACCATTGTGCCATTTCAGTAAACGTACTTTAATTACTTAAATTGCACAGCAGTATTTTTTACCAGTTTGTCTCCTTCTTTGGCACATTTACCGAAAGACATTGTAGGTTGTAGCTGAAATTCAAACTGTAAAGTCCGATATTTTAGAGACGTTTTGAAAATCAGATACAAAATGTAATGGATAAAAAAGATTCAAAGATAATCTTAGAGTAGAACCATAATTTCTTTGATTAAGTTACAGTTTCTACAAATGTGCAGTATGATCTACCCTCTATGGTGCCTCCAACTTTCTCTCTCTTTTTCTTTCTCTGTCTCTCTCTCTGCCTCTTTCTCTCTCTGTATAAAAAAAACTGTGTGTATGAGTTGGTGTTGCCTATAGTGTAAGCAATGAGAGCTTATAACCTCACAGAATTTTTAGTTCTCTTCATCATATTCATAGCTCTATTACTACTAGGGCTTTGAACAGTCCTAGCCCATGTTCAATAACTATTTGTGGAATAAATGTTACAGAAATAGTTAAGTTTCTTTGAAAAAAATTTCTGTGGCCAAAATTAAAAAAAAAAATGTTGAGTGTCTTTCCTTGGTAGTCTAAGGTAGAAGAAAATTAGAATGTTGCTAATATATCAGAATGTTTACGACACCTTCCAGTTTACCCCAACTTCCATTGACTACGCTGTTATAACTCTATCCAGTGATGAATTTGCTCTCCAGATACAAATAAAGATTTCTTGATTGTTCGTTCATGTGAGAGAATGTGTGATATGCTGGAAAGGGCATGGTTTAGTTGATTGCCTGGAATTTGTCAACATTTTAGAAGGATTCTTTCATTTTTTTTTCATATTTTAAGCTGATATATATATATTTTAACATCTTTATTGGTCTTTCATGGTTTTTGATTTTTCCTAACTTGAGGAGGCTATTGTCTAGATGTCTTTTTTCAGTGAGATTGTTCTACATGTTGTGAGATGTTGGGTGGCTCAAGCCTGCCGATGTGTACATCCAGATCCTAGCAGTTTCTGAGATATTTTTCAGAAGTCACACGTGTAAAATAATGTTGATGTTTGTTTGCTCAGCAGTATTACGTCCAATTCTGTGGTCCCCTGCAATGCTGGTGCTTTGTCTAATAAAATAGACCGTTTGTTTTATTTGTTTTTCATAAAGCAGTTATAGTTTATATGGAGTAATACATAAGCTTTTAAATAACATTTCTTTCAGAAACTCAGTGAGAGCCCACTATTGTATATGTTTAATTTTTTCCCCTCTATCACAGTCTTCTCTTTTAAACATTTATAGTTCAAAAAAGAAAAGAACCATGTTGGATTAAATGGTATTTTTCCAACAGTGTTCAACATGTTTTACCAAGCAAAATGTGGATTATTAGTTCATACAAAGGCCATATCTATGCTTTAATTTGTTATAAGGTTTGTGTGCAATTCCTATTAGTAATCACTATAAAAGATTCATTAATTAGATTGGGTTCTCTAGATTTGGTAAATTTTAGCTACTTCTAGATAAATCTCAAGGTCTGACTGCTACTACAAATCTAGTTTCCCATGATGTCAGAATAATTAGCCGAGTTGGATAGAAAGTAATGTGTAAGCCTCCACTTCTATCCTAGCCTCCATAAATGAAAATGAAAGATTGGTCCATAGGATGTCATGACCAGTTCTGATGCTGAATAGTATTATTCTGCTGTGGGTGGTGGAAAGTTATTTTGATATTACAGAGAACTGTTTCGTTTGTAATCTCAGGGTTTGAAAATCCTTTTAATACTTAGCAGGCCATAAGTAAATGCTGTACACATTGATTCATGTCTTTATGTCTTAGTTTAACACAATAAAAAATTAAATGTTTTCATTTTAGTGATGGGATATAAAAATCTATATGGTCTCTTTCTCCTATGTAGAAATAGCCTCTGTCTTTTCATAGACAAATAATATAACATTGCTTTAATATTGAATAAAAAAGAACCAAAGTGTAATTTAAACCTAATCTGATGGTTTTAGACCCCATCCCTCAGCAAAACTCCATCATAATGAATGATATATGAAGTATTCCACAGCAGTCTTAGAAGATGAATTTATGATGATATATTAGGTTTGAAATTACTGCAGAAAATCTCTAAGATCATCCAGCCCATTTGGAAATGTTTCAGGGAATCAGCTAAGGTGGAATATTGTTTTACTTTCCGGAAGACTTGTAGACATTCACAGAATAATTTAAATCTCTCTTAGAAAGTGCACAGACTCGCTTTTCATTACATATTAATATGGCCCTAATTGCTTTATAACCATTAACAATTAAATTCTATTATTTAAAGTGTGCGTGCATAAATACATGCTTAATATTTTGATTTTTTTTCCTGTGTATAAAAACACTTGCTTAAAATATTAACAAATACAATGACCCAAGCCCTTTTGAAGGCATTCTTATTTTATAATGCATTATTGAGTATTAATTAAAGACTGTTTGCTAGTCATCCCTCGTTAGGTCACAAATTAATGGAATTTTTCTCTGGACAAGATACTGGTTAAACTTACTCCGTATTAGAGAAATTTTATAAGCCTTTCACGTTACATGAGAATACAGCTAAATTGTAGTCTGCACGAAAACTCAGAGTAAATTCCATGGGAATTCTTTAGGTGCAAATCAGTCTCATACTAATTGTACTAACTTGGATTTGCATAATGCTTGATCATTTTCATAGCTCTTTCTTATCCCAGTTTCGCATCTGATCTTCACACTATGCCCAAGAGGGTAGTAGCATGGGTAGTATAATCTTTAATTTGTAAGCCCCCTTGTTCAGTTGCAGTCTAAGAGGAATCTGCCTAATACTGAATCCCATTTCAGAGACAAGGTTCAAGTGTACTGGCTGGACTTTTTCCTTGTATTATTCTGGTTTTATGTCACACACTCATTGGTGACCTCTGTGCTTTTGATTGTGTTCTGTGGTTATTTTTATGCCAATATCTAAATGGAGTTATGAATAAATTTTTCATTGAAGAATTTGATTTTTACATTGAAGCAAGTCTTCTCTTTAAAGAATTGTATTGAGTCATCAAGTGTCCAATTTGCTGTGAATAACAGGTATTATTATAAAATAGTAAGGCATAAATGGTAACGTCTTGGTTCTTTCCAGAGCAAGTCCTGGATTTGATTGTTTTGCTCTGTGGCTTAGCAAATTTTCTATCTTTCTGAAAGTTGGTTTCTTCATCTTTAAAAAGGAGATAATGCTCATTCATGTTTTATTCAGTTCTGAGATTAAATGAGGTAATGCATATAACTATGATACAGAATAAACATTAAATAAATGTTAGCCGACTCTAATCCTTCCTTTTTTAAAATTAATTAAATAATTAATTTATTTTTGGCTGCATTGGGTCTTCGTTGCTGCGCATGGGCTTTCTCTAGCTGCGGCGAGCGGGGGCTACTCTTCGTTACAGTGCGCGTTGTGGTGGCTTCTCTTGTTGCAGAGCGCGGGCTCTAGGCACACGGGCTTAGCTGCTCCACAGCATGTGGGATCCTCCTGGACCAGGGATCGATCCTGTGCCCCCTGCATTGGCAGGAGGATTCCTAACTACTGCACCACCAGGGAAGCCCTAATCCTTCCCTTTTTAAAATGCATTTTAACCTAGGAAGGAAGAAGTAATGTGGAATATTGTACAGATAGAGAAAGTATTTTACACATTTTCATGTAGTACAATAAAAACAAGTAACCTGCCGAGAATATGTGTACCTTTCTAATATAAAGCAGTGAACAAACTTGTTTTTAATTTTTGGGCAGAGTTATGAAACCAATTAGCTTTGTAATATATATTCAGCTTTAATGGGCACATAAATAATTAATGTTATTGCCTTTGTAAATTTAGCTTTTCAGTTATAAATTAACGTAATTAAAACAGTAGTGTTTCAGTATGCATTCTAATAGCCAAATTTAAATCAAGCAATTAAACTGTAGGTTTTCCTCACCAAATGAGCTCAGCTCAAAATGAAATAGATGACAGACATAAATTTGTTTTTTCATGGTCAGGTTCATTACAACAACATGAAAGAAAATACTTGCAGTACGTGTAATCAAGTAAATTACTCTGAGCAGCACTTATATATTTTAAATTGTTTTTCTGGGTCTTCTACCTTACATTCAGAACTTAAACACTATCGTTTCTTGTTCTCTTCCTGAGGAATGATCTCTCCTTGTGAAGGATCACATAGGATTTCGTCAGAATGTTATTGTGCTGGTAACTACGTGTACTGATCCAAATCTCTGAAGATGATCTACTTGTGTGTAGGGACAGGACCTCAAAACCAGAGTTGAGATCATTTAAATGAAAGGTTAGCCATTTCTCGTGACTTGGACTTGAAAGGCTAGCTGTGTGAAAATTGAGATTGTGTGCAAGTGATGATGGAGAAAAAGGGCCGAGGGGAGCATGGCTGTTCTCTAGAATCTAGAATCTGTTCTCTAGAATCATTTAGAATTCTCTAAAATGAATGCAGAAAGGTATAAAGCAGTAGCTAGTATTCTCCCTGAGATGTGAAACAGGTGTATTTTTTTCCTCTTTGAAATCAGCTCTGTGGAGCACTATCAAACAGATTTTAATCTAAAACAATACGTTTTGCGACTACATTGTTCCAAACTGAATGAGTAGAAAATGGGACCTCCTATGTGGGAATAATTGAACTACAGATATTTTTAATCTTTGAGAAATACTGGTATGTAATTAAACACGCACTGACTAATGATCCATATTGAACTGTTCACCACTTAGAAAAGCAGTACTAAAAGTATTACAATTCTGGAACATATTAGAAGGGACACATGTATCCCATAAATCCCTTTTTTGGGGACAGATACTGCTGCTTCTCTTTCTTGCCCACTGACATGTCTGTAAAGTGAATCCCCCTTTTAGTGATGTTGAATACGTGAAAACACGATATTTTGGCATTTTTCTTTAATTTGTTCAGTCTTTCCTAATGCATTATTTTAGTGTATCCAATATCTTAAGGTGAAGAGACTTAAGTTATTTTTTAATAATTTTTAGAAAACGTGTATCCTATTGCTTATGCTTTTGGGGGGTGGTTTACAGCATGTATTTCTTAACCTTGACGTTTGATCTCTGAAGAAAGGGTTCTTGTTGGCCTACATAGAATTGAGAGTTTTTCTGAGATACGTGATCACCCCACTTCATTTTTCTGCCCAGAATTATTTTTTGTCTTTTCAAAGTCACTGCCCATTACTTGTGGTGTCTGTTATGAATACTTAAAAGCAAATAAAGCTGGTAGTTACAACTAACTTAGAATACTTATCATTCTAGGAGACAGGCAGTAGCTACCTCACTAGCCTAAGTAGCCTATCGGTTCACTTTGGAATAAGACTTATGGCTAGTGGTTCTAAATCTCTTTTTGTATTAGAAGCTGTAGGCCCTCTTCCTTAGGGAAAATGCAAATAACAACACATTTTTCATCAAGTGAACGGAGTCCATGGAACCCCTAGCAGCCCATCCATGGTTTCAGTTTGAAACCTCTGAATAATGAGTTGCCAAGACTGGCAGTTCTCACTTTATTATTCTGTTCTAATTCAGTAGTCCTCTGTCAAAATACGCTTCTAAATTAGATTCTGCCATTGGTCCCTATTTGGTCATATTAATTGAAATTTGTGTAATATCCACTTTCCAAAATGTAGTCATTCTTCAAAGTTAAGCCGATTACCCCCTCTTCCATGAAGCGCTCTGTCTTCCACGTAACCTCAAGTCAACCAAAAGTGGTTAACCTTTGCCTCTGTCATGCCCACTCTCGATCCCACTTTATGGATTATGGATGTGTCTTTTGTGCAAGTTAATATCTTCTGCCATATTATAGTGGTATTTGCACCACTATTTTTATGCCTTCCTGCCTTCGTCCCTCCCTCCTTCCTTTCCTCTTTACCCCCCTTCCTTCCTTCCTTCCTTCCTTCTTTCCTTCCTCCCTCCCTTCCTTCCTTCCACTCCTTCCTCTCTTTTCTTTTCTTTTTCTTTTTCTTTGTGGCCGCACCATGTGGCTTGCGGGACCTTAGTTCCCAGACCAGGGATTGAACACATGCCCTTGGCAGTGAAAGCACAGAGTCCTAACCACTGGACTGCCAGGGAATTCCTTGCACCACTATTTTTCAACTTACTCTATGAAAACAGCAAGTCCAGTTTTTCCACATATTTTTATTGATTTACATGGTGTTTATAATATTGTAGAAACAAGCACTTTTGTAAGCAAGAATAACTGAGATAAACAGGTTTGGGAACAAACATAGTTGCCTCTTGGTATGTGTACCGCTCAACTGATTGGGCTAGAAATGTACGAGATGTAAGAAAGTAGGCCATTAGCTTCAATTGACGTGGACGCTCATTATATATCTTGTAAAAAGTATGAAGAATGTTGTCTAATTTGGTAAATGGGTGTATTGTAGGCCACATGTTTCATTTTAATAATGTTAGTTTCAAAATTGTAACAATTACTTTGTACTGTCTGCATCCCATAACATCTAATAATGTTAAAATATCTTTGTGAGGCACTTATTGTAGGTTTTAAAAGTTTTTGCTATGGATTCAGTGGTTGAGAACTCTTGTCTCTTAATAATAATACAACTTTGGACAAGCTGTTTAACTTTTAAGGCTGAATTTTCTCAACTGTAAAATGGGACTAATACTTGTAACCAGGTGTAGTTTTTTATGTGATTGGATGCCTTACACATATAGCAAGCATTCAATAAATGTGATCAATTATAAATAATGAAAGTTCTTAGGTATTTACTTTTCATATACTGTCTGGAATATATCTTTATGGTATGTTCTTTTCTGTCTTTGGAACAGCCTTGTAAAACTCCTAATCTTACTTACTTTAAGGATATTGAGGCCACTGATGGGATCTTTGGCAGTGTTGAGATCCATAGATGGAATTTCTACCAAGCCTTGTTGCCTTTCTTAAGCAAAGGTAATGCTTTTATTCAAGAAATTTTGTAACGCTTTATAGCTACAAACATGGATAGAAACTCATGGATACGAGGGTTGATCATGTTCAGTATTTAGCTTCACTGAGAGTGAGACAAGCCAACACAGAAGCCCTTAAAATGCACCACACTTTACTTTGGGTTTGTGTTACCTTTTCCAATGCATGAAGAGTGCATGGAGAAATGGGAAACTTCAAAAATGGCTCCTCTGTACTGTTCTACTTACCTCCCTCCAATAACAGCAATAACGCTGCTAAATCCTCTGTGAGTATGGGCAACAGTGCGCTGGTAACCAGCTCTCAGAAAGGAAAACCCTTATTTGAAAGCATTTGCTGGTGTTCAGGGAAAAAGTATTCCCAACCTGCCTGATTTCAAGTTACCAACGATTTAACACCCAGCTCACAAAATTCCTGAAAATGGAACATGTAGCTCTCGCTAGCTGGCTTCGACATACCGCTGGAAAATCCTTTGATCTCATCGCTCAGAGGAGTCTCATCACTGTAGTTGCTTGCTTTCTTGGGAAGTAAAAAACTCCATTTTTTGGACACGTGCTTTCTTCCCTCTTCTCCCTTCACGTCTTACCTTCTGGCTTCATCTTCTTTTCAGCCCCTGTGCAGATCTCAGTCATTCAGTTTTGTTTAGTTCTTCTCTGATTTCTCTCTAGTGGGGGTGTTACAGTAGGCACGTGGACTGGGAGGGTAGGTGGGAGCCATGCCAGCTAGAAGTCTTGCTCTCTCCTTAATTCTAAAACTAGCTTTATCTGTTTAACTCTTTCATATAGCTTGCACAGCTCTGTGTAGTCTCATCCCAGTTGATTTTCCACTGTGATTGCTTATAATGTTCCATCCTAAAAACGTATATCTCATCCATTCATATGAGACTTCCTTAGGTTCCTTGAAAACGTAGCATTCTCTCTTCCAGGCTCTCCTGTGCAGTGTCTTCTGTGTAGAAATATCTTCACATCTCTTTCTCTCTTCTTATGCTTTATTCAGCTATATACTCTTCAACCTCAGATAGCAGCCCCTCTTTCTCTAACACCCCAGGTGGAGGTTATCCCTCCCTGATAACCCATAGGGCCTATATTTACTCTGCTAAATCACTTATCACCCACTGTCTGACTTATTGTCAACACAGTGACATGTGTTTCAAAGGCACTCCAAATGGGGAACCTTGGTTTGGGGGAATGCCTATGGGTTAGGAACTAGGAGATCTTGCATCATTTGGTACACGCCAGATCTCTAAGATTCAGTTTTCCTCTTTACACAACCTTGTGTGTGTCTATTTCTGCATTATCTGGAGCTACTAACTCCAGGGTGTTGGGGGGGGGTCAGTGGCACAATGTAATATTGAACATATCCCTTTGTGTCTGATTTAATACATGAGAAGCAGTTCAGTGCCGTGGTTATGAGGGTGGCTTCTAGAGCCTAATCGCCTTGATTGAAATCCAGCACTGCTACTTTGGGCAAGTTCCTTGTTTTCCCCACTTGTGAAGTGGAGGTTATAATAGAACCTTCCTAATAAGCTAGTTAAGAAGAAATGAGTCAATGCATATGAATGGGACTTTGATTTGATCATTACTTTGACTGATACTTCCTTTTTCCTATTCACAGACTTCTATAAGGCTTTATTTCTTCCCTTGCAGTTGTATATAATGGCCATATTTCCACGTTAACTTATTTGTCTCAGTTCCTATCCAAAAAAAATCTGAAATATCATCTCCAACAAGAATTAAGAAAATACTTTTCACTCACCTATAATGTCTGTTCATTACAGCACACTTTGTGTAATTCTTTCCCAGGGTTCTGGGAGACTGTACACCGTTGGGCTGGTTATTAGCATCAGCATAATGAATTTCAGAAAGCATGAAGCAGTTTCTTGTTCTCCTATTTCCTCCCCCAAATGAGCTTTTTTTCATGTACATTGGCAATTTTTTTTCAAATAAGTACTCTTTCCTCCATATCCAAGATAACTTTTCAACTTATTATAATGATTTGTTCCATTCTAAGAGATAATTATAAGTAATGTTTTATTTTTAGAGTAATATCCAGTCATTTTCAGAAGCTGGAACTTGTCATAAAATCATTGAAAGATAAGTAATGTTCTTCTGACTACTCCAGGAGAGGGGCTCAATTGATTCCAGCTCTGCTTGAGAAGTGAGTTAAGCATCCAGGTTGCCAGCTTGTATATGGGGTGAGGATAAATATATTGTGAACAGTCTTGAGATTTTGGGTGGGTGGTGGGGGCAGAATGAGAGAGAGAAAATTGAAATGAGAAAAAAGTATTAGAAAATATGATCCCAGCAAAGAGGATATATTTCCACTGTTAAAGGAAGGAAGGGAGTTAATATCCATGGAACATCTGGAACATTCCTGGACCAGTGAACCCAACTTCCGCATGAATGAGAAAAAAGAGGAGACTCCAAGTCATCCAGAAAATCTCTTTCTGAGGGTTTGTGGGGTAAAGATCGTACTTTGTATTTCCAATATGCTTAAGACCCTGAGGCCAGAAGGAACATGGCTCTTCACGGTAAAGGGAAGGCGGCCAGTATGGCTGGTGCACATTGAGTAGGTGGAAGTGTATGATCTGAGATGAGACTGGTGAAATAAGGGCCAGGTCTCAGAAAATCTTCTAAACCACGGTAAGGATTTGGTATTTTTTCCTAAGGGCAGTGGGAAGTCTTTGAAACATTTTAGGCTGAGTAATAGAAATGGTTTATCTTGAGAAGCTCATTCATGCTACAGGGTAGAGAACGGCTTGAGGTCAGCCAGAGATGAATTGATTAGAGACCAGGTAGAAGTCTGTTATCATCAGGCAAGTGAGAACTGTTTTCAGTGGCTTAGTCTGGAAGAGGTGAGTGGCTCATGGCAGATGGAGAGCTCTCCTTCCACGTGAGAGGCATTGTAGGTAAGCTTCTTGGTGGTAGCTTTGCTTGTTTCTTAGCAAGTTGATGTGTTGCTGTTCATGTGAAAGGACGTAGAAAGGAAGGCAACCACATTTTACCCTTTCCCAAGTGTGTATTATGTGTGTATACACCTGGGTGCATGCGTGGATGGGTAAAGTGTATAATTTGCCTTAAGTTTATTCATTAAAACTGGACGCTAGAGGTAGAAATTTCTTTAAGCTTTCCTGTGAGATTGCGAACGAGTTCAAGGATTTACCCATTTGTTTTCCTTTTGAATAAACCCTTTTCTCCTCTTAGAAATTTCGCAACTTAGAACCTTCAGTAAGTGAAATGTAAAGTTAAGATAGACTTTTTTTAATTTTTACCAAATGGTTCATGGCAGTTTGTGAGCAGCACTTGGTGCCAGACGGCTAAGAACTATCAGGCATTTCTTTAGACTTTAATGTTTTCAGAGAACCTTATGATAAGTGACTAATTTAGCTTCACATTTGCCTGGGAAGAAGGGTGAGGGAAAGCTAATAGCCTGCCATCTAAGGCATGTTTATGTAATTCATAGGGCTCCGTGGATTCTTAATAAATATTAAATAGTAGCTTAGCTTGCGCTGTGGTGGGAAGTACTGTGTTTGGGATGGCTTAGGATCAGCAAACCTGTATTTCCCAGAACTTCATATTAGATTTAAGGACTTGTTACTATGATTTTTTTGTGAGTTTGTTTTGAAAATTGAAAACCAGTGTGCTAGACCTGTCACGTATAGTTTTTCTCCTTTCAGTACCCATAGGTATTATTGTACCTCTTTTATGTCATGGGAAACTGAGGCCAGATGAGTAGGTGAATTGCTTAAATTTGAAGAGCAGGGGTTTCGTTCAAAGGTTTGATTGACTCCCTAGTCATTGTTTTGAAGTTAGATCACATCTTTCCTTTCCTGGTTTAGGTAACGAGGCTGTTTCCTTTCCTAGCCAGGTACTTTACTGGCCTGTGATGTGTATCTGTATTGTTTTATAAACTTTCTGTAATCTATTTCTTTTTTCTTTTCTTTTTAAAATTTATTTATTTTATTTTTGGCTCAGTTGGGTCTTCGTTGCAGTGCTTCTCATTGCGGTGGCTTCCCTTGTTGCAGAGCACGGGCTCTAGGTGCATGGGCTCCAGTAGTGGCGCGTGGGCTCAGTAGTTGTGGCTCGCGCGCTCTAGAGCGCAGGCTCAGTAGTTGTGGCGCACGGGCTTAGTTGCTCTGCAACACGTGGGATCTTCCTGGACCAGGGCTTGAACCCGTGTCCCCTGCATTGGCAGGCGATTCTTAACCGCTGCACCACCAGGGAAGTCCCCGTAATCTATTTCTTGATGGGGCCAAATATGTTTCTAAATCTAATTTAATCTTTCTGGTTTCTAATGTGATTTCAATGAAAGCTTATTTCCAATGCAATGGTTTTGCAATTATAGTGGAGCCTCAGCTTATGTGCATTTAATTTACGTAAATTCAACTGTACATGCATGTCAAGTGAAGAGAGAACTATTTAAATAATGCAGAAGATTCTGTCCCCCATTTCATGCAACAAGCACATGCCCCAGAGTAAGAGGCAAGGCTTCATTCTACTTTTTTCTCTGTCTGTTCCAGACTTTCACATCTCTTATAGGGTGAAGACTTGATCTGAGTGATAATCCATTGTTTAAAAATACTTATTTTTCACACTACCAGGCCCCTAAGATGAGTCTTCACTACACTTGTTTAACAAACAAACAACTGTGTGCTGTAAAACTGAAAGAAATATCTTTTTCCTTTGGATTCATCTATTCATTTAACAAACATTTTATTAGAACTTATTATGTACCATCACTCTTCTAGGTACTAGGAATACTATTGGGAATACAGTGACCTACTAAAAAATTCCCTTCCCTCACAGAACTTACAGCTTAGAGGCTTTTGAAATCTGTAATTTCAGCCTCAACATGCTGCCTTTCTAAGATATTTTTAGAATAACATTGGATATGCATGATTTTCACTTGAGGAGCTGATTTGTTAAACCCATTTGAAGACAGTCTGGCAGTTTCTTACTAAATGCACTCTTGCCTTACGATCCTGCCATCCATCGTGCCCCTCCTTGGTATTTGCCCAAAGGAGTTGAAAGCTTAAGTTCGCATGAAAACCTGCACGCAGATGTTTACAGCAGATTTATTCATAACTGCCCAAACTTGGAAGCAACCAAGATGCCCTTTAGTAGGTGACTGGATCAATAAAGTATGGTACATCCAGACAATGTAATATTACTTAGTGCTGAAAAGAAACGAGCTATCAAGCCATAAGAAGACATGGAAAAAACTTAAATGCATATTTCTAAGTGACAGAAGCCAATTTGAAAAGGCTACATACTGTATGAATCCAACTATATGACATTCTGGAAAAGGAAAACTTATGGAAAAAGTAAAAAGATCAGTGGTTGCCAGGGGGTGGTGCGAGGGAGGGATGGATAGATAGAGAACAGAGGATTTCTAGGGCAGGAAACCATTCTGTATGATACTATTATAGTGGATACATTTGTCAAAGTCCATAAAATGTACAACTTCAAGAGTGAACCCTAAGGTACACTCTGGACTTTGGGTGATTTTGATGTGTCAGTGTAGGTTCGTCAGTTGTAACCATTATACCAGTGTGGTGCAGGATGTTGATGGTGGAGGTGGCTGCGCATGTGTGGGGCAGGGCATGTATGGGAACTCTCTATACCTTCTCTTCAATTTTGCTGTCAACCTAAAACTGCTATAATAAAGTCTATATAAAAATAAACTCCTCCTACCCATCTCAAGCTCCCTCACACGAGGCACAACTCCTCCTGTGTCCTATATATTCTTACCAGTTTTCTGATACTAGATAGAAGGCAAGTTGTAGTTTTACCAGGATCATGGAAGTATTTAAGATGCCACATGGTGTGGCTTGGTCTTGAATTCTGGGAACTGAGCATTAGAGACCTGGGTGCTTATTAGCCACCGGACCCCACCCACTTCTGTGTCTCAAGCCACTCTCCTCTCATCTGCAAAATAATATGATTTAATTGGCTGATCCCTATGGCCCTCTCCAATTCTTTTCTTTGTATTCATCTCTAAATATTTCAGTATTCATCGCTAAAAGGTGACATCCTTTTTATCAATAGGACAATACCATTAGTACACTGAAGATATTCATGGTTATTTAGTATTATCAAATATCTAGTCACTTATAAAATTACCGATTTTATTTTTTCTTTGTAAAAAATAGATCCAAATAAAGTTTGTAAATCAAGATCCAAATAAGTTCCATCCTTTAGAATTGACTTGCATGTCTCCTAAGCCTCTTAATCCATGGGTTCCTCATCACTCTCCTCTATTTTCCTTGCACTTTACTTATTGACGACAACCGGGCTGTTTGTCCCGTAGACAGTCCCACAGTCTGGATGTTCTTGATCGTGTCCCTGTGATGTGTATAGCAAAGTTTGTAGTCACCCATATTTCCCATAAGCTAGCAGATCGAATTCAGGTTTTTCTGTTTTTGGCTAGACTACTTCACAAGTGAGACTATGTGCTTCCAGCACGAGGCATGTAAAATTTCTTTCGTTTGTGACCGTAGCAGCCACTGATAATTATTACCGATATCTACTGTTTCATTAGGGCTTACGAACTGTTGGTATTCAAATTTTGTTTTTATTTTTGCTACAAATGGAAATTTCTTTTTATCGGTATTTGATTATAGGTCACAAGGAAAGGCAGGACAAAAGCATGATTTTATTTTATTTGCCATTTTCAAAATATTGATTTGGTTCTCTATTACCCTCCACTTGTGACCCATGGGGTCCTTTTTTTTTTTCTTAGTATCACTATAAACTCATAGGTTTAAGTATATCTGAAGTGTTTTATTCCTTTGCAGTTATTATTCTCATTAATGTTCTAATTTTCCCATCTATAATTGGCATTTATTTTATGAGTGTTGATGAGTTCATAGGCTATTTGCATTTAACTTTCTTTAAATTTCCTATTGATATCCCCTGCCTATTTTTCTAGACAATTAATAGTGTTTTTCTTTTCTCTCTTCGGAAGATCTTTATATATTAGGAATATTAACTCTTTGCTCTTATGAAATGAAAAGATTACCCCTAAGAGAATTACATAAGCAGTGTAAGAATATAAATAACAAACTGGAAAAATCAGACTCTCAAAGGTTCCAGTCAACACTCTGTGATGCTGCACAAGTTACTTTAATACTCTGAGCCATCATCTTCCCCATACGCGATATGGCAATCCTAATAACATTATCTTATTCGTTTATTGGGAGTATTTCATGAGCAAATACAAGCTCAGCACAGTGCTGGCACATACAAGCTCAATAAATAATATCACTGAGACTCTTCTTGTTGATTACCAGTAATGATGGTAATCCGTTCTTTCGTTAATAGGATGGGTGTTGGGCTGTAATTCCCCCTCTCTTATTCGCAAATTATTTGGGTTTACCCAATACATTAGCGTGGGATAAGACCTGGTCATTCCCTAGGCCAGGCTTTCCTTTTGACCACCACAGTGGCAGCAAAGAAATGGAGTAGCTTTGTTTGGAAATCAGCCAGCAAAGAGTGTCATAAATGATTAATTTATGTCCACAGATGGATATGTCTCTGCATTGACTCTATATTGCATTCTTACTCTGTGCCTAAGAGAAATAAACAACACCCACAATGGAGTTCATGTTCTCAACGACTTGGTCCAGTAGGCAAGACATTAAATGTATTGTCACACATATTACTCTTTTTTACTATCCCAAATTCCTTTTAAGGGATGATGATCGAGGTATTATTTTATGTAATAAAATTCATAGCACCATGAATTAATAACGTACATACCTTGTATCAATTCAAATAGAGCATTAGTGTGTTAAAATTACTCCTCACCAAGAACCGTTTGAGGTAGGTATTGCGATTTGTCTTGCAGATGAAGCACTGAGAGGTTAAATAACATGTCCAAAGATACAGATAGTAGGTAGCTGAGCCAGGAAACAAACCTGAGCAGGGATCTGATACAGTATTACCTTTGGAGTTGATTGTATCAAGGCACAACTGTGTCCTGGTTGACAGCCTCCTTGTACACGTTTTTGCTGAGCAGCCTTCCATGGTGTTCACAGTGCTGTAATCCAGTGGATCTAACATGTGTGTGACCAAGAATAGGAGGTCAGGGGCCAGTGTTCTGGGGTTGAGGCAATGCTTTTTAATACTTTTCTTTATTGTATTACTATCTGGAGCTGTACGGAAAGCTGTTACTTAAAATGGCCCCTGGTCATTTTATCATTGATCCATCTAAGCGTGTGGTCCAGTTGTATCTCCAGGCTAACAGATAAGGAGGGTGTGATGAACTCAGCTGTTATCCGGGTTTAAGGCAGCACAGAACTCCCACTGTTTGGATTTGAGGTCATGTGGGGTAGCATGCTGCCACTGTAAATTTTGTTAGTATCTAAGTGGGATGTTGGTCCACAGGCAAGTGTGGAAATTTATGGGTAGTTGTGACCGAACAGGTGAATCATGCAAAGAGTGGATGTATTTAGGGATTTTATATGTATACTTGCTCTTAGACTGGGAGCAAAGATGGCTTCTCTGGCACCAAAGACCTATTTCCTAAAGCAGAGGGAGATCTGTATTTCTAGATATCTGAAAGAGCAAATGTCAGACTTGGAGGGCTAGTGGGCAGGTGCCAGTGGAGAGGGGTGAGGGTAGGCATAATGTCTTCTATGAACACTAACTATTAAGAAGTACATCTTGTGAGCCACTGCTGTTACTACCTACAAACCATCGGTGTTTGACCCACTTTATGAAGTTGGAGATAAATATTTTATTAACTAGCAAAGAAGAATACAGACCAGCAGTTAGCCCCGATGCTAAGAAATTCCCTGAAATTCCATGGTAATGTTTAGTGACTTTTCTTCAGACTACTTTTGGTTTCACCATTCAATTTAAAAGGCTGACCAGGTAAGGAGGTGAGGTGCTAATGCACTGGTAAGAGATCAGGTATCTAAAAGTCACTCGATGTGTTCTATACTCCTTAAAACCCAGGACACAGATTTTATTTTGCTATTCCCTAGCAGTTTTATTGTTTGGTGTCCAAACTACGGATGAATAGCAGGCAAGGTCTTCAATACGTAGCCAGCAGGGGGTGATTACAGTTACAGGGGAGCACCTAGATCCCCTAAGTGTATTACGTTGCATGGGCCCGACACTGTTTCAGTAATGTCAACTCGTAGAAAATATAATTAATATTTTACAAATTGATTTGGTCCCCTATCTCTGCTGCTCAGGAAGCAACTGTTCCAGTATGTGGTGGGGCCTCCTCTGACTTTGGAAGAAACGTGCCCTCTCCTGTACGTGTGCCTTTGCTGTCCTCGGCAGAGACTGAGCTGGGCCAGTTTTCACAGTTACATTCTTAGGAGACTGCATTCTTCCTTTGGGGTTCAAAATGGGGCATTTCCAAGTGTCAGAACTAGGTTTAATTGGAAAGAAAATCTAGGAAAGAATCGACTGTGATTGTCAGCATGCTTGGGGAATACCACTAAGCATCAGGGTTTGTTCTGAATTTGAATCCTGTCCCTTTCTAGTTGAGTGATTTCAAGCGAATTGCTTAATCCAAATGCCAACTTCCTTATATGCAAATGGAAGTCAGGGACATATTGCAAAGCATTGCTGGCAACGAGAATGCCGTGTGTGGATATGTGAGGCGCAGCCTTGGATGTGTGTGTGGTGTATGTGTAATCACAGTTCTCTCGGAAAGGTAAGTCTCTACAGCACTGCTTCTCTGATTTCCAGCAGGACCCAACCCTGCTGGTGTAGGTAGATTTAAATTCATAATTCATCCCTTCTCCGGCACCCTTCCGCTCTGAAGTCTTAATCAAGATCCATTTTAGAGTTGTCAGTACCCTTATGTCCCCCTCCTGCTTTCCCTGGCCCTGCCCTCTCTGGTTGCCTGCCTCTCTTGGAGTGTGTTTGGGTGCATTTGTGGATCGGTGCCCATGTGTATTCTGTACTCAAATTAGTCATTTTTAATGCACGCCCAACCATTAGGTGTGGTTCCCACTCTGCCACCGGAACAGCTACTAATTGATACCTCTTGAAAAATGAGATATTCCCTGAAGCGTTCAAGGCTGCCCGACAGGCAAACATGCCACCTGCCTCTATGATTCGCGTTCTAACCACGCAGACATTGGTGATTTAAGCATGTTGTTCTATCTTGACGTTTTTCCCTTTGACCATATTTCCAGTATATATACTTTCTCAGTTTATTTTTGCCATATAACAGCATTAATTTCATCACAGTTTCCAAAGATTTCAAAAAAGCTAATTTCTGAAGCTGTGTCGTCTGAGCTCAGTGTCCTGTATACCCTACCACCCACGTAGCATCTCGTTAATGAATTGTGTACTTGTGGATTTGGTGAACAGTTTTTTTTTTTTTTTTTTTTTTTTTGCGGTACGTGGGCCTCTCACTGCTGTGGCCTCTCCCGTTGCGGAGCACAGGCTCCGGACGCACAGGCTCAGCGGCCATGGCTCACGGGCCCAGCCGCTCCGCGGCATGTGGGATCTTCCCGGACTGGGACACGAACCCACGTCCCCTGCATCGGCAGGCAGACTCTCAACCACTGCACCACCAGGGAAGCCCTTGGTGAACAATTTTTGTTTCTTTGTTGAAGGAGGTAAATAAACCAGGATCAATTCAGAAGAGGGGTGTGTTGGGCGAGGAATGGGGAGCAAACTAAGGAAATGACATTGTCTCCTAAGAAAACCAAGAATTATAGAATTCTCTCTCTATATCAAGCAGAAATTAGGCTCCTTAAATCAGTACACTCTATCACTATGTCGGTGAATCATCAACTTTGTAGAGGGTTGCCATGTCTTACCACATCTGGGCAGAAGTTAGGAAATTGCAAAAGACAAAGAAAAGCTGCCGGAGTGAAAACTTTACAAGGGTAGCAGTAAAGTCTTTAATATTCCCTACCAAATCTCCAGTCCTTAACAAAACGATGGCAAATATTGTGCACTCAGTAAATATTTGTTAGTAAATGCATTTCCGAGCAAGCACTTCAATGACTTAGAATGGAATGTAAGTAACTTTTCCCTGCAGCATCTTAACTTTTTATTAGGTTGTGGTATAATGAAATCTGAAAGGTAGGTGACATTTTTATGTTGTTACCACCCAAACATAGACAGTTTCTTAGTATCAGGAAGAAAGTAAGTTGCATTTGGATAGACTGGAGACTTGAATTCTCAAAGCAGTCAGCACAATTTCTTTAATAACTCCATAAATCATTGTGCTGAATTATAGCATTGTTTGCTTTCATAGTTGTGTTTCTTGGCTTTGGAATGCAGAAATAATTGTAGACTGGGGCTGGACGATTATCAGCCCATTATCATACTAGGGCCAAGATGATCGTCAAAGTACTAGGCATCAGCAAGAGGACAAGAAGCGAACCAGAAAACTTGAGTTTCTCATGTTACAAAATTCTGTCATCTGCCCCCAGACTGTGAGGGCAGTTGGAACAATGATATCCACCTGAGCCTGAGGATAGTCCAGAGAAAGCTGCCCAAAGTCACATCCGGGGCCACAAAAGCAACCTCATGTGATCAAGGCAGGAAAGACTCAAACTCTGAGGGGCAGTGAGATAACAGGTAGATAAAATCATGAAATGTTCAGTATGTAAACCTGCAACCATAAAAATAAAACATTAAGAGCAGCAACCTTTTATTGAGTACTTATGTCATACGCAGTAATGAATGATTTATCTATGTTACCCTGTTTCATTTTCATAAACATTCTAAGGGGATGGGTATTTCTATCATTTCACTTTTACATAAAAATATGATCCTTAGAGAGATTGAATTTCTTAGTCAGGGTTTCATTCTGGTGGAACCAGGAGATGAGTTTTCTGATTAGCCCAAAGCCTCGTTCTTAAATGCTATACTCTATATTTCCTGACCAATCTTAGACTATGCAGAATAAGGGAGCCTTTTATTAATCAAAAAGGAAAATAATCATTTTTTAAAGTTGGAAAATCTCTGTACGCCATGTATTTTTGCCCAGTGAGCAACGGACTCCTAGGGAGGTAAAGGGATCACCCTAAAAGCACAAGGTGAATTGGTGACCAGTTAAACTCAGATCCAAAGTCCTTTGATTCCTGCCCCACACCTTTTCCCTAAACACAGATCTTCACATTTCTTTGTCTAACCTTGGATTCCTGTCCTCATATTTCCTCAAATAAGGCAGGGACTTAGATTTTAGGGAGGGACAAGAGATAAAGTCTTGGAGGAAAGGGCAGGGGAGACTGAGAAAGACAGGGAGAAAGTTACAGTGAAATTGCAGTGTTCGGATGTAAGCAGCTTCATCCCAGTGCATGCAGCATGTACTCTTCAGCTGTTTCTAGAAATAATTTGGGGCATTTCATCTGCTTAATCCACAAATACCTGTAATAATACATGTCAGACTCTACTGAATCTATTTCTGACACCAGCACCAGAAGTCATTAGCATAGTCACAGTTACATAGCATCAAGTCCACTGGAGACAGAATGCTTTCGGTTCAGATTTAGCTGGAGCCAGTGTTCATCTGAGTGACCTTGACAAGGTTTACTTAACCTTCCTGTTTGTTCATTCATTCATTCAAAAATATATAGTGAGCTCCTTCTTTGTGCCATGCTGTGGGGGAAGTGCTGGAAGATATAAAAGGATACTAGAGATTAAATTCCCTGCCAATATAGAGCTTATGTTTTACTGGGGAAGGCAGGTAGTAAATAAGTATAAACCATGTAGTATATCAGAAAGTCTTTTGCAAGTTTTAAACAGAGAAGAGGGAATGAGGAGATGCGGTCAGGTTTTAGAGTTTTATTTTGTTTTGTTTTTTTAGGAGTTTTATTAATTAATTAATTTTTGCTGTGTTGGGTCGTCGTTTCTGTGCGAGGGCTTTCTCCAGTTGTGGCAAGCGGGGCCACTCTTTATCGCGGTACGCGGGCCTCTCACTATCGTGGCCTCTCTTGTTGCGGAGCACAGGTTCCAGACGCGCAGGCTCAGTAGTTGTGGCTCACGGACCCAGTTGCTCCGCGGCATGTGGGATCCTCCCAGACCAGGGCTTGAACCCGTGTCCCCTGCATTAGCAGGCATATTCTCAACCACTGCGCCACCAGGGAAGCCCTAGAGTTTTAAATAGGGTGATTACAAGAGGCCTCACTGAAAAGGTACCATTGAAACAAAGATGTGAAATAGTGAGGCGAAAAAGAACACTCCAGGTGAAGGGAACTATGAAAGCCTAAGTCTCAAGCAGAGTTACAGGAAGGTTGGAGGAAGCGAATGGAGACCAGCATGGCTGGAGATGAATAACTGGGATAAGTGGGAGAAAGACAGTGATAACAGTGATGACTTTTTGTGATGACTTGACTCTTAGTGCGGTGGAAGGTTTTGAGCAGGGGAGTGTCAGTCACTCTCTTACTCAAGGGTCCATTTGAGAGTGACAGCCGTGGTTTGAGCACACCTGCTATGCAGCCCCGTAGGTCCATAATGCTGCCTTGGATCAGGGTGGCGATGTAAAGGAGGTGGCAAGGGTGATCAGCTGCTGGATTTGTTCTGAAGATAAAGCCACGGGAATTTGCTGATGTCGTGGAGGACATGGGGTGTGTATGAGAGAGGAGTCAAGGTTGACTGGAAGGGTTTGGGGCTGACAAACGGGTGAATGATATTGCCACTGACTGAGAAGAGTGTGGACCTTTCTTGTCTTCAGAAGGGTGACAGAATTATGACTTCAGTTTGGGCATACGATATCTGACATATCTATTCTAAGTAGAGTTTTTGGACAGTCCGTCGATAGGGGAATCTGGAGTTCAAGGAAGTATCTGGGCCTGGAGACACATTTCACAGTTGTGAATGTATAACAGTACCTTAAGCCACAGAACTGGAAGATGCCCCCTGGTGGCCGAGTGTGCTTCGACAGGAGGCCCAGGGTTGAGTCACAGGATGCTCTTCTGTTGCAAATTGGGAGACTGAGCAGATCTAGCTAACAGACATAGCCAACAGGGACTGGCCCTCTTAATAACAGGCAAGTTCGGTATCTCAGAAGCCAAGGATTTCAAGATGAAGAAGTGATGTATTTTCCCCTTGTCTCATTTTCATATCGACCACAGGGTTAAGTAACTTGCTTGTGTTTACTAAGATTTGCTTACTTCACTGGTTGAAATATGCCACAGGTAATGAATCACCACTGGAAAATGACGTTTCCTCTCTGATCGTTAGCTTCCCTATATGTTAAATGAGGAAATTTGGCTAGTCTTGTCTTCAGAAAACTTCCAGCCTTGATATACTATGACCTTTTCTGATCTTGTATGATTCTGTATGATCAAGACTGAATCCATTCCAGTACTATGCATTTTATGTCAGTCAGAATACAATGTGTCTTTTGTTTAATTTCCTCAAAGCAAATGATCTGGAATCTAATATCACTGTTGTATGTTTGTTGTTGTTATTGTTTTGAATATCTTCTTTCACTTGTGATTTTGTAGATCTGGAAGAAACCTCCGTCCTCAGGGGCTTAGAGAAGGCTATCCTGTAACTCACGTGGAGGTGAAGAAAACCATCCCTTTGGTGGTGGCCTGAGCAGATTATCTGAACCCCAATGTTGCTCTGAACTTTGTGTTCAAGACTCGAGAAGATTAGGACTGCTAAGGTATGGACTTGTGACTTTATCTTTTTGGAAGGCAAATACATTTTGCCTTCTGTTCTCCTCATCTACTCTTTTCTTTTTCTCTTTCCGTTTTCCCTTTCTCCTTTTAAGCAAAGATCTGCTCTTTTGTTACCAGCTTGTTGGATGTGGTGAGATGGATAAAAATACAATGGAAGAAACTGAGGGCTGCACTGTCGCAGTAATAGAGACACCTCAGTATGCCACCTCAGTCATAGAGGTGACCAGAGGAGAGTCAGTCTAAGGATGAGGAGACATTTGTGCAGGTGTCTCTGATAGAAAGAAAAGAGAAATTGAGGTTGTGCCTATGTGATAAGACTCCAGGTCGAGAGATAAGTAAAGAAGTGGTGCGTGTAATACACTGTATATTTCCATTTTCTACATCCACAGGAAACTTTTGGCAAAACCTTGTATTATATCTTAAGGTTTTTGGGGGGGTTGTCTTTATATATCTTTTGGATACATACCTAGGCTGGGATTAGACTCTTCTAAGTTGAGTCAAGAGGTCCCATTTGTTTTCTGGTTACAGTGATAATCATTCTGTATGTGTGTAGTGTATATATGTACACACATACTTACATGCATATGTATTATTTGTGTGTATATATATACACACACACACACAATTTGTTGAGTGGTGTATATGTGTGTGTATACATGTATATACACATCATATATATGTTACGTAGGTCATATATATATGATATGTAGATCATATATATATGATGTGTATATATGATCTATATATGTGGAGGGTGGTGGGGAGAGAGGGACAGATGGAGGGAGGAGACAGAGAATCCTCCAGAAACTACCACTCATGGTTATTGTGAGTCAGGCATTGTGCTATAAGGTTTGAAAAAAGAAGTCACAAGTACAACTGATAACAACCATCTGAAATAGATACTTCTGTTCTGGAAAACCAGAAGAGAGATAAGTAGAAAGGTTTTCTAAGGTTGTGTAGCAAGGAAGGGTTAGGAGCCAGACTCTTTACCAGACTTACTAGAATTTAAGTCTGTGCTCACCTATTGTGTAGAATAGTGGGATTGTGTATGTTGCTGGTTAAAAGCACTGGAGAAATATGGTTGAATAGCCTAGGACCACAGGGCATGTCCAAGAGAAAATGGAGAATGTCTCTGACAATTCAGCTGACAGCTCATTTGCTGTCATTTTAATTTCCTTAAAAAACAAAACGAACAAACAAACAGAAAAAACCCACTCGTAATCCAAAGGCTTTTGGCAACTGGGAGAGCAAGGTAGCTAAGGTGTTGCCCTGGGTCCCTTCTTGTGGCACCATAGACCTCCTATATGTCATCATGTGTACAAGGTGGTGGTCCAGAGCTGATGAAAGTCAAATGAGTTATAGTCACAGGCTTGCTTTTATCGTATCTCTGAATTACTCACTGCTGGAATAAGTGTGGTATATACTTCTAGTTGATCATGAACAGGCCTTCCTATGAGGATGAAGCACACATACTTTCTGTGTGGTTTATGGAAAAGCCTCCAGTGCCCATGCGTTGCATGTTCACGTTGCTCCTAGTACCTCTGACAGAGTGCTGACAGACAGGTGAAAATGTGAGGGTGGCATTTCAAACAAACTCTTCTCTGCCTTTTAATCAGGGAATTTTTATTTTTATTTTTTGTAAAGGAGGTCAATTATTTTTCACTCTTGGAATCAAAGGGCATCTTTAAAGCAGCTTAGGTATAAATACTATTTATGGATTGATTTTCCATTGACATGCTTTCAAAGGCCAAATAGGTAATTTAACAATCAGAAACAAAAATACCTACAGTGTACCTTTTTTGAGTCCTTGCGCCAAGTGTAAACATTCTACATAATAGATGTATCGCTGCAGTGCCTTTCTCTGCCTACACGTCCTTGATCTGTTGGAGAGGAAAGCTACAAAAGCTCTTCTCTGCTTGCCCTAAAAACCTACAGCAGTTGAGGGGTTTGGATTGGGATTTTGATGACTGAGTTCTTTGCTTTGAGAGTGTTGATCTTTAATTGAGAATGCCTGTGTTCTGTCAGGAATATTCACGTAGATGCTGGGTACTTAAAATATAAATTCAGCGGAGAAAGTTTTAAAGGACTTGGTCATAAAAATGTTCCTGGTTTAGAGGCCAATCAACCCTAAAGGGGAAAATAAAACTATCTGATTGTTGACAGAGTATAAGGGGAGAAGAAATTCTACTTTGCAGTGTGTGTTCATCACACGTCTGGATTCAGCTATAGTGTGTACATGCCCCAGATCACAGACCAGCACCCAAATTCCAGTAAGGAAGAAGGAAGTGAGGCAGTGTTGGTTCATCAGTTGACCATGATACTTCCTGGCTGCCGTGCTCCTGTGCACTGAACAGATTTTTCAGATGTCTTTTCAAGTGAAGACAGTATAAATTAGTGGTTATGGGCTCAGACTTTAGAAAGGCCAATAAGACTTCTGCCTGAATATTAGAAAAACCATTTAATTTTCCTAAGCCAATGATGTTCGGAGTGTGGTCTATAAGCCAGCAGCTTCAACATCACATAAGCTTGTTAGACATGCAGATTTTCAGGCCCTTCATCCCACTTATTAAATCAGAACCTCTTAGAGAGTGAGGTTCAGGAATCTGTTTTTAAACAGGCTCTCCAGGTAATTTAGATGCGTTGTTGAAATTTGAAGATCACTGCTAGGCCTGTTCCCTGATCGCTGAAAAAGTAGGGAGATTTTAAAAATAACTCCTGTCCAGAAACTAGGAAACGTTAAGAATATTAATGATTAATATATCTAAGTGTGGGTGTTTATATGTCCGTATAACCACATACACATGTATTTGTGAATATATATGGCATTGAAAGGGGGGAAAAACTTCTCAAATACCAGAAGTAAAGTTACTGAAGTTATTTTATTTTTATTTATTTTTAATTTTTTAGCATCTTTATTGGAGTATAAACGCTTTACAATGTTGTGTTAGTTTCTGCTGTATAACAAAGTGAATCAGCTATATGTATACATATATCCCCATATCCCCTCCCACTTGCGTCTCCCTCCCACCCTCCCTATCCCACCCCTCTAGGAGGTCACGAAGCACCAAGCTGATCTCCCTGGGCCATGCGGCTGCTTCCCACTAGCTATCTATTTTACATTTGGTAGTGTTTATATGTCCATGCCACTTTCTCACTTCGTCTCAGCTTACCCTTCCCCCTCCTCGTGTCCTCAAGTCCATTCTCTATGTCTGTGTCTTTGTTCCTGTCCTGCCCCTAGGTTCTTCAGAACCATTTTTTTTTCTTTCTTAGATCCCATATATATGTGTTAGAATACTGTATTTGTATTTCTCTTTCTGACTTACTTCACTCTTTATGACAGACTCTAGGTCCATCCATCTCCCTATAAATAACTCAATTTCGTTTCTTTTTATGGCTGAGTAATATTCCATTGTATATATGTGCCACATCTTCTTTATCCATTCATCTGTCAGTGGACACTTAGTTTGCTTCCATGTCCTGGCTATTGTAAATAGAACTGCAGTGAACATTGTGGTACATGACTCTGTTTGAATTATGGTTTTCTCAGGGTATATGCCCAGTAGTGGGATTGCCGGGTCGTATGGTAGTTCTATTTTTAGTTTTTTAAGGAACCTCTATACTGTTCTCCATAGTGGCTGTATCAATTTACATTTCCATCAACAGTGGAAGAGAGTTCTCTTTTCTCCACACCCTCTCCAGCATTTATTGTTTCTAGATTTTTTGATGATGGCCATTCTGACTGGAGTGAGGTGATACCTCATTGTAGTTTTGATTTGCATTTCTCTAATGATTAGTAATGTTGAGCATCCATTAATGTGTTTGTTGGCAATCTGTATATCTTCTTTGGAGAAATGTCTATTTAGGTTTTCTGCCCATTTTTGGATTGGGTTGTTTGCTTTTTTGATATTGAGCTGCATGAGCTGCTTGTAAATTTTGGAGATTAATCCTTTGTCAGTGGCTTTGTTGGCAAATATTTTCTCCCATTCTGAGGGTTCTCTTTTCATCTTGTGTATGGTTTCCTTTGCTGTGCAAAAGCTTTTAAGTTTCATTAGGTCCCATTTGTTTATTTTTATTTCCATTTCTCTGGGAGGTGGGTCAAAAAGGATCTTGCTGTGATTTATGTCAAAGAGTGTTCTCCCTATGTTTTCCTCTAAGAGTTTTATAGTGTCTGGCCTTACATTTAGATCTTTAATCCATTTTGAGTTTATTTTTGTGAATGGTGTTAGGAAGTGCTCTAATTTCACTTTTATACACGTAGCTGTCCAGTTTTCCCAGTACCACTTATTGAAGAGGCTGTCTTTTCTCCACTGTATATTCTTGCCTCCTTTATCAAAGATAAGGTGACCATATGTGCATGGGTTTATCTCTGGGCTTTCTATCCTGTTCCATTGATCTATATTTCTGTTTTTGTGTCAGTACCATACTGTCTTCATTACTGTAGCTTTGTAATATAGTCTGAGGTCAGGGAGGCTGATTCCTTCAGCTCCGTTTTTCTTTCTCAAGATTGCTTTGGCAATTTGTATCTGTGTTTCCATAGAAATTGTGAATTTTTTTGTTCTAGTTCCGTGAAAAATGCCATTGGTAGTTTGATAGGGATTGCATGGAATCTGTAGATTGCTTTGGGTACTATAGTCATTTTCACAATGTTGACTCTTCCAATCCAAGAACATGGTATATATGTCCATCTGTTTCTATCATCTTTAATTTCTTTCATCACTGTCTTACAGTGTTCTGCATACAGGTCTTTTGCCTCCTTAGGTAGATTTATTCCTAGGTATTTTATTCTTTTTGTTGCAGTGGTAAATGGGAGTGTTTCCTTAATTTCTCTTTCAGATTTTTCATCATTAGTGTATAGGAACACAGATTTCTGTGCATTAGTTCTGTATCCTGCTACTTTACAAAATTCATTGATTAGCTCTAGTAGTTTTCTGGTAGCATGTTTAGGATTCTCTATGTATAGTATCATGTCATCTGCAAACAGTGACAGTTTTACTTCTTCTTTTCTGATTTGGATTCCTTTTATTTCTTTTTGTTCTCTGATTGCTGTGGCTAAAAATTCCCAAACTATGTTGAGTGATACTGGTGAGAGTGGACAACCTTGTCTTGTTCCTGATCTTATAGGAAATGGTTTCAGTTTTTCAACACTGAGAATGATTTTGGCTGTGGGTTTGTCATATATGGCCTTTACTATGTTGAGGTAAGTTCCCTTGTGCCTACTCTCTGGAGGGTTTTTATCATAAACGGGTGTTGAATTTTGTCAAACGCTTTTTCTGCATCTATTGAGATGATCATATGGTATTTATTCTTCAATTTGTTAACATGGTGTATCACATTGATTGATTTGCATATATTGAAAATCAATCCTTGCATTCCCAGGATAAACCCTACTTGATCCTGGTGTATGATCCTTTTAATGTGCTGTTGGATTCTGTTTGCTAACATTTTGTTGAGGATGTTTGCATCTATGTTCATCAGTGATATTGGCCTGTAGTTTTCTTTTTTTTGTGCCATCTTTGTCTGGTTTCAGCATCAGGGTGATGTTGGCCGCATAGAATGACTTTGGGAGTGTTCCTTCCTCTGCTGTATTTTGGAAGAGTGTGAGAACGATGGGTGTTAGCTCTTTTCTAAATATTTGATAGAATTCTCCTGTGAGGCCATTTGGTCTGGGCTTTTGTTTGTTGGAAGATATTTAATCACAGTTTTAATTTCAGTGCTTGTGATTGGTCTGTTTATATTTTCTATTTCTTCCTGGTTCAGTCTTGTAAGGTTGTGTTTTTCTAAGAATTTGTCCATTTCTTCCAGGTTGTCCATTTTATTGGCATAGAGTTGCTTGTAGTAATCTCTCGTCATCCTTTGTATTTCTGCAGTGTCAGTTGTTACGTCTCCTTTTTCATTTCTAATTCTGTTCATTTGAGTCTTCTCCCTTTTTTTCTTGATGAGTCTGGCTAATGGTTTATCAGTTTTGTTTATTTTCTCAAAGAACCAGCTTTTAGTTGTATTGATCTTTGCTATTGTTTCCTTCATTTCTTTTCATTAATTTCTTATCTGATATTTATGATTTCTTAGCTACTGCTAACTTTGGGTTTTTTTGGTTCTTCCTTCTCTAATTGCTTTAGGTGTAAGGTTAGGTTGTTTATTTGAGGTATTTCTAGTTTCTTGAGGTAGGACTGTATTGCTATAAACTTCCCTTTTAGAACTGCTTTTGCTGTATCCCATAGGTTTTGGATTGTCGTGTTTTCATTGTCATTTGTTTCTAGGTATTTTTAAATTTCCTCTTTGATTTCTTAAGTGACCTCTGGGTTATTTAGTAGCATATTGTTTAGCCTTCATGTGTTTGTATTTTTTACAGTTTTTTTTTCCTGTAAATGATATCTAGTTCTATAGCATTGGAGTCAGAAAAGATACTTGATACAATGTTAATTTTCTTAAATTTACCAAGGCTTGATTCGTGACCCAAGATATGGCTTATCCAGTAGAATGTGCCATGAGCACTTGAGAAGAAAGTATATTCTGTTGTTTTTGGATGGAATGCCCTATAAACAGCAGTTAAGTCTGTCTTGTTTAATTTGTCATTTAAAGCTTGTGTTTCCTTATTTATTTTCATTTTGGATGATCTGTCCGTTGGTGAAAGTAGGGTGTTAAAGTCCCCTACTATAGTTGTGTTACTGTCGATTTCCCCTTTTATGGCTGTTAGCATTGGCCTTATGTATTGAGGTGCTCTTATGTTGGGTGAATAAATATTTACAATTGTTATATCTTCTACTTGGATTGATCCCTTGATCATTATGTAGTGTCCTTCTTTGTCTCTTGTCATAGTCTTTATTTTAAAGTCTGTTTTGTCTCATATGAGCATTGCTACTCCAGCTTTCCATTTGCATGGAATATCTTTTTCCATCCCCTCACTTTCAGTCTGTTTGTGTCCCTAGGTCTAAAGTGGGTCTCTTGTAGATAGCATATATACGGGTCTTGTTTTTGTATCCATTCAGCCAGTCTGTGTCTTTTGGTTGGAGCATTTAATCCATTTACATTTAAGGTAGTTATCAATATGTATGTTCCTATTACCATTTTCTTAATTGTTTTTGGTTTGTTTTTGTAGGTCTTTTCCTTCTCTTGTGTTTCCTGCTTAGAGAAGTTCCTTTAGCATTTGTTGTAAAGCCGGCTTGGTGGTGCTAAATTTTCTTAACTTTTACTTATCTGTAAAGGTTTTAATTTCTCCATGGAATCTGAAAGAGATCCTTGCTGGGTAATCTTGTTTGCAGTTTTTTCCCTTTCATCACTTTAAGTATGTTCTGCCACACCCTTCTGGCTTGCAGACTTTCTGGTGAAAGATCAGCTGTTAACCTTATGGGGATTCCCTTGTATATTATTTGTTGCTTTTCCTTTGCTGCTTTTAATATTTTTTCCTTGTATTTAATTTTCGATAGTTGGATTAATATGTGTCTTGGTGTGCTTCTCCTTGGACTTATCCTGTATAGGACTCTCTGCCCCTCCTGGACTTGATTATTTTCTTTCCATGTTAGGGAAGTTTCCAACTATAATATCTTCAAACATTTTCTCAGACCCTTTCATTTTCTCTTCTTATTCTGGGGCCCTATAATTCAAATGTTGTTGCGTTTAGTGTTTTCCTAGAGGTTTCTGAGACTGTCCTCAATTCTTTTCATTCTGTTTTCTTTATTGTGCTCTGTGGTAGTTATTTCCACTATTTTATCTTCCAGATCACTTATCCGTTCTTCTGCCTCAGTTATTCTGCTATTGATCCCTTCTAGAGAATTTTTAATTTCATTTAGTGTGTTGTTCTTCATTCTTTGCTCTTTAGTTCTTCTAGGTCTTTGTTAAACTTTTCTTGTGTTTTCTCCATTCTGTTTCCAAGATTTTGGATCATCTTTACTGTCATTATTCTGAATTCTTTTTCAGGTAGACTGCCTATTTCCTCTTCATTTGTTTGATCTTCTGGCTTTTTACCTTGTTTCTTCATCTGCTGCATATTTCTCTATCTTCTCATTTTGTTTAACTTACTGTGTTTGGGGTCTCCTTCTCACAGGCTGCATGTTCATAATTCCCGTTGTTTTTGATGTCTGCCCCCAGTGTGTAAGGTTGGTTCAGTGGGTTGAGTAGGCTTCCTGGTGGAGGGAAGTGGTGCGTATGTTCTGGTGGGTGGGGCTGGATCTTGTCTTTCTGCTGGGCAGGGCCACGTCCAGTGGTGTGTTTTGGCGTGTCTGTGAACTCATTATGATTTTAGGCAGCCTCTCTGCTAATGGATGGGGTTGTGTTCCTGTCTTGCTGGTTGTTTGGCATGGGGCATCCCTCACTGGAGTTTGCTGGCTGTTGGGTGTAGCTGGGTCTTAGTGTTAGGATGGAGATCTCTGGGAGATCTCTCGCTGATCAATGTTACGTGGGGCCAGGAGGTCTCTGGTGGTCCCGTATCCTGAACTAAGCTCTCCCACCTCAGAGGCACAGGCCTGACACCCGGCCAGAGCACCAAGACCCTGTCAGCCACACGGCTCAGAAGAAAAGGGAGAAAAAAAGAAAACTAATAATAATAATAAGTTTTAAAAAAAGTATTAAAATAAAAAAATTCGAAAGTTATAATAATTAAATAAAAAGAAGAGAGCAACCAAACCATTAAAGAAATCCACCAATGATAACAAGCACAAAAAACTATAGTAAGATAAACATAGAAATCTGTTCTGTTGTTAGATAAACGTATGAACATGGGTAAATCTCAGAAACAGTATGAGCGAAAGGAGCCAAACACCACAAAAATACTTATTTTATGTTTTAATTTATATGACATTATGTAAGAGAACTAATGGATGATGATAGAAATCAGATCAGTACTTGCTTCTGATGGTAGATTACCCGGGAAAGGTACATGAGGGAAATTTCTGGGGTAACGCAAATGTTCTGTGCCTTAATTCGTAAGGACTGATTGAATGGCACCTTCACTAAGCACTTCACTATATGTAAATTATGTATGTAAAAGTGCATGAAAGAAAGAATTTTTAAACTTCCATTTATTGAGTACGTTGTCAAAAGTACTATTCTTATTTTAAAATTTATTTTATGGAAGTAGAGTTGATTTACAATGTGTTCATTTCTACTGTAAAGCTAAGTGATTCAGTTATACATATATATATATATATATATACATTCTTTTTCATATTCTCTTCCATTGTGGTCTGTCACAGGATATTGAATACAGTTTCCTGTGCTGTACAGTAGGACCTTGTTTAAAAGTACTATTCTTTATGTATGTGGGCTCATTTAATCCTTGAACAACTCTGGGGTTGGTATTAGAATAATAATACTAATTTACCTAATTTACAGGTATGGAACTGATAGTGATAAAAGTAAGGTAACTGGCTCCGAATCGTACTGCTTGGTCACAGAAGCTGAATTACAGAGTAGGTCCATTTCACATATCTTAACCCTCATGTTACACTTTTGTCATAAGTTCCCTTGGTTCCATTTTAATTCAAGATCAACTGTGAGGCAACAGTCCCCGGGAAGAGGCTTCCAGGATGGGCAGTGAGGGACAGAGGTTATTAAATGGATGAATTAGGTATTTTCCCAGTAACTTTGGTGGTGGGGTGTGGATAAAAAGTTAGTAGCAAATATTACTACTGCCTTCAGGGATCATTGCTTTAAAGCATTCGGACACAGGTCTGTTTTCTCAATGTGATCCTTCTTGATTATAGAATATAAAATAAATAGTAGTATGAGAACTGTAAAGCATGCAGTTTAGAAAACACTGTGTGATGACCGGCAGAGGTGATATCATCTAGTAAAAAGCACTAGAAAGAGATTGCCTGGGTTCAAGTGTAGGCTTCTCCACTTTCTGGCAAGTCATTGAACTGCTTCCAGCCTCAGTTTCTTCCTTTGTGCGATGGGAATGATTCTCATGCCTATTAGATATAAAGTGAGGATTAAGTGAAATTATGCTTGTAAAGTGCTAGCATATGCTGGTTCCCTACAATTCCTGTGTGAATGTTAAGCTGCCATTTTGGAGCAGAGATTATAAGAGCGAGATTTTATGAGCGATGACATTCCTAAGCAAGAGAATAGCATTATATTCCACCTATGTGGCCTCTGAGTCACTGTGTATATCTATGCCTTCACTTAACTTTAGCTGAAAGCAAAATGCTGTCATTTCTTAAAAACCGTATCAGTTTCATTGTAAGAATTTGGAAACTGTCAAAGAAGTTGACCCTGTTTCCAAAAAAAAAATCATTTAATTAATATGCAGGAAATTGTATTGAGAAAAAACTGTCATTTAATGTAGATGTTACATTTTATCTGTCCAGAGTGATTGAAAGCCAGCCTGAAACTATTTAGCATGTTTAACCGATATCAGCAAGGTTAATTGTCTGGGTAATGGTGAAGAGCTGAATTCCTTTATGCGCCTCTATACTTTGCAGTACTGTCGTAACAGTTTTCATGAGACTTGGGCATAAGCTTTTATTTAATTGTTGTTGGTTTTTTTTTTTTTTTTTTTTGCGGTATGCGGGCCTCTCACTGTTGTGGCCTCTCCCGTTGTGGAGCACAGGCTCAGTGGCCATGGCTCACGGGCCCAGCCGCTCCACGGCATGTGGGGTCTTCCTGGACCGGGATAGGAACCCGTGTCCCCTGCATCGGCAGGCGGATTCTCAACCACTGCGCCACCAGGGAAGCCCTAGTTGTGTTTTTTAAAGTCTCAGTTTATGTAGTAAAATTTAAAAATCAGGGATGGTACACATATGTGCACGCTAACAGTGCTTTTCCTGTGAAGTGCAAGTTAGTCTACTACCAACCTGCTATGTAAGGTAGAAAAATCTCTGAACACCTCCAAAAAGGTTATGAAAGGGAAATTAAAAGCTGCTTTTGAGGCTAATTTTTGTCACTGTTTCTGATTGTTACCACTAAGTGTAGTAGTAATGGGTAGTGAGGGTCAGAACCCTTTTGATATTGTTGGGGTGTGTAGGGGCATGTGTGTGGTATGTCTGTTTCCTCCTTTGGAGTCTTATCAGTAAATTCTTATGCTGTTTTTGTTTTTAAATTGAAGGATAGTTGATTTACAATGTTACATTAGTTTCAGGTGTACAGCAAAGTGATTCAGTTATACATACAGCTCTCTTTTTCCTCATGCGGGTTTTATGCAAGTGTTAGTATTTGCATGGGTCATTTCTGCACTCGTCTGTTTCATTTGGATGTGGAAATGATGCTTGTATTTTTTGTGTCTCCCAGTACATCAGCAGGACAGTGGCTGACTTATCAAGTCTTAGGATGGCTCTTCTCTTAAGGTCTTTCTCAGCTCTCACTGAATTTACCCTGAAACTCATCATGCATTGACATTTCGTCTCAGATAATAAATATCTTAGTGTCAAACATTAAAGCATCAGCAGAACCGCTGTGTGAAAAGAGAAGACTCTTGCTGTGGAATCCAAAGTGTCACTTTCCACAGCTGGCTTGGTTTGTTTCTTTATTCACCTAATGTATGGTGAGAAACTGTCATGAGCTAGGGGCTGTGCCAGGGTTGCTACTTATTATCTGCATGACACCTGTCCACTCTTGGATTTCAGTTTCCTGGTGTGTGAGATGGGAATTTGGGTCAAATAAGCCTAGATTTCAGCAAGTATTGTTGCATTTAATTTCAAATAAGCTTGTAATTAATGTTAATACAGCAACATTCTCTGGACACGTTTGACAGTTACCTGTAAGGATCAATTCAGACATGGAATATGAAGGTCCAAGGAGATTGAGCTAAAGAAATTATAAAAATTCTATGTAAGACTTCTTGATGAATTGTAGCACTTACTCTACACCGTGAGATTTCAGAGTACCATTCAGAATGCCTCATTTGGGATATTATCTAATTGTTCCCTCTGTATATTCTAGAGGTCTTTTTTGTTTTCTTTCTACCTTCAGTAATAGCTCTTGAGAGACTATCTCATTATACAGATTGGGAAACTGAGGAACAGAGAGGTCAAGTAATTTTCTTAAAACCAGACGGGTAGGGTAAGAAACTTTCTTTGGGTTGGGCTCTTAAAATGCCTGTAATGAGCCCAGCTCTATTCACATTATTTTTTACCCTGCGGTAAAGCATACCTACTTACTAAAAGAAACCTGCTTTAATGTTCTTTGATGCTTTTAATGCTTCTGAAGGTGGCAGCACCCTTTTTGCCCTTAGTTTTCTAATTCAAACAGCTACCATTTTAGGAATAGTCTCCTTTTGACAGTTACTGGAGAGAAGATTTGTGTTTCTCCCCTTGAGTATTGTTTTCAGGTCTGTTTGTTTAGTTGGGTTGAATTTTACCCAAGGCCTTTGAAACGAACAAAATTTGAGTTGTTCCTGTGTTCCAGTCTTGTATAGCTTTAGGTCTTATTTGCCAGGTTCAAACATCCTCCCTCCCTCCCCCCTGCATTACCACCATCAATAATGATGACAAAATGGCCATTTGAAATTTCCCTGCAATTTGACGTATGTTAGTTTCATAACTAGGAAAATCTAACATCAGTTAAAAATCTGAACACTACAATTCACATCTAGAAGTGGTCTCCTCAGAAAGGTTTTCTCTTCAACTTGCTTATTGTTTCCCCTTTGCTTTGCTGCTAAACCCATCCGCACGCTGCTATTTCTTTTTCATGACACTTTTAGATGTTCATACCAGCATTTTCCTCAGATTCAGCCAGAATTACAGAGTTGATGTATGCCCATCCCATATATTTGTTGTGAGGATCAAATGGGAGTTTGAAAACTACCACCCCATTGCCTGAGAACTGTCCACACTTTCCCATTCCCTTCCCATTCCATTCTGACTTTTTACATCATCTCCTTCACTATTTCCCTTCCCTCTCCCCAACCCCAGCCTTTCCACAAGCTACAGTGACCCTCTCCCTTTGTCCAAAAACATTCCATGTTCTTTTAAATCACCACTACTTTGCTCCTGCTGGTCCTTTTGCCATCCCTATGCGTGCCCCACCCCAACAAATTTTTTGAAAAATTCCTCATCTTTTAAGATCCAGTTCACTGAAAGCCTTCTGAGACTCCATTGAGCCATATGTTAATTCTTCCCTTTTGACTTCATTGCTTTTTTTTTTTTTCAAACCTGCACTGTAACTCTTACTATGAAGAGAGGTTATTATAATTGTTTGTATAAGTCACTGTCCTCAGTAGAAAGCAAGCTCTTTAAGACAGACATTTCTATTTTTTTTTTTTTTAATGAATGTATCTTCTATTTCCCAGCTCTGCCTGGAACATAGCAGGTACCCAACAGACATTGGAAAGGGGAAAATATGCTTAAATATATTGCAGAATGGATTTAATTTAGAAATAAGTCATTTTCTCTTGGTTTATTGATGCTTTTTGGATTTTAAAATTCTTTTATTTTGGGTGGCTGTTTTTTATTTTGGTTTTGGTTTCTGTTTGCTTGTCCTTATGTTTCTTTCTATATAATCTATTTTAGAGGTCTTCTATCCTTATTTTCCTCCTGGCTACAATATCTATTGTTATTATCTTTTTTTCCCCTCTGCAGCACTGTGCTTTCCAGACTTTATTAAGTCCTCAACACTCTGACTAGGCAGGGTTAGCACACATCTAGCACATGTGCTACCTTCCACCTTTCCTGTGCCCTTGGCAGACATCAGTAGTCAATCCCAGCTCAAGAGTCCTAGAATCTTCCCAACACATCACTCCAGAAATGTCATGTGATCGAAGAATGATGTCAGAAAATTAGTGACCACAACAAATGGATTATATTTCTGTTTCTAGGGAATGGAGCTCTTAGAGAATAAGAAGTATCTCTTGTAAAATAAGTATTTTTTATTAATGAAAGGTTTGAAAAATAAAGTATAAATCTCTTAGGCCACAGAAAAGAGAAATTTAGTAGAAATAAAGAGTCAGATATAGTAGATCACTTCAGGAATCCTTGATCCCATTAAAAGGATAGCCAGAGGGAGAACTTCAAGATGGCAGAAGAGTAAGACGTGGAGATCACCTTCCTCCCCACAGATACATCAGAATTACACCTACATGTGGAACACCTCCTACAGAACACCTACTGAATGTTGGCAGAACACCTCAGACTTCCCGAAAGGCAAGAAACTTCCAACGTACCTGGGTAGGGCAAAAGAAAAAAGAAAAAACAGAGACAAAAGAATAGGGACGGGACCTGCACCACTGAGAGAGAGCTGTGAAGAAGGAAAAGTCTCCACACACTAGGAAGCCCCTTCACTGGGGGAGATAGGGGATGGTGAAGGGACGCTTCTGAGCCACGGAGGAGAGCGCAGCAATAAGGGTGCAGAGGGCAAAGCAGAGAGATTCCCGCACAGAGGATCAGTGCTGACCAGCACTCACCAGCCCGAGAGGCTTGTCTGCTCACCCGCTGGGGCGGGCGGGGCTGAGAGCTGAGGCTCAGGCTTCGGAGGTCAGACCCAGGGAGATGACTGGGGTTGGCTGCGTGAACACAGCCTGAAGGGGGCTAGTGCACCATAGCTAGCCAGGAGGGAGTCCAGGAAAAGCTCTGGAACTGCCCAAGAGGCAAGAGAGCATTGTTTCGGAGTGGAGGAGAAGGGATTCAGAGCACCACCTAAACGAGCTCCAGAGACAGGCGCGAGCTGTGGCTATAAGCACAGGCCCCAGAGATGGTCATGAGATGCTAAGGCTGCAACTGCAGCCACCAAAAAGCCTGTGTGGAAGCACAGGTCACTATCCACACCTCCCCTCCCGGGAGCCTGTGCAGCCCACCACTGCCAGGGACCCATGATCCAGGGACAGCTTCCCCGGGAGAACACATGGAGCACCTCAGGCTGTTGCAACATCATGCTGGCCTCTGCTTCTGCAGGCTCGCCCGGCATTCCGTACCCCTCGCTCCCCCCGGCCTGAGTGAGCCACAGCCCCCAATCAGCCGCTCCTTTAACCCCGTCCTGTCTGAGTGAAAAACAGACGCCCTCACGCAACCTGCATGCAGACACAGGGCCAAATCCAGGAGCTGTACGAACAAAGAAGAGAAAGGGAAATCTCTCCCAGCAGACTCAGGAGCAGCGGATTAAATCTCCACAATCAACTTGATGTACCCTGCATCTGTGGAATACCTGAACAGACAACGAATCATCCAAAACTGAGGCAATGAAAGTTGGGAACAACAATATATATATATTTTTCCTCTTTCTCCTTTTATGAGTGTGAATGTATATGCTTTTTTGTGTGATTTTGTCTTGTAGCTTTGCTTTTACCATTTGACATAGGGTTCTGTCTGTCCATTTCTTTTATTACTTTTTAATTTTTTTATTTTTAATAATTATTTTTTCTTTTTTATTTTAATAACTGTATTTTATTTTTTCTTTCTTTCTTTTTTTTCTCACTTTTCTGCTGAGCCATGTGGCTGACAGGGTCTTGGTGCTCAGGCTGGGTGTCAGGCCTGTGCCTCTGAGATGGGAGAGCCAAGTTTAGGACACTGGTCCACCAGAGAACTCCTGGCTCCATGTAATGTCCACTGGCAAAAGCTCTGCCAGAGATCTCCATCTTAACGCTAAGACCCAGCTCTGCTCAATGACCAGCAAGCTACAGTGCTGGACACGCTATGCCAAACAACTAGCAAGACAGGAACACAACCCCACCCATTAGCAGAGAGGCTGCCTAAAATCATAATCAGTTCACAGACACCCCCAAACACACCACCGGACTCAGTCCTGCCCACCAGAAAGACGAGATTGAGCCTCATCCACCAGAACACAGGCACTAGTCCCCTCCACCAGGAAGCCTACACAACCCACTGAACCAACCTTAGCCACTGGGGGCAGACACCAAAAAAAATGGGAACTAAGAACCTGCGGCCTGCGAAAAGGATACGCCAAACACAGTAAGTTAAGCAAAATGAGAAGACAGAGAAACACACAGCAGATGAAGGAGCAAGGTAAAAACCCAGAAGACCAAACAAATGAAGAAGAAATAGGCAGTCTACCTGAAAAAGAATTCAGAATAATGATAGTAAAGATGATCCAAAATCTTGGAAATAGAATAGAGAAAATACAAGAAACGTTTAACAAGGACCTAGAAGAACTAAAGAGCAAACAAACAGTGATGAACAACACAGTAAATGAAATTAAAAATTCTCTGGAGGGAATCAATAGCAGAATAACAGAGGCAGAAGAATGGATAAGTGACCTGGAAAATAAAATAGTGGAAATAACTACGGCACAGCAGAATAAAGAAAAAAGAATGAAAAGAATTGAGGACAGTTTCAGAGGCCCCTGGGATAACATTAAATGCACCATTATTCGAATTATAGGGGTCCCAGAAGAAGAAGAGAAAAAGAAAAGGACTGAGAAAATATTTGAAGTGATTATAGTTGAATACTTCCCTAATATGGGAAAGGAAATAGTTAATCAAGTACAGGAAGTGCAGCGAGTCCCATACAGAATAAATCCAAGGAGAAACATGCCAAGACACATATTAATCAAACTATCAAAATTAAA
Organism: Globicephala melas; assembly: GCF_963455315.2. Lineage (NCBI taxonomy): Eukaryota > Metazoa > Chordata > Mammalia > Artiodactyla > Delphinidae > Globicephala > Globicephala melas. The sequence goes on from NC_083316.1 coordinate 131,425,745, forward strand.
TACAAAGAAAAATATTAAAAACAGCAAGGGGAAAACAACAAATAACATACAAGGGAATCCCCATAAGGTTAACAGCTGATCTTTCAGCTTTGAAACTCTGCAAGCCAGAGGGAGTGGCAGGACATGTTTAAAGTGATGAAGGGCAAAAACCTACAACCAAAATTACTCTACCCAGCAAGGATCTCATTCAGATTCGACGGAGAAATTAAAACCTTTACAGATAAGTAAAAGTTAAGAAAATTTAGCACCACCAAGCCAGCTCTACAACAAATGCTAAAGGAACTTCTCTAGGTAGGAAACACAAGAGAAGGAAAAGACCTACAAAAACAAACCCAGGGCTTCCCTGGTGGCGCAGTGGTTGAGAGTCCGCCTGCCGATGCAGGGGACACGGGTTCGTGCCGAGGTCCCACCCAGAAGATCCCATGTACCATGGAGCGGCTGGGCCCGTGAGCCATGGCCACTGAGCCTGCGCATCTCGAGCCTGTGCTCCGCAACGGGAGAGGCCACACAGTGAGAGGCCTGCATACTGCAAAAAAAAAAAAAAAAAAAAAAAGATACCTAGAAACAAATGACAATGGAAACATGACGACCCAAAACCTATGGGTTGCAGCAAAATCAGTTCTAAGAGGGAAGTTTATAGCAATACAATCTTACCTCAACAAACCTTACCTTATCTCAACAAAAGAAACATCTCAAATAAACAACCTAACCTTACAGCTAAAGCAGTTAGAGAAGGGAGAACGTGAAAACCCTGAACTTACCAGAAGGAAAGAAATCATAAAGATCAGATCAGAAATAAATGAAAAAGAAATGAAGGAAACAATAGCAAAGATCAGTAACACTAAAAGCTGGTTCTTTGAGAAGATAAACAAAGTTTTAAACCATTAGCCAAACTCATCAAGAAAAAACAGGAGAAGACTCAAATCAATAGAATTGGAAATGAAAAAGGAGAAGTAAAAACTGACACTGAAGAAATACAAGGGATCATGAGAGATTACTACAAGCAACTATATGCGAACAAAATGGACACCCTGGAAGAAATGCACAAATTCTTAGAAAACCACAACCTTCCAAGACTGAACCAGGAAGAAATAGAAAATATAAACAGACAAATCACAAGCACTGAAATTGGGACTGTGATTAAAAATCTTCCAACAAATAAAAGCCCAGGAACAGATGGCTTCACAGGCGAATTCTATCAAACATTTAGAGAAGAGCTAACACCTATCCTTCTCAAACTCTTCCAAAATATAGCAGGGGGAGGAACACTCCCAAACTCATTCTACAAGGCCACCATCACCCTGATACCAAAGCCAGACCAGGATGTCACAAAGAAAGAAAACTACAGGCCAATATCACTGATGAACATAGATGCAAACATCCTCAATAAAATATTAGCACACAGAATCCAACAGCATATTAAAAGGATAAAAAAAACAAAAAAGAAAAGAAAGCACACCGTGATCTAGTGGGGTTTATCCCAGGAATGCAAGGATTCTTCAATATATGCAAATCAATCAATGTGATATACCATATCAACAAATTGAAGGAGAGAATCCATATGACCATACCAATAGATGCAGAAAGCTTTTGACACAATTCATCCTTTTATGCTAAAAACCCTACACAAAGTAGGCATAGAGGGAAATTATCTCAACATAATAAAGGCCATATATGACAAACCCACATGTAACATCGTTCTCAGTGGTGAAAAACTGAAACCATTTCCTGCAAGATCAGGAACAAGACAAGGTTGCCCACTCTCACTATTCAACAGAGTTGGGGAAGTTTTAGCCACAGCAATCAGAGAAGAAAAGAAGTAAAGGGAATCTAAATCAGAAAAGAAGAAGTAAAGTTGTCACTGTTTGCAGATGACATGATATTATACATAGAGAATCCTAAAGATGCTACCAGAAAACTACTAGAGCTAATCAATGAATATGGGAAAGTAGCAGGATACAAAATTAAGGCACAGAAGTCTCTTGCATTCCTATACACTAATGGTGAAAAATCTGAAAGAGATATCAAGGAAACACTCCCATTTACCACTGCAACAAAAAGAATAAAATATGTAGGAATAAACCTACCTAAGGAGTCAAAAGACCTGTATGCAGAAAACTATAAGACACTGATGAAAGAAATTAAAGATGATTCAAACAGATGGAGAGATATACCATGTTCTTGGATTGGAAGAACATTGTGAAAATGACTCTACTACCCAAAGCAATCTACAGATTCCATACAATCCCTATCAAACTACCACTGGCATTTTTCACAGAACTAGAACAAAAAATTTCACAATTTGTATGGAAACACGGAAGACCCCGAATAGCCAAAACAATCTTGAGAAAGAAAAATGGAGCTGGAGGAATCAAGCTCCCAGAGGTTAGATTATACTACAAAGCTACAGTAATCAAGGCAATATGGTATTGGCACAAAAACAGAAGTTTAGATCAATGGAACAGGATAGAAAGCCCAGAGATAAACCTACAGACCTATGGTCAACTAATCTATGACAAAAGAGGCAAGGATATACAATGGAGAAAAGACAGCCTCTTCAATAAGTGGTGCTGGGAAAACTGGACAGCTACACGTAAAAGAATGGTCTTAGAACACTCCCTAACACCATACACAAAAATAAACCCTAACACCATACACAAAAATAAATGCAAAATGTATTAAAGACCTAAATGTAAGGCCAGACACTATAAAACTCTTAGAGGAAAATATAGGCAGAACATTTCTTCACAGCAAGATCCTTTTTGGACCACCTCCTAGAGAAATAGAAATAAAAAAAAAATAAACAAATGGGACCTAATGAAATTTAAAAGCTTTTGTACAGCAAAGGAAATCATAAACAAGACAAAAAGACAACCCTCAGAATGGGAGAAAATATTTGTAAATGAAGCAACTGACAAAGGATTTATCTCTAAAATTTACAAGCAGCTCATGCAGCTCAATATCAAAAAAACAAACAACCCAATCCAAAAATGGGCAGGACATCTAAATAGACATTTCTCCAAGGAAGATACACAGATTGCTAACAAACATATAATCATTAGAGAATTGCAAATCAAAACTACAGAGAGGTATTACCTCACACCAGTCAGAATGGCCATGATCAAAAAATCTACAAACAACAAATGCTGGAGAGGGTGTGGAGAAAAGGGAACCCTCTTGCAGTGCTGGTGGGAATGTAAATAGATATAGCCACTGTGGAGAACAGTATGGAGGGTCTTTAAAAAACTATAAATAGAACTACCATATAACCCAGCATTCCCACTACTGGGCATATACCCTGAGAAAACCATAATTCAAACAGAGTCATGTACCACAATGTTCTTTGCAGCTCTATTTACAGTAGCCAGGACATGGCAGCAACCTAAGTGTCCATCAACAGATGAATGGATAAAGAAGATGTGGCACATATATACAATGGAATATTACTCAGCCATAAAAAGAAACAAAATTGAGTTATTCGTTGTGAGGTGGATGGACCTAGAGTCTGTCATACAGGGTGAAGTAAGTCAGAAATAGAAAAACAAATACTGTATGCTAACATGTATATATGGAATCTGAAAAAAAACATTCTGAAGTACCTAGGGGCAGGACAGGAATAAAGACGCAGACGTAGAGAATGGACTTGAGGACATGGGGAGGGGAAGGGCAATCTGGGACAAAGTGAGAGAGTGTCATGGACTTACATGTATTACGAAATGTAAAACAGATAGCTAGTGGGATAGATAGATAGCCGCATAGCACAGGGAGATCAGCTTGGTGCTTTGTGACCACCTAGAGGGGTGGGATAGGGAGGGTGGGAGGGATATGCAATGAGAGGAGATATGGGGGAGATATGTGTATGTGTATAGCTGATTCAATTTGTTATAAAGCAGAAACTAACACACCATTGTAAAGCAATTATAGTCCAATAAAGATGTTTTTTAAAACAATGAAAGAAAAATATAAAAGCATATGCAGAGATGACAGGTAAATTTGAGGAGTTGTCGGTATTTGATTGTCAAACAAAGTTTAAAATACTATTCTAGAGAGACCATTGGTTGAATTTACACATTTTAATCCAAGTGGCATAAATGGGAAGTAAAAAAATGTTCCTGATGTATCAGCCTCAATTTTGAAAATTCTAAGAATAAAAGTTCCTTAAAAACCTCTGGAATGGGGAGAAAAGAAAACCTCTACAAAAAGAAATTATTCTAAAACTGGTATCAAACTTTTCATCAGCAACACTAGCCTCAAGAAGATAATGGAGCAGTTTCTTGTAATTTTCTCAGGAAAAACTATTTTGAGCCTTGAATTCAGTTCTAAGCCAAACTGTAACTGAGAACAAGATAAAGGCATTTTAAACCATCAAGATATCTAGACCTTTTATACACCCTTTCTGAATATATTCCTGCAAATTAAGAATGAAATTCTGGAAAGAATTTTTAAAGGTACCATGAAATCATGAAGCCAATGAAGAGCCCCTCCAAAAATTTGAATATGACAGTTGTGCATGTCTAGCAAGTTTTTGGTCAAAATTGGAGAAGTCCAGAAACTCTAAGAAGATACCTTCAAGAAAAAAAAAAATGATTACTACCGAGAGACAGAGTTTTGCCAGTGAGCTAAGTGATGGGATGTGAAGAAAGCATGTGTGTCATCTTAAGAAGAGAAGAGACAGACAATTCAAACCACAAACTCAACAAGAACAGCAACAAAAACAATGTAAGGAGGAAATCATGGTCCAAATCAAAAGCATAACAACAACAACGAATCCCTTTGACTTTTGTTGGTTAAGGGTTATAACATGAAATCCAAAGAGAAATAAATGCCATAATAGTATACTACCTGGCTGTCCAATGAACCACTTATATAGTCATAATAATCTCTTTTTACCAACTTCAGAATCAGCCTATAAAGCAAACACACAAGCAAGTTAAACAGATGATATAAACCTTGACAATGAAAGTAACGGCAACATTGACAGACAATGGTAGGTACAGAGTCAAAAGCTGAAGGAAAGGTAGCTGCATGAATATCTTTAACAAAATGGAAAGATGAGAATTTCCCCCCCCCAGAAGTTAATGAAACAAGACAAAGTTTAGGTATATTACTTAAAGTTATGAATGTAACCATAGAAGAATAAAATAAAGTTGGGAGAGGGAAGAGTAAGTGAAATCCTTATATTTCATAGAGTTAACAGATAATATCCTGAAAAGGTAAATTATGAGAGGGTGATATGAGCCTCAAAAGGAGAGTTAGTGAGACTACCACCAGAGGCCATTAAATATGATGGATGGCTTCTGGAAGCCCAGATGGGGAGAATGAAGAAATGCAACTATTGTGTTTCAACTTACTATTTTATTTTTTCCTCTGTACTTGTGTTCTTTTGGGGAAAACATTTAAAAGAAGCACAGGGAACTACAGTCAATATTTTGTAATAGCCTATAAGGGAAAAGAATCAGAAAAAGAACATATATATTTATGTGTGTGTGTATATATATATATATATATATATATATATAGGAATCACACATATATATATATAGGAATAGGAATCACACATATATATATATAGGAATCACACACATATATATATAGGAATATATATATATACACACACACACATATATATAGGAATATATATATGTATATATGTTATGTATGTATATATGAATATATATGTATATATGTACATATATACATATGTATATATGTACATACATATATATATGTATATATACATATATATGTATATATATGATATATGATATATATATGACATATATATAATCATATATATAGGAATCAATATAGGAATATATATATATACACACATATATATATACATATATATATATAGGAATCACTGTGCTATACACCTGAAACTAACATGATACTGTAAATCAACTATATTTCACTTAAAAAAATAAAGAAGGAATCCATTCTGGCTTCCAGCGGGATGCTTCCTGATCCTTAAAGACTCATTTTGTCAAAGTATACTGTTCAAAAATTATAAACATGACTCTCATCCAAATATGTAATGAATACATGTCAAAGGTTTTATTCACCTCATTAATGAATGAGCATAAAAGGAAAATAGAAAAGCTAGATCAAAGAGCATTTAAAGGAACAAAGTGTCTGTGTAGTCACCACAAAAGGTGTCTGTAAATGAATTTGAATTTGAGATAAAAGGGATTCATCCTATAGAGAAAGTGAAGTGTAACCTTCAAAGTATCTTTTCTCCAGGTTGTAACTCTGCATGGTAACCACTAGCTTCTCAAAGTCTGAGCTCTAGTGAACTCGTAAAATAGCGAAGTCAAACACTGGCAGATTCTCCTAGTGTTAAATAATCCTTCGGTGAGTTTGTTAAATGTCCAAGTCTAGCTTTGAAAGTGCACCATTTAGTCTCTTGATTGCCAAGTTGTAGATGACTTTTCTTTCTAAAAAATGTCAAATATTACCTCGTGAAAATTTCCCTGACCCTCTCGTCATCTTATTCTTCTCTCACCTTGTCTGTGTGTCCACAGCATACCTGTATTATAGCAATAACAACATTATGTCCATGGTTCATTGTTCCTGCTTGCTTCCCTCCCTCACCAGAGAGCAAGCTTTCTGTGCCCAGGCCTTTTCCATAGAAAATTCTCAAGATAGTTGTTGAATTAATGATGTAACTTTAAAAAGTTATTGGCTGTCTTTATAATGCAACGACAGGAAATCAGGGATGAGAACACAGGAGAGATCAGTAAATGAGTAGCTAGAAAGGGAAAACTTAAATCCCGGGCAAAACGTGTTGATGTGGCAATTTGCAAGTTGTCCAGTAAATGGCTGGGAGAAATTCTCCTGTTTTATAATGCAGTTACGTTCAGATGTTAAAGAAAATAGGATTCACATGGAAGTACTGTCAGGTTAAATGACTTATTGAAGCCCCATCTCTTTCTTAGATCTTTGTAAACCTTTCATCTTCATGCCAAACATACTCTTGAATGAAACAAAAAGGAAGGTTTCAGGGAGAAAATGTCCTCCTGTTTATTTCATACTTGGGGCTAAGAAATGGTGCCACTTGCATCTTAAAACCCATAATCATAACTTGTTTTTTCTGCTCTTAGAATGGCCCCTCTCCTACACATAGTATATGCAAACATTGCACTTGGAAACAGGGATGCCTTTTGGCTTGTCTTGTTCCAAAGAATACTTAAACCTTCTAACCAGCCTCAAGAGTCTAAAATCTTCTGTCCAATCAGGAGAAGAAGTTGAATACTCCTAGTAGCTCTTTGATATTTATATTTTTATCTGTCTTACTAGTGTATGTCACCCCCCCCCCCAAATAATCGTCTTTATTTGAAGCAGCTTAAATTGACTCCTGTTGATGTAACTGGACCATGGTCTTTCAAGGTAAGCTTAGCACATACTCTGGTAAACACACTGAATTATGTTTTGGATGGTACTGTCCAGATGCTTTTTTGCATGATTCTGGAATCAAGCTTTTCAGCTTATCTCGGGATGCCAGAGGTAGAAATGGCTCCTTGACTCTGCTTTCCCAGTGTTGGGCAGCCCAGGTGACGGACTTCTCACCAGTTTAGTTCTTGAAGCACAGGCCCTTTAACTCTTCCCCCATCTTGAGTTTGATGACTAGGTGGCTCTCTAGTGGAGGTCGGTTACTACAGTTTCTCAAGGGGTTTTGGTAAGGGGCCAGAAATAAGGTGTCATGGCGAGGTGGGGATCTTGAGGCGTGGGAGGACCTGGGCCCTGCCTGCAAGAGGCTAACACTGCTCAAGTCCAGCCAGTTATTTTTGGACACTTAACTGGGCCTGAAGTTTCCAAGGCTATCTTTCTTGGGATGCTGGAAATGCAGACTTGTATAGGCGATTGCCTAATTGTCAGCACGGCCTGTGGACTAAATGAGATTTATTGGCAGGAGCCGTTCACCTGGCAGCCAGTTTACCACCCAAGACTAGGCTTTGAAAACAAGGGCCTTCTTAGCTGCCTGATTAGTCTCCCTGAAAGCATCCCTCTTCTCTCATCTGTTCTCCACTCTGCAGCTAGACTGATCTCTTGAAAATGCAGCCCAAATTGCATCTTTCCTCTGTTTAAACCCTTAGTAGCTTCCTGTTAGAGTTAGGGTAAAGGGCCAAGGCTTTATCATGGTTTATGAGGCTCTTCCTGGTCTTCAGGGTTACACCTGCGTCCCCACACTTCACCTCATTCTTTCTATCCCCTCTTTCTGTGACTCCTTTTGGTTCCTCTAAACCAGTACACTGGCAACTCCAGACTTTGCCAGTGCTAGCCTGTCACCAGGGATGCTTCTCCACCCTGCCACCCATGTACTTGCTCTTCATTTAGGAACTTTTGAACACCTTTCAAGGTCCAACTTATGCTGTAAGAGACCTTCATTGACCCCCTCTGCTGGGCTGATTCTATCCCCTTCAGATGCAGACAACATGCACTGATCCTCTGTCATAATATACTTCAAACCCTAAATTATAGTCATAATTTCCTACTGGACTGTAGTTTTCCTGCTGGACTGTAGTTTTCCTTAATGGACAGGATGATGTTTATCTTGTTTGATGGTTTATCTTCAGCACCTGGTACAATGTCACCTATGTACATAGTACAGACCTTCATAAGTAGGCATTGATTTGGCATTGAATTAATGGTGTTTGTGGCAAGCGTGGAATATTGTGAGGATGTTAGATTTCATAAGTGGGGGGGGGAAACGTGGATTCCCCATAGTGGCCTTCGGACTGCTGTTTTCTCTGTTATAAGTCTGTTAAAATCCCTGACTTTGAGAGAGGAGGCAGTTGCACACCGCAATTTTGCTTTTTCTAGTAATGATCTTGTTTTACTTTCTGAAAGATAGATCATTAATTGTTCTCTATTTGTCCTGAAATACTCTCACTGATCTTTAAATTTCCTTCATGACATAATGAAGAGCTGGAAGGACTCTCAAAAACTCTAATACGTAGTCTAATTTCATGTAGCCTTAGTGGTTGAAAACTTTGGTACCCAAGGGCTCTTAATGTAACTGGAATAGAAAAATATGGTGCCTCCAGTAGGTAAACATTTTTTGAAAAGAAAAATGTTAAACATTTCATTACTCTGCATTTTAAGCTAAGAACAGAGAAGAATGTAAACCGTTCAGTAACACGATAATATAAATCTGGGTTCATAAAGCGCAGGCAATGGGGATAGATGGTCAATGGAAAGAAGGAGAGCCAGAGAGAGAGGCTGAGGAATAGATACAAGAAATTCCTGCTTTCTCCTCCTTTCTCTTTCCTCCCATGAGTGGCACAGAAGATGAAGGGCTAAAGTCCTGACAGTTTCAAATATAGTTTGCTGAGAACATTATGTGATAGAAAAGCGGGCTGAAGAGGAGATAGCCTAAATGCACGTGCTAGTTCCTTTGCATAAGTCATTGTACACGTGACTCATTTAAATCACATATCCAGCACAGTGCCCACTGGCCATGTGTGACTATCAAACACTTGAAATGTATGTGACAAGTCCAAACTGAGATGCACTATGAGTGTAAAATACACATAAGGTTTTCAAGACTGTTAAAAGAAAAAAAGGAATGTCAAATATCTCTAATAATTTTAACAGCTTTATTGAGATATAATTCACACACTGTAATTCACCTATTCCTAATACATTAAATATTACATGTTGAAATGGTAATAATTTGGATAGATCAGGTTAAAATACATTATTAAAAGTAGTTTCACATTTTCTTTTTAGATTTTAATGTGGCTGCTTGAAACTTTAAATATGTGTCTTACATTATAGTATTTCTGTTGGAAGGCACTGACTTAGATCATGACTTGTGGGGATATGCCTTGTTGAAGAAAATGTAATCAAAATACCTTTTGCCCAGTTAATACATATTCTTTTCAAAATTAGCAATGTTATGGGTCTTCTCCTCTTCTACGATTCACCAAAAATATGTTAGGAAATATTTTTCTCTCGGAGACAGTTAGAAAATGATCTTGGTGGGTTTTGATTAGCAAAAGTAGGGGAAGGAAATTGCTTTAATTTTCATTTCCCAAAGATGTTAAGCCTCACCTGGTATAAACACAGGTCAACCTGTATTCGTGTCAGTTAATTTTTCCTAGGCGATCATAGCTAAGTTGTTGGATTTTCCTGTTCAAATGTTTGAAACATTGTTTGGAAGCCCTGCTGGAGTACAACTTTCTCTTTGTTTTGTGAACTGAAATGTTTCACACTTGCCACAAAGTCTTGTATAAATAACCTTGGAAAGGAACTGTCATAGTGAAGTGAATCAAAAATTATTATTTTTTTTTCTGCCAAAAGGACTTCAGTTCCCTTGTTGACTGTATATGGGAATCCAGGATGTGATGACATTTTTTAATGTGGACCTTGGTTTTAAATAACTCTTTTCAAACTGCATTTACATTTTCTTTTACTATCTCCATGCAGGAAAGTAATTAGAAGTCAAGTTCTTCAAGGAAATAAGTAAACATCACTGGCATTCTTTAACAATCTGAACTATCCTGAAATTCTGCTCCTTATGGGATTTAATTTTTTATTTCGTTGTACTTCATAGGATCTTTGTGTTGAATAGACTGAGGGCAGACTGGTGGGTGACCTTGGGGCTACACGTCAAACATCTATCGGGACAAGGCAGGAAATGCTAATAAGAGAACCAGGTTACGTTTGCATTTTAAGTATGTGAGAAGGTCTGTGTCATCATCTGATTTCCCTGAAACATGCTGCTCTCTGAGGTTGGCCACCGTTCACTCCACCCTTCTGCCTTGGTTAGAAATGTAGCTACCAAAGTATTTCTCTACTATTTAAAAGACACAGAAATATATCAGGAACAAAGTAGTAAATGACCACAGGCATTAAACTTTAGTGTTTCTGTTTAGGGAGTGATGGAATCTGGGGTAGCCTGGAGTATACATGTTCCCTCTAAATGGCGCAGCTAATGGTTCAGCTCTGAAACATTGTGGGTGGTCTCATCTTGCTAGACCTTTACTGTTGTTCTGGAGAATCTGGAAAATTGAACTTCTATGCAAAAAAATTCAATTTTCCAATGTTGACTTAAGTGATATAAAAACTCTGCAGAGGTCAAACAAATAGTGTTTTTAATCTAGTTCTGATCTTGGAGAGGCAGCAGTAAGCGGTGGCGTGAAGTGAGATCTTAGTTCCCAGGAATTGGACCTGGGCAGCCTGGATTAAAAACCAGGAATCCTAGCTGCTAGTCAATCAGGGGCTAGAAGCAGAGTTCCCCTGGCTCCTGCCCCCACTGAAAAATGCATTTCTCAAGGAAGCAAAAACTGTAAAAACAGGTACAAAATTTATTATTAGAGACACAGTACAACAAATGGGAGAGCACGCAGAGAAACAGTTTGTTAAGAACGAAGCAAGGCAGATATGCACACCCGGAGCACAGTGAAGAGGTGGTTAAATCAGTTATACAGGGCAGTTCTATCGGGTCTTTGTTTACCTTTGGCCAATTATCTGGTTTCTTTTTCTACACCTGCCCTGCCCTAGGGCCTTCTTCAATATGCGTGCATAACTTTTTTCCAAGAATGCATTCCTGCCCAGAGGCCTAGGGGGAGGCCTTGGCATCACATATTGTGGGGTGGTGCCCCCTCCTTTTTGACCCCAAGGAGGCTTTCTGCACATGTGCAGTGTCTCCCTTGCCCCAAGGATGGGAAGTATGTGACCTCTTGATCCTTTACTCAAACAGAGTTTAGCCCGTCTCTGTTCCTGCCATGACTGTTATCTTAAAGTGTCCTCAGGAGACAAAGCCTGGCTATACCCTGTTTCTGTTGTTATTTCTATTTCAAAGTGCAAACAGGAGGCTGGTTGTAAGTGTCCGGCCTGAAGCCCATCTTTGTCTCACCCCAAGAAATGTAAACAGGAGGCCAGTTGTAAATGCCTTGCCTGGAGCCCATCTGTCTCCTGCCTCAGTTCTGGCTTTGGGCCTCCAGGTCACACCTTTTATTTTCAATGGGGAAGAAACGAACAAAGCCTGACTAGTGGAAAGCAGGACAAACCAGGAAATGTCCTGAGCTAGGCCTAGAACCAAAAGCACAGGGGTTTTGCTCCTGCATGATTTCTGCAACTTCTGGCCCATCAGCTTCCTGGCTGCTCTGTGTCGGTGTCAACAGGCAGCTGATGGAGCTAAGTGGCTCTCCTCCCTCTGTCTAGATTGACCTGCACAGCCTGGCCCATGACCAGGAGAGTTGAGGTGGCTGCAGCCTTCCTGCCAAGGCTCAGTTTCCCATTAACTTTAACTTGAGCAACACTTCAGCATGCAGGACACTGGCAGCCTTGCTGCAGAGGTGGCCACCTCCAAGATAAGCAGAAACAGAGGGGTGTGGGTAATGCATTTTTGCTTCATGGGCGGGAAAGCCTTCCGAGGAGCTTTTGAAAATTCAACTGACCTGCCAAAATGCTACCAAATGTGCCTTGACCTTTTCCTCATTTACTGGGGTATTTCCTCTTTCTAGCTATTTCCATCTGCTTTTAGCGTCCCAAGTAAAACGGCAGATTCCAGAAGAGATCTTAAAGATATTAGGAATGCAACCCCTTTGCATTGAAAATGTGTGAAGTGGGGCTGGGAGAGGAGAGAGAAGTTACAAAGGACACTCTGTAAAGTTAGAGTAGAACCAAGTCTTCCTGTCTCGTAGTTTATTTTCTAGGGATTTCCATGTCTGGCTGTGCAGGAGACTACCACAAAGAGCATTAAAACCCAGCTGTGCCGCCCACCCCAGGCCTACCGAATTAGAATTCCATGAGTGAAGACGACGCATGTGCATTTTTTCAGGCCCCTGGATTACTCCAAGACGGTTCCTCCCCCAGAGGTAGCTGGCAGTCACTGACTTCTGTCTGTGACTTCACACCCCGGTGGTTGTGAACTAAAAATGCTGCCTGCCATATCAGTAAACAAAGGATGTTGCAGCCATTACCCACTACCCCACCCCCCACCGCTCCTTGGTGAGCCCTGGGGGAATTCAGGATGGAAACATAATGCGCCACCAATTCATGAGCCACTGCAGTCACCCCCAGTGGTGCACCCTGAGGAGACTCAGGATGAGGAAGCACAGGACACTGGCCCCAGAGAGCTGAGGTGCACATCAAAGGAGTGATTTCAGTGAGCCCAGACTCTTGCATCTTCCCATATATAGAAAAGCACTAAATCCCTTAACATGAGATGTCTGGCTTTAAATCTTTAATTAGCAGTAATCTTTTCCTGATGTACCTGGTTTTTGTTGCAAAAACTCCTATATATCCTGGCTCCCCGCCTTGCCTCGTCGGAGCAGTCCCTCAGAGTTATCTGAGATGCTGTGTCCCGGGCTGAAGTCTTCAGTTTTGTCCGCTGAATAAAACCTAACTCTCAACTTCTAGGCTGTGTATTTTTTTCAGTCAACATGAGTCACAACTGAATTTTAGTGTAGACATTCTTAGTAGAACTCTGGATATTCACAGTTCTCAGTAATATATATATTTTTTTGTTTTTTTGCGGTACGCGGGCCTCTCACTGCTGTGGCCTCTCCCATTGTGGAGCACAGGCTCCGGACGCGCAGGCTCAGCGGCCATGGCTCACGGGCCCAGCCGCTCCGCGGCATGTGAGATCTTCCCGGACCGGAGCACGAACCCGTGTCTCCTGCATCGGCAGGCGGACTCTACAACCACTGCGCCACCAGGGAAGCCCAATCTCAGTAATATTTGATTGTAAGGCATGGTGGTTTACTTTTGCCTTCTAAGGCAAATTCAAGAAAGTAAAAATTGTTATACATTGTATAGAAATGGTTCATTGTCACAGATCCCTGATGCTTGCCAAATTTTAGTGACAGCACGCTCAAAGATTTATTGGGTTTGAGATTCTAAGTCATTATGTGAGTATCATTCCCAGGATCCGTCTCTAAGGCAAGAATAATGAAATATATACCCAACTTATTGAAAAGTAGGTTTTTTATAAGACGTTGAACTTGAGCCACTGAGGTCTTTAATGTCTTCTCTGGCTGAGAATGAATAGCTGTCAACATAGTAATAGTAATTAAACAGTAAATAAGATTTACTGCATCCCTTCTATGTGCTAGAACTGCTCTTACATACAGTATCTCATTTAGTGTTCACATGCACTATGAGGTATGAGTGTTCTTTTCAGCATTTTACAAATGAGAAGATCAAGACTTGGATTATAAAATCTGCCCTGGGAAATGTAGTTGAGAAGAAGCAAAGCCAGGCATTGAGCTCCAAAGCTTGCCCCTCAGCTTTTTACACTGGTCTCGTCGGTGACTCTCCACTCAACATTCTTTAAAAAGACCTTTAGTCTCACCTGCTCAGAACCTCGGTCCATCAGTATTCCCTCACCTCTACCTGGCCATGGACTCTACAAAAACTGGAAGGTAGCGTTTAGTCAGAGGAAGAACATTGTTCCGCTAAGTCTACAATCAGAAATACAAACTGCATCCCGTAGTACATAAACAAGAGGTTTCTTCGTTCTGGGTGACTTCTCATCACCATGCAAGCAAAGCATTGTTCCGTAGCTTTGTTTCACCAGCATATTTATAACTTGGATCATTTGTGCTGCAACACAATAGATTCTGAAATTGGAGCTTTTTTATTAAGGATAAGTTAAAGGTAACTATAATTAGTATAATAGGTGAGTGCTTTGACTGGGTCCTTTGGTTATATCATTTATTGTTTGATAGGAAATATGGTACAATCACAGTTTTTTGAGCGTTCGAATTTGGGGATTTTTAAATAATGTGTTATCAAAATATTAGCTTGGGAATTTATATTCAGATTTTGAAATAATGTGAATCACCCAAAATAATAGTCTTCAAGAAGTGCATCATATCAAAATCAGTGATCCAAAGGACCAGGAACCTGTATGTTTGTTATTTCTACATCAGGATACCAGTTTAACTAGTAAACCAAAAAAAAAAAAAATCTTGCCATTATTGTGAAGGTTAACTTTGAGTTAGTTGAGCTTGATTTTCATGAATGCTGCAGGTAGGCATTTCTCTTTGGGCACTTCATTGTTTATAGAACTTCTGAGGTTCCTCTCCTTTTAGCCTTAGGTTCCTATTGATGGAAAGGACTATGCATTGGGTGCTAGCAGTTCAGATACTAAAGCCAGCGATCTTTCCTGCATCACCATTTCCACATCTGTAGAACAAGGCTGTTGAATTTCATTGGATAGTCTCTGAGAATCCTCCTTTCTCTAACCTTCTGTGAGTCCCCACCAATCTTAGATACTGTTTGACATCCACCGTTTGGGAAAGTGACTTTTTTCTGTGGAGTTAAATTGGCCGGAAGACATACTTCAACTGAGAACGTAGGAGGGTTTAGAGAAACTCTGAGTAGCTCTGTACTCTGGGCCCAGCCACAGCAGGGAGCTACAGCCACTGCTAGTCCTGAAGGAACCAGGGGAGGGAGTGTTGGGAATAAGAAACTGTGCTCTACCCTTCTAGGTTCTTCTGGCTGTTCTAAGAATTAAACTGACGTGAGACTGATTAACAGGAGAAAATCAAACCAGAGTTTAATAGCATGCGTACATGGTAGAAACCCAGGAAAACTGAGTAACTTGCCTACATGTCCAGAGCCCTCACCTTCAATTCCATCTTCAGGTAAAGACAGAAGAGGATGTGGTGAGGTAGTGGTTTGGGACTTCAAAGGCACGAAGGCAAGTCATAGGAAAATGGGAAGCAAATGTTTGGTAAACATGACTGCTGAGCCACACAAGAGATAATGGGACACAGAGTGGACTCTGATCTCTAGGCTCTGTAGCGTTTCCCCCAGCACACCTACCCCATATTTTTTGCAGATGTATCTAGTGATAGCTCTGTTCTGGGAACACGTCCTCTAAATTCTTTCAGGCAGTTAGCGGGAAGGTCAAAGTTTCCTCCTTTGTCTTTTGGGGCTTGATTGTTTTCTGCTGGCAATAGTCTGCTTGCCAAAGAGACATTTCGGGGTGGCAGATTTTGCTCCCCTACAGGAGCCAGAGGTATAGGTAACCTAACGTCGCTCTCCTTCTGCTCCCCGACCTACTGCTAATGCCCCATAGTGACCAAACCCAATCAGAAGTGTTGAAGACCAAGGAGCCCAACGATGAAGTCCATTCAGATCAGCTCCCAGGGCACTGGGCACCACAGAGCAGGCAAGAGTCATTCTGAAAGGACAAATGGAAGGAATTCATCACTGTCTATTTGCTCTTACAAATCTATTTAGCAGACAGAATCAAAAAGCTGGTAGGGATCTCACAGACCTAGACTTGGGGCCTTCTGAAAATCACACAGCATACTAGAGTAATGGAAAGAACTAGAATTGAGGTCTCCTAGCTCTGACTGCAAATGTCAATTTCTACTGCAACGGCTGCCATTGAATTTCACATCATGTGTATTAAATCCACAGATGTGAGCGAAGCAATTTTTCCCTTTTTTCATTCTTCAAGGTGGAACCCTTCTCATCATGGTTGCAAGAAGCAGCATGCTGTCTGTGGAAGAGAACGGGATGTGGAGTTTCCATCCCAGTTCAACTTTTATTAGCTTATGTGACAGGCACTCTGAGCCTCATTTACACCATCATAGGGATGGTAATATCTGCCCTTCCTATTTCACAAGATTATTTGGAAGATCAAAGAAAGTACCCAAAGAGCCTTATAAAAGGTCATGTGCTATCTATACAAAAATTTATGGTTGTTAATCGTAAGAGTACAATCATAAATAAAGGCTGTGAATCTTCGTTAAAGAATAAAAATATGAGTTTTACTTAGTTTTTGACGCTTTGAATATCTGTTGAGTAGTTCATTATACTTTAAACTTTGTTTTAAAGAGCTGACCAATTTTTAGTTATCAGTTCTTTGATATTAGGTTTCATGCAAATGAAAAAAATCTAGCCACAAAAAATTAGAATCCCAACCACTATGTATATCATATGCTTTCTCTCCCAACTACCCATTAAAAATAAAAACTATCATACCTTTTGCTTCAGGAAGGATTATATTTTTTCAAGTTGTAATAACCATTTTTCTGGTATATTAATACTATTTATGAAATGTTTAATAGAATTTATTACTTCTAATCACAGATGGAATAAACATTGAAAAAGTAAAATTCATAAAATACAGAAAAGTATCTAAGGGAGAATAAAAGTCATTAATAATCTCCCAACTGTACAAAGCAGCACTGAGTGTTTTTAAGTGTATATACAGATGTTTTTCTTATAAAATGGGAATCCATTGTTATAACATTTTCATTTAATATATTTTTAACATATGTCCCATGTCACTAACTATTTTAACATGATTTTAATGGCTTTGTGAGAATACCTTAATTTCTTTAACCAATCTCATATTGCTAAATATGTCAAGTATTGGAGAGTGTTTTTGATTATCCAGAAAAGGTGACATTTTTCATTTATTAAGTACTTATGGAAGACTGAAGTTATAGAGACAATAGGAAGTTGTAGCTTTTTAACAGAGAAATGAGTTCTTCAGCAAATAGTTTTCAGTAAATATTTGAGTCAGTATGATTCACTGTATTAAATCAGCTGAGATTTATTTTTAATTCTAAGTCAGATTTTTCACAAGTGCTTCACAATAAGATATAATAATTACATAATGAATAAAACTATCTCAGAAAAGGAAATATATCATCATCTTAGATAAGCTAAATTTTTAAAAGATTATCATATGAAACTAGAAGGACATCTTTTTTTTAACAGGCATGTATCAATGTTCAGGTAAAGATCTGGTCCAACATCAATCTTATATATACTAATTTGACTAATACCACAAAACTGTACACTTAAAAATGGTTAAAATAGTAAATTTTGTTATATATATGCTATAAATATATAACATAAATATTGTATATTATATATAGATGCAATAAAAATATAAATAAAATTTTTTAAATAAAAAAATAAATAGTATAAGAGGGAAAAAATCTTATACATACTAGTTTCAGATTCTTAAATAATTGATATCTTTAGTTTTTCTATTAAAAAAGGCTCTACTTCCTATATTTTATTCCTTCAATTCATTTACTGAAGTAATAAAGTAAAAATGTCACAGAATTACATTTATTTGAAAATATTCTTTATATTCACAAAGATGTTTCTGTAATAATCATATAAATCAACAACATAACAAGTTAAATCCAATTATTGTTACATTCAGTTCATACAAGAGGTTGCCTCTTACCTATAGGTGCTTTTCTTTATATTTCCTAAGATGGAAGCACTTTCACTTTAAGACCTTGGGGGAGAAATACATGAATATTCTTGGTTTTAACTTTTATCCTTAAGCAGCATTTATGCCCTTAGACTTATGCTAACATTGAGCTTAATTTATTATTTCTGTGCCTGTTCTCTATTTGTACCCATCCTCACCTAACAAATATTATCTTATCATTTAAGCTACCTCATTTAATATTTTCTAACTCTTTCCTTCCAGCTTGTCTCTCCTGTTCTTGCCTCTTCCCTCAGTTTCTTCTCAGAGGTCAGCAAACCTTTTTCTCTAAAGAGCCAGATAGTAAATATGTTATTAGCCTTTGTGGACCATAAGCTTTCTCTTCATATGAGGGAACAGCGATAGATAATAGGTAAATGAATGTGACTGGCTGTATTCCAATAAAACTTTATTGGCAAAGATAGCACACTGAATTTACTTTGGGACCTTGTCTTAGATGTTGGTATAAAACATTGCTTTGTGCATTTTTTTTTTTTTTTTTTTTTGCGGTACGTGGGCCCCTCACTGTTGTGGTCTCTCCCGTTGCGGAGCACAGGCTCTGGACGCGCAGACTCAGCGGCCATGGCTCACGGGCCCAGCCGCTCCGTGGCATGTGGGATCTTCCCAGACCGGGGCTTGAACCCGTGTCGCCTGCATTGGAGGCAGACTCTCAACCACTGCGCCACCAGGGAAGCCCTACTATGAATATTTTTTAAACTAAGGGAATCAATGCCCAAACTTATCAAATATTGGAGTTTCCATTTTATCTTGAAGATGGCCTGTTGTCTATTTTACCACAGGGAAGAGTGGAAAAACTCAGGAGAATGATGGAGAATGATAAATACTTTATTTCTGTTTCTAATTCTCTAGTGAATATCCAACTTTGTGTCACTGAGATTCATTCTGTTTGTTAATTGAAGAATTTTTCAAATTTCATTGAAACAATAATGCGATGATAATGATCATAACACACGTTTATTAAGTGCATACACTTTTCCAGGCACAGTACTAGGAAATAATTGTACGTTTGCCCTCATAGTAGATCCCAGAGGTATGTGCTCTTCGGTGTATTTTATGGATGGGGAGACTGAGCGCTTCAGTCAATTACCCAAAGGCACAAAGCTGGGAAATTGCAGAAATAATACTAAGACTGGCTATCTTTAACACCAAAACCCACGCTCATCTATGTTAACTTTTTAGCCACTGCTTGTGCTCCCCCTTTCTACTGTAAAACCAAGAATGAGTGATACAGAAAAGGTGGGGAAACTACTATGTGTTTGTATTAGTATAGACATGAATATTTTCCTCTTTCCCTTTTTCCTGAATGGCCCTTAATTTTGAATCACAGCTGTGTGTTTCAAGGCTGTAGGCAAACGGTTTTTATGGAGTTTTAATTTTTTAGTGTTTCTGAATATAGCAACTATTTAATTCACAAGCCACAATTTTGGAGGTATAAAGATGTAACTTTTTAAAATACCTGTATCAACCTCCTAGTCTAGTCCTGTCTGCTAAATTCAGTCAAATTTAGCCATTTGTTGTTAATTTCAGGTCAAATTAAGGATTTCTTCCCCTCTTCTGTTCCATCCTGGAGTTAGTTTTAAGTACCGGGGTACCTTAGCCCAGATTCTCTAGGAAATGGAGTGTGTGAACAAGACAGGTTAATGACTAGCCTAGTGCGTAGTCTCAGGATGGTGCAAGTCAGGGGAAAAAAGAAAAGTGAGACAAGCAAGGAAATAAGCAAATAAAACTTGATAGATTACAGAACTGGCTGCATTTGACAAATAATCACAGATGGCTCCCTCCCATTGGTCAAAGCTCTGTCTACCGTCCTGGTTTTTGTCAAAACAGCATCTCTAGGCAACTGTTGGGAAATCTACATTCTATATCCAGTGAGAAGTGTCTCACTGAGTCTTGAAGGCAAGAGGTAGATCCTCTGTGATCTGATGGCATTAGGCTTGGGAGCCAGAGATGCTGGAGCTCCTCTTAATGTGGCTATGATGGGGGCTGTGCTACAGCCAGCCCTCATGTGGGGTGAGGTGAGGTGAGATGTTAATAAGTGAGGCCATGATGGTTGTGCACACAGCTGTGCATTGAGCAAATGGCCAATGCACAGGGAGCCAGGTAGGGCTGAGTAAATCTCATGGGGATCATAAGGCAAGTCCAATAAGCAGGGCTTTCCATATATCTTAGCATTTGCAGGGAAGTGGCCAAACTCCTTTTTAGACTTGACTTCTTTTTCTTTCTAGTTTATTATCCTGAGAGTACAGTCATCCTCTCAAGTCCTACCATGGTCTCTGAAGAAATGGTGCCTGTTACCCATTGCCATTCCCTCTTCATTTTGACCTTGAGGACTATTTGGACCTCAACTTATTCTCTCAACTGATGCCTCTTACCTGTTCAGAGGATAGAAAGTCTTTATGGTTTCCCTACGTTGCTGTGGATATTTGGGAGGTGATTCATATGTACATCCCAACACTGGTATAGGGCAGATCTAGAACACTCTGCCTCCCTAATTCTGAGAAGAATATGGACCACAATTGTCCTGTACTCTAAAATCCTTAAAAGTGAATTGGATTCTATAATCTCCACACCCAGGGCCTGAGGAGGAGGCAAGGCAGGAGTTTATTATCATGTTAACATCTAATTATCTTAATTTTTATCAAATTTCCCCCCTTCTCCTCAGCTAAGAGATTCACTTTACTATGTTTGGCTGGTGGGGTTTAGGGTGGGTACATAGTCAGACTTCTCTCTAGATTTTTCCTGTCATAAGGTGGATTGCAGACATTTACAGCCAAATATTTTAATTTGTCTTTTTTTTCTCTCACTGATCGTGATATGCTTTCTCCCATTTGGACAATGCTGTAGTCTTCTTTCCTGAATAAGGGATCATGAAGAAATACTAAGGTAATGGAAGTTTAGGGAGATGATGAATAGTTAAGATATGCATATCATTCTCACCACTTGTGAATGCAGATGTAGGAGTGAGACACATGGGAGTGAATTCCACTTTTCTTGAAAAGCAAGTCTTGGGGGGGGGTGGGGGTGGGATCAATTGGGAGACTGGGATTGACACATATACACTAATATGTATAAAATAGATAACTAATAAGAACCTGCTGTATAGCACAGGGAACTCCACTTTGCTGTACAGTAGAAACTAACACAACATTGTAAAACAACTATACCCCAATTTAAAAAAAAAAAAGAAAAAGAAAAACAAGTCTTGAGGAACCAGGTCAGGGCTGATGCCTTTATAAGTACTCATAAGTGTTTCTGGAGGAATCTATGACTAGGCAGTGACCCTGACTTCTCTGTCTCAAAGTTCATAACAGACACTGTCATTAACCACACACAGTCCCCTCCATAGGGAGATGTGTTCAGTCCTGATCCTTGCTTACTATGTTTTTGCCATCCAGCATGCAAGGCCTGTTGGGTCTGAGGCACTATATGGTGTTAGAATAATGGCTTTTTTTCATTTCTGCCTTGAGGTACTACACTCCTTTGGCTCCTTGTGTTGAAATTTATTCTCAGCACAAAGTCATGACCAGGCATCACTCACCAAGCTCTCAGAAATAAGCATGAACTGATCTCTGGGTTTGGAATCTACCAGTGCTATTATCAAAAGAAATCATTTACATTTTCTGCACGTCTGAACTTTGCCTGCCTTGGAGAATGGCAAGGTAAGAAAGCTAATACAATTTGATAAGATGGCTAAAATGAGTCTATTTACAGTCTTGCAGCTTTTAGAGCTGAGAATTTAAATATAGCCACATAGTCACTCATAAATGTAAATGTATGTGTATTTGGGCAGAGAATGGGAGCTGTGAGTCATGTTTGGACTTGAGGTTCAGTTTTCCTGTTGCAATAAATATTGAAGCTTAGGTTGACTGCATTGAAAAAAATTCTATCAATTGTTGGACTGGCTTCTTATTCTCCTTTCACTGGATTTTTAATCCACAGGATGTGAATGTCTGGGGTTTTCTCCCCCTTTCTTTTCTCTCAGCCTTTTCAGCATTGTCCCCCATCCTGCCTTTGCAGCTCCTTTCATGAAATGGCACTGAACCCTGGTGTCAGCACCATTGTTCTACAATAAGGGAGCCCACATTTCTGACTGTGTCCATCCTGCTCCTGCCCATGCTAGAAATACCAAGAGAATGGCAGACATGAAAATGCCTCCCATTTATATTCATTTGGTATTTGCTTCTAGTACTGAATGTGAGTGGGTCTTGAATTTTATTTCCAAGTCCATATTGAGCTCAAATGTCAGTCATCTTAGAGGGGACATTTTAAGTCAGCATTACCTTTCTAGTCTTTTCACTATCAAATCTAAATCTTAACACATTGGCATATGAAAGTACATGTGCACAAAACCGTGTGCTAGGCTTTCCAAGTGGCGTGGAATAGACAGATTCCAGCCTTCCAAGGTCTCAAGCTTATTTGAAGAGGTGGACAACTGTCTTCATAAATTCATAAATAACTCAAAGATTATAATCACTGATGAAGAAATTACCTTCCTCGATTTCCTCCTCTGGAAAACTAACATGATAATGGTTTCTGTTTCTTAGAATTGTTATGCCAATGAAATGAATTAAAATATTTGATCAGAGCCTAAAATAAAGTAATTGCTCAGTACATTTTATATGTGTGTATATATGTGCATGTGTGTGTACATATATATACACAGATGTATAATGCATTTGCAAAATTGTAAAATGTAATTTTTATAATTTGTATAATTGTAGTGTGTGTGTGTACACATTAAAAATTTTTTTTTATTGAAGTATAGTTGATTTACAATGTTGTGTTCATTTCTTGTGTAGAGGAAAGTGATTCATATATTATATCTATATCTATATCTATATCTATATCTATATCTATATCTATATCTATATCTATATATATGTTCTTTTTCAGCTGCTTTTCCATTACAGGATATTGAATATAGTTCTTGTGCTATATAGTATGGCCTTGTTTATCTATCTTATACATAGTAGTTTGTATCTGTTCATTCCAACTCCTAATTTTTCCCTCCCCCCTTTCCCTTTTGGTAACCATAATTTGTTTTCTATGTCTTAGATGCATATATATATATATAATATTTATTTATTTGGCTGTGCTGGGCCTTAGTTGTGGCTGGCTGGCTCCTTAGTTGCAGCACATGGGCTCCTTAGTTGTAGCCCACAGGTTCCTTAGTTGTGGCATGCAAACTCTTGGTTGCATATATTTTTAATTCAGGAGACCTCACCAGACTGTATACAGTCGACTCGAATTGTAATGATAACCAGGACTTCAGGAGGGAAGGAGGGGAGGAGTCTTTGAGGGTGTAGGTTTGCAAGTTTCCTTGAGGTGAAAGGAATTTAGTTGGGCCATTAAGAATGGTTTTCAATAAGAGGAGCAGAAAAAAGACTTGCCAATAGGCATTCTAAGAGATAGTACAACATTTCTTTGTTTCATCTGCTCTTTAATCTTGGTACTCAACATTGTATGGAATAAAAAGCCTTAAGCAAAAAGCTAAGATCATATTTCTTTTACAGATACCCAGCTTAGCAAAGGAATTGTTCAGCCTATATGCTCTAAGAAAGGTAGCTGAATCCCATTGTAACACATTTTTACTTGACTTCAGGACTTTATTTTTGTGTTGCCAAAAATGCAAGTTGCCGGAGCCCAGATGCTCCAATTTATAACACACTGACTGGAAATCTGTTGATTTTTCTGGTTGACTAGGCAAGCCTACAGGTGGATGAGATTGTGAGAGTGTTCCGAACCTGGATGATATTGACAGTTGCCTTCGGGTTTTGTATACAGGTTTTAGATATCTTTCAAATATTGGTATCTAAAGATAACTGCTTCAACGTGCTTGAAAGTTGCAGGTAGGCTATTTTAGGATGAAGTGCCACTATCTTTTCAGGTTTACTTACTGTTTTTTGTCTTAAGTATCCCCTGATTGTGAAAATTTAGTAATAGATATTTTTCAAAAGAAGGAGAAAAATCTTAGTTGTGTCTGAAGAATTTTAGACCAGTGCATCTTGCAAAGATTTTCTTGGAGATTTTAGGAAATAACAAAAATATTTTTTAGAGAGATGCTTGAAGTATAACAAGGCAGTATTTTTGTTCCTCCTTGACTTATTAGCTTGCTGTGAAAAATGTCTCTCTAGTCATCTGCCGTTGATAGATTCCTAATTTCTTAGATTCTAGGTTCTCATTGCTTCCTGGGTCTATTCTTTGTATTGACTTTTTGGGATTCTTAGAGGGCTCTGGAATTTAATTGGTGTTTTCTTATTACTTGCACCTCGTTTCCATTAAGATGTCAGCAAAGTGCATCACTGAGTATCACTTAAAAATAATACTAATTATTGCTTCATGGGCCATAAAGTAAACCCCTTAGGAGAGACTGCAGTGCCTACAGCTGCTGGGTGTATTGATGAAGCTCAGTTCGTCCACCGCCACTGTGGGGCGAAGCTGGCATACCATCTTTCAGAATGAACAAAGACCTATGCCCAAAACATCTACTGAATTAGGAAATAAAGCCTATATGAAGTTTTGGGGAAGAATTTTTAGACAACTTTGGGCTTTCTCTGCACTTAGTGCTATCCATACATTACTCAAATCCTTTGCACTGAAAAACGAACTTAGTCACACCCTCAAAAGAGTGTGCTTCACTGCCATTGTCTGCACCTCCCAGACTGGTCAACAGTTCTCAAACCTGCACGATGA
This sequence comes from Globicephala melas, assembly GCF_963455315.2. Taxonomy (NCBI): domain Eukaryota; kingdom Metazoa; phylum Chordata; class Mammalia; order Artiodactyla; family Delphinidae; genus Globicephala; species Globicephala melas. The sequence continues at coordinate 131,450,664 of NC_083316.1, forward strand.
AGACCATTACACCCCGCTGTACTGCAGCAATTTTAAAGTTTTTCTCTAGTAGCTTCTCTCTCTCTCTCCGATTCTCCACCCTGACTTTTTTTTCCACTCCCTTCCGCAGTCTCATTTGATTTCTGGTTTTGCTTCCCTCACTCTCAGGCCCCACTCTTTCCGCACCTCAGCGTTTCCATAGACATGTGGCTCTAACAGAACACATGCTTCTCACCTCAACGTTCATTCCCGTGACCCTTGCTGTCTTGTTCCCTCTCCGCTCTCAGGCCAGATTCATTGCACAGGATCTTTCCCTGACTGCTCTCCCTCAACTGACCATCCACATTTGCTCCCCAGCTACTCTTTCTTGCAGTGTTCTGTATTCTTACAATGCCCTGTAATTTCCGTTCCCGGCACTGATTGTAATTTGTTATTATGTGTTTCTTTGTTTACTTGTTTAACATTATTATCCTACGCTAGATTTCAAGCACTGTGAGGTCAAAACTGTGTCTGTTTTCTCCTTGTTGTATTCCCTAGCGGCTGCTACAGGGCTTTATACATGGTTGGAGCTTGTAGATTGTTGTTGAACGCATGGATGGGTGCATGCATGCATGGTTCACCCTGGTTGATTTCAGGGAGGAAGTATGGTGACATGTATGTCTCAAGTGCATGGGTTTGATTACCAGCTTCATTTCTTAGCTGTGTGATCTTGAACAAGCAGGTTAAGCTCAGAAATGGAAAAAGAAAAAAAAATACATGACAGAATGATTTTGAGGAACAAATGAGACCATCCAGATAAAGCATTTAACAAAGTGTCTGGCACATACTAAATTATCTCATGGTAACTAAGATAAAATAAAACCATTTTTTCAGGACTCTGGTTAGAACAAGTAAATACTCTTAAGTATTAGACTAATGTAAGGCAATATTATTAATTTTAAGTAGGGCTTTTTTTTTTTTTTTGCGGTACGCGGGCCTCTCACTGTTGTGGCCTCTCCCATTGTGGAGCACAGGCTCCGGACGCGCAGGCTCAGCGGCCATGGCTCACGGGCCCAGCCGCTCCGCGGCATGTGGGATCTTCCCGGACCAGGGCACGAACCCGTGTCCCCTGCATCGTCAGGCAGACTCTCAACCACTGTGCCACCAGGGAAGCCCCTTTAGTATGGCTTTTTTGTAATCAGATGGAGCATATTAGAATATATTAGAATACTAACTCCTTGGGCAAATGTAAATTTAATTTTCTTCCTTTCTTAAGTGTCACCCCTCTGAATGAATGAGTAGCTCTAACAAAAACCTGAACTTTTCCTTCTCCAAAACTGTGTTCCCTGACAAGTTCCATAAAGCCATGCCCCCTAAAAGGCTCACAACATACTTCACCTTTTAAAGTTGAAGAAAACCAATACATCTTGTTTGTGTTGTTAAAAAAAAAAGATCCATTTGATTTCATTTGTTGATCCTAATAATCTTTATAGAGAGCTTCACTGTCCCCAGTTGGCAGATTGGAAAACCAGGACTGCCCTGATTAAGTGAACTGCCAATCCGAGATAACAGAGATTCACTGCATACCCATTCTCTGCCAGGTTCTCGGGGACATGGAAAGGAGTCAGCCTCAGGCTGGGCTCTCAAGGAGTAGAGGTTCAGCAGGAAGAAATGGACGTGTGTAATCAGCAGTCAGTGGGCTGCTGACCAGGAGCCTTCCCGCCCACCCTCTGCATGTCCTGGAGGTGATGAGTGTGTTTATGGAGGAAGTGAGGCTTAGGGCATCAGCCCTTGTAAGGGGGAATCAAAACAACTGAGGTGAGAAACAGCTGATCTTGAGGCCTAATAAAGAACTTCCCAAACATGACAACAGTTCCTAAAACGCTGAGGCTTTCCCACTTTCTCACTGTCAAAACATTGAAACTAATTGCCCCCAGGCTCCTGGGTTATCTGCAGTACAGCTGCTCCTTTGACCACCTGAAAAATGAACAGGCCTCCCGAAGGAGGTTTGTTTACAGGAAAGGGCGGAATTATAGCTGAGTACTCGCTGGCTTACTTACCACGCTCGGTCAGGCCTTCTCTTGGGCCCCAGTGCTCTGGGATCCTGGGTAAGTCGTTGGCAGTCTTCTTTTCACATTCACTCCTTTACATAACTGCACATTGTGTATACTTTGGTTCTTCCTTGGGGTAGAAACACAATCTTTTTCATTATTTGCTTCTGCAAATCACTTTAACTCACTGAACTTCATTTTGTCCCCTGTACAATGGAAATGATGGCAATCTTGAAATCATCCTCAAAGGGTTGTTGATAATTAGTCAAAAACGGGGTATCTGCTTTTTATTTCTTTTGATTTGGAGCAGGAGAAACTGTAAACAAGCATATTACTGTGTAAGGTGTCAGATGGTTAGAAGTGCTGTGAAGAAAAACGAAGCAGGGGCTGCAGAGGATAGAAGTGGGGTGCTATTTCAGATAGGGTGGACGGAAGGTCACCCTGAGACAGCAGAGTATCAGCATGTGAGTTCTGGAGGGAAATGTTCGAAGTGGACTGAATAGCTAAGAGCCTGTGCAAACGCCCTGTGGTGGGAATATGTTTGGTTTGTTGGAAGAATAGGAAGGAAGCCAGTGTGGCTGGAACTGAGTGAGCAAAGGGGAGTTGGTAGGTTAGTCATCAAGGGAGGCGGTGGAGGGGTGTTTCTAGACCACATAAAGCCTTATAGGCCTTGGCAAGAATTGTGGGTTGTATTCTCAGTTCAGTGGAGAGCCATGGAGGGTTTGGGGCCGTGTAATGACATGATCTGATTGTCACTTGGAAAGAATCACTCTGCCTGCTGCGTGGGGTCTGTGTTGTGAGGGGGCAGAATGCAATCAGGGAGAGCAGTTTACATGTGTGATGGGGGTGCTGTTGCTGAGATAGTAAACTCTGTAGTCTGATGGGAATGGGGAATTTCCAAGGGCCTCAGCTGAAGAGGGGTGCAAGTATTGGCTGGTAAGCTCCCCACCGGTGGATGACCAGGGGCTTTGCAGCCAGGCCCTGGTGAATCAGCACAAGCAAGGGCTGAAGGGAGATAGATAGAGTCACAAAGCAGGAGCCTCTGGACCTAGAGCCTGTTAGCGAACAGTCCATGTATGACACCATTATAGTCACTGAGGATCCTGCAAGACCCTGAGAGGCAGTACCCTCTCTGCCATGATGTCAAGTAAGAATTCTTTTGGAGCCAGTCCGTAGGTATGGAAGAGCTCTGAAATATGGGATAATGCTTCAAGAAAACTAAGTTTCAAGCCAGAAGAAAGATATATTTCTCTCATAACACCAAGATTTTATACCATTCTTGGCGAGGAGGACTGGGAACGGGATGACATCAATGATAAAAAATGCAGAGTTGAATTTTCTTTTGCCCCCCCTGAGTTGTAGTGGGTAAATTTTGACCCTGATGTATTCGACAGAGTGTCTGGGCATAGTAAGTGTTCAGTAAATGTTCTTACTTTGATTCCTGCAGCAGTCATGCAAGAATGGAATAGCAGGGGGATGACAGCACTTGCCAGGGAGCCAGTACTTTTGTGACATCAGAACTTCCTGAATTAGGTCTTCTCAGTGTCCTCTCCCTCCAACTTCTGCCAGTCAGGCAGTGGCAGAAGTCCTATTTATAGTCCTTCTTGCTCCTCTGTGGCTGTGATGCAGAGCCAGGTGAAACGAATTAGGAGGAGGAGCAGTGAAATATCAGTCACGCCGGGAAAGTCATTTGTTAACATGGGCAGAGACCATCACCCTGTTACCCTCCTAGCCTGGCTGCGCCCCAGACTGTAATCACGTTCCATCTCCCCATAAATCCCCATGTGGGTTTTGCATGACAAGAAATTGCTGCTTTTCCATAGTTCTCCACAAGTGCTTTCTCTTTGCAGTGCTTGGAATTAGTACTTGGAAGAATATGGGCATTTATAAAATGTTGCCAGACATCTTCCATTAGGTACACTGTTAGTTCATTTCCAAGCTGGGGAATAACCTTCTGTTTCCTTGGTGAATGAGTGACCTGTTTTAGGATCTGTCTGATTTCTGTGGGCAGGAGTTTTTTCTTAATTTAAAGGATCTGTCTGTGGCTTGGGCATTAGAAACAGAAATATGTAATTCCCAAAGGAGGAAAATAGGATACCAAAGCATGTTAATCAGAGGTGCCCCTGTCTGCTGTTTTCTCTTGGTTTTTCAAGAACTTAATTTATAAATGAAAGATAGAGCATCTATGCTGTGCTAGGTGGATCCTCAAAGGTCTAATGGCATTTCATTTTTAATTGCTGGTGGGTTGGTTAACACAACGCTATAGCACTTACTGTAATGGATGAAGTGAATCCATCCACAATGTTCTCTGCTTACCTGTAAGCTCCTTGATTTTAATCAATAGATCTAAACAGGTACTTTCTTTTTTTTACAGTGTTTTTTAAAATTTTTATTAAAGTATAGTTGATTTACTCTACTGTGTTAGTTTCTGCTCTACAGCAAAGTGAATCATTTATACATATACATATATCTACTTTCTTTTAGGTTCTTTTCCCATATAGGTCATTACAGAGTATTCAGTAGAGTTCCCTGTGCTATACAGTAGGTCCTTGTTAGTTATCTATTTTATATACAGTAGCGTGTATATGTCAATCCCAATCTCCCAATTTATGTCCTCACTTTTCCCCCGGTAACCTATGTTTGCTTTTTACATCTGTGACTCTATTTCTGTTTTGTAAATAAGTTCATTTGTACCACTTTTTTAAATTCCACATATAAGCAATATCATATGATGTTTGTCTTTCTGTGTCTGACTTACTAAACTCAGTATGACAATCTCTAGGTCCATTCATGTTGCTGCAAATTGCACTATTTCGTTCTTTTTTATGGTTGAGTAGTATTCCGTTGTATATATGTACCACATCTTCTTTATCCTTTCCTCTGTCAATCAGCATTTAGGTTGCTTCCATGTCTCGGCTACCGTAAATAGTGCTGCAGCGAACAGTGGAGTGTATTTATCTTTTCAAATAATGGTTTTTTCCAGATACATGCCCAGGAGTGGGATTGATGGATTATGTGGTAGCTCTATTTTTAGTTTTCTGAAGGAACCTCCATACTGGTCTCCATAGTGGCTGTACCAATTTACGTTCCCACCAACAGTGTAGGAGGGTTCCTTTTTCTCCATACCCTCTCCAGCATTTATTGTTTGTAGACTTTTTGATGATGGCCATTCTGACCAGTGTGAGGTGATACTTCATTATAGTTTTGATTTGCATTTCTCTAATTATTGGTGATGTTGAGCATCTTTTTATGTGTCTCTTGGCCATCTGTATGTCCTCTTCAGAGAAATGTCTATTTTGATCTTCTGCCCATTTTTTGATTAGGTTGTTTGGTTTTTTGATATTGAGCTGCATGAGCTGTTTGTATATTCTGGAGGTTAATCCCTTGTTGGTTGGTTTGTTTACAAATTATTTCTCCCATTCTGTGGGTTGTCTTTTCAGTTTGCTTATGGTTTCCTTTGCTGTGAATAATCTTTTGAGTTTAATTAGGTCCCATTTGTTTATTTTTGTTTTTGTCTTCATTACTCTAGGAGGTGGGTCAAAAAAGATCTTGCTGTGATTTACGTCAGAGAGTGTTCTTCCTATGTTTTCCTCTAAGAGTTTTATAGTATCTGGCCTTACATTTAGATCTTTAATCCATTTTGAGTTTATTTTTGTGTGTGGTGTTAGGGAGTGTTCTAATTTCATTCTTTTACATGTAGCTGCCCTGTTTCCCCAGCACCACTGATTGAAGAGGCTGTCTTTTCTACATTTTATATTCCTGCCTCCTTTGTCATAGATTAATTGACCATAAGTTTGTGGGTTTATTTCTGGGCTCTCTATTCTCTTCCATTAATTTATGTGTCTGTTTTTGTGCCAGTATCATGCTGTTTTGATTACTATAGCTTTGTAGTATAGTCTGAAGCCAGGGAGCCTCATTCCTCCAGCTCCATTTTTCTTTCTCAAGATTGCTTTGGCTATTTGGGGTGTTTTGTGTTTCCATACAACCTGTAAATTTTTTTGGTCTAAGTCTGTGAAAAATGCTATTGGTAATTTGATAGGGATTGCAACAAGTACTTTGTTTTTTTTGTTTTTTGTTTTTTGCGGTATGCGGACCTCTCACTCTTGTGGCCTCTACCGTCGCGGAGCACAGGCTCTGGACACGCAGGCTCAGCAGCCATGGCTCATGGGCCTAGCCACTCCGCGGCATGTGGGATCTTCCCAGACTGGGGTGCAAACCTGTGTCCCCTGCATCGGCAGGCGGACTCTCAACCACTGAGCCACCAGGGAAGCCCCCCAGGTACTTTATTAATATGATTCAGATAAAGTCTAATTTAAGGCCTTGGTTATACTAAATGCAGTGTGGTATCCTGGATTGAATCCTGGAACAGAAGGAGGACAATGAAAGACAAATTGGGGAAATCCAAATAAATTCTTAATGGAATACATATACTTAATGGAAACATTTTAATTAAAAAAGTATTGTACCAGTGTTAATTTCTTAGGCTTGTTGACTGTAACGTGGTTATATAAGATGTGGACATTAGGACAGGCTTGGTGACAGATACACAGTAGCCCACTGTAATATCTCTGCAACACTATTGTAAATCTAGAATTATTTTTAAATAAAAAGTTAAATTAAAAATGAGTATAATATAGTAGGAGATGGTTTGGGGAATCCTTGTTGTGCCTTTCAAATCTAGTCCTAGAGGCAGTGTCCCAGTGTACATACAATGCAATGAGAAGCAACTGTGGGACAGCAGTGATGATGATGAAGTTATTAAACCCAAGCTATAAGCAGTCAGTAACTTTTGTGGTGGGTACAATTTGACATGCACTGTATAGGCGAGGAAACTCAGGCTTAGAGAGGGAAAATAACTCCTCCTAAATCAACAGTTGGTGATACTAGATTCAGAATTGTAGCCCCTGCTCGTTGATACACACATCTGCTCTCAACCAAGGAGTTGGAGGCATTCTTTTCAATTGTGGTCTTACCATTTATTAACTGTGATCCTGGGACTTCCCTAGTGGCGCAGTGGTTAAGAATCTGCTTGCCAATGCAGAGAACACAGGTTTGAGCCCTGGTCCTGGAAGATCCCCCATACTGCGGAGCAACTAAGCCCGTGTGCCACAACTACTGCTATGACTACTGAAGCCCGTGTGCCTAGAGCCTATGCTCCACAACAAGAGAAGCCACCGCAATGAGAAGCCTGAGCACCGCAATGAAGAGTGCCCCTGCTCGCCACAGCTAGAGAAAGCCTGCATGCAGCAACAAAGACCTAATGCAGCCAAAAATAAATAAATTAAAAATAAAGTAAATTAAAAACAAAACCAAAAACCAAAACACTGTGATCCTGGCCAGTTCCTCAAGTCCTCTGGTGCTCTGATTCCTCATTCATAAAACAAGGAGATTGGGTTTGATAGCCCTAAGGCTCCTTTCAAATCCAAAATCCTCTGACTTGGTAACCTACACATGAAGTTTGTTTTAATTGAAACCTTACCATTCAACTTTTCTATCCAGTGGAATCCTTTCAAGGCTTACAGAAAATTAACTTTTGGTCTGCAGGAGGCTTATGTGACATTTGAGTTGTCATCCACATTCCTTTCTTTCTCTGAATAATTCTCCTTATTTCTGGCTAAACATTTTCCAATCCCAGGAAGTATGAACACTTGTAAGAGAAATTTTATCATAAATAATAGTGTTTTTAACGTAGATTTGTATACGTTTATTTTATCTTCATACATATTATTAGCAGTACAGGAATGAAGAGAAATTTACATTGATAATCTGTTCTGAAATTTGTTTCATATCATAGGTTGGTTTGTAAGAGTAAAATCACTATTACCAAATATTGTATGACAAATCAAAAAAACCTTTCTAATTCATGCATTAATGTAAATTTGATACTGTTTATTTGATTTTAAAGATTAATTTAATAACCCATTAGCTATTTTTAAAACCTCTGACACAGGCAAATCGATATTAAGCAAAATAAATTAGTAATAAAAATTGAAATTTCTGAATATTGGAAGAAATTTAGCCAGTGTGAATAGATTTTTAAAAGTTCAATATGGGACTTCCCTGGTGGCGAAGTGGTTGAGAGTCCGCCTGCTGAGGCAGGGGACACGGGTTTGTGCCCCGGTCGGGGAAGCTCCCACATGCCGCAGAGCAGCTGGGCCTGTGAGCCATGGCCGCTGAGCCTGCGCGTCCGGAGCCTGTGCTCCACAACGGGAGAGGCCACAACAGTGAGAGGCCCACATACTGCAAAAAAAAACACACACACAAAAAAACAAAAAGTTCAATACGGCTTGATTATAACCCACTTTATTATATATAACCAAAATAAAAGGACAAAAAAGAATCATGCTCACTTGCTAAGAAAACATTTCCTGGTATGCGGTGTAAAATTATTTTAAAATGGTTTTTACTAACCTTCTTTGCAAGAGCTTGATGATAGCTATAGTGCTTCAATGCATTGGTGCATGCACAAATACACAAATATCCAAATTAATGGCATTTCTATTCTTGACAAAAATAAACAAATAAGTTATTCAACTGAAAGGAATAAAAATCAAAAGGGAAAATAATTGTCATTTTGCTGAATGCTGTTATATTCGGGAAAAAGAGGGTGGATAAACTCAGTAAGTACATAAGCATTTGCATTTGTTTCAATACACAAGGTTAACTTGATGTCTTTATACATTATTACTTTCATGCATAGAATCATTTTTGATTACTCCCATTCCAATGCCCTTTTAACTACTATTGATGCAGAAAAATCTTAGTGAAATCCTAAAATTTCCCAAAGCATATTAAATATCTAAATTTACTTCCTTTCCTTTAAAATAATGAAGTAATGACTTCTTTTATAGTTAACTTGACCTTTAATCATTATCCCTTTGATAGTAAATTTTATGAAAACACTGTGTCTATACTTTTTTAATGACGATCAATCATATGGAAAATTGAGTTCTTTGTGTTGCACCTGCAATTACTAGTTTTATGACTTGACAAAGTCAGGAAACCTTGTTGAGTCCCAGTTTTCTTATACATACAAGGAGCCTACTTATTCTTGCTGGGTTTACATCAGGCTTAAGGGATTTGAAAGCTCATTGTAAAGTATACACAGCTATATTCTGTGCAGTTAAAATAGTTCAGTCATTCAGTATTTATTGAGTGCTTACTGTGTGCTAGGCACTAAGCTCATGGTACCTCAGTGAGCAAGGCAGAAAAAAAAATCTGTACTCAAGGGGTTGAAATTTTAATTGGAAAAAACAACCAATGAAAAAATCAAGTAAGATACTTTCAAGTCGAGATAAGAATCAAGAAATATATTGAAGAGGTAATGAGTTGGCAGAGGGGAGAGGCCCACTTTAGATAAATGGTTGCAGAAGGACTCTTTGAGAAGGTGAACTTTGAGTTAAGAGCTGGCGGTAAGGGAATCTAAGGAAAGAACATTGCATTTGAGGCCATGCTATTTGGCTCTGGCAAAGTTAACTCAGTTTTAAAAGCACGCAAGCACTTTTTCTGTGTGTTGCTCTCTGTTCTATAACCCTCTATGCTTTTTTTCCTTACCTCTGAAAGGGAGATGGTGATGCCCATCTGGTAGTGGGATAATGATTGCCTGCATGAAGTGTATTAAAAATGGTACGTGGACTAAAAAAATGGTGCAGATGAACCGGTTTGCAAGGCAGAAATAGAGACACAGATGTAGAGAATGAACGTATGGACACCAAGGGGGGAAGGAGGGGTGAGAAGATTTGGGAGGTTGGGATTGACATATATACGCTAATGTGTATAAAATAGATAGCTAATAAGAATCTGCTGTGTAGCACAGGGAACTCCACTTTGCTGTACAGTAGAAACTAACACAACATTGTAAAACAACTATACCCCAGTAAAAAAAAAAAAAATGGTAAGCACAGTGCCTGGTGTAAACATACTAGTTACTAAATAAATGGTGGGGGTGACTCATTACTAATAACACTAATGTAATTATTAGGAAGCTGTACAAAGAATTGAGGACATGGTTTCTGCCCTTATCTGTGTATAAAAGTTAACTGGCAGCCTACCTAATTTTGGATTAATGAGTACCGAAATATTTTTAAATTTTGAGGTATTACAGGAATCCATAGAAGGGAAAAAGAAACACGCAGGGATGGGGAGAAAAGCAACAATGCTGATGATACTATCTGAGAAGTATTGAGCTCATATTCTGTGCCAGGATTAGTGCTCAGCTTTTCACATGGTTTATCTCATTGAATACTTGGAGTAAACCCCATGGTTGGATACTTCTCATACCCCTCTATCACAAATGAAGACTCAAAGCTCAGACAAGTCTGGTAATTTGCCCACCAGTCCACTGTAGGGCATGAGGGAAGCCAACTTTGCGATGCAGGTATTCTGGCTCCAGAACTCTAGCTTATAACCTCTTTGCTGTATTGTTTCTGCACAAGTATCCTGGAGGAGATTAAGATTTGACACAGGCCATGAAAAGATGTAAGAATTGAGCTGTTGTTAAAAAAAAAAAAAATCAGATGGAGAGGAAGGACATTTCATGTGAATGGAGGGATGGATAAAGGTAGGTGACAGGGGTGGGCATAGCAGAGGAATTGGAGTGATTCTGGGATGGCAGCATTAGAGATCAATCTGAACAGAACAAAAAGATAATATGAAGCAATAATGAAAACATGATTATCAAACGTTATCACTCAGGATGTCATATTCTGCCTAGACTCCTCTAGTAATATGGCTTTTACACTTGCCACTAAATATTCAATCCATTCTATAATCCCAGAGAAATGGGTCATCCAATGACAGCATTCTGAAAATATTGATGTCATACCAAAAAAGAATACTACAGTGGCTTCCTACTACCTACCTCATTGAATTAAAGGCTTTGTTCCTGTGATTGGGCATGCTTTTTTCATCCACCCATATTTTTCAGTATTGGTTTTGTCAGGCAAGAGGCTAGTGATAATTCAGGCCTGAGACAAACTGAAAGATTTAATTCAAAGTCTGAAATTTTGGAATTTATAGACTGTTGTTAGTTTTAGAGGGCTGCACGACATAGGGTTGTGGTACATAAAGTAGGGGGAATGGGAAAAGCAAGATCTCAACAGTGTTTTGAAGGACTCCCCAAGGGAACTTGACAAGTGCATATGTGAGTGGCAGGAAGATGTCAAAAACTTCACGGCTTCTCATCTGAAGTTCCAGAAGGACATTGATAATGGTCGTGGTTGTAAGAACAGAATAGGTTTCATGGGGAAGGAATGTAGACAGAGAATAAGTTACAGCTGATAATTGACTCTTAGGAAATGCCTATTGTTAGGGGTTTGAGAGTGAGAGTTGAAAAGATCAAAAAGTGATTAGGTGAACAAGAACAGTAAACCTACTGGGAGGGAGAAGTGAGTCCAGGGAAGATTTGGTAATGAGAAGATGACGTACAAAATGAAGCAACAGTATAAAAGTGGTTAAAGAGACACTAATACATTTCAGTGATACCAACATGATTGTTAGTCTAGAGTAGGTTTGATGGGTGAGTAGGGGGAAGACATTATCCAGGAACCAAGAGTATTTAAGGTGAATTGTATTTAGGTTTAATTACTAAGTATTTATTAAGTATATCATCCTAAATTTTCCTAATATATAGGCACTCTTTTAAGCGTTTACTATGCATGCCAGCTCTGAATGTACAGAAAAACAGTAGTAAAAAATTGACTGAAGAAATAAGAGAAAAAATGTATGAATGCATCTAGCTCTTAGTTTTTTTTCTTTTATTGAAGTGTAGTAGTTGATTTACAATGTTGTGTTAGTTTCAGCTGTACAGCAAAGAGATTCAAATATATATATTATATACATACATATATGCATATATATGTATGTATATATGTGTGTATATATATTCTTTTTCAGATTTGTTTCCATTATAGGTTATTGCAAGATATTGAATATAGTTCCCTATGCTGGCTCTTATTTTTTGAGAGCATTCTATTCAGAAAAAATATTTTGTGTATGTTAATATCACCAACTACACTGTTTTTTTACTACCAATATAGTCCCATTTCTGTTCTTCACACAAAGCCAGTTTTCATCAATCATATCCCTGTCCTCCTTCAAAGAATATTATCCAAAGATATAATAATTAACATAGGAAAATGTATTACTCTAAGAGACTGTGACTCAGTGGAAATTAAAAAGTAACAAGGAGTTTCTGGTTTTAATTTATCTTTTGACAAAATAAATACAGAGTCAGTAACAACTTGTGCATAAAAGAAAAATGGAAATAATGCTCCAAATAAATTCACTTGGAAGTCATGGGCTCAGAAAGATAAGCTGTTATTTAGACTTCCTACGAAGGTCAATTAATATAATTCTGATGGTACTAATCAATAATGAGGAAAGTAAATTAGGTTATATGTTAAGGATACAAACTGGCTGTGCTCTCACTTTGAAGAGGAAAGATTTGTGTTCATTTCAGTTGGACACATCCTTACCTAAATAAGCACTCATGGTGGCTCTTTTCTGTGGATCATTTGTCTTATTTTTTTAAAAAGTAAAAGAAGTTACTTACTGTCATAGTACCAATATAAGTAGAGTTACTGTTGGGTGCCAAGTGAACCACTTTCAGGAAGTGGTTCGAAAAGTCCCCGTCTTTTTGATTTCTCTTGGTTTTAGCTTAGTGTGGTGGAGTAGGGATTTCACTTAAGAACCTTTCATTGGGTGGTGGCGGTGAGTTCGGCGCTTGGTGGCAGCATGACTGAATCTACTGAATTCACAGACTTGGGATGTCATTGTGCATTCTCCTATTTTATCAACTCGGGCCAGGCAAAACTGTCTAGCTTTTATATTTTAATATGCTTGTGTCAGTTCTATGGAAAAAGGACATAGAATCATTTACTTGTAGGCTCTGTTCAAATAGCAGTATACTATAGATATGAAGAGTGGGAAGAAAAATAGGAACATCTCCAAGGACAATCTTATGCCATTTTTTTTATGTGCCAAGAGATAAAGAATCTTTGGGAAATAAAAAAGCAATTTCTTTCTGTCCCATAGCAAGATGTGTTCGATTTTTGAAATCCTAATTTCAATCTAGTTCTAGTGTTTTAGTTGTTTGTGATTTTTTATTTTTTGAAGAAATGATGTGTGTTATTTTTATTAACGCTGGTTGGGTAGGGGGGTGTGGATAGCTCCGCATGTTTATCCTTCAAGACTCAGGAATACCTTACCTGCCATAAAAGTCGTGATTATTCTGACTGATTTCACAAACCTTTAAAAATCTGAGGGCTTTCTTCATTCTGTATTGTAGGCTGCAGAAGATTCTAGCAATATGTGTTACTGCTAGATACGTGGAAAAATGTTGATTGTGGGTTTTTTTTCAGTCTAAATATGTCTCTCCTCAAAACATATTATTTCTCCTTCAATTCCCTTTTCTCTTTATTTGCCTTCAGCTTGAGATAATTACAAGGTGATACATTGTCAAGGATGAGGCTTAAAAGAAGATACTGGGACCTCTAATTTCTTCCTCTAAGCAATGATATATGCTACAAACAGATGTTTGAATGTCAGCTCTAAAACAAAAATGGATGAATTCTAGAAAATCTTTTTAAAATTGTGGAAATATTTAAAACAAAATATACCTTGATTGTTTGGAAAGTGGCTTTGGGGTCTATCTTATTGAACTAGAAAAATTGCAGATGTAAGCTTCAGAAAACACGGAAAGAGAAAGAGAGTTGCTATTTGATCATTAAGTTCTCCAGAGGGTATTTGTACAACAGTTATCCAGGGAATTTGTTGAATCAACTTTATTAAGGTATAATTTATGTACAATTCACTGCTTCCATTTTAAGTGTACAGTTCAGTTTTGACAGATGTATACATGTATGAAATTACCACTATCATCATTAACATAGAGAACATTCCTGTCACGTCCAAAACATTCCTCAAGCCCTTTTGCAGTCCATCCCCTTCCCCCGAAACTCTCTCCCAATTGCAGGCACCCAGTGATCTGCTTTTCCTCCATGTAGATTAGTTTGGCGGGGTAGTCTTTTATTTGTTCAATGCGGGACGTTGACTAATTTGACAAGACGCAGAGAAAAGAAATGGCATTAAGGGTGGGGAGGGCTTTAGCGTATAGTAACTGAAGAGAATGCTATTTCGATAATGCTTCAAGGGCATCAAATCGGTTAGAGGAGATTTATAAGGAAATCGCTTGACCTGTTGTATTATAACATCAATTAATCACTACCATGTCAAAAGCTTCGTTCTTTGAGTGCACTTTCAAAACAGGAGTAGATGAATATGAAAGCAGTCACAGCAAATCCTTTTATAAATTAGAGAGTTAAGGCTCTGTACATATACATCTCAGGTTAATTTTCTTTGATTTGCTGTATACATACTACAGATGCTGTAAGTGAATTTCTTAATATAATTTTATTTATATAGGTAAATGATAAATGTTCCATATCCAAGCCTTAGTTTTCCTCTTCTACAGAATGCTGGGGACAGCTAATATGTGCAAAATACTTAGCACATGGCAAGCCATATACGTGTTTCACAAACGGTAATCGTTATGACAGTTTGGTGGTATTAGCAGAGATCAGAGCCCGCACATAATTGAACTTATTAGCAATTGTCGCTATCCACATGCTGTTTGAGTTTCTAGCGGTGTCTAAAATTTCACACTACTAATATTTCCCCAGAGGGTCCAACGCTGAGTCACTTTGTTCAGAAATGAATACTTTAATCAAGGCCAAAGCTCAGTCTTAGGCTAATAAAAACAATCAGAATCAAAATAGAAAAAATGTCTGTTGACATGTGAATGACAATATTATTTCTTGCTGTCATCATCACTTTTGGTGCTATTTTTAGCACATGTAGAAGCATATGTACTATAGACATTTTGTGTGGTTTATAAAATGTTAGCTACTAATGTTTTAATATGCCCTTTTACACTTTAAATATGCATATATATACATACAGATTTTTTAACAAAATGGATTTTTCTCCATTTGTGCAGTCTTTGTTTTAACCTAATGTACTGATATAGTATTTGGCAGTTAATATAGTTATATTTATCCATTCCTCTATTGCTAGGTATTTGGATTACTTCCTTTTCTTTTTTAACTCTTAAAAAACAGTGCTTCAACAAATCTTATTGTACATACATAGTTGCATACTTATTGGATCTGGTACCTAAAAATATCACTTCTAAGAAAATATCTTAGGGTCAAATCATGTGCGTATGATAACGCTTTTGATGAATATTCATGAACTTCCCTCCATAAAGATTGTGCAGTTTATTCTCTCCTCTCCACCCCAGTGGATGTGTGTTAGTAAGTTACTGATTTTCCAGCTTTTACATTTGATGCTTCAGTTGCTATATGCAAGCATATAAAGAAACACAAGAGGGAATACTCTTTTTGAGAGAAATAGTAAAGGACATACCCAGAATATTTGGGTTGGAAGTGAAGCAACTTCCTTGCCATATGATCTTTAAAGAGTCAATTAACAAATGGTCCTCAGTTTTCACCTCTATGAATACATTGTAGCTCCTCCCCCCAAATGTATTTTCTAGTGATGGATAAAAACTCTTAAACTACAATTTCCTTACTATTATTAAAAATAGGTACAAAAATACAAACTACAGCAAATATAATACTTAACGGTGAATCACTGAAAGCTTTTATGCTAAGATAGGGAATGAGATAAGCATGCTAGCTATCACTGTTACATTTAAACATTGTGCTGTTGGTCCTAGCCAGAGCAATAAAACAATACTACAAAAAAGAAAACATGAGGACTAGAAAGAAAAATAAAAGAACTTGTCACTATTCATAGCATGATTGTGGATATGAAAAATCAAAAAAGAATCCATAGACAAACTCTCATAATTCATAAGTAATTTTAGTGAGATTACTAGGTAGGTGATCAATATACACTCTAGCAACAAACATTTAGAAAATTAATTTAAAAAAATACGACTATGATAATACCAGAAAAAAAATCTAATTAGGAATACAGCTAAGGAAAGAGATACAGTAAGTGCCCTACATACGAACAAGTTCTGTTCTGAGAGCTCATTCGTAAGTCCGCTTTGTTCGTAAGTCCAACAAAGTTAGCCTAGGTACCCAACTAACACAATTGGCTATATACCACTGTTTTTACACTGGCTTCCAGACATCCTGGGCTTGAAATAAAGATACTGTAGTACTGTACTCTATACAGTACTGTGCAGTAAAGTACACAAAAGCACAGCCACTTGTAGAGGATGCACGCATGTGACAATGTACACCAGACCCGTGAACTAACTTATGTGATTGGACATGCGAACACAGGTTCGCATCTTTGAAAGTTCTCAACTTGAAGGTTCATATGTAGGGGAGTTACTGTACATGCTCGCACTGCTAAAAAGTGTAAAATATCACTGGGAAAAATTAAGGAAGACCTAAATAATTAGAAGAGTATACTATGTTCATGGACTGGAACACTTGATGTTGTAAAGATATTAATTCTCCTCAAATTGACCTATCATTTTGTCAAAAAACAAAACAAAACAAAACAAAAAATCCAAATTTGGGTAAAGAGATATTTTTTTCAAAGGGATCATTAAAATAAGGAGAGGAAAACTGTTGCAGTAAGGAAAGGGGTACTGTTGCAATCAAGGCATCGCCTTGACAATAATATCTGCATGCATCTCAAAAGTCAGGCCAAAAAAAGCTTTGCTTTTACAGTGAGGAGTAAGCAAGACTAGAAAGGACCAGGTGTGGGGGAGCGGGGCAGGCAGGTAAGGTGAGCAGAGTAGCATGGTCAGATAGTTGTTCAGAAGGTTTTTCTGTGTAAATAGTTGATTCTTGGGAAAGGTGACCTTCGTTCTAGGTTCAAATGCTTGCTTAACCTAGGGGCAGATCAAAGTTCAGGAGTCCACGGGGAGGAGAGAAGCTTGACTAAAGTTTAGTTCAGTCAAGTTAGCAGGCAGGCATTCTGTCTAGATCAGTCAGTGAGTACAAAGGGATCAGCTAATCATTTCTGAGGCAAAGAATGGGAATTTGGAGGATCTGTGTCTGGATTTGTCATACGTAAACAAGGTGGGCATTTGTGAATCTTCTCTCAGTCATGTAACAGAGGGTAGTTCTTAGCAGGAAGCTCTTTCCTGGAACACAAAAGGTTGGGGGAGATTTCTTGACCTTTCCTGTTTCCAGGAGCCCATGGCTCAAGTAAAGTTCAGTATTGTCAGTTCAGTGCAATCACAATCAAAATCCCAACAGATCTTTTGTGGAAATTGACAAACTGATTGTAAAATTTATATGGAAATGCAAAGAACCAAAAACAGATAAGACATTCATGAGCAACAATAAATCTGAAGACTTAAAATTACAAGATATTAAGACCTATTATAAAGCTATAGTAACTAAGACAGTAGAATACTGGCACATGAGTAGAACAAATAGGTAAAGAGAACAAGCTAGAAAATCTAGAAACAAAACCTTTCATATATGGTCACCTAATTAATGACTGTAACCGACTGATTAAATTAATGGTCCTGATTCTTCATCCCTTCCTGTATCTGTACTTATCTGCAATGTGACTTTGCAGTTTCTCCCACCAAAGGATCAGAATATCAGAGTCTGTTTCTTTGTCCCTTGATTCTGAGTTTGACCATGTGCCCTTTCCTTGGCCAGTGAGATGTTAGCAAATGTAACATATGAAGAAGCTGGAAAAAAAAGTTTGCACATTTCTGCTTCTGCCTTTTTCTCTTGGCCATCGTGATGAGGGCTCATCCAGGCTAGCATATTGGAGGGAGCCACATGGAGCAGAGCCATGTTACTACAGTTGTCCCAGCTGAGGTCATCATCCTAGAGATGGAACACTGGCGTGTCTGGAAAGAGCCAGGCTTCAAAGAAAGGCAAATATTTAAAGAATAAAAGAGGCAGTTAGCTCCAGGAAAAATGAGAAGCTGAAACAGAAGGAAATTGAAATAGTACTTGGCTTAGCTTAGTAATGAACAGTGTTTACATAGTCATAATAATAATTTTAAAAACCACATATGGATTTAATTAAAACTGTGATGAAACTAATACCAAGTGGAAGAAGTAGGGCAAGCCAGTGGGGGTGGAGGTGGTGGAGAGGCTCTTGATATAAGAGTTAAATGATCATCTTTCTTAGTAGCTAATCAGTGGATAATAGCTAAATAAGGAAAATCAATAGCTTTGTAATATATAATTACGTTAATTGGAAACGTGAAAGCTAATACTAGAATGAACAGCTAAAGGGGTTGAAAATGTTGTTTCTGGGATGTGGGAGGCTGGGAAAGGAAGTTGAGGGGACAGATGTTTTTCATTTTCAGTCATCTTATTAGCTGATTCTTAAATGATGTACTAATAGTACTTTAAAAAATATTTTTTTAATAGTTTGAATTAGAAGCTATCACAGTCTGCCCTTCCTTTGACCCCTGATACTGTAATGCAGTCTCACATTTTCATTGATTTCCCTTTTCCTTCCCTGTCTAAAATTCATGAGATTTCCGTACCAAAACTGTAGAGTCCCTTACAAATGAGACCTTACTCGATTCAGTACCAGTAAAAAGCATAAAGCTGGTTCTGAAGACAATGCTGTCCCCATCACTTGAGTCCCTTCACCCCTGCTAGTTCGCTACAGCCAATCATTCATTCATTATGTCTGTAAGGCAAAGACAAGACCACCAGTATAAGGACACAGCTGATGTGAGGACCACCAGCCCCTAGTGAAACCAGTTATGTCAGAAAACACCTAAGTGACCCAGAGCTGCCCCAAGGCTGAGATTGTGTCCTGCCTCTTATTTCTTTGGAAGGGTTGATCATAAAAACAATAAATTCACAAAGTTGACTGGATTTGAGATGAGTACTGTAATATTCAGTATTCTTACGTCCTATTATAAACCTTCAAACACCATTCAAGGAGTGATCATACCCCATGGATACTCACTTTTCATATATCTTTCCTTTTAAATGTCCCTCTGAATTTTATTATATGTAAAATAATTGAAATCTAAGTTCGTTGCTTTAAAATGCTCCCATGGTGGTAGTGGTCAGACAGTAAAATGACTTGCTTTATTATTTCCTTTCTTTCATTTTTTTTTCTATCCTCAGTCTTCAACTATGTATTCCCGTTTTAATAAAATGTATGCATTGATATCCTTTTTTGCCCTTGATCAAAAATGAAGGCCTGCAGTTGTCTGATATGTACAAATTTACTTGAAGTTAAGGATAATCCAGCATCTAACTTCCCCCAAGGAAAACTTGCTGGAAACAGTGTGATTCGTTTTTCTTTTTTTTTTTTTTTTTTTTTTGTGGCACGCGGGCCTCTCACTGTGGTGGCTTCTCCCATTGCGGAGCACAGGCTCCGGAAGCGCAGGCTCAGCGGCCATGGCTCACGGGCCCAGCCGCTCCGTGGCATGTGGGATCTTCCCGGACCGGGTCACGAACCCGTGTCCCCTGCATCGGCAGGCGGACTCTCAACCACTGCGCCACCAGGGAAGCCCAGTGTGATTCGTTTTTAACAAATTTCACAAAGGCCCTCTCTGGTGGGACCTCAACAAATGTCACCTATTTTGTGAGTCTTTTAAGAACTCAGTGGACTGTGATTTTTATGAACTAAGATAAAATAGCCGTATCTGCCATGTGCTTTCTTTCTTGTGTCCATGACTCCTGTGTTCAGAACTCACTCAGGACTTGGGGATGTTTTTGATCTGTACCAAACATCTGTGATTAGACAGGGAATAACGAGCTATAATAGAAGCATCCACTTCTAAATTCTCCTAATTGGCCACTCTGATGACTACTGGTACCATTGGAGGGTTTCCCTGGCAAAAATTTCCATTTCCAAATTTGTGCGATTTACTCGACTTCATTCATTCATTTACAAATATGGATTAAGTACCTCGTTTGCCAGGGCTTGAACTAAGGAGTTGATCGTAATGAAGAGAAACATTCTGGTGCAAAGTGAAGGTAAAATCTAAATAGGGGGTGACTGTCAGAATTCTGAAGTCTTGGTTGGTGGGTGGCAGGTGGAGGAAATGGACTGGTCAATATCTGTCTATGATGATATATGCATATGCTACTCTTGTTGCCCTGCTGTCTGTTGTCCATTCAAGCGACTGTTGAATCACCCTTCATGCCCACAGTTCAAGTACAGCTTTCTCTCAGATCCTCCCAAACTGCTTTGGGGCATGTGAGAGCATCCTGTTGCTTAAATGCCACTTTAGGCTAAGAAAGCCTCTGTGGTGCTAAGACTCTGTCAGGTTTTATGCTACCTTAGGCAAATCAGTCATTTTATTGCTCCTGAGTCATGCTCTGACCGGCTGCATGATGTCCTCTCTGCCTGCAGAGACAAAAAACAGTTTTTCTTTGGAGTTCTGCTTTCTTGGGCCCTACCCTGCAGTTGATATACAGGTGCTCTCTGCTCTCCAGTCTCCCTAAACTAATATGAGTTTATCACATCTGCACTTGGAGAGCTCCCCTTTTTCATAAACCTAAAAATCTCTGCTCACTCCTTGCCTTCCATCTCCTCCTTATCCCAATTGGGAATTTTTATCTGGATTGGTGTGTGGAATGGAGAGTCAGCCAGACAACTCTGGCCTTTTCCTATCAAAAGTTTTCCCAAATTGGTGACCTTTGTTTGTGAGTGTATTCTTTTTTCCTAAGAGAATGTGCTGGACTTTTGAAACTCAAAAGCCAATAATTTATTTCTTTTTCTCTTTATGATGTTTTATCCTTCTCTAGAAGCCATGAGTGTAGAATGGCGTGGCCAGTGCTTTAATGAGGGAAGGGGACAATGGGTAAAAGGAGATATGGCTTAGTAAGGATTAGTATTTCAAACTCTTTAGTCACATCTGATTAGTTCTGCACCCAAACCTGATGTAGACAGAACAGTAGAGAAAACAAGATAAATGACCACAGTGAAGGGGAAGATGCTTCACATATGGGTGTTTGAAGATGGCTTCATGGAGGAAATGGGATTTTCCTTGGATAATGGAGAACGGGTCTGATTCCAATAGGAAGGATTTTGGTAGAGGAGCTACTGGAAAAGGCTTTCTTAGTAAAGAGAATAACCAGAAAAACGGAAGAAATGTGAGAGGATCTAGGACTTTCATGACAGCAGTTTCCTTTGAGGTAGAATGTTGAAAGCATTCGGTCTAGAACATAGTTTCTGGAGTAAGGCTACATGGGTTGGAATCCTGAATCTGCCCTTATAGCTGTGTGACTGCTGGTGAGTTACTTAACCATTCTGTGCCATTTCACTCCTCATATGTAAATGAAAATAATGATAGTACCTATCACGTGGTATTTTATGACAATTAGGTACATCATATACAGTAATGTTCTTAGAACAGTGCCTGGTGGTTAGACAACGCTGTGTGTTAGCTACTGTTAGAATTTTGTCAGGGAAAGCTAAGCTACAGAAAGGTTGTGAAGGGCCTTGAATGAGAGGAAGGAACTGGCCAGGGATGGTTTAGTGAATAATCCATCTTGGCAACACTGCTTAATTTAAAGCAATGATTCTCAAGTAAAATTGTGTGTAAGAGTGAGAAGTAGCTCATTAGAAACGAAATTCCCAGGTTGCCATCTCCCCACAGTGATCTTGATTCAGCAGAGACAGGGTGTGGTGAGACATCTGTGGTTTGAACAATGCTGATTCTCAGAGCTGGGTTTGGGTTGAGGCGAGTGAGATACCTAGTGGGGCACAATTTAAGGAGTCCTCCTCCCTCCTTATGGCTGTGCTAGTGAGTGTGGGCCTTGAGAGTGAGTGCCTCCTTAAATGTTTACTCTAGAGGCCTCATTCACTTCAGTCTGGCCTGGGCCCTGAGGTACTGATGCAGGTGGAGCAAGAGATCATTCATTCCATAATTAGACATATTTCCTGAGTATCTGCTCTGTAGCTGGCATTGTTCCGAATGCTTGGCACACATGAGTAGACACAATAGACAGAGATCCCTGCTCTTGTGGAGCTTATATTTTAGCAAGAGAGGCAAAAGTAATAGACATAGTAACTAAATAAATTGTATATTGTGTTAGAATGTGGTATGGATACGGAACAGGGTTCTTGGCCTTCCCCAACCAATAGAAGTTGATAAGAAGCCAGATAAGAAATTCAGGCAAGGCTTTATTGGGGCCCCTGCTGCAGCAGGAGGGGGTGAAAACAAGTAACAAGTTCCCTTGCTCACTCCCTGAGGGGGGGCAAACTGGCTCCTTATATGGGGTGAGGGTAGGGGTGTGTCCAGGGGCGGAGGGGTGGTGTAGAGTGCAGGGGCCATGTGCAGTACCCTGCCTTTGCTCTGGACACCCTGTTTTTGCTCCTGACTCTTCAGAAGTGGCAGTTGGGTTTTTTGGATCTTTTTGTATCTTGTTGTCCATAATTTGCCCCAACTGTGCATGCACGCAGTTATTTTTAGTCCCTTATAGCTTCTTTGTATTTTGTTGTTCAAGGAGACGTTTGTCCAGGTGCAAGCACTGCAGCACTGCAGCAAAGGGTCCCAGGTCCCAGCCCGTCTCAGTATGTTCTATGGAAAAAAATATAAGTAGAGCCGGATAAAGGTGGTAACTCATATCTGGAAATGCTCTGTTTTAAAAGAAGACTGAGGCCAGTTCTGAGGTTGAATTAGCAGGACCTACTCACATCTCTCAGGAGCGGTTTTCTAAAGCCTCGTAGGTTGTAAAAGTATTCTGAAACTACTTCCTCCCTCAGCAGAAGGGGTTCCAGGAGCACTGGCACTGTCTGTCATGGGTTCAGCCAGGGAGAAGGGGACTGTCCTTTCCATCACTTTGCCTCCTCTAACATATGATACACCAGAAGTTTTAGCTCTTTCAACACCTACTGTTAAGGCGGTTATGGAGTGTACTTGCCAGTGACACAGATGTTCTGTTTTTCTGGAAGCTCAAAAACCTTCAGTCACTGGAAGTGATTCTGTGAGGAAAATCTAAAGGCGAAGTGACTGTAAAATGTCACTGAAATGAAAAAGCAGGCTGTAATGCTAAAACGTTTAGAGAAGAGTGATGAATTCTATGATCTTCTTAGTATTTGTCATGCACAAATGTCATAGAATTTTAGAACTAGAAGGGGACCTTGCCGATCATCTAGCAAAGCAGATATGAAATGAGAGTTAGAAATGATGAGTGCAAAGATCATTTAATTAAGAATATCTCCTTTGTCGTGTGTAAAATAGCTAGTGGGAACGCGCTATAAAGCACAGGAAGCTCAGTTCAGTGCTCTGTGATGACCTAGATGGGTGGGATGGGGCGGCGGGGGGGAGGGAGGTCCAAGGGGTGGGGATATAGGTATACATATAGCTGATTCACTTCATGGTACAGTAGAAACTAACACAACATTGTAAAGCAATTATACTGCAATAAAAAAAAAAATATATATATATATATATATATATCTCCTTTGTAAAATGAGTGATAAAGGGAGAGAGCCTCAATTACTACCAAAAGGAAACCACAGCGGAGGGATTATCCATCGGAACCCATGGCAATTAGCTATTTGAAGACAGAAGGTGGAGGAGACTAAGGGCGGGAAAGGACAAGGATAGATCAGGAAAATAAATGAGGCCCAAAAAATAAATTAAAAGGAGCCATAAAGCGCTGGAGTTTGGAAGTTTGCTAGATTCTGCTTTATGCCATTGCTTGCATACAAACAGAAGAGCATGTTAGTGAGGACAGGGTATGTTACAGCTCCTGATGACGGCAATTTCTTTGAATACGACATTAAGCAAGAGAGCTACAATTAAAGGCCACTGATTTTGTGGTGGGGAGCATTGGGGGAAAGCATTAGAGAATAGACTATTCTCATTCATTCAATGGTTATTCATTAAGGAGCAGCTAGGTTTCTTTTGAAAGACATTGACACTAGATAAGCCTGGGAATAGTTGGTTTCCTCTCTGGTATTTATGAACAACCTGCATTCAGAATTTTTGCTATATTCTGTAATCTGGGGTGGAGTTGGGTTTAGGCAGCACTGTGTGGCCTGACTAGCTCAGTTATCTTACCCCAATGGTCCCCAGGACCTGGAGATATAAATCTGCTCTGTTAGTTGGAGCAACCTAGGAGTCCATACTCAGGCACAGCCAGAGAAAATGCCATCAATGAAATCATCTGCTAGAGGGCTTAGCACATAGTAGGTGCTTAATAAATATTTGTTAACTAATGCAAGAACTGGTGACTCATCTACCATATATTTCAGACAGATCCAAAAAAAAAAGAAAAAGCATCTGCCTGGAAATAACTCCTTTGGAAGGAAATAGGATTCTGGGGTCTTGAATGAAGGGAACCTTTTATGTTTTACCCTCTATAACTTATTGATATAAGTTATATCTTGGGGTAGATGAAAATTGTCCAAATCAATAGTATCTACAATTATACTTACTACACAGCTGCATTATTCCAAGTGCATGGCATGTATCAGTGAACACAACAGACAAGGATAACTAGTCTTGTGGAGCTTGACAGAGAACAAAAAATAATGAACAAAAAATAATGAACGTAGTTACTAAGTAAATCATATGTTATGTTAGAAGGTGATATGTACTATGAGAAAAAAAAGGTAAATAGGATAAAAGTAGTAGTTCACACTTCAAGATGCCCTGTTTTAAAGGAGGACCCAGGCATCCTTTAAAGGAGGTCTGAAAATTTGTCTGTGGTACCAACTCAAATCCATCAGGAGTGGTTGCCTGCTATAACCTTCCTTAAAATTTGAAACCTAATAGAGTTAGCTTCTGAAAAATGTTTCTTTAAATATGTGATAACACTTTGAATATGTTTGATCTTTATACTCTTCAGATGCATAAAATGAAGGATTATTGTTTTTGCAGTATTCCTGTGAATTAGATGGGCAAGTCAGAAGGTGAATTCACTTTTTTCCAATTTTTAAAATTATGGTAAAATATACATAACATAAAATTTGCCATCTTATTTCTAAGTGTGCAGTTCAGTGGTATTGAATACATTCACAGCGATGTGCACCCGTCAACACCATCCGTCTCCAGAACTCTTCACCTTGTATAACTGAAACTCTACATTCATTAAATAGTAACTTGCCATTCTCCCCTCCCCCCAGTCCCTGGAAACCACCATTCCACTTTCTGTCTCTCTCATTTTGACTATTCTAAGTACCTCAGATAAGTGAAATCACACCATATTTGTTCATTACTGGCTTATTTCACTTAGCATAATGTCCACAGGTTCATCTATCTTGTAATATATCCTAGAATTTCCTTTCTTTTTAAGGCTGAATAATCCTACATCATACATATATTGTCACATTTGTTATCCATTCATCTATGAGTGGACACTTGGATTGCCTCCATTTTTTCATTATTGTGAATAATGCTGCTATGGGCTTGGGTGTACAAAGATTTCTTTGATGCCCTGCTTTCAGTAATTTTGGGTGTATACCCAGAAGTGGAATTCCTGGATCATATGGTAATTCTGTTTTTATTATTTGAGGAACACATCATACTATTTTCCACAGTGTGCATACAATTTTACATTTCCACCAGCAATGCACAAATATTTCAGTTTCTCCGTATCATTTCCCACACATTTATTTGCTGTTTTTTTTTTTCTTTTTCCTTTTGGATAATCTCTATCCCAATGGTGTGATGTCGTATTTCACTGTAGGTGTGATTTGTATATCCCTAATGAATAAGTGATGTTAAGCATCTTTTCATGTGCATATTGGCCATTTGTATATCTTCTTTGGAGGAATGTCTATTGAAGTCCTTTGCCCATTTTTGAACTGGGTGTTTGTTTGAGTGCTTGTTTTTATGTTGTTGAGTTTTAGGAGTCATCTATTCTGTTAGCCAAAAAGTTCATTTGTGTTTTCCCATAACATCTTATGGAAGAACCTGAACGAACTTTTTGGCCAACCCAATATATATTCTAGATATCAATCCCTTAGCAGACATATTATTTGCAAATATTTTATTCTATTCCATGGTTGACTTTTTATTCTGTTGATAGTGTCTCTGCACAAAATCTTAAATTTTCGTGAAACTCAATTTCTCTATTTTCTTCTTTTGCTCTTGATGTCATATCTAAGAAATCATTACCAAATCTAATGTTGTGAAGCCTCTGCGATGTTTTTTTTTTTTCTCTAAGAGTTTTACAATTTATGAGCTTACATTTAGGTCTTTGATCCATTTTGAGTTAATTATTATATATGGTGTCAATTACAAATCCAACTTCATTCTTTTGTGTGTGGATATCTAGTTTTTCCACCATGGTTTGTTGAAAAGACTGTCCTTTCTGCATTGAATGTTCCTGGCACTCTTGTCAAAAATCATTTGACTTTAAATGTGAGGGTTTATTTCTGGGCTGTCTATTATATTCCATTGGCTAAATATCTATTTTTATTCTCATACCACACTGTTTCAATTACTGTAACTGTGTAGTAAGCTTGAAATCAGGAAATGTGGGTTTTCTGCTTTGCTCTTCTTTTTCAACATTGTTTTGGCTATTTGGGGTCCTTTGAGATTCCATATGAATTTTGAGATTTTTTTTTCTGTTTCTGTAAAAAATGTCAATGAGATTTTGATAAGGATTGCATTAGATCTGTAGATTCCCTTATGTAGTGTTGATATCTTTACATTATTAAGTCATCAAATCTGTGAACATGAATTGGTTTCCATTTATGTAAGTTTTCTTTAATTTCTTTCTGCAGTGTTTTGTAGTTTTCATTGGACAAGGCCTTTACTTCTCTGGTTAAGTAAGGTGAATTCATTTTTGTTTTGGGAGCTAAGTGGTGGGATCTTGCTTTTATAGAGTAGATGATGTTCAGGACAATAACTTAGCGCCACCTGATTCCTAGTCCAATAACTAAAGTTCTATCTTACAGAGATGACAAAAGGAAAGATCATCAGGGTACTGAAATGCAGATCCCAAAGCTGGGATCTTGATGACATCCAGGTATAATCCCAGTTTCCTGAAACCAGATTCTAGATTTTTGTCACTCAATCCAGTGATTGAGAGATGCATTTATCCATATCAGAGTCACAAAAGGTGAATTAATAGGAGTGACATTTTATCCATTCATCAAATAAATGCATATTTACATTTCTAGAATATATGTATCCAGAGTCCAGGACATCATCTTTCTGAAACTCTAAGTTATGTTTCAAAATATGTTAGGTATGTTATTGCATTGGGTCTAAAACCCATGGTTTGTAGGACATAAGTTTTATATGCCCAATAATTTGTTTTGCCTATCTTGTTCTCTCCTTTCCTTATCACTAGAGTTCCCTCTTTTCCTCCATCTTTTTCATTGAGAGAACACAAAGGAAACAAAACTTTGAGTTACAGCTCATGGCTCTTTCACTTGCAGTCTTAGTGGCTGTACAAGTACACTGCTAAAGGCAAGAAATCACAGGCAAGGCTCAAGGAGAGAGACAGTGGAGCTGTCAATCAGGATCACAGCTCAGTAGGAAGGAAGCAATGGGTCTTGGGGCTCAGTGGGAACCAGCCAATCACTTTCACAGCTCAGCTGCAGGAGAGCCTGACTGGCAATCAGCACCCAGCTGAGGGGTTTGGGATTCCCTGCTTAAGTTCCATCTGTCTCTCCTTCAGGAAACTGTAAAAATAAATGAAATGATATGCTTTAGTACAATTCATAGGTGAATTGTAATGACTGAGGAAGTTATCTGATTATATAAATTGTAGAAAATGACTTTGAATGATCCAAGGAAGAAAAAACAATAACCATCTCTAGTTTTCCTCCTTTTTCAAAAGGTGGTTCCTATTCTATAAGAAAGGGGGAACTGGGCTTCCCTAGTGGCGCAGTGGTTGAGAGTCCGCCTGCTGATGCAGGGGACCCAGGTTCGTGCCCCGGTCCGGGAAGATCCCACATGCCACGGAGCGGCTGGGCCCGTGAGCCATGCCCCCTGAGCCTGCGCGTCCGGAGCCTGTGCTCCGCAACGGGAGAGGCCACAACAGTGAGAGGCCCGCGTACCGCAAAAAAAAAAAAAAAAAAAAGAAAGGGGGAACTTAAGGGAGATGGTGAGGGTCCATATTTGATCACTTTGGGGCAGTTTTCCAAAAAGGAATGATCTTATAATCTGATGGTGATGCATTTGGATACTTAACAGATATCCTAGAGGGGATATATTTGTGAGATTTTAGCACACTCATTCAGAAATTTCTAATAATGGGTACACACCTTTAAGGAGCTCTATTGGTTATCTGTGTTAATAGGGGTTTGACAAACTTCTTCTGTAGTAGGCCCAATAGTGTATATTTTAGACTTTGTGGCCACGTGGTTTCTATCACAACTACACTGTCATTGTAAAAATGACTATAGGCTTACACGTAAACTAATGACAAAGGCTGTATTCCCGTAAAATGTGATATATGGACACAAATTTTATTTTCATGTAATCTCCCTGTCATGAAATATTCTTCATCATTTGGATGTTTTAACCATTTAAAAATGTAAGATCTGTTCTTAGCATTTAGGCAGTAGTTTGCTGATCCCTGCCTCACCCAATCTAATCAACACAATGAACTTGTTTTCTTAAGATAATCAAAGCCTGATTCTTCAAGCATGTTCATGAAGAAGGGCAGTCGGAGTTTTGTGCTTCAAGATTATTTTTCTAAGGGTTTCTCAAGTCACCATTGTCATCGCCATCTCTTTACTCTAGTCATTCAGGAGCATGTGGCTTCTCCATGCATGCCCTGTGACATATCTTAGTCCACATTTGAACAATTAAGCTAGACTTCATTCTCTTCTCCAGTTTTCTTGGTTAGTTTGTAAAAATGGATAATCTGTCTCACAAGCTAGTACATGTGTCTTTTGTTTAGTGACCTCCCTAGAATGTACAGCTCCCTCCTCGCTCTGTATGGCAAAAAACACAGTCCTCCTGCCCACCCAATATGTCCCAGGATGTCTAGCCACCTTGGAGGCCAGACATAATAGAGGGCAGCTCAGAGCGAGAGGGGAGTGTCTCCCCTTGGCCACCAGCACAAGGCTGAATTTCCAAGTCTTTTCACAAGACGCTCTTTTTACCAAAGACATGCCAGAATGTCCACTCTCTTTAGAGGAGACCCAGTCATTCGCCCACAGAGAAGGGGCATCATCCTTTGGTCTGAACATCTCAGAAGTTTCATCTTTTGTACTTTTTCAGATCAATCAAGAGTGCTTTTCCGGAACAATGTGTTACATATTGATTTTATTTTTTTTCAGCTTTATTGATTTATGATTGACAAATGGAATTATAATATATTTAGGGTACCTGTGCTGATTTGATACACGTATACATTATGAAAGGATTCCCAACATCAACTTACATATTAATCACACAGCTTTGTTTGGTGACATTTAGGTTCTACTTTCTTAGAAAATTTCATTTATACATTATAGTGTTAGCAATTTTGGTCACCGTGTTTTACATTAGACGCTCAGGACTTATTCACTTATAACTGAAAGTTTGTACCCTTTACTAGCCTCTCCCTATTTCCTCCACCCGCCCCACCACCCCAGCCCTAGGTAACCATCATTCGACTCTCTGATTCTATGTGTTCAGCTTTTTTTTGTTTGTTTTCTTTTAGATTCCACATATTAGTGATATGCTGTGTTTGTCTTTCTCTGGCTTATTTCAGTTAGCATAATGCCTTCCAGGTCTAACCATGTTGTCACAAATGGCAAATGGCAGGGTTTTCTTCTTTTTTAAGGTTAAATAATATTCCATTGTGTGTGTATAAGATGCATACATCATATATACATATACATATGATATATATCACATTTTCTTTCCATTCATCTGTCAACAGACACTAAGTTTATTTCCATAACTTGGCTATTGTGAATAATATTGAAATGAATGTGGGAGAAAAGCTATCTCTTGGAGATGGTGATTTTGTTTTTTGAGAGTATATATCCAGAAGTGGGACTGATGGGTCATATGGTAGTTCTGATTTTAATTGAGGAACCTCCATACCATTTTCCCTAGTGCTGCACCAATTTACATTCCGACCAACAATATACAGGTGTTTGCTTTTTTTCCACATCCTAACAAGAATTTTTTGTCTTTTGTCTTTTTTTTTTTTTTGCGGTATGCGGGCCTCTCACCGTTGTGGCCTCTCCCGTTGCGGAGCACAGGCTCCGGATGCGCAGGCTCAGCGGCCATGGCTCACGGGCCCAGCCGCTCCACGGCATGTGGGATCTTCCCGGACCGGGGCACGAACCCGCATCCCTGGCATCGGCAAGCAGACTCTCAACCACTGCGCCACCAGGGAAGCCTGTCTTTTTGATACAAGATATCTTATTTGTGAGATGATATCTTATTTTGGTTTTGATATGCATTTCACTGATGATTAGTGATGTTGAACACCTTTTCATGTACCTGTTGGTCATTTCTGTGTCATCTTTTCAAAAATGTCTATTCAGAGCTCATGCCTATTTTTGAGTTATTTGTTTTTGTGCTGTTGAGTTGTATGAGTTCTTGCATAATTTAGATATTAACCCTTATGAGATATGTGGATTTTAAATATTTTCTCCCATTCCATAAGTTGCCTTTTTATTTTATTGATGGTTTCCTTCACTGTGGAGATGCTTCTTAGTTTGACATAGTCCCACTTGTTTATTTTTGCCTTTGTTGTTTTTATTTTTGTTGTCAGATCAAGAAATAATCACCAAGACTGATGTCAAGTAGTTAACCTCCTGTGTTTCTTTTTCTGGGAGTTTTATGGTTTTAGGTCTTAGATTCAAATCTTTTTTTTTTTTTTTTTTTTTTTAACATCTTTATTGGGGTATAATTGCTTTACAATGGTGTGTTAGTTTCTGCTTTATAACAAAGTGAATCAGTCATACATAAACCTATGTTCCCATATGTCTTCCCTGTTGCGTCTCCCTCCCTCCCACCCTCCCCATCCCACCCCTCCAGGCTGTCACAAAGCACCGAGCCAATATCCCTGTGCCATGCGGCTGCTTCCCACTAGCTATCTACCTTACTGCGTTTGTTAGTATGTATATGCCCATGACTCTCTCTCGCCCTGTCACAGCTCACCCTTCCCCCTCCCCATAACCTCAAGTCCATTCTCTAAGAGGTCTGCGTCTTTATTCCTGCTTTACCCCTAGGTTCTTCATGACATTTTTTTCTTAAATTCCATATATATGTGTTAGCATACGGTATTTGTCTTTTTCTTTCTGACTTACTTCACTCTGTATGACAGACTCTAGGTCTATCCACCTCATTACAAATAGCTCAATTTCGTTTCTTTTTATGGCTGAGTAATATTCCATTGTATATATGTGCCACATCTTCTTTATCCATTCATCCGATGACGGGCACTTAGGTTGTTTCCATCTCCGGGCTATTGTAAATAGAGCTGCAATGAACATTTTGGTACATGACTCTTTTTGAATTTTGGTTTTCTCAGGGTATATGCCCAGTAGTGGGATTGCTGGGTCATATGGTAGTTCTATTTGTAGTTTTTTAAGGAACCTCCATACTGTTCTCCATAGTGGCTGAACCAATTCACATTCCCACCAGCAGTGCAAGAGTGTTCCCTTTTCTCCACACCCTCTCCAGCATTTATTGTTTCTAGATTTTTTGATGATGGCCATTCTGACTGGTGTGAGATGATATCTCATTGTAGTTT
Source organism: Globicephala melas (assembly GCF_963455315.2). Taxonomy (NCBI): domain Eukaryota; kingdom Metazoa; phylum Chordata; class Mammalia; order Artiodactyla; family Delphinidae; genus Globicephala; species Globicephala melas. The sequence continues at coordinate 131,482,279 of NC_083316.1, forward strand.
TGATTTGCATTTCTCTAATGATTAATGATGTTGAGCATTCTTTCATGTGTTTGTTGGCAGTCTGTATATCTTCTTTGGAGAAATGTCTATTTAGGTCTTCTGCCCATTTTTGGATTGGGTTGTTTGTTTTCTTGTTATTGAGCTGCATGAGCTGCTTGTAAATTTTGGAGATTAATCCTTTGTCGGTTGCTTCATTTGCAAATATTTTCTCCCATTCTGAGGGTTGTCTTTTGGTCTTGTTTACGGTTTCCTTTGCTGTGCAAAAGCTTTGAAGTTTCATTAGGTCCCATTTGTTTATTTTTGTTTTTATTTCCATTACTCTAGGAGGTGGGTCAGAAAGGATCTTGCTTTGATTTATGTCATAGAGTGTTCTGCCTATGTTTTCCTCTAAGAGTTTGATAGTTTCTGGCCTTACATTTAGGTCTTTAATCCATTTTGAGCTTATTTTTGTGTATGGTGTTAGGGAGTGATCTAATCTCATACTTTTACATGTACCTGTCCAGTTTTCCCAGCACCACTTATTGAAGAGGCTGTCCTTTCTCCATTGTACATTACTGCCACCTTTATCAAAGATAAGGTGTCCATATGTGCATGGGTTTATCTCTGGGCTTTCTATCCTGTTCCATTGATCTATCTTTCTGTTTTTGTGCCAGTACCATACCGTCTTGATGACTGTAGCTTTGTAGTATAGTCTGAAGTCAGGGAGCCTGATTCCTCCAGTTCCTTCTTTCGTTCTCAAGATTGCTTTGGCTATTCGGGGTCTTTTGTGTTTCCATACAAATTGTGAAAGTTTTTGTTCTAGTTCTGTGAAAAATGCCAGTGGTAGTTTGATAGGGATTGCATTGAATCTGTAGATTGCTTTGGGTAGTAGAGTCATTTTCACAATGTTGATTCTTCCAATCCAAGAACATGGTATATCTCTCCATCTATTTATATCATCTTTAATTTCTTTCATCAGTGTCTTATAATTTTCTGCATACAGGTCTTTTGTCTCCTTAGGTAGGTTTATTCCTAGATATTTTATTCTTTTTGTTGCAATGGTAAATGGGAGTGTTTTCTTGATTTCACTTTCAGATTTTTCATCATTAGTATATAGGAATGCCAGAGATTTCTGTGCATTAATTTTGTATCCTGCCACTTTACCAAATTCATTGATTAGCTCTAGTAGTTTTCTGGTAGCATCTTTAGGGTTCTCTATGTATAGGATCATGTCATCTGCAAACAGTGACAGCTTTACTTCTTCTTTTCCAATTTGGATTCCTTTTATTTCCTTTTCTTCTCTGATTGCTGTGGCTAAAACTTCCAAAACAATGTTGAATAATAGTGGTGAGAGTGGGCAACCTTGTCTTGTTCCTGATCTTAGTGGAAATGCTTTCAGTTTTTCACCATTGAGGATGATGTTTGCTGTGGGCTTGTCATATATGGCCTTTATTATGTTGAGGAAAGTTCCCTCTATGCCTACTTTCTGCAGGGTTTTTATCATAAATGGGTGTTGAATTTTGTCAAAAGCTTTCTCTGCATCTATTGAGATGATCATATGGTTTTTCTCCTTCAATTTGTTAACATGGTTTATCACATTGATAGATTTGCGTATATTGAAGAATCCTTGCATTCCTGGAATAAACCCCACTTGATCATGGTGCATGATCCTTTTAATGTGCTGTTGGATTCTGTTGGCTAGTATTTTGTTGAGGATTTTTGCATCTATGTTCATCAGTGATATTGGCCTGTAGTTTTCTTTCTTTGTGACATCCTTGTCTGGTTTTGGTATCAAGGTGATGGTGGCCTCGTAGAAGGAGTTAGGGAGTGGTCCTCCCTCTGCTATATTTTGGAAGAGTTTGAGAAGGATAGGTGTTAGCTCTTCTCTAAATGTTTGATAGAATTCGCCTGTGAAGCCATCTGGTCCTGGGCTTTTTTTTGTTGGAAGATTTTTAATCACAGTTTCAATTTCAGTGCTTGTGATTGGTCTGTTCATATTTTCTATTTCTTCCTGATTCAGTCTTGGCAGGTTGTGCATTTCTAAGAATTTGTCCATTTCTTCCAGATTGTCCATTTTATTGGCATAGAGTTGCTTGTAGTAATCTCTCATGATCTCTTTTATCTCTGCAGTGTCAGTTGTTACCTCTCCTTTTTCATTTCTAATTCTATTGATTTGAGTCTTCTCCCTTTTTTTCTTGATGAGTCTGGCTAGTGGTTTATCTATTTTGTTTATCTTCTCAAAGAACCAGCTTTTAGTTTTATTGATCTTTGCTATTGTTTCCTTCATTTCTTTTTCATTTATTTCTGATCTGATTTTTATGATTTCTTTCCTTCTGCTAGCTTTGGGGTTTTTTTGTTCTTCTTTCTCTAATTGCTTGAGGTGCAAGGTTAGGTTGTTTATTCGAGATGTTTCCTGCTTCTTAAGGTGGGCTTGTATTGCTATAAACTTCCCCCTTAGAACTGCTTTTGCTGCATCCCACAGGTTTTGGGTCGTTGTGTCTCCATTGTCATTTGTTTCTAGGTATTTTTTGATTTCCTCTTTGATTTCTTCAGTGATCTCTTCATTATTAAGTAGTGTATTGTTTAGCCTCCATGTGTTTGTATTTTTTACAGATCTTTTCCTGTAATTGATATCTAGTCTCATGGCGTTGTGGTCAGAAAAGATACTTGATACAATTTCAATTTTCTTAAATTTACCAAGGCTTGATTTGTGACCTAAGATATGATCTATCCTGGAGAATGTTCCATGAGCACTTGAGAAAAATGTGTATTCTGTTGTTTTTGGATGGAGTGTCCTATAAATATCAATTAAGTCCATCTTGTTTAATGTATCATTTAAAGCTTGTGTTTCCTTATTTATTTTCATTTTGGATGATCTGTCCATGGGTGAAAGTGGGGTGTTTAAGTCCCCTACTATGAATGTGTTACTGTCGATTTCCCCTTTTATGGCTGGTAGTATTTGCCTTATGTACTGAGGTGCTCCTATGTTGGGTGCATAAATATTTACAATTGTTATATCTTCTTCTTGGATCGATCCTTTGATCATTATGTAGTGTCCTTCTTTGTCTCTTTTAATAGTCCTTATTTTAAAGTCTATTTTGTCTGATATGAGAATTGCTACTCCAGCTTTCTTTTGGCTTCCATTTGCATGGAATATCTTTTTCCATCCCCTTACTTTCAGTCTGTATGTGTCTCTAGGTCTGAAGTGGGTCTCTTGTAGACAGCATATATAAGGGTCTTGTTTTTGTATCCATTCAGCTAATCTGTGTCTTTTGGTGGGAGCATTTAGTCCATTTACATTTAAGGTAATTATTGATATGTATGTTCCTATTCCCATTTTCTAAATTGTTTTGGGTTCGTTATTATAGGTCTTTTCCTTCTCTTGTGTTTCTTGCCTAGAGAAGATCCTTTAGCATTTGTTGTAAAGCTGGTTTGGTGGTGCTGAACTCTCTCAGCTTTTGCTTGTCTGTAAAGGTTTTAATTTCTCCATCAAATCTGAATGAGATCCTTGCTGGGTAGAGTAGTCTTGGCTGCAGGTTTTTCTCCTTCATCACTTTCAGTATGTCCTGCCACTCCCTTCTGGCTTGTAGGGTTTCTGCTGAGAGATCAGCTGTTAACCTTATGGGGATTCCCTTATGTGTTATTTGTTGTTTTTCCCTTGCTGCTTTTAATATGCTTTCTTTGTATTTAATTTTTGACAGTTTGATTAATATGTGTCTTGGCGTATTTCTCCTTGTATTTATCTTGTATGGGACTCTCTGTGCTTCCTGGACTTGATTAACTATTTCCTTTCCCATATTAGGGAAGTTTTCAACTATAATCTCTTCAAATATTTTCTCAGTCCCTTTCTTTTTCTCTTCTTCTTCTGGAACCCCTATAATTCGAATGTTGGTGCGTTTAATGTTGTCCCAGAGGTCTCTGAGACTGTCCTCAGTTCTTTTCATTCTTTTTTCTTTATTCTGCTCTGCAGTAGTTATTTCCACTATTTTATCTTCCAGGTCACTTATCCGTTCTTCTGCCTCAGTTATTCTGCTATTGATCCCATCTAGAGTACTTTTAATTTCATTTATTGTGTTGTTCATCGTTGCTTGTTTCATCTTTAGTTCTTCTAGGTCCTTGTTAACTGATTCTTGCATTTTGTCCAATCTATTGTCCATTCTATCTCCAAGGTTTCGGATCAACCTTACTATCATTATTCTGAATTCTCTTTCAGGTAGACTCCCTATTTCCTCTTCATTTGTTAGGTCTGGTGCATTTTTATCTTGCTCCTTTATCTGCTGTGTGTTTTTCTGTCTTCTCATTTTGCTTATCTTACTGTGTTTGGGGTCTCCTTTTTGCAGGCTGCAGGTTTGTGGTTCCTCCTGTTTTTGATGTCTGTCTCTAGTGGCTAAGGTTGGTTCAGTGGGTTGTGTAGGCTTCCTGGTGGAGGGGGCTAGTGCCTGTGTTGTGGTGGATGAGGCTGGATCTTGTCTCTCTAGTGGTCAGGTTCACGTCTGGTGGTGTGTTTGGGGGTGTCTGTGGCCTTATTATGATTTTAGGCAGCCTCTCTGCTAATGGGTGGGGTTGTGTTCCTGTTTTGCTAGTTGTTTGGCATAGGTTTTCCAGCACTGTGGCTTGCTGGTCGTTGAGTGAAGCTGGGTGCTGGTGTTAAGATGGAGGTCTCTGGGAGATTTTCGCTGTTTGATATTATGTGGAGCTGGGAGGTCTCTTGTTGATCAGTGTCCTGAAGTTGGCTCTCCTACCTCAGAGGCAGAGCCCTGCCTCCTGGCTGGAGCACCAAAAGCTTTTCATCCACAGGCTCAGGATAAAAGGGAGAAAAAGTAGAGGGAATTAGTAGAAGTATGAGGAAAGAAAGAAGGAAAGGAGGGTAGGAAGGAAGGAAGAAAGAAAGAGAGAAGCAAAGAAGGAAAGAAGGCAAGAAGGAAAGAAGGGAGGGAGGGAGGGAGGAGGGAAGGAAGGAGGGAAAGAAGGAAAAAAGACAGAAAGAAAGAAGATACAGTAAAAATAAAATACAGTATAATAAAGTTATTGAATTAAAAACTTCTTATTTAGAAAAAAAAAAAAAGGGACGGAAAGAACCTAGGACAAATGTTGGCAGCAAAGCTATACAGGCAAAATCTTACACAGAAGCATACACATACACCCTCACTAAAAGAGGTAAATGGGGAAAAATCCTAAATCTTGCTGTCAGAGACCACCTCCTCAATTTGGGATGATTCGTTGTCTAAAGGAGGGAAGGAAGGACGGAAAGAAAGAAAGAAAGAACGAAGGTAAAGTATAATAAGGTTATTAAAATTAATTATTAAGAAAAAAATTTAAAAAAAAACATGGACGGATAGAACCCTAGGACAAATGGTGGAAGCAAGACTATACAGACAAGATCTCACACAGAAGCATACACATACACGTTCGCAAAAAGAGGAAAGGGGAAAAAATCATAGATCTTGCTCCTAAAGTCCACTTCCTTAATTTGGGATGATTGGTTGTCTATTCAGGTATTCCACAGATGCAGGGTACATCAAGTTGATTGTGGAGCTTTAATCCGCTGCTTCTGAGGCTGCTGGGAGGGATTTCCCTTTCTCTTCTTTGTTCTCACAGCTCCCAGGGCTAAGCTTTGGATTTGGCCCTGCCACTGCGTGTAGATCGCTGGAGGGCGTCTGTTTTTTGCTCAGACAGGATGGGGTTAAAAGAGCCGCTGATTGGGGGCTCTGGCGCACTCAGGCCGGCGGGGACGGAGGGGCACAGAGTGCGGGGCGGGCCTGCGGTGGCAAAGGCCGGCGTGACTTTGCACCAGCCTGAGGCGCGCTGTGCGCTCTCCCGGGGAAGTTGTCCCTGGATCCCGGGAACCCGGCAGTGGCGGGCTGCACAGCCTCCGCGGAAGAGGGGTGTGGAGAGTGACCTGTGCTCGCACACAGGCCCCTCGGTGGCGGCAGCAGCAGCCTTAACGTCTCCCGCCCGCCTCTGGGGTCCGCGCTTTTAGCCGCGGCTTGCGCCCGTCTCTGGATTCCGCGCTTTCAGCCGCGGCTCGCGCCCGTCTCTGGATTCCGCGCTTTCAGCCGCGGCTCGCGCCCGTCTCTGGATTCCGCGCTTTCAGCCGCGGCTCGCGCCCGTCTCTGGATTCCGAGCTTTCAGCCGCGGCTCGCGCCCGTCTCTGGGGTTCGCGCTTTTAGCCGCGGCTCGCGCCCGTCTCTGGAGTTCCTTTAAGCAGCGTTCTTAAACCCCTCTCCTCACGCCCCAGGAAACAAAGAGGGAAGAAAAAGTCTCCTGCCTCTTCTGCAGGTGCAGGCTTTTCCCCGGACTCCCTCCCGGCTAGCTGTGGTGCACTAACCCCTTCAGGCTATGTTCAAGCCGCCAACCCCAGTCCTCTCCCTGCGCTCCGGCCTCAGCTCTCAGCCCCGCCCGCCCCGGCGGGTGAGCAGACAAGCCTCTCGGGCTGGTGAGTGCCGGTCGGCACCGATCCTCTGTGCGGGAATCTCCCCGCTTTGCCCTCCGCACCCGTTGCTGTGCACTCCGCAGCTTCGAAGCTCCCCCCTCCGCCTCCCGCAGTCTCCGCCCTCGAAGGGGCTTCCTAGAGTGTGGAAACTTTTCCTCCTTCACAGCTCCCTCCCACTGGTGCAGGTGCCGTCCCTATTCTTTTGTCTCTGTTTTTTCTTTTGCCCTACCCAGGTACGTGGGGAGTTTCTTGCCTTTTGGGAGGTCTGAGGTCTTCTGCCAGCCTTCAGTAGGTGTTCTGTAGGAGTTGTTCCACGTGTAGATGTATTTCTGGTGTATCTGTGGGGAGGAAGGTGATCTCCGCGTCTTACTCTTCCGCCATCTTCCGCCTCGGTCTAGATTCAAATCTTTAATGCATGTTGAGTTGATTTTCGTGTATGGTAGTGGTTGAGTTTCATTCTTTTGCATGTGGCTGTTCAGTTCTATCCTTCTTACCCATTGCATATCCTTGGATTATTTATATTAAATTCATTAACCATATACGCATTGGTTTATTTAGGGTTTCTCTATTTCTTCAGTTGATCTATGTGTCTGTTTTATGTCATTATAACACTGTTTTGACTAATATAGCTTCATAATATAGTTTGAAATCAGGAAGTATGTACCTCTAGCTTTGTTATTCTTTCTCAAGATTGCTTTGGCTATTTGGGATCTTTTGTGGTTCCACAGGAGTTTTAGAATTGTTTGTTCTATTTCTGTAGTAAATACCATTGAAATGGTGTTAGAGATTGCACTGAATCTGCAGATTTCTTTGGGTAGTGTGTACATTTTAACAATATTAATTCTTCCAATCCTTGAGAACAGGATATCTTTCCATTTATATGTGTCTTCTTTTTTTTTTTCATTAATGCCTTATAGGTTTTAGTGTATCAGTCTTTCACCTCTTCGATGTTAAATTTATTTCTAGGTATTTTATTATTTTTATTATTTATAATCCCAATTATAAATGGGATTGTTTTCTTAATTTCTCTTTCTGATAGATCATCATTAGTGTAGAGAAATGCAAATGGTTTTTGTGTATTGATTTTTGTATCTTTCAACTTTACTGAAATCATTTATTAGTTCTAACAGTGTTTTGGTGGAGTCTTTAGGGTTTTCTACGTATAATATTCTGTCATCTGCCAATAGTGACAGTTTTACTTCTTCCATCCTGATTTGGATGCCTTTTATTTCTTTTTCTTGCCTAATTTCTCTGGCTAGGACTTCCAGTACAATGTTGAATAAAAATGACAAGAGTAGGCATCCCTATCTTGTTCCTGATTATAGAGGTAAAAGCTTTTAGCTTTTGACTAAGTGTGACATTAACTGTGTACTAGTCATACATGGCCTTTAGTATGTAGAGGTATGTTCCCTCTACATACACTTCTTTGAGTGTTTTTATCATAAGTGAATGTTGAATTTTGTCAAAAGCTTTTTCTGCATCTATTGAGATGATCCTATGATTTTTACCCTTCATTTTGTTAATGTATTGAATTACATTGATTGATTTGCACATGTTGAACCATCCTTGCATCCCCAGAATAAGTCCCACTGAATCATGGTATATGATCTTTTTAATGTGTTGTTGAATTCCATCTGCTAATTTTGTTAAGGACTTTTGCATCTGTGTTCATCAGGGATATTAACCTGTAATTTTCTTTTTCATTTTTTGTGACATTTTTGTCTGGTTTTGGTATCAGGGTAATGCTGGCCTCATAGAAAGTGATTGGAAGTTGTTTCTTCCTCTTCTGTATTTTGGAATTAATTTCCCTTTCAAAGTTTGGTAGAATTCACCAGTGAAGCTACCTGTTCCTGAACTTTTGTTTTTTGAGGGAGGTTTTGAGTACTTATTCAATGTTCTTACTAGTAATTGGTCTTTTCAGATTTTCTCTTCATATTCAGTTTTACTAGGTTATATGTTTCTAGGAATTTATCCATTGCTTATAGGTTGTCCAATTTGTTGGCATATAATTGTACGTAGTAGTCTTTTAGATCTTTTGTACTTCTGTAGTATTAATTGTAGTGTCTCCTCTTTCAATTGTGACCCTGTTTGAGTCCTTGCCTTTTTTTTTTTTTTTTTTTGGTGATTCTGGCTAAAGGATTGTTTATTTTGTTTATACTTGCAGAGATTCAGCTCTTAGTTTCATCATTCTTTTCTATTGTTCTTTTCGTTTCTATTTTATTTAATCCCATCTGTTCTTTATTTCTTTTCTTCTACTGACTTTGGACTTACTTTGTTCTTCTTTTTCCAGTCTTCAAAGTGTAGAGTTAGGTTGAGATCTTCTTTTTCACTAGGCCTTTATCCCTCTGAAAATTCCCTCTTAGAACTGCTTTTGCTGCGTCTCACAAATTTTGGTATATTGTATTTTCACTTTCATTTGTCTCAGGATATTATTTTGCCTTCTCATTTGATTTATTCTTTGACTCATTGATAGTTCAGGCACATATTGCTTAATCTCCACATATTTGTGTATTTTTCAATTTTCTTCCTGTAATTGATTTCTAGTTTCATACCATTGTGATGAGAAAAGATGCTTGATATGATTTCTGTCTTGCAAAATTTATTAACACTTGTTTTGTGACCTAGTATATGATCTATCCTGAGAATGTTCCATGTGTACTTAAGAAGAATGTGTGTTCTGCTGCTGTTGGATGGAATGTTCTATATATGTCTGTTATGTCCATTTGGTCTAATGTATAGTTTCAGTCCAATGTTCCTGTGTTTATTCTGCTGAGAAGATGATCTATCCATTGTTGAAAGTGATGTACTGAAAGCACCTGCTCTTACTGTATTTCTATCTATTTGTCCCATCAGCTCTGTTAATATTTGCTATACATATTGAGGTGCTCCAGTTTTGGGTACATAAATATTTACCGTTGTTACATACTCATGATGAATTGACCCCTTTGTCATTATATAATGATCATCTTTGTCTCTTGCTACAGTTTTTGGCTTAAACTCTATTTTGTCTAATGTAAGTTTAGCTACCCCTGCTTTCTTTTGTTTTCCATTTTTATGGAGTATCTTTTTCCATCTCTTAACTTTCAGTATGTATGTGTTTTTAAAGTTGAAGCTAGTCTCTTTAAAGCAGTATATGATTGGATCTTGTGTTTTTATTCATTCAGCCACCTTGTGTCTTTTAAATGGAGGTTTAGTTCACTTACATGAAGTGATTTGATGGCTTTGGAATTAATATTGTCATTTGTTAATTGTTTTCTGGCTCTTTTGTAGTTCCTTTATTCCTCTCTTCCTCTCTTTCTTTGTAATTTGATGATTTTTCATAGTGGTATGCTTTGATTCCTTTCTCTTTATTTTTTAATGTATCTACTATAGGTTTTGACTTTATGGTCACCATGAGGCTTACTTAAAAGATCTTGTAGTTATAACAGTCTGTTTTAAACTGATAACTTAACTTTGAATACATATAAAAACTCTACATTTTTATACTTTTGTTTTTGATGTCACAATTTACATTTTACGTTTTTATATTGTGTATCCATTAACAAATTATTGTAGTTATGGTTATTTTTTAATATTTTTATCTTTTAATGTTTATATTAGACTTATAAATGTTTTACCTGTCACCATTACCATATATAGTATTCTGAAACTATATATGTACCTTTACTGGTGAATTTTATACTTTCATGTTTTTTCCAATTACTAATTACCATCCTTTTTTTCTGTTTGCCTAACTCCCTTTAACATTTCTCGTAAGGCTGGTCCCATGGTGATAAACTCCTTCAGCTTTTGCTTGTCCGGAAAACTCTTTATCTACCCTTGAATTCTGAAGGAGAAATTTGCTGGGTAGAGTCTTCTTGATTGATAGTTTTTTTCCTTTCTTTACTTTGAATATATTGTGTCACTTCCTTCTGACCTGTGAAGTTTCTGCTGAAAAAATCTGCTAATAGTTTTATGAGGGTTACCTTGTATGTAACAAATTGTTTACTCTTGCTGCTTTTAAGATTCTCTCCTTATCATTAATTTTTGATCTTTTAATTATAATATGTCTCAGTGTGGTTCTCTTGGATTCATTTTCTTTGGAATTGTCTTTACCTGGATATGGATGTCTGTTTTTTCTCTAGTGTAGGGAAGTTTTCAGACATTATTATTTTAATAAGCTTTCTATGTCTTTCTTCTTCTTATAGGACCCCTGTAATGCCTGTATTAGTCTGCTTGATTGTATTCCATAAATCTCTTAATCCCTCTTCACTCTTTTTCCATTCATTTTTTTCTTTTTTCTCCTCTGGATTAATTTCACTGCCCTGTCTTTGGGTTTGCTGATCCTTTTTTTATACTTGACCTAGTCTGCTATTCAACTTTTCTATTGAATTTTTTACTTTAGTTACTGTATTTCTTAACTCTATGATTTCCATCTGGTATTTTCTGTCTCTTTTAAAAAATTCTCACTTTGTTCATGCTTTGTGCTCCTAATCTCAGTAAGCATCTTTATGATTATTTACTATTATTTTCAACTCATTTTCAGGTAAATCACTTATTTCCATTTCATTAAGATTAGTTTCTGGAGTCATTACCTAGTTCTTTTGTTTGGAACATATTCCCTTGTTTCTTCATTTTCTTTAGCTCTGTTTGTTGTTTCTTCACATTAGATAAAATAGTCCCTCTTACAGTCTTGACAGGCTAGTCTCATGTAGGAGATGAACCTCATCAATCAGCCTGATCCAAACTCCTGGTTGCCTCTCAAACCTTTGTGATTCAAGCCACTGTCTTTGTTCCCAGAAGGATTTTTTCTATGTATAGCTGTACTTTCAGTGTGTCCTTGGGAGGAGGGAAATTCAGGAGCCTTTTATGTTGCCATGCTTGCCTCAAGTCAAGATCTTCTCCAAACAGGCTTTTATTTCCACCAGTATGTTTATCAGTTTATTGTAAAAGATACAACCCAGGAACACCTAAATGGAAGAGGACCATAGGATGATGTTTGGGGTTTGGGGCGCATTCTGTCCTCCCTGAACCTCCACGTGTTCACCAACCCAGAAGCACCACATGTTGATAGACTTTAAAGTCACAAGTGGGTTCTTTGGAAATGAGATCAGTGATTGGTTTTGATGGCTTCAGGGTGAAAGACTGACAGCATTCATGTTGTAGACATTTCAGTCCTGGCCTATATCCTCAAAAAACTGCTGGTATCAAAAAATAAGATGAGAAAAAAAAAAAAAGCTGCTTTCAGTTGTAGGTAGGGGCATACATAATAAGTACAGAACTTTCCCTGAACATGTTAAGATTTAAAATTTTAAGTAGACAATTATTTGAAGTATATTAATTGGGCATTTAATACTCTCTGTAAAAAGATAGGTTTAACACATGAATCTCTCCTATTTTTGTTATTGTTGAGAAATTACTAATCATATTGTAATTTAAGTAATATACGTTGGTGGGGGGGACAGTGAAAGAGATTACATTCTATTTTAGGAATTTAAACTATTTTACATATATGAACTACAGATGAAGTAACACAATGACAAAATAAATAACTGGAATTTGAATTGATTAATATAATATCTTGATGTGATTAATATTTTTATAATAGAATTTAAATTTATTAAGAATCTAATACTTTAATTAATTAATAATATTATAATATTGTATTAATATAATACCCCAAAGAAGTTAAGCTCCTTTGGAGCCTGGTTCTTCATTTACTATTTGTATGATCTTGGGCCAGGCAGTTAAACCATTTGTGGCTCAATTTCCTGAACCCCAAAGTGGAAATGATAGCACAAATCCCATTGGCTTACTGTGAGGAGTAAAATCAGATAACTGTATAACACATATTGATCATATAGTAGGTGCTCAATGAATAATAACTGTGGTGGTTGTGGAAGTGGTTTCGGTAATGATGATTATATTTATCAAGTTATAGGGAAAGCTGAAACAAGCTGCAGAAACAGATTAAGATAATGTCCACTATCGCTAAATTTTAATGTTCTTTAGGGAATGTTTATTTCTCTAATAATTATTTACCCTATTTTCACTGTAAATGGTGTTGCCAAAATTATTAACCAGATGATTAATACTTGTTTTTGATCTATTAACCTCACTTAAACCCCATGCTAGCAATTTCACAAAACCATTACCACGTTCAAACAGAGAAAGCTATTCATTAGTCTTGCCGTATGCTTCCATATGTTTAGCATTAATCATTATTGAGCTGGGTAAACAGGAGTTTGCATTTTATTCTTGATATCGTTAGGAAAATTAGTGTAAATGAGAAATTTTGTTCTAAAAAGCCCTGAAATATACCGGAGGCTTTTACATCCAAATGTTATATGATATCATTTAACATTCTTTTAATCAGAAGTCAGCTTTTGTGTATAATGTTAGAAAATTGTTATGAGTTATTTTGTAGAAGATTGGAAAATGAAGGAAAGTGCGAAGAAAATTAAATCATTCATAATCATCTCTCACCATCCAGTAATAACCACTGTTAACATGCTGATGCATATGCTGTTGTTTTTTTTGAGTATATGTACATGTTTTTTATTAAGGTCTTGTCACCCAACTCCAAACCTACTCTTCTGCACCTTGCTTTGTGATGATGTGGCTGGTACTGGGCAAACCATAATCCTTCTTTGTTGTTGGTTCCCTGGCAGGTCCTGCCAATTGGGAGAGTAAGAGAAAAATTAGAAGATGGTAGACTGGCAAAAGGAATTGCTTTATCTTTCCTCATTATTCCATCAGTAGCATTTTACCAAGAGCTCTACTAACAAGGCAGCCGTTGATTTCTGTATCAGTTGGTGTTAAATTCCATATTATTCCCATACTCCCAGAATGAAACTTATGCACTCTTTCCTGAGGGCTGTAGGTGTCAGCTTTTTGGAGCATTCCCCTGAGCTCTGAAGGCACCAGCAATTGGCCCGGAGGACCCTTCCTCAGAATTCTAGGTCCTAGGTCCCTTGGAGCTTCTCACTTCTGATCATTGCAATTTCATTTCTTTGTTACCCCAGCTCTAGGGGATGTCACTGTTTAGTGTAGCTACTACCATTGTGATGCCTAAATGTTTCCCTTTGCCTTTCTAGTGCACCTATATCTCTTGAACTATTTCCATGTATTAAATTCTATTTGTTAAAAGAATGGACGGACCCTGACTGGTGTGCTCAATATAGAGTTGATTCTCAGCCTTTTCATCAGGTTTTCATCCTCTTCTTGAACGTCACACATAGGACTCCAGTCTACCTTTCACAAACCAAATGTAGACTTTCTGCATCTGCAAGTACAGACATTTCAGACTGTAGTATCACGATTCTGCCTACCAGCCAAATGGTCAGTCTTTTCAGTATCACAGTCTTTGCACATCATGATTTGTATAGCTGTTTAATATCAATATTATAGGCATTTAGTTTTCATTTTATAAAAATGAAGGAAAAGAAAAAAATAAGTGTTGATACTGAACATATACACTGTTGGTCATGAATTTAATATAATTTGGACAAAATTCGGGGCTCAGGAAAATTGAAGGAGGGGTATTATTCACCACTTGTGGATACTTGGCCTTAAGCCAGTCAACACTTGTATTGTGTTATGAGGGAAAAGAACAAAAGTTAGTCATGTATCCCAAATGCTAGAAATATATTATAAAAGATGATGTCTGAAAGACTATTTTAGTTCTGTGGGACTAAAACCAGCCATAGAACACCTAACTGTGGCAAAATAGTTTCTCATACATGCATTCTGTATTTATCAAGCAAGGAACTTTACACAAACATTATTTTTATTAAACTGACATATGGACTATGCAGTGCTTTATAACCTTTGTTTTCACTTAATCTATTATGAACATCTTCACATGTCATTAATCACTCTCCGAATAAATGATTCTTAATAATCATTTGTTTAATCCCTCATTGTCAGATATTTATATTGTTTATAATTTTGCCATACAAATGTAAAGCCTTTTAAACTATCTTGTAGATAAATATTTGCAGAAATTCTTAATGATTTCCTTAGAAAATTTTCCCTAAAAGTGCACTTGAGTGGACAAACTATACAGACCTTTTTGTAGCCTTCTGATGTACCCTGCCAAATTGCCTCCAGAAATGGTGTCTCCGTGACATTTCCGCTAGTAATGAATGAGAACGTGCGTTTCCCAACCCTCACTGATTAATTTGAAACAACAACACAAAAAGTTTAAGATATTTTTCTCACCTAATTTATAGCCCTGTCTTGGTTAATACTTTTAAATCATCTGTTGAATTACTGTTTGTTCCCACATATTAAAATCTCAATTTTTTAGAATTGAATCAATTTCTTTCTTTTTTTCAGTAAATTACTTGGCTTTTGTGGCTGTACTAGGGTTGAAAGAGAGCAAAGTTAGTAAAAGTGCTTAATAAGAAAGGGAGAGTACAAAACAAAGGCCATGTCAAAGGATGAAGCACCATATTGTTCTATGAATTGTAAGCCAAAGCCTATGAGAAATTATGTTTTCTATTCACTTTCTTGCAGATCTTAATTGTATGTGCTTTTTTTTCCCTATGTATTTGGGCATGTTGGTTCTTATCTCTCCCAGGTTCTCTTTCTCTTTGGTTTATTCTTAAATAATCACCCTAGATTACCCCCAAGCCCCATCCAAAAAGGGAGGAGAAGAGGAAAGGGAAGGAAGGTAACACTGTTTAGGTGGGTCGTTCTAGCAAAGTACCATAGACTGCATAGCTTGTAAACAACATACATTTATGTGGTACAGTTATGGAGACTGAAAGTCCAAGACCAAGGCACCAGCATGGTTGTGTTTTCTGGTGAGATCCCTCTTCCTGGTTCATAGCTGGTGCCTTCCTGCTGTGTCCTCACGTGGTGGATGAGGCTAGGGAGCTCTGTGCAGTAGGTTTATAGGAACATTAATCCCATTCATTAGGGCTCCACCCTCATGACTTAAGCATATCTAAAAGGCTCTACCTCCTAATACCAACATTCTTGGAGGTTAGGATTTCACCATATGAAATTGGTGCGGGGGGGGGGGGGACGGGGGGGTGGGGTGGGGGTGGGGAGAGATCACAGAAGGGAGGGAGGGAGAGAGTGAGGGAGGAAGGGAGGAAAAGCCTATTCTGTTTTCTGACTCCAAACATGCTGGCCCTCACTTCTTCCCTCCTCACCTCTCTATCCAGCCCCCAACTTCATTCCCTCTTATCATCCCTTTGTAAATATAACGGAAATATTAAAATTCAGGGAGGTATTTTCTATGTTGAGACCACCAACATCTTTTCTACTTCAGAACTGTGTTCATCCATTTGTCCATTTTTTAGATACTGTGTTTGTGTGGAAGAAACAAAGGCAGCATAAAAGATGATCTTTACTGATAAGGACAGGTACAGATGGTGGATAAGTAGTCTAGGAGTTCTTGGAGCAAGTCCAAGTGCCTTGTGGTAATTGTGTATAGATGACTGTGTTTTTTGTATCCCATTAGAAATAATGTTTTCTCCTTCATTCATTAATAATAATTTACTGAGTCCTTGGATTGTGAGACACTATATTAGGCACCTTGCATTTATTAATTCATTTATTTTTCCCAGCAGTCTTATGGAATAGGTACTATTACGTTTCCCACTGTGTTGATAATGAATCTGAAGCTTGCGGTGGTTGGTAACTTAGTGAGTGGATGGTTGGACTGGGATTCTGGCTCTCGTGTCCCTACTCTCACCCTTTACTGCCTTCAAGAAGTGGCTCTTTGGGGCTTCCCTGGTGGCACAGTGATTGAGAATCTGCCTGCCAATGCAGGGGACACGGGTTCGAGCCCTGGTCTGGGAAGATCCCACGTGCCGCGGAGCAACTGGGCCTGTGAGCCACAACTACTGAGCCTGCGCGTCTGGAGCTTGTGCTCCGCAACAGGAGAGGCCGCGATAGTGAGAGGCCCGCGCACCGCGATGAAGAGTGGCCCCGGCTCGCCGCTACTGGAGAAAGCCCACGCACAGAAACGAAGACCCAACACAGCCATAAATAAATAAAAAAAAAAAAGAAGAAGTGGCTCTCTGGACCATGGCCCTCTAGATGTGAAAGAACTAATGATTTCCTCTTGGTGGTTTATTGAGGACTCAAATGGTACAAAGAATTTTTACTGGGATTTTAATGGACATCAGTAGGAAATCTCTCTCAGTACCCTTTTTGATAAATTAGAGGTGTGACAGAGTCATATTTTGTGCTTCAATTTTCAGAAAGTTATGGACTTGAGATACAGTGAATAGGGCAAATGTGTTTAGAATCAGGACTTTTTAGTGAATGGGTGTTCTGACAATTATCTTCTTGGCTTGAAGAAAAGGTGGCACGTATGCAGTAACCCCATTCCCACAATACAGGTGCACACGTGCACACAAACGTAACTTCTTGCCTTAGTGGAAAAAGAAACCCTAGACCTTCTTCCTGTGGGACTAGACAAGCCTTTGAAGGCTTTTCAATATGTAGCTTCAGAGTACATTGCTGTTTGAGTGGATCAGCAGCTTGAGATAACGCTGATCTGCTTTCGCTTATCTAGTCCAATCACTTTCATAGAAGAAGAGCAAGTTAAGGCTCAGTGAGACTTTTGACTTGCTTACTTTGGCTGTCAGCTCACAACCAGCCTTCTGTCATTTCTTGAGTCCAGAACAAAATCTTTGCCTTAGAGATTTTGGAAGGAAGAAGTTAAAAGAGGTAAGTACATTGTAAGTGCCCCACATTTAGTTGGCTTTTAGGAAATGGCAACCGTGAGACAAATGGCTGCCTCACCAACCTCAGCACCCATCTTTAGTAATGGTATTAGTCGAGGCGCAGTAGAAGAAAGAAAGAACACTGAACTGGGAGTCTGGGGGCTCCACGGTTCCAAGTCTGACTACCATCTTTGGCTTTCTCACCTCTGGCAAATTACTTAACCTCACCATGCCGAGATTGCTTCCTTTTTAAAATAATGACATTGGATTAGCGATAATTTCGAGTTTTTGTAGATCATTCACCCACCAAAAGTCTATAAACTTCATTAAGGCAAGGGCTCTCTCTCAGCTGAGCTATAGTATCCCCAGGGGCAGACTCGTAGTAGATGCTTTAGTGCTGAGTGAATAAATGATTAATTAATTAGTTAACGTCACTGATCTTTCCATCCCACTGCACAGAAAACATAAACTCAAAACGTGCTGTCTGTTTTCAAAACTTCATGGACTTCAGATGACTGGGTCTCAGGTTAAAAAAAAACATTGCCAGGCTTCCCTGGTGGCGCAGTGGTTGAGAGTCCTCCTGCCGATGCAGGGGACATGGGTTCGTGCCCCGGTCCGGGAAGATCCCATATGCTGCGGAGCGGCTGGGCCCGTGAGCCATGGCCGCTGAGCCTGCGCGTCCGGAGCCTGTGCTCCGCAACGGGAGAGGCCACAACAATGAGAGGCCCGTGTACCGGAAAAAAAAAAAAAAAAATTGCCTTCAAAATTTTGTTTATCTTTAACATTATAAGAATCAAATAATGACCCTATTAAAATGACATGATATAAAAGAAATCAAAGAAAATATAAATAAATGGAAAGGCAGCCTGTGCTCATTGTTTGGAAGACTTAACATTGTTAAAATGCCCATATTACACAACGTGGTCTACAGATTCAATCCAATCTCTCTCAAAATCCCAATAATAATTTTTGCAGAAATAGAGAAAAACATCCTAAAATTCATATGCAATCTCAAGAAACACCAAAGAGTTAAAATAGTCTTGAAATTGAAAAACAAATTTGAAGGCCTCCTACTTCCTGATTTCAAAACATACCACATAGAAACGGTAATCAAGATTGAGTGGTACTGACATAAAGACAGATATGTATAGTCCAGTGGAAAAGAATAGAGCACAAAAGTAAACCCTCACGTAAGTGATGTTCAGCAAAAGTACCAAGACTACACGATGGGAAGGGACGATCTCTTTAAATGCTATTAGGAAAATTAGGTATCTATATGCAGAAAAATGAAATTGGATCCTTACCTTATACCATATACCAATATTAACTCAAAATGTATTAAAAACCTTAATGTAAGACCTACAACTGTAAACCTTCTAGAAGAAAACATAGGGGGAATTTTCAATGTATTGGATTTGTCAATGATTTCTTGGACACGGCATGAAAAGCACAGGCAACAAAAGCAAAAATAGACAAATGGAGCTGCACAAAACTTAAAATTTCTTTGCATCAAAGGAAATATCAGAGAGTGAAAAGGCAATCTATGGAGTGGGATAAAATATTTGTAAATCACATATCTCATGAGAGTTAATATATAGACTAAGGAACTTTTGTAACTCAACAACAACAAAAATCCTCATTAAAAAAATAAAAGACTTCACATTTCTCCAGAGAAGATATATAAATGGCCCCAAAGCCTGTGAAAAGTTGCTCAATGTGACTAATCATAAGAGAAATGAAAATCAAAACCCTAATGAACCACCATGATCTCACATCCATTAGGAAGGCCACTATCAGGAGAGTAGAAAATAACAAGTGTTAGAACAAATAGATGTAAGAACTGTTGTGCCCTGTTGGTGGGAATGTAAATGGTGTAACAATGATGGAAAACAGTATGAGGTTTTCTCAAAAAACTGAAAATAGAATTACCATATGATCTAGAAATCTTGCTTCTGGATATATAGCCTAAAGAATTCAAAGCAGGGCTTCCCTGGCGGCGCAGTGGTTGAGAGTCTGCCTGCCGATGCAGGGGACACGGACTCGTGCCCCGGTCCGGGAAAATGCCACATGCCGCGGAGCGACTGGGCCCGTCAGCCATGGCTTCTGAGTCTGCGCATCCGGAGCCCGTGCTCCGCAACGGGAGAGGCCACAACAGTGGGAGGCCCGCATACCACAAAAAAAAAAAAAAAAGAATTCAAAGCAGGATATTGAAGAGATATTTTCACACCTGTGTTCATTGCAGCACAGTTCACAATAGCCTCAAGGTGGAAGCAACCCAGATGTCCCTTGGCATATGAATGGATAAAGAAAACATGATATGTACATACAAAGGAATATTATGCAGCCTTGAAAAAGAAGGGAATCTTGTAGCATGCTACAACATAGATGAACCTTAAGGACATTGCACTGTACTGAGTAAAACAAGGTAGTCACAAAAGGGCAATTACTGTATTATTCCATTTGTATGACATATCTAAAGTTGTGAAAATCATAGAAGTAGAAAATAGAAAAGTTGCCAAGGACTGGGGGGAAGCACAAGGGGGAATTAATGCTTAATAGAGTTTGAGTTATGTAAGATGAAAAAGTTCTGGAGATCTTTCGCTCAACAATGTGAGTATACTACATTACTGAATTGTACACTTAAAAATTGCTAAGATGGTAAATATAATCTTGTGTTTTTTACCACAGTGGAAAAAGTGCTATGACAGAGCATGGCACACAAATACGCAATACATTTCAACTATTATGGTTATTTTTAAAATAGTGTGTTTTATTTTTTGAAAAACTGAGGAACCCAAAGTACCATCTTTGTGCAAACTGTAGCCCAGAACATAGTTTCAGTAAACATGTTGACATGCCTTCTTCACTCCCAGTGTAGCAATGCACAAGGCTGGAATCAACGCCTAGTGCCAAGATGGCTCAGCGTGACATTACAGTATCACCATAGGAGGTTTTGGTTGGAAGCCCGTAGTTTAACAGGGAAATCACAGTCTGTTGGTAGATTTGCCAGCATCCTAGGACCATGGCTATTGCAAATGAGTCCAGTTTGGGAGGTAATGCAATGAGTGTTTTCTAATGGGAAAATGTGTTGTTAAAATCAAATAAGTGCTCATGCCGCAGGAGGGAAGAGGACAAGCCTATAGTTCCCAAGATTTTTTTTTTTAATCTAATAAGTGCTTTATCACTTTCAGTTTCCTCAGCCTGAGCCAGGGATGTTTGGGAGTTATTATAAGATTTGAAAGAATGCTGAGTTTTTGATCTTGTCAGGACTGAAAGTGCTTTATAAATGTCAGAGTTGGTGTGTAGGAATCTAGGACACTATTCCAGTGTATACCTTGTGAGAGCCAGCAAATGAAGCCACAGGAGAGCAGCCATCTGAGTGACTCCTGGAGTGGCCCTGACTTCGAAAACAGCTCTGGATCTGCTCAGTAAAAGAAATTCGCGTTGTTGTTGTTGTTGATGATGATGATTGCAAACAAGTATCCAGGTTTAAGTTAATTCATTCTAATCACCATTCTTTTATAACCTTAAAAACACTGCTCATACTCTGGCTGCCTCCTTGTTTGAGGGAAGACATCACATAGGGGTTTCTTTCTGGACCCTTAATATTAAAATGATCTCTTGATGGGGTGTGACCCCACTCAATATTGAATTCTTCTTGGATAAGTTTTCTCATACTGGATTAGTGTTGTTTGACTCCCCAGAACTTAGTACTCCTCTCAGTCCAGTTCCCAACACATAGTAGGCTTAAAATAAATTGTTGCTCAGTGAATGAATGGAAACCAAACTGGCTTACAGTTATGAGTTTACAGTATGATTCTGCTGTTGCTAATGTGGCCTTTGACTTGTAAGTGAATCTGAGCTTTATTATGGCCTTAAATCAATTGAAAGAGGTACAAGGCTAATGATAAGCTGTTGCAGTTGTGGTTTTTAGCACTGAAATTCCTTGACCCTCATTGATCAAACTAAGGCCACAGAGAAACATTAATATTGCAAGAGCCCTTAAAAGTCTCGTCTAAAGCATTCCATTTAGAGAAGATGCTTGTGGTTCCAAATAATAAGTTTACAGCTCCCAGGTTTTGAAGATGCAGATCAACTCTCTGCTTCATGTAGGGTCTCCCAGGGGTGTCAGGATCAAGATGCAATGGGGAGTGCTAAATGTGTTCATGGACAATACAGTTGAATAAGAGAGGTTCTTTCTGTTTGTTTTTAATTTGAAAAGACTGTAGTTTGAAATTGATTGACTTTAATGCCACTGGTCATGGACAAGGATGTGCTCTACTAGCTTTTTCTATGTCCCATGCTCAGTAACAGTGTTTCCACAGTATATTTTATTCAACACTGGTGATGTGTCTTAATTGATGTCTTCTATAAAAAGTGGATTCTGTGGTCAAGCAAGTTTGAGAAATGATGGATTTAACGAATTAAGATATCTGAAAGCTTTGATACACTTATGCTTTGGAAGCTCTAGCAAGGTGTCAAAGAATACACCATAGCCCAAAGATTTTGATCATAAAAACCTTTTTTTTATGAGAATTTTCCAGTATTAGTGTTTTATAGAAGCCACTTGGGGAAACCATACTCTAATTTTGAATGTAAATTCACATACACTTTTTTTGTGTTTTGATGTGGACCATTTTTAAAGCCTTTATTTAATTTGTTACAATATTGCTTGTTTTTTTGGTTTTTTTGGGTTTTTTTGGTTTTTTGACCACAAGTCATGTGGGATCTTAGCTCCCCGACCAGGGATCTAACCCACACCCCCTGCATTGGAAGGTGAAGTCTTAAACACTGGACTGCCAGGGAAGTCCCCACATATACTGTTTATTAGTTTCTATATTTTCTGTGGCATTCTCTCTACCATTTTGTTCAATTACATTATGTCTATACTCTCTTTTAAAAATTTTCTATTTGGAGATCAAGCCTAGATTTTTGATACTTAGAATTTAAATCATTTTAGATCACTAAGATAATTAAGACCACAATGTAACCATCTTCTGTTCATCACACAAATAAGGAAGTACAAAGGAGTAGTTCCTGTGTAGTTTGATGTTTAACGTTGATCAAGCGTGACATCAAAAGGAAAGCTTTTTGAGACATTTGCTTGATTATTTGTGAGACTGTACAGCTATAAATTCTTGAAATTGTAATGGTCTTTAGTGGTTATATATCCCAACCATTTGTTAACTTATTTGGTCATCCTCCATTTATTGAACTTGTTTTATGTTCCAGACATTATGCTTTATACTAGGAAATGAAGATGAATAAAACATAATCCCTGATCCCATCTGATACTTGAACTCCCTAAAAGAATATATAGAGAGTTTAGGAAGACTTCCAGTTGGAAGTGAGCTTTCCAGTTTTTTTGTGCAAATGTCAATTTTATCCATCAGAATAGCAAAAGGCCAAGTAATGAAATAACTTGCTCAATATCACAGTTAGCTAGAGGCAGTATAGAAAATGGAACCCAAATATTTGGATGGAGCTCAATGCTCCAGCTAGTGCACTCATATTATAATATAAAAGTGAGAGGTATTTTTTTAAATTTATGATTAAGTTTGTGTGACTAGAAAAGAAATTTCTGCAAGTTGGAAAAATATTGAGAAAGATCGCAATATATGATTTTATTAAATCAGTGAATATTTATCGCATGCCTATCATGTGCTAAATACTGTTCAGTGTTTTGAAGACTAAGTCCCCATTGAGCTCGCGTTCTAGAGGCATCCATATTGCTTAAAACTATAGCGTTTATTTAATCTCATGACCACATTAATGGCTAATCGGAGATACTCATAAAAGCAAAACGTGTGGTTTGTGGAAGTTGTCATCCCATTGTGAATTTCACTTCTGACTCTGCTATGTCATGGGCAGTGAGGTGGATTATCCTTCCAAACAATTGTGATTAGGCCAAATCTGCAGGAGATAAACCCACTTAAGTGTGAGGGGTTTAACCTGTCTCTAATAGCGGTGGCCAGTAGAGAACTTTCTGCTGTGTAGACAGAGTAAAAATACCATTTCAAAGATACGGTTATGATGATGACTTTATGGCTTGTGAGAATCATGTATGAGGCAGAATCACTTCTTAAAGGCTTGTGGTGTGATAGCAATTTGCTAAGCAGGGTGGGTGACATAAATATGTACATAATGTAAGGTATTATGTATATAATATAAGGTTAAAATTTAACCAAGGAGGTAACACACACTAACAATACAACATGAACTAGACTGTTTCTTGGATTGATAAACTATGATTACGTGCCAAGTGGATGGTGTAGACGGTAAATCGAAGTTAATTTCTTGTATTATTAAAACCTCCTATGTGTGTGTCAACATATGTGATCTTAGCAAGTTATATCACTCCCCTGAGCCTCAGTTTCTTCATCTGAGAGAAGGTAATGATAACAGTAACTACCTCAGGGAGTTGTTGAGAGGAATAAGTGCAGTTATGTGGATGCTCATACATGACACTTTAGGTAATTGGTGTTAAACAAACTTCGGTCTGTCTTTTCCTTTATCTACAAAGGAACGTACAGAGACAGGATCTCAATGAGATGGCAAGATATGGTTTAAGTAACCACTTAAAAATCAGGGGAAGAGACTTATAACTAGATTGGAAACTTGTGTCAGATGTTTTATTTGGCAATGAATGATATAGGAATAGAAATAAGTATTTCTAGCACCATGCTCAAAAGACCAGAGAAAAATTCCCAGAATGTATGGGAATGCTGTATCTTAATATATTGGCTACACACATGTTAGTTTCACCTAAGCAACATCCATTTCCTCTCTTCCAGTAACTGCACGTAGATTTTTACTGTGGTCAACTGCCCATCCCCCATGATAGCAGGAGGTAAAGCAAAAGCTCATAGTGTATACTCGGAATAGACTGTTCAGAACACCCAGACTCCCCAGACACCCTGGCTGTTTTCTTTCAAAAGCCTCGGTTTCTGAGAGCTACTTTATGACTTACATTCCTTTAGGCTGGCTAGAGTTAAGATTCTTCAGTTGGAAACAACAGAAACTAGTACAGGCTACATTTGAAGTAAAGAGGGAACAGCTCAAAGGCAAAGAAATGAAAAGTTACCATAGTAGATTGGGCTAATAAAGGATAGAGTTTATGCAGAAGAATAGTAGAAGGCATTGTTTAAAAGGTTGGATGGAGCTAGATTGCTTAGGACTTTTGAAGATAACCATACGGGCTCCATTGTATAAAACAGTACTGTACTGTAATGTCAGAAACCTACTGAGAGAGTAAATGTCTATAAATTTTACTTTTTTCCCCTAGTGTTTGTGAGTTTCCTAACCAACTTACAGGATGTCCTAGATTCTGTAGAATTATATCTTCTGAGATTGTAACTTGAATATACTTTCGTATAAAGGGACAGGATAGTCACTTCTACCCTAAATGAAATACATCAAATTTTAACGTTTTTGAAATACCAGTACCTTGTTAACTTCAATAGATCCTAATCCCCCTAAGTGCGGATGAGGGTGTATCTTGTGTGAAGGGAAACAATGGACCAGGAGTCAGTGGGATTCTAGTCCTAGCTCCATTACAGATGAACTGTGTGAAAAGGACAAGTCTTTAAACATCTACAGACCTCTGTTTCTTCATTTGTTCAAGGCGGTTCAAGGGGTGAGCTGTCTTGCCCTATCTTGATGAGTCATTGTGAGGCTTATGTAAGATAATGTGTGAAACTCCCTTAAAAACCATAAAGAGTTACTTTTCTCTGTATAGATGTGTGTGTGCACATGTATAAGTATAATACCGTATAGAGAATATAATTACAAGGTAATTTTGATTTCTCAGTATGGCTGAATTACCTTAGGAGACCTGATCTTATGGTTCAGAAACTGTTGAATGTGCTGTGTTATTCAAATTTCAGTTCCAGTAAAACTTTCTGCCAGAATACAAATAACAAAATAACAAATAACAAAACATATAACAAAACATAACTATACCAACATGTAATGTTCAGTGAGTGCTCACTGTCTTTGACATACTTGTCTATTTTTTTCAAATCAATAGCGTCTTCTATGTCAGGCATTATACTTAGTGTTGTACATACATTTTTTCCTTAAACTTATTATTGTAGAATAATTTTAGATTTATCAAAAAATTGTGAAGATATTACAGTGAATTACCGTATACTTCACATGCAGTTTCCCTTATTTTGTACATATATTTTTCATGTAATTTTAAGAACAAAACTATGAGATGGGTATTATGATCTTGTTGAGTATGATACACAATAAATGAAATTTTAGATTTCTTTGCAGTTCTTTTTGTCTTTAGAATATTTCTGACCAAGGAAGTTTAGCTACTTTTTAGATGTGCTTGTGTAATCAATTTGATATAGTGTTGTTTATTTTCTCTTTGTCGTTTACATTAGGTTTGGCTTTTTATCCATTTTAGTTTTTGAAAATATAAAATATTTATATGCTTAGAATTTAAACTATATGAAAAGGTATCCTCAGAAAAGTCTCAATCCCATCTTTACTTTTCTACCTTGTTCCTACACTTCCATTGGTAACCGTTTTATTATTTTCTGATTTATCAGTAGTGTGTATATTCAAACAAATGCTACATATGTACACACACACATATCCATATATTCCTGTGCATACATACACATGAATCTATGCATATATGTACAGTCATATGTATATTTACTCATATTTAACTTTAATTTTTACTCAAAAGGTAGATATGATATTCTTTCACACCTTGATATTTTTACCTGACTGTATATCTTGGAAATCACCCCATATTTGTTCATAAAGATTTTCTGTTTTTCTTTATATGGCTATATAATACTCCACAATGTGGTATTATAGTGTATTCAGACAGTCTCCTATGCCTAGGCCTTTTGTTCATTTGAAGAAAGACTTTTTCTTTGTGTATCACTTTTTCTTGGAGTATTTGTGTAGCATATAGCATATAGATTTATCTCCAAAAGGATCAAGTCTTTTTTTTACATGAAAATGCTTCATATTATTCAAAGATGACTCCCTAGCCTCGTGAAAAGTTTCATAGTTTTCTCCTATACACTCAGCCACATGTTTACAGGTTCCATTATTACGATGATTGAATGATAAGACCTAAAATGATACGTTTATCATATCAAAAATATTTTAATAAAAATACTTTTATTGGTGAACATATACCTTGGATTTTGCCAATTGTGTTTTATTTAAAGTGTATTTAGAAAGAATAATATAGATCAGAGAAGCACCTTCCTAAAGATATCCTTTGAAAATTTTAGTTTCCACCATTTTGAGAAAGGCAAAAATAAACTGAATCAGGTGAGTATGACCCCCTTCTACTCTTTTTCAGAGATCATTGCACTTACATTCTCATAGCTTTGAGATGCTTATGACTCAGTCAGTATAAGTTTAAAAAAATGAACAGATTTTAACAGGACAAAAAGTTAGTAAAATAACAAGGAAGGTGCATGGCTTTTGGTCCTAGCATTGTCCTTTATAACCTACAAGTCATTTTATATTTCTGGATTTCAGTTTTTTCCACCTCTACTATGTGAGCAGTTTGGACTAGTTGATCTTCAATGTCCTTTATAGTTTGAAAATGTATTCTTTTTTTTTTTTTTTTTTTGCTGTATTGGGTGTTCGTTGTGGTGCGTGGGCTTCTCATTGCGGTGGCTTCTCTTGTTGTGGAGCATGGGCTCTAGGTGCGTGGGCTTCAGTAGTTGCAGCATGCAGGCTCAGTAGTTGTGGCTCATGGGCCCTAGAGCACAGGCTCAGCAGTTGTGGCACACGGGCTTAGTTGCTCCACGGCAGGTGGGATCTTCCCAGACCAGGGACAGAACCTGTGTCCCGTGCACTGGCAGGCGGATTCTTAACCACTGCATGATCAGGGAAGTCCCCGAAATGTATTCTTGATTATAATTATACTATCAATCTTTGCTGTCTATGTTTAACCCATGGCACTTCCATAGGGAATAGCTGAGTCTATATCAGAATTAGTTCTTGAGTTTTCCAATTTTTTCCTAAAGTTATTATTTGAATGCCAACTGCCTATAGTCTATTGATTGTTATGTACCATGGAAGTTTGAAATTTTGAGTTACAGAGGCTACCATTTACCTAAAATTATAGGTAGAAATGAGAGGTAGGGAGGAAAAAAAGCTTGTCTATTAATTTATCTGCATTTGTTGTTGTGCTTATCACTATAGCAACTGATAGGTTGATATAAAGAAACCTATAGGTTTCTTTATCAAAGAAACCTTGATAGGTTTCTTTTTTCATTCAGAAAAATAAACAAGTGAGGTGAGAAGCAGAAGTGATCTGTGTGTTTACTTAAATTCTTTTATTCATTAAAGAATCATTTTTGAGAATCTTCTGTATAAAACCATGATTTTAGATATTAAGAAAATTAGACATAAAACAGCACTGTCAGTAAACATGCAATTTAACTTGAGAGAGGTAAACCGTAAATACATGAGAAGAATTGCAAGCATCAATCTTAAAAATACAGATTATGCTTATCGTGTTAGGGAAGACTTAGAATAGGTAGAATTAATGCAGAAAGACTTCTTGCATGAGAATAAGTTCAGTGCAAGATTTGAAGTGAATCAATCTGCTTCTCACTATAGACTGAAGCTCCATTTTTCCTCTCCTCTAGAGTTTGGCTATAATGTGACCCAGTAGAAAGCAAATGCAGTAAACTTCAGGCCTATTTTAGGTTTTAGTTATTATATGTTGATAAAATACTCAAAATAGGGTCATTTATGCTAGGTGACTCTGAAGCTTCTGTGTTAACCCTTTTGCAATTGGCTGACATAGCCAGCATTCTGACTAGCTCCCAACAATGATTAGAAGCACTTACATTTCAGGACCTTGGAGAGCTACCAGTGGCTGTGGGTTACATACCTGTTAGCCATTCAGAGGATTTGGGGCTCTCCGGTTCCCTTGAAAATACTGACTGAACTTCTTTTTTTTTTTTTTTTTTAATTTTTATTGGAGTATAGTTGATTTACAAGGTTGTATTACTTTCTGCTGTACAGCAAAGTGAATAAGTTATACATATACATATATCCACTCTTTTTTAGATTCTTTTCCCATATAGGTCATTACAGAGTATTGAGTAGGGTTCCCTGTGCTATACAGTATTGACTGGACTTCTTGAAGGGTAGTCTCTTTTGACTCTCTATACCCAACAACTGTAGATGTGCCTTAAAATATTTAACAATTTCTCTATTGATAAATAGCATACTCATTGTTTTTGCTCTTACAATTATTTCTTCAGTAGACAGCTTTGTACATATATTCTTCTGTCCTGGTGCTTTTACTTCTATAAAGGTAAACTCCTAAATCTGTAATACTAGATGGGTTTCTTTATGTAAACATCTTTATAATGCCTGGGCAATACTTATTTTACTCTTTTACTCTAAGCTGTCTCTTACACCAACACCTAAGAGGTCCCCTGCAGCATACTTAGCATCTGTGAAATTAAATACGAACTTTTTCAGAAGAGAATGGAGACATGCATTTGATATAGCTTTGTAATTTGTATCCTGTCATACTAATCTTCAGGCCTTTAATTTTGTTGTGGGGATGAGGTGAAAATACTTCGAGGAATTCCAGGAAAAAGAATACCTTAATGTGTGTTCTGAAAAAAATAAAGTAAGTTTAAGCAAATGAATGTAATGTGTTAATATTAAGGGTTTTATGGCCAAAAAAGTGTAAGCTTAGTTGAAAACAGAATGCATGGTTCTTTAAACAATGGCATCTCTGAAACTGGCATGCTGTTATAAATATGTTTCTGTTAAGTGTCTTGATGCTAGGCATAATTTATACAATCATGAAAAAAATTAATTTGTGTTTTTAATAATGAAACATAGTTTGTGTTTTAAAGATTACCTAAAAATCACATCCTAATTTTTTTAAAAGTATAATCATACCTTCACAGATCATCAAGGAACAATATTAGCCATTGATTTTCTAAGCTAACCATGAAATTATTAATTTAGTTTTCTTTTGGCTTTCCTTCTCCTATTGAATTTCTGGTATAAAGAATTGATGTGGTGTAACCTCACAACAGATTTTAAATCCCCTTAATCTGTATTTTAAATTGTATTATTTTTACACAAAAAAATCAGTTCTGCTTCATCTCTTTTTATCCTTAGGTAACAGCTAAGAAAGCCTTAACCTAGAGATGCTTGACATTTTGAACTCTTAAATTTTTTGACTGCCTCAATTTTTTTTTTCAGTGAGGTAGGACATAAATAAATTGAAAAGAACAGATGTTAATCTTTTGACCCATTTATATTGATCCACAGAGGGAGTAATAGAGCAATAGCTACCTTTAGAATGTACAAGTGAATCTTTGAGAGAATTTTTAAATTTCATTACTTTTAAAATATATTTTATATGTTCATCATAAAATTATGGCCAAAATCATGTAATGATTAGTTTAATCGAGGAAATGATCTGTTTTTGAATTTTAACATGAACAGTGTTACAGTTATTAAAATGGTGTTTTGAGATTGTCGTTAAAGCAACAGGAAAGACATCACATAAATCACCCACTTGGTGGGGGGCGGAAATGAAGAAGAGACAAGATGACTCACATTTACTTTAAGGCTGGCCAGAAAAAAAAAAAAATGCCGTAGATTTGCTAGCGTCTATTTTATAAGATGACAACAGTTAAATAGCATTTACCAACATCAGATTTTGAGTCTGGGATAGAACAATGTTAGAGCCAACAGTTTGTATTTGGCAAAACTTAATTTCGCCAGCTTCAATTTCCTAAATTGGGATTTTGCTGAAATGGCAGTAGTTTCCAGAGCCCTTTTCTGGGGTCTTGGTGACATTTACCTGAATCTTGAGCGAAAGGCCGGAGTCATGAGTTAGATCCAATTCTTACTCTGTTTTTTTAGTAACCGTTAATACAACTACCCACGGCTGTTTTTTTTGCAGTCTTTAAAACCCTGTCTACCAGTAGTTGAAAGAATGCTTCGTCCCTATTCTCTGTGTATATATTGTGTATGCAAGCATCCTGCCAATATAAACAGTGAATGTATTAGCATATTTTATAGTTTTCATGCTTATCCCGGTTAGAGAGTAAATTTCCTAAAAAAAAAAAAAAAAAGAACCATGCCCTGTTATTTTTCAGCTTTAGTGCAGTCTGATTGACATTTAACATTGTATAAATTTAAGGCATACAACGTGTTGATTTGCTACATGTATATTGTAAGAAAAGATTACCACTATAGCATTAGCCAACATATGGCTCACATCACATAGTAACTATTCTTATTTGTGCTGCGAAAATTTAAGATCTGTTCTCTTAGCAACTTTCAAATATATAGCACAGTGTTATTAACTATAATCTTCATGCTGTACATTAGGTCCCCAACTCTTTTTTATCTTATAACTGGAAGTTTGTATTCTTTGACCAATGTGTCACCATTTCTCCAAACCCTCAGACCCTGACAACCATCATTCTACTCTCCGTTTCTATGAGAAGCAGCTTTTTAGGATTCTATACTATAAGTGTTATGATACAGTATTTGTTTTTCTCTGACTTAACTTCACTTAGCAAAATACTCCCAAGGCCCATCCTTGTTGTCACAAATGCTATGTTCTCTTTATAATTAACCCTCTCTCATTCCCATCCCTGTTCCACAGGACCTAGCACAGTGCTTTCATGTAGCAAACTTACCCATCCACTCACTCATACATTCTTACTGTCCTGTCCTGTAATTAGCCTAACAATAGATGTTTCATCAAAAGAAATGAGACATTCATAAGCAAAAAATGTACTTTAAGCATATAAATGTTTCTGGGTAGTTTCTTACTCTATTTTTTGTAACACTATTTAGTTGAGATTTCCAAAGCTATAGATCAAGAGACCTAGATTCTCCCTTTGTGACCTTGTGAAATTCATTAGAACCTTATCTGCTTCAATTTTTTCATCTTTAAAAGGACACGTCTATTCAACTTACCTTATAAGAAGAGTAGTGTATGGATAAAACTAGGAAAAGTTCTGAAAATGTTGTGAGAAAGTAGATTTTTTAAAATGTTTGTTTAAATAGGTAAAATTGGAAGAATAAGCACATGGGTCATACACATATACATTATATACAAATATGCATATACATATGTGTGTGTGTATATGGGTGTGTTCTTTTCCTACACGTGTGTGTGAGTGTATATCTTTAATTGAGACAGAATTTCCATTCTGGTAGTCAGACCATAAGTTATACTGACTTGTCGTGTTGTGAAAGCATCCTGAATCTGATTTTTTTTTTTTTACATAATTCCTGCATTAAGAAAAAATATTTTCACATGCTTCAGGATCACCGACTCTGCTAAAATGAGACCTTGTGATTTGAATGGCTCAAGCTTCATTGAGAAGTGGCTGTAATTCTGTAATACTTTATTGAGGTCAGACTAAAAATAGAAGCCAAAGCCTTATGTATATTGCTATCTCTCAGTGACATAGCTACACATAGCTTTTCTGCCATCTAGACCTTAGTTGATTCAATGACAGCTGAGGTCAGCTGTAAGATTTAGTTATGGTGGAAATAGTTGATAATCTTGGTCTGTTTCTGTAGCTTTCAAAGTTTTAGCCCTGTATAAGAGAAGTATTTTAGATCAAAACATGCAGAGGTACACTTCACAAAAATACCAAGGCAACTAAGGCACATTTTGCAGTGGTAGCAACAGTGCCAATTAGAATATGATCTTTGAATTTAAATTCCCAGGGATAGGGTTACCATGACTGAGGTCTTAGGCTAGTTCAACCCCTCTATAGATTTTGATGAATGCTGCAGGCAGAATATAGGGAAAATAGCCACACTTTGCTGCTTTCAGTTAAAAATCGGTTATCATTTTGATAAGTATTTGAGACTTCACACATACTGGAGCTGTCATGGTGATTCAGGATTTGGGGAAGGAACGTTTCCAGTTTTATTCGTTCTTTACTTTGCAAAGCTCAGACTTTATGAGTACATGTGTCTGGAGTTGTATCTTTGTAGAACTGCTGCTCCTTGGGTTTTGGATTCACACTTCAGAGTACTGGCAAGATATGGGAGTTTGTTCCGTTTTGATATTGCAGGTGTGCACGCACTTAAACCTTGACATGTCCTGATGCTGTGAAGAATTCACTCCTGTATCCAACAGAGTCTATTAAGTAGACCAGCTTCTTCTGACGTTATCAGTTAAATCAAAAGCTTCAGATACAAGCATGAAATATCTGTTGAAAATAATCAGAAAACAGAATTGTATCTTAAAAGAAAGCATTAGTAAGCAGTGGTGTGAATGGTGGACTGGGTTTACCAGTTACATAGATGTAATGACATAATAACTGTAATCATAACAAAAAATAGTCATTCCACTGTGTTTATTATTCTCATTTTTAGAGATTTTTCAGATTATTGGGAATGACATCCCTAGAGATAAAGGTAAAACAAAACCATTAGCATGATAATAGCAAAACTTTTTTTTTTTTCTTAAGGAAGATGTTGGGGATAGGAGTTTATTAATTAATTTATTTATTTTTGCTGTGTTGGGTCTTCGTTTCTGTGTGAGGGCTTTCTCTAGCTGTGGCAAGCAGGGGCCACTCTTCATCGCGGTGCGCGGGCCTCTCACTATCGCGGCGTCTCTTTTTGCGGTGCACAGGCTCCAGACGCGCAGGCTCAGTAGTTGTGGCTCACGGACCTAGTTGCTCTGTGGCATGTGGGATCCTCCCAGACCACGGCTTGAACCCATGTCCCCTGCGTTAGCAGGCAGATTCTCAACCACTGCGCCACCAGGGAAGCCCAGAAAAGCTTTTTTGAAAGTGTTTATGTGTATTTTAAGCAACTTACATACACTATTTACCAATTATCATAACAAAATTGTGAACTAAATGCTGTTACTCACAGATAAAAACCTAGGTTTCAAAGGGTAAATCACTTGCCCAAGGACCTGCAACTAATGCAGGACAAAACTAGTACTGAGAACTAGATCATTCTGACTCTCAAGCTCATGGTTTTAATTCCTCTCAATTTTCTAAAAAGCGTGATTGGAACAACTGGTGGCCTACATAATGAAAAACTTTGAAGTTTGTGTGAAATGGAAGTATTTGAGGATCTATCATGTTAAGATGGTTAAGCTTATTCTGTGTGGCTCCATATGGCATAACTAGGACCAATGAGTAGACATCGCAAGCATGAAAATTTCAATTCTGTTCATTTTATTAAAAAAATAAAATAGAATCTTCTGGAAGGAATGAACGCCCTGTCATTGGAAATTATTGATCTCAGACTTCAGACAAAAGTCAAGTAGAAGAGTTTCTCATGGAGGACACAAAAAACGAGTTAGATTATTTCAAAAGTTCTGTCTACTGCTAAGATCCCACACTTCAGGTTTTAACTATTTGCAAGTGTTAATTTGTGGAGGCAAAGTAGAAAACATCAATAATGCTACTTTTTGAGATTACTGCATACCAAGATTTCACTTTATGCTATTCTATTGAATTTGTTAATAATTTATTTTGGAGGGCAAGGGAGGGGCAAGTTTTGACAAATTCTTACACTCAGGATCTTTCATTATTTCTTACTGGAGATTATATTGTGGTTAGTTAGGTAAATTTGCCATTTTTGGTGATAGAAAGTTTCAGGTAGATGTTGTTACTTTAAAAAGCCCTTACATAAAGTGGATAACTTTTGAGATGGGATTCATTCTGGACTTACACATTCCACATCTTCTAGGGGAACATAAGAATGGAATGTTCTCCTTTAATGTTATCTGAAATTTCAAAGTAAATAATGCATTTTTAAATACATACTAAGAGCAAGAAGGAGATGCAGTTTTTTGACTTTTAAAAATACATAATTTAAAATAATTTTTGATCATTTTGTTTCATTGGATATTGTTGGGCCTATCTGCTTGCTGAAAATATTTTTTTCCTACATAATGTGAAAGATAAAGCACCACAGAGGTTACCTTTATGTCAATCATGTTCTACTCACTTGTTTTTAAATGGATTTCCTCCACTTTGACAATTCTAATATGCCTCCCTGGTCACACCCTCTATTCCCCTGTCCCCCATATACTACTACCGAGATTCATTGCTCTTGATATAAATAATAAAATAATTATGGTACATATGAAAGTAAGCCTTATACTTAGATGAATGTAAAGGGGAGTGTGTAGTTGGCCATGGGCAGTTTCTTCCTAGCTTGAACGTATTAGTTTATCAGATGAGGGAGAAAGAGTTGATAAAGTTCATAAGAAGTAAGGAATTTTGACTCTTTGAATTGAAAATAATAGCATTCATGATACAGGATTATGAAAACTCAGGGCCACTTGGACAGATGGACTCTGAAGAAATTCTCTTAAGTGATTCGTGGAAACAGCTGGGTGAATGGTCACTGTGCTAGGAGTGTCTAGAAATTAGACGCTGTGAGAGAATGATCATATATTGTGGAAAGTCCCCTCTTCAGATAAAGAAGCCTGCTATGATGTAAGCAAACTGAGTTACATTGGTGTGGTGTGACAAGGGAGAACACACAGAATTCCAAAATGAGACTGTTAGGGGAAGTGAGCACATGTGTTCTGTTGATCGTGGTTTGAGTTGGAAGTTCATAGGGATTTCAGAAATTGGGCAAGACTTTGGTCCCATTGATTTCTTAAGGAAACATTTCATGCAAATTTCATGGGAAATAGGTGGGACTTAGCTTGAATTTGTGACAGCGGGGCTGGAATGCTATGTTTACAAGAATGGAGAGCACAGTGCTGACATTAATGATGCCATGGAAGAGTAAACAGCAGGATATGGTGACAGATTGAATGCATGGGGGGGACCTAAATGACATTACTGCCTTGTGGCTAATGTGACAACAAAACAGCAGGATATAGATTGTGTGACAATTGCTTTCTGTCCAACGACAACCACAAATGGAATAGTAATCACACCAGGAAATTTGTTTCTAAATAAATCAATATATGTGACCAGGTATGCATCTAATGAAGGTAAAATTAAAAATGGTCCATAAATTAATGAATCCAGTTAGTATCTATATCTTCTTTGACTTTTGCTTGATTTTTTTAGATACTTTATTTATTTATTTTAACATCTTTATTGGAGTATAATTGCTTTACAATGTTGTGAAATTGTATTAGTTTCTGCTTTATAACAAAGTGAATCAGCTGTATGTATACATATATCCCCATATCTCCTCCCTCATGCGTCTCCCTCACACCCTCCCTATCCCACCCTTCCAGGTGGTCACAAAGCACCAAGGTGATCTCCCTGTACTATTCAGCTGCTTCCCACTAGCTATCTGTTTTACATTTGGTGGTGTATATATGTCCATGCCACTCTTCTCACCTCGTCCCAGCTTACCTTCCCTCTCCCCATGTCCTCAAGTCCATTCTCTACGTCTGTCCTGCCCCTGGGTTCTTCAGAACCATTTTTTTTTTTGTTGTTTTTAGATTCCATAATTATGTGTTAGCATACAGTATTTGTTTTTCTCTTTCTGACTTACTTCACTCTGTATGACAGTCTCTAGGTCCATCCACCTTACTACAAATAACTCAATTTTGTTTCTTTTTATGGCTGAGTAATATTGCATTATATATATGTGCCACATCTTCTTTATCCATTCATCTGTTGATGGACACTTAGGTTGCTTCCATGTCCTGGCTATTGTAAATAGAGCTACAGTGAACATTGAGGTACATGACTCTTTTTGAATTATGGCTTTCTCAGGGTATATGCCCAGTAGTGGGATTGCTGGGTCATATGGTAGTTCTGTTTTTAGTTTTTTAAGGAACCTCCATACTGTTGTCCATAGTGGCTGTATCAATTCACATTCCCACCAACAGTGCAAGAGGGTTCCCTTTTCTCCACACCCTCTGCAGCATTTACTGTTTGTATATTTTTTAATGATGGCCATTCTAACTGGTGTGAGGTGATACCTCATTGTAGTTTTGATTTGCATTTCTCTAATGATTACTGATGTCCTTTCATGTGTTTGTTTGCAATCTGTATATCTTCTTTGGAGAAATGTCTATTTAAGTCTTTGGCCCATTTTTTAATTGGGTTGTTTGTTTTCTTGATATTGAGCTGCTTGTAAATTTTGGAGATTAATCCTTTGTCAGTTGCTTCCTTTGCAAATATTTTCTCCCATTCTGAGGGTTGTCTTTTCATCTTGTTTATGTTTTCCTTTGCTGTACAAAGGCTTTTAAGTTTCATTAGTCCCATTTGTTTATCTTTGTTTTCATTTCCATTTCTCTAGGAGGTAGGTCACAAAGGATCTTGCTGTGATTTACATCAGAGAGTGTTCTGCCTATGTTTTCCTCTAAGAGTTTTATAGTGTCTGGCCTTACATTTAGATCTTTAATCCATTTTGAGTTTATTTTTGTGTATGGTGTTAGGGAGTGTTCTAATTTCATTCTTTTCCATGTAGCTGTCCAGTTTTCCCAGCACCACTTATTGAAGAGGCTGTCTTTTCTCCATTGTATATTTTTGCCTCCTTTATCAAAGATAAGGTGACCATAGGTGCATGGGTTTATCTCCGGGCTTTCTATCCTGTTCCATTGATCTGCATTTCTGTTTTTGTGCCAGTACCATTTTGTCTTGATTACTGTAGCTTTGTAGTATAAACTAAAGTCCGGGAGCTTGATTCCTCCAGCTCCATTTTTCTTTCTCAAGATTGCTTTGGCTGTTCGGGGTCTTTTCTGTTTCCATACAAATTGTGAAATTTTTTGTTCTAGTTCTGTGAAAAATGCCATTGGTAGTTTGATAGGGATTGCATTGAATCTGTGGATTGCTTTGGGTAGTATACTCATTTTCAGAGTGTTGATTCTTCCAGTCCAAGAACATGGTATACCTCTCCATCTGTTTGTATTATCTTTGATTTCTTTCATCAGTGTCTTATAGTGTTCTGCATACAGGTCTTTTGTCTCCTTAGGTCAGTTTATTCTTAGGTATTTTATTCTTTTACTTGCAGTGGTAAATGGGAGTGTTTCCTTCATTTCTCTTTCAGATTTTTTTGTCATTACTGTATAGGAATGCAAGAGATTTCTGTGCATTAATTTTGTATCCTGCTGCTTTACCAAATTCATTGATTAGATCCAGTACTTTTCTGATAGCATCTTCAGGACTCTCTATGTATAGTATCATGTCATCTGCAAACGGTGACAGCTTTACACCTTCTTTTCTGATTTGGATTCCTTTTATTTCTTTTTCTTCTCTGATTGCTGTGACTAAAACTTCCAAAACTATGTTTAATAATAGTGGTGAGAGTGGACAACCTTGTCGTGTTCCTGATCTTAGAGGAAATGGTTTCACTTTTTAACCTTTGAAAACGATGTTGGCTGTGGGTTTGTCATATGTGACCTTTATTATGTTGAGGTAAGTTCTCTCTATGCCTACTTTCTGAAGGGATTTTATCATAAATGGGTGTTGAATTTTGTCAAAAGCTTTTTCTGAATCTGTTGAGATGATCGTATGGTTTTTCTCCTTCAATTTGTTTATATGGTTTATCACATTGATTAATTTGTGAATGCTGAAGAATCCTTGCATGCCTGGGGTAAAACCCACTTGATTACGTTATATTATCCTTTTAATGTGCTGTTGGTTTCTGTTTGCTAGTATTTTGTTGAGGACTTTTGCATCTATGTTCATAGTGATACTGGCCTGTAGTTTTCTTTCCTTGTGACATCTTTGTCTGGTTTTGGTAGCAGGGTGATGGTGGCCTAGTAGAATGAGTTTGGGAGTGTTCCTCCCTCTGCTAAATTTTGGAAGATAGGTGTTAGCTCTTCTCTAAATGTTTGATAGAATTCACCTGTGAAGCCATTGGGTCCTGGGCTTTTGTTTGTTGGAAGGTTTTTAATCACAGTTGTAATTTCAGTGCTTGTGATTGGTCTGCTTGTATTTTCTATTTCTTCCTGGTTCAGTCTTGTAAGGTTGTGCTTTTCTAAGAATTTGTCCATTTCTTCCAGGTTGTCCTTGTTATTGGCATATAGTCACCGCAGTGTCAGTTGTTACATCTCCTTTTTCATTTCAAATTCTATTCATCTGAGTTTTCTCCCTTATTTTCTTGATGAGTCTGGCTAGTAGTTTATCAATTTTGTTTATCTTCTCAAAGTATCAGCTTTTACTTTTATTGATCTTTGCTATTGTTCCCTTCATTTCTTTTTCATTTATTTCTGATCTGATCTTTATGATTTCTTTCCTTCTGCTAACTTTGGGGTTTTTTTGTTCTTGTTTCCCTAATTGCTTTAGGTGTAAGTTTAGGTTATTTATTTGAGATGTTTCTTGTTTCTTGAGGTAGGATTGTATTGCTCTAAACTTCCCTCTTAGAACTGCTTTTGCTGCATCCCATAGGTTTTGGATCGTCATGTTTTCATTGTCATTTGTTTCTAGGTATTTTTTGATTTCTTCAGTGATCTCTTGGTTATTTAGTAGTGTATTGTTTAGCCTCCATGTGTTTGTATTTTTTACAGATTTTTTCCTGTAATTGATATCTAGTCTCATAGTGTTGTGATCAGAAAAGATACTTGATACAATTTCCATTTTCTTAAATTTACCAAGCCTTGATTTATGACCCAAGATATGATCTATCCTGGAGAATGATCCATGAGCACTTGGGAAGAAAGTGTATTCTCTTGTTTTTGGATGGAATGTCCTGTAAATATCAATTAAGTCCATCTTATTTAATGTATCATTTAAAGCTTGTGTTTCCTTTTTTATTTTCATTTTGGACGATCTGTCCATTGGTGAAAGTGGGGTGTCAATGTTTCCTATTATGATTGTGTTACTGTCTATTTCCCCTTTTGTGGCTGTTAGCATTTGCCTTATAAATTGAGGTGCTCCTATGTTGGGTGCATAAATATTTACAATTGCTATATCTTCTTGGATTGGTCCCTTGATGATTATGTAGTGTCCTTCCTTGTCTCTTGTAACATTCTTTATTTTACAGTCTGTTTTATCTGATATGAGTATTGCTACTCCAGCTTTCTTTTGATTTCCGTTTGCATGAAATATCTTTTTCCATCCTCTCTCTTTCAGTCTGTTTGTGTCCCTAGGTCCTAAGTGGATCTCTTGTAGACAGCATATATACAGATCTTGTTTTTGTATCCATTCAGCCAGTGTATGTCTTTTCGTTGGAGCATTTAATGCATTTACATTTAAGGTAGTTATCAACATGTATGTTCCTATTACCATTTTCTTAACTGTTTTGGGTTGTTATTGTAGGTCTTTTCCTTCTCTTGTGTTTCCTGCCTAGAGAAGTTCCTGTAGCATTTGTTGTAGAGGTGGTTTGGTGGTGCTGAATTCTCTTAGCTTTTGCTTGTCTGTAAAGGTTTTAATTTCTCCGTCAAATATGCGTGAGATCCTTGCTGGGTAGAGTAATCTTGGTTGTAGGTTTTTCCCTTTTATCACTTTAAACATCTCCTGCCACTCCCTTCTGGCTTGCAGAGTTTCTGCTGAGAAATCAGGTGTTAACCTTATGGGGATTCCCTTGTATGTTTTTTATTGTTTTTCACTTGCTGCTTTTAATGTTTTATCTTTGTATTTAATTTTTGATAGTTTAATTAATATGTGTCTTGGTGTGTTTCTCCTTTGGATTTATCCTGTGTGGGACTCTCTGTACTTCCTGGACTTGATTGACTTTCCTTTCCCATATTAGGGAAGTTTTCAACTATAATCTCTTCAAATATCTTTTCAGTCCCTTTCTTTTTCTCTTTTTCTTGTGTGACCCCTATAATTCAAATGTTGGTGCATTTAATGTTGTCCCAGAGGTCTCTGAGAGTGTCCTCAATTCTTTTCATTCTTTTTTCTTTATTCTTGTCTGTGGTAGTTATTTCCACTATTTTATCTTCCAGGTCACTTATTCGTTCTTCTTCCTCACTTTTTCTGTTGTTGTTTCCTTCTAGAGAATTTTTAATTTCATTTATTGTCTTGTTCATAATTGTTTGTTTGCACTTTAGTTCTTCTAGGTCCTTGTTAAACGTTTCTTTTATTTTCTCTATTCTATTTCCAAGATTTTGGATCATGTTTACTATCAATACTCTGAATTCTTTTTCAGGTAGACTGCCTATTTCCTCTTCATTTGTTTGGTGTGGTGGGTTTTTACCTTGCTCCTTCATGTGCTGTATGTTTCCCTGTCTTCTCATTTTGCTTAACTTACTGTGTTTAGGGTCTCCTTTTCGCAGGCTGCAAGCTCGTAGTTCCTGTTGTTTTTGGTGTGTGTCCCCAGTGGCTAAGGTTGGTTCAGCGGGTTGTATAGTCTTCCTGGTGGAGGGGACTGGTGCCTGTGTCTGGTGGATGAGGCTGTATCTTGTCTTTCTGGTGGGTAGGACCGTGTGCAGTGGTGTGTTTTGGGGTGTCTGTGACCTTATTATGATTTTAGGCAGGCTCTCTGCTAATAGGAGGGGTTGTGTTCCTGTCTTGCTAGTTGTTTGTCATAGGGTGTCCAGCACTGTAGCTTGCTGGTCGTTGAGTGGAGCTGGGTCTTAGCGTTGAGATGGAGATATCTGGGAGAGCTTTCACCGTTTGATATTACGTGGAGCTGGGAGGTCTTTGGTGGACCAGTGTCCTGAAGTTGGCCCTCCCACCTCAGAGGCACAGGCCTGACACCTGGCTGGAGCACAGAGATCCTGACAGCCACACGGCATATGCCTGGCACAGTATTAGATGCTCAAGAGACAGGAGTCAATGAGAGACATGATGTACTCCGCCCTCCTGAAGTTTATATCCAGTTGTATTTATATTGAGCATGGCGTATAATTTCCTTGTCTGAATTCATCTGTGGAGGGAGAGGATAAAGCCACCACGTCCCACTCACTGCGCTTTTGGGGAAAGCGCTTTGCCTCCTCGGCCTCGCCAGGGCCTTGCACTGGCACGTGTAGGGCAAGTGTGGGGGTACCTAGTGCCCAGATGCCTGTCT
The DNA here is from genome assembly GCF_963455315.2 of Globicephala melas. NCBI lineage: Eukaryota > Metazoa > Chordata > Mammalia > Artiodactyla > Delphinidae > Globicephala > Globicephala melas. The sequence goes on from NC_083316.1 coordinate 131,523,262, forward strand.
CCTTGTGGCATTTGGGAGGTCAAGGGGGACCACTTTGCCTCCCAGCAGGAAACTCAGCACCCCCGCCCCCAGCAGAGGAACCGGCAGATTAAAGGCCACAGCCACACAGTGGGCGAAGGATGCTGCAGCTTGGCTCAGGACGCTGGCTGGGGCAGCGCCCCTGCTTGACTTTTTATAACAAATGTCAACGTAGAGAAGTTATGGATTTGTGTAAATGTAACAGCAGTTTTCATTTTTCCATTGCTGGCTTACTGTATAACACGCGTTACGCTAAGTGTTTTATATGCATCATTTTATTTAGTCTGTCTATGTACAGTTTTCACCCCCTGTGTGTAGATGGCAACATTGAGGTTTAGGAAGGTTGAGACTCTTGCCCAAGTTTATAGAGCCAGTAAGTGGTAGAGCTAGGATTTAATCTTTACCTTTCAGACCCAGACCCATTCTCTTAAGAGTTTGGCAGCCTACTTCATAATTAACTTTGAGAGCATGACCTACCCTGGAGGCAAAACCATTATTCCTCAATTAGCATTTGAAGTAGACAAAGCATGAAAGGAAGTGGCCCTGACAGAAGGGGGAAGCCAGAAAAGAAGCATACAAACAAGCAAATGCACAGATAGGTTTTTAGTAACCCAACCAACCATTTTCATCATCATTATTAAGAGCAACCACACTACAAAGAGATTGATGTCCAGATTGTGTTGTAGCCCGAGTTGGCATATTTTCATTTTGTAAACTGGCCATTTTATAAGAATCAGTATGTCTTAATGTAACTAGTTCATCTCAAATGAACTAAAGAAAGAGCCATGGGAAAAGGCTGGTTATGGAGATAGAACAAAACAAAAACCCATGACTTCAGCTCTTTGTAGAAATTAAGTGTGGCTTTGATATCTCTTAATGAATTGTAATTCAAACCAGAAAATAAGGATAAAGGTATATTTTATGTTAGGCTCTTTGATTTTACTGTGGGCAGGTCACTTCACCTCTTTGCACCTGTTTCATCATCTCTGAAACAGGAAGGAAAATATCTTCCTTATAGACCACCTTGTTGTGAACCTCCAATGCAAGTCTTTTAAAGCCACTAGAGACTCATACAGCACACCCCAGGTGTCAAAGAGGTCCTTAGTTTGAAGATTTTCCTTTTTCCCTTGGTGTTTCGGAGTTCAGAGTTAGTTAAACTTTAGTATGCAATACAAGACCTGATTCTTGACTGAAAATATCCCTTGAAGAAAAGAAATCTAGATATCAGACTACCTTGAAATATTCATTTCTGTTGGCACACTGTGAAGATTAATGTGGTGTTTGCCCAATACATGAAGCTACTTACAGAAAACTCTTAGGAGCAGATTTAAAAGACTGATTATTATTTTTATTAGTAGTAGTATTATAATCACTTATCCCAATATGATGTTAAAGAATGCGCACAGCCATTTGAGAAACTAAAGTGGAAGAATATTTTTTGCCACCCTCAATTTCATCTTCAGGACCACTTACTCAGCATCCTCAGTGCTTGCTGCTTCTGCTGGCTCAGAAATCAACACTTTGTTAAGGGAATGAATGCCACGTTTGCCTGTAGTTGCAAAATTCCAGTTTGATTTTTGACTCTTTCAACAGTATCTTTAAAATCTCTACTGAATAAAGGGATTGAGGATCAGTATTTACTGAAATTGCTATTGGAACTGACAGAAGAGATTTTTGATTTAGATTCAAAAATAGAAAGAAAAGCACAGATGATGAAAGAAAACTGGAAATCTAGGAGAGACGCCCTTATCTTTTGACTCATGGGTTTACATCAGTTTTGCAGAACAACAGTATTTATACTGCATGATGATTTACACAGTTGCATGGCTTCTACTTTTATAAGTGAAAGAAATGAAAAGGTGTTGGGCACAGAGGACATTTCTTTGAAATCATTTTGTATGCAAGTGATGGAATCAGGAAACAAGCAGCAACAATCGTGCCTTGCACAGTGCTGAACACGTCGTATGTACTTTGTAAATGCTTAGTGGTCCAATAAGTGAGTTCTGTAAGCCCAGGACAGTTACTGACCATCACCTGTACCAACAGTGTTCCTAATGATCATACAGGATATTTGGATATGCAGACATTCCCTAAGGTCTAAGTGTCAGCTCCTCAATATCCATCACACAAAAATAATCAGCTCTGTACAGTTTTCCTCACTGAAATGCGTTCAGAAAAACAGAAAGTAAGCTGAATTTGAACTTTTGAGAGGAATGATTGAGGATAAACAAGGAAACAAATAGACACCAGAAGGGCTGTTTCAAAAGGGATGACATAGTCACTAGGTCCATCTATGTTGCTGTGAATGGTATTACAGTAAGTCCCCCACATACGAACCTTCAAGTTGCGAAATTCCAAAGATGCAAAGCTGTGTTTGCATGTCCAATCACATAAGTTAGTTCACGTGTTTGGCATACATCGTCACGTGCGTGCATCCTCTACAAGTGGTTGTGCTTTTGTGGACTTTACTGTACTGTACTCTATACAGTATCTTTATTTCAAGCCCAGGATGTCCGGAAGCAAGCATAAAAGCAGCGGTGATGTAGCTGGTACTGCTGAGAAGTGCCAAGTGATAACGATGGAACTCGTTGTGCAACATGAGGAGCTTACTAATGAAGACCTGATGGAACTGGAGGCCCAGAGAAAGGACGAAGAGAGACAAGAGGAAGAAGAAGTAACTGAAGAACCGAAGAGATTCACGACGCAGGAAATGGCAAGGGGATTTTCTTTATTTGAGGAGGCACTGTTAGTTTTTGAGGCACAGGACCTGAACGTAGAACAGTACACAAAGGTTGTAGCAGCCGTTCAGAATGCAAACCAGTGCTACCGTGCCATCTATGATGAGATAAGAAGAGCCGCTACCCAGACATCACTGGATCATTTTTTCAAGAGGGTAGATAGAATTGAATCCAGCAAGGAACCAGAACCTGTGCCATCAACGTCAGGTGTGAGTGAAACTGCAGCTTGCCCTCCATCTCCTATTGCTGATGATCCTTCAGCTCTACCATCTCCCACCTCCTCTCCCTCCTCCAGTCAGTAACTCTTCTTGCCTGTTCACTCAATGTCAGCCCCAATATGCCAGCTGTTGTACTGTACTACTGTACTTTTCAAGGTACTGTACCATAAGATTAAAAATGTTTGCTTTATTTTTTGTATTTTTTATGTATTATTTGTGTGAAAAGTATTACAAGCCTATTACAGTACAGTACTATATAGCCGATTGTGTTAGCTGTGTACCTAGGCTAATTTTGTTGGGCTAATGAACAAATTGAACTTATGAATGTGCTCTCGGAACGGAACTCATTTGTATGTAGGGGACTTACTGTATTTCATTCTGTTTTATGGCTGAGTATTATTACATTGTGTGTGAGTGTGTGTGTGTGTGTGTGTGTGTGTATGTGTGTATACCACATCTTCTTTATCCATTTTTCTGTTGATGGACATTTAGGTTGCTTCTATATCTTGGCTATTGTAAATAGTGCTGCTGTGAACATTGGGGTTCATGCATCTTCTTGGATTAGAGTTTTCTCTGGATATATGACCAGGAGAGGGATTGCTGGGACATATGGCAACTCTATTTTTAGTTCTTTAAAATACCTTTTTCAATAATGGTTGCACTAATTTATATACCTAACAGTGTAGGAGGGTTCCCTTTTCTCCACACCCTCTCCAGCATTTATTTGTAGATTTTTAATGATGGCCATTCTGTCTGATGTGAGGTGGTATCTCATTGTAGTTTTGATTTGCATTTCTCTGATAATTAGCGATGTTGAACATCTTTTCGTGTGTATATAGGCCATCTGTATGTTCTCTTTGGAGAAATGTCTATTTAGGTCTTCTGCCCATTTTTTGATTGGGTTGTTTGTTTTCTTGTTATTGAGTGAAGTAAATCAGACAAAGACAAATATCATATGGTGTCATTATATATGGAATTGAAAATATGATACAAATGAACTTATTTGCAAAACAGATGCAGACTTACAGACATAGAAAACAAACTTATGGTTACCAAAGGGGAAAGGCGGGGGAAGGGATAAATTAGGAGTTTGAGATTAGCAGATACAAACTACTATATATAGAATAGATAAACAAGGTTCTACTGTATAGCACAGGGAACTATATTCAGTATCTTGTAATAACCTATAATGGAAGAGAATATGAAAAAGAATATATATATATAATATGTATAAGCAGGATCATTTTGCTGTATACCAGAAAGTAACATAATATTGTAAATCAACTACAATATAAAAAACAAAATTAAAAGTATTTAAAAAGGGATGGCATAGGAAAAATCAAGGAAAGGAAGGATGATGTACCTTGGGGGGGCATAATAAGCATGAGATGCTATCCTGATACACAAGGAGAACAATGTAGTAGGTGGTTGCTGATGGTTAGAACTAGCAATAATTATTGGAGGTTAGGTCCTTTCCATGGAAATGCCCTTACATGCCTTGTTGAAAGGTGGATCCTAGGAACTTATTAATAGAGTTGAACACAAGGTAATCCTGGAAAGTTGATTGAACCAGAGGATTTACTGACTCAAGATAAGTTGCTCAGATTATCTTGATAATGTGGACTAAGAATTAGAAAGTAGAACCGTAGTATAGGGTACTAGACCTATAGATTAATATGGAGTTGGGAAGAAAGTTGGTATCCTGAAAACCCCAACTATAGGATTACTTTTGTTTGGTGGGAGCAGGACTCATGTACCATATAGACCTGCCAATCAGAAGGATGGGAAGATTGCTTGAGAACTTGACACTTTTCCTCTTCCCATTTCCAGTTCTCATGGCTCACATGCATACCCTGGACTTCCTGCCCTTGGGTCTTTGAGATATCCCAATCTTTTCTTGACATAGATTGATTAACTAAGACAGCTTAAGGTATAGCTTCAGAGACACTGTCAGTAGCGTTAGGAATGTTCCTCAGAGGCAGTATCAGTAGGCATTAGAGCATTAGATTGGGCAACAGAAAAAAACAAGTTTCCTAATCTTGGCTAATAAGAACACGCTGAGAAAATCAAGAGATTCTGTCAAGGAAAATGAAAACCAAGAGTAGACCCAATACTGTCTACAACTAAAGTAGTTGAATGTACCCAGAAATTTCCTTTAAAACTTCCATAAGCCTCCATTTAACACCCTCATGCTTTGCTACAATTAGCTTAAGTGTTTATGCTTTTTTTTTTTTTAAATCAATAATGACATGGGTTAGAACTCTCTTAGATAAATGACCAACCTATCCAGTGAGTGAAACCCTTTAGCATCCCTGCTTAAATATCTCTGCTTGGACACTTCCAATATTTGATTCTAAGAGCTATTTAAACCTCACTTCCAAGTACTGGACAGCTGCCTAATATTGAGGCAAAAATCCATCTCTCTATGTACTTACCCATGGATTCTTGTCCTGCCTCTCTTGGGGCCACAAGCAGTTGAATGATCCATCTTATATTGGTGAGCCTTTCACGTTCCATCTCATGATTTAATGCTATTAACTCTGCTTCCCTGAGAAACTAATGGCAACAAACAGTGTTTCTTTAACTTACTTATGTAAGCTGTGTTCTGACATATGCAATACGTATCATTAGAACCCCACTCATTCCAAACTTGGAATGATTTGGCAGACTGTGACATCTTAATGGAATTGTAGCCCCTTCTGACTATATTAGCACGCCTATTAGTGTCTCCTGTAATAAACATATCGTGTTTTATTTTAGGCAGTTCTGGGACTGTGCATTGCCATTATTCACAATTCACTTCATGTATATATATAAGTAATATTGTCTGGGGTTCTTCCTGTATATTCCCCTAGCTCCCCAGTGTTTTCCCTTCCATTAAAAGGACCATTTATCCCATCAGAAAAGAATGGAGACAAGTATATAGGAGTTCTCTTTATATACACAAAAACTAAATGCCTTTTAACTCCTCTCTCATGTATAGTAGCTGGAGATGGAGAGCTGGTATGGGATTGGCTAAAAGGATTTTTTGATGCATAGTTTCCCTCCTTGGAGGATAATATCCCTCCTTGGAGGATAATATATATTTTTTCTTGACAATAGGAAATCAGAGAAAGATTGCTGCATTACAATTTGTTTTGCCTATCCTAATAGAACCAGGATAAAATTTGTATCCAAATTGAAAAATACTATGTAAGACAAATGAATATAGGCTACATCCATTGCCTATGTAAAAGGCCAAGATTTGCTTCATATTTTATCCAGAGAAAGACAATTATTTGTCCAGTGTGTTTGCAATAAAGTATAATAACATGGGGTAATAAATGTTACGTTTGAAAGCTCCTGTAACTTTCAGTAATTAAACATCATAATAGGAATGTTCTAACCACAGCTTACCTGTCAGTTATTCTGCATATGGATTTCCACTTACTTCCACTAAAACTGTTAGTGAACAAGGGTGTTTTCAAGAGGCAAGCATTGAAGAGCTAGGGCGTTTACTATTAGTGAAGAGAAATAATAGGTTGAGAGGGTGTTTAAGGGTACCTCTGAGCATTCACTTAACTTAAAGCTAGTTAGAGCATTGATAGGTGCAAGACACTGAGGGGAATGTATGTTGCAATCTTAGAATGTCTGCATGTGTATATGCAGTCAAAAGGGAACATGTGGTCATGGTTTGATACAGTGAAATGAGAACACAATCGCCGTGTTTCAGAGGAGTTTAGAAGTAAATGCTCAAGTTTTCAAAAGACAAGTTTGTTGCCTCCAAAAATGTTTTAAGAAATTGTGAAACTGTCTTCCAAAGTGACTCTGCCATTTTGCACTCCCACTAGCAATGAACGAGAGTTCTTATTGTTCTACATCCTTGCAAGTATTTTGGATCTTAGCCTTTCTCATAGGTGTGCAGCGATATCTCATTGTTACTTCAGTCTGTACTAACTTTTGGATTTTGGATTTTGGATTTTAGCCTTTCTGATAGGTGTGCAGCGATATCTCATTGTTACTTCAGTCTGTACTAACTTAATGACATATGAGGTTGAGCATCTTTTCATATGATTATTTGCTATCTGCACGTCTTCTTTAATGAGAAGTCTGTTCACATCTTTTGCCCAGTTTTTTTTTTTTCCGGTACGCAGGCCTCTCACTATTGTGGCCTCTCCCGTTGCGAAGCACAGGCTCCGGACACACAGGCTCAGCAGCCATGGCTCACCGGCCCAGCCGCTCCGCGGCATGTGGGATCTTCCCGGATCGGGGCACAAACCCGTGTCCCCTGCATCGGCAGGCGGACTCTCAACCACTGTGCCACCAGGGAAGCCTTTTTGCCCAGTTTTTAACTGGCTTGTCTATTTTCTTTTCTTTTTTTATAATTGACATATAGCATTATATTAGTTTCAGGTATACAGTGTAATGGTTTGATATTTGTATCTACTGCATAATGATCACCGTAATAAATCTAGTTAACATCTGTCATCATATATAATTGCAGGGTTTTTTTCTTGTGATGAGAACTTTAAAGAGCCACTCTCTTAGCAACTTTCAAATATGCAATGCAGTATTATAATAGTAATAATCGGTTTGTCAGTGTTCTTATTGTTGAGTTTAAAGAGTTCTCTTTTTATGTTGAATTCCAGTCTTTTATAAGATAGGTGTTTTGCAGATATTTTCTCCTAGACTGTGGCTTGTCTGTCCATTCTCTTAACCTAATATTTGGTAATCATTTCAAAATGCAGATTCTAACCCTGAAGCTTAAATTAATGCCCTAGAGTAAAGCAGAAGCGCGGAGTCCAGTCCAGCAGAACCCCTCCCCACCTTCTCCGTAGGGATGCCGTTAGGAGTTCAGTTTGGTAGCCATTAAGTGCTCTCTGGAGGTGTGAGGCTTGTGATGAGGAAGAACTTTTCAACTATCAGAAGAGCTCAAGGAAGAAACCGTCGTTCAGGGTAGTAGATAGGGTAGCCAGATTTAGCAAATAAAATACAGGCCACCCAATTACACTGGGATTTCAGATACACAACAAATATTTTCTTTTTGCATAAATATGTCCCATGCAATATTTGGAATATATTTATACTGAAACATTTTTCATTATTTATTTTAAATTCCAATTTAACCGGGCAGACTGTTTTATCTGGCAACCCTAGTACTAGATAAATAACTCTTAGTCCTGGAAGTGTCCAAAGTTGGGAGTCCATTTGGTAGGAATCTTGTTGAGGAGTCCCAAGTTGAAAAAGAGTGCTTTCAAGTGTCTTCCAAATGAGAAGTTCTATGATTCAAGATTGCTATGTGAAGGAGAGGGCAGGATTTTGTGGTGTAGGAAAAGTTATTTAAGAGTCTTTTCCCTCTATTCGTACATCCTCGATTTCTCTTGGAGGATCTCAGTGACCTAATAAATGGATTCAAGAAAGCAATCAAAAAAAAAAAACAAACAAACAACAACAAAAAAAGCAATCATAGTTAATGTGTCCCTACCAATGAGCATCTTTATTTAATCCAGAAGATAGCAGTGTCTTAATTAACAGGGGATTTTTAAACAGTTTCTGATATTTGGTATTATCAAGAAAAACTCCTCTGAGGTAGGCCTGGCAATTTAGAGAAGAGGAAACTTTCTCAAATCTGAAGTGTGGAACATTTATAAAATGTCTCCAGTGTCAGTTCTCAGTTTTTGTACCAATGCCTAATTTTGCTTTGCAAGAACCTCCTATCGGGCTTCCCTCGTGGCGCAGTGGTTGAGGGTCCGCCTGCCGATGCAGGTTCGTGCCCCAGTCCGGGAAGATCCCACATGCCGTGGAGCGGCTGGGCCCGTGAGCCATGGCCGCTGAGCCTGCGCATCCGGAGCCTGTTCTCCACGACGGGAGAGGCCGCAACAGTGGGAGGCCCGCGTACCGCAAAAAAAAAAAAAAAAAAAAAACCTCCTATCTCTGCTTGTGGTCCATGAGGTTCGTATGAGCATGACACTCACGTCTGTCAGTCACAATCACAGTGTTTAGTTCTACTGCTTCAATGATTGGCTCATAGATCTGGAGTCAATAGTAAGAGTCCAGAAAACTTGTAAGCACTGGTACATTTTTGTTGGATTTAGACCTGGGCAAATGTTATTATGTGCTTCTGGAATCCAAATGCTACCACTTAGAATCCGAGCATAATGCCAATTGGAGACAAATGCAAGAGATGGAAGAATTGCATAGGGTTATCATCATATGATACCTTGGGTCAACACCTGTACATGGGCTTTGTGTCACTTGCAACCAAAAGGGTCTTGATAGAAGCGTAAATGGATATATTCTACCAGTATATAATTCCTCTCTGATAGAGGATATTTACAGAGCTGAAGAGTGTTTCCTGTAACACCAGTGAGACTTGATTATAAATCAAAATCTGTAACCTGATAATGTATGGTCTTTCCCCATCCCAAACCTGTCTGGTGAGATTTACATAGAGAAGAGAAAACTACTTCAAAGAAGAGGAGGAATTCTCAACAGCGGTGAATAAAGCATGCAGTTAGGATAAATAACATAAGCCCATTATTGCAAGTCATATTGGGTAATTGTGCATGTGGCCTGGTTGACCCGGACTTCATAATTCCGTTTAGTGTACAGCTTTGTTCAGAGGCAAAAGATCAATCATATTGCAGCATGTGACTCTTTGATAATTTATATCAGTGCAAAAAAAAAAAAGGAAATGAGTAAGCAAGGGAACATAGTTACTCATGTCTTAAAAATGGTTTTCATCCCTTTGGTTTGACTACTCACCTCCACAAGCTACTTGCCTGCAGGGCAGGAAGAAAATGGGACTAGAGAAATATGCCAACCTTGATAGGTTTCTAACAGCCGAGTGTAAACCTGTGTTTGGTGAACAAAAATGTAGCTCAGAGCTTTGTCAGAAATCGAGTTGTTCTATTGATTATGAATTAACTTCATTTCTTAATGAAAGAGGCAGCTCTTTTCTTCTTCTCTCCATTACTGATAATTTAGGTTAAAATACAACACGGTCTGTCCTCCAGCTGAAACTGCTGAAATTAAATTATTCAGTCTTAAGGATTTTGATTAATCTGAATCTATTATGTAAAAGTTCATTGGAAAGCTGGATGTACTTCAAATAACAAAGTTATAATTGGATACTGTTTTATGTTGTTTGAGTAATTTATTTTCCAATAGGCTTTATAGATCTGAGAATTCAAAGGTCTATCCTGTCTCTCTTATTATGGAAATTGGGAAATGTAGAGAGAAGGAGAGAGATTTGTCATGAAAACAGTATATTCTACCTCACCTCCTCATCAAATAATTCTTGAAGTAAACAAACATAGTTTAGTAGATAGGACAGAGATATATTGTGAGATTTTTCTGTCTTATAAAAAAATGTATATACTTGTTGATATTGTAATGTACCCAATAACCTTTATAGAAAAATTATTTTAGAAAACGATTAAATGAGAACAGTCTGATTGATACTGTCTTTAGAAATAAGTTCTCTTCCCCCAACACACACAGATATTAACAAATGGGTTGATCAAAATGTTATTTTCCTCAAAATGTACTGTACTTAGGAGTGAGACAAGATCACAGTGTGCCTTATTATACACTCAAGACAAACCTCATATTTAGTTTGTCGTATTATCCCTTTGGGTTTAGCCAAAGGACATTAATTTCAGCTCTAGTGAATTCAGTCTGCATGAGTTAAGTTTGCTGCCATCTGAAGTTTAGAATATCAACTGATCATTTTATACCTACAACTTAGTTAGTTACCAGTATATATTGCTAATTTTATATACATTTATTTTTAATGCCCCCTCCCCTCCTGACACCAAAGAAACCAGGTTATAACCAGTAGAGTAATGCATATCTGAGCCAGAATTTTAAACAGAAAAAAATTTTAAGTTAAATTTGAATGTTTTGTCTCTAAAGGGATCACCTGTACTCTTAGATCAAATGCCGGACATGCAGCTGCACTGAAAGAGTTAACTGAAGTTCCTACTGTAGTTACTCACTCTGTTCTTACTGTTCTCCTGGCACCTTGGCTAGATGTCTTTTAAGCTGGAGTGACCATATAATTTATAAAACAACCTCGGGCACTTTTGAGAGAAAAAGAGGGTTCTATTCATAAATAAATACACTAGAGCAACTGGTATAAACTGAAATAGACGTGGCAAAACAGGATCTGTGTTCACCCTAATTATAATGCTTTTAAGGATAATTGTTAAGGGACTTCCCCTGGAGGTCCAGAGGTTAAGACTTCACCTTCCAGTGCAGGGTGGCACAGTCGTTGAGAGTCCGCCTGCCGATGCAGGGGACATGGGTTCGTGCCCTGGTCCGGGAGGATCCCACATGCCGCGGTATGGCTGGGCCCGTGAGCCATGGCCGCTGAGCCTGCCTGGTTGGGGAGCTAAGATCCCACGTGCCTCACAGCCAAAAAACCAAAACATAAAAACAGAAGCAGTATTGTAACATATTCAATAAAAACTTGAAAAATGGTCCACATAAAAAAAAAAAAAGCTAAAGATAATTGTTAAAGTCAACAGTCGTTCCATACAAAACATGCCAGATATTAGAGATACAATGTACAAGAAGAGTCATAGCACCTACCCTCAAGGAGATTGTAATCAGATGGGGAAGTTAAGCTCCCAAGGGTAGAAGGAAAGGCTAATAAAGAGTAAAACGAATGATTTTTCCTGTTCAATTTTGTATTTGTGACTTTGTGCTTTTGTTGGACTTTATTCAGTGAAGTATTACAACTCGCAGCCTTTTGCTCTAGATGGTGTTATAGCCTAGATCCTCTTCACTGGATGGGGCATCCATCTCCCCCCAATGTCAGCAGCTCGTGGCTCACAGGTGCCCCAGTCTCTGGACCACTGCCTTAGTCTCTTGGGATTGCAACTCACTACCCCTAAGGATGCAGAAGGCTGGTCCCTGTGGCTCAAGCCCTCTTCCTGTGGATCAGGCACAAGATAGATTTGATGTTCTTTTGGCCCTTATGGCCACTGAGTGTTTAGTGTGTCTAGAAACGGAACTTTTAATCTTATTGAATTTTAATCAATTTACATTTAAACAGCCATATGTGGCTGGTGGCTACTCTATTGAAAACACACTTCATGGTACAATGTGTGGAGCCAGGCTTCTCCACTGTCTGAAACAACCCCCAGGATCACTGAACGCCAGGAGCCCTGACTTAAGCTGGTACCCAGTTGTGACATTGATTGTCAGTGTGTGGTCCCAGAATGTTGGTGTCCTACAGTCAGTTCTGGAAGTTCGGCCTTGCTTCTTTCGCTATGATATTAGAGTTACGGAAGAATTCCTAGTCAGTGTTCTCCTGGAGCTTCTGAGTGAGATACTGGAGTCTGGCCTGAGTGGAAACTGATGTTTCTCTTGTTGGACCAAAGGCATTCCAAACAGTAACCTGGAACATTTTTCAACAAAAAAATGAAAATGTGAGGCCTCCTTTGATGACCTGATCTGTTCCTGGAACCATTCCAATTTGGTTTGGGGCCCAGTAGAACATCTTTGATCTGGAAATAAAGGATCAGGTTTGGTTAGTTCAATGAGGAAGAACAGAGTACAAAGTAGTACTCTTCTTTAGTTTCAAGCTAAAAAATATTGCTCTTATCACAGATCCACTGTGAAGTTTAAACAGATAAATATGAAGATAGATTTTGTACATTAGAGGAAAAAATCTTGTTTTTCATTGTAGTATGTATAGAAAATGCTTAGGAGATGAAACCATTATGTCTAGTTTGTGGGTGTGCAGTACATGCTATAGAGTATAGACCCTACGCTGCTGCATAGGGACATTGGCTCTGAGGCCAGGTCTTTTTACCTACTTGCTGTGGAGTTTGAAACAAGTTACTTATTTTCTGAACTGCAGTTTTCTCGCCTGTAAATGAGAACTTTCTATCCAGGCCCTCTCATGTGGTTTTGTGAGATTTCAATGGGATGACTAAATGTTTTGGACCTATAAACTTTTATGGAAACATAAGCTCCTGTAGTAGTTTGTTGGAGCTCTTTTTTGTGCTGTATTATTGTTTGTGGAGTCCACTGACCTCGACTTTATTAATCTCCATTAGCGGTTGTGATTTCAAAAGGCTAAAGTTTCCAAGCAGGTAACTTAAATAAGTAGATTAACCAAGTGAGACCTGTGGGGAGTGGAGAGGCTCACCCCATCCACAAACACCCCATGCCACCACCACACATGAATGTGGGCCCTTAACTTTAAGGAAGTTAAAGGACAACTTATAATAAATTTTGTGGGACAGAGTTCATTTGTTGTCCATATCTAGCCTGTAGGCCACCAGTTTGCAACTTGCAAAAAGGATTTAAAGTGTGTTATATTGAAACATAGAACGCAGTAGAGAAGAAAAGCCGAGGAGAGAATCAAGGAATAGAATAAGCTGTTTTCTGTTGATCAATAAGAATTTATTAGCGTCTACCAGGCTGAATGCTTTGGGAGATGCTAACAAAATAGAAAACATTGTCTTTGACCTCAAAGAACATGGAAGGTCCTCAGGGCGTTATGCAAATGCATGAAGTCTTAGAGAAGGAGAAGAAAGCAAGCTGTAATTAGGTGTGAGATGGCTCAGTATAGCCAGTGCCACTCCAAGTGTGGGCTGTAGCCCGGTGCCATAGTGCACTGTTAATCATCCCTGATGAGATAAAAAACCACCATTGAGAATAAGTCCTTAGAAACTTCCAGACCAATGTGACAGAGTGCTTCTTTGCTTGTGTAATTTAATTTTAAAACTTGAGGCTTATATTTTGTAGCTCTTTGTCTTTTAAAAATTTTTCCTTTCCTTATAATTCATATTTAGTGTATCTTACAAAAGTGTTTATCAGTGGTAGGTTTACTAAAAAAACAAAAAGCAAATAAACACCAACAAATCGCTGATTCTTCATGCCAACATATTGAGAGGCACTGGTAGATATCAGCAGTTGAAAAGTCGGAGAACAAATAACTTGCTATTAGATGAGAGTTGTTGGCCCTAGATTAATTTATTAGATGACTTATTCTTTAAAAGCTATCAGGAAAATCACTTTGAAATGGGTTTGCAACACTTCACAAAAGCTGTTTCACTGTGAGAGGCAGTCCATAAGCGGACAAACGTATAGAAGGCAGTTGACTGTACTTAAGGGAAAACTTAACCAATTGCTTGTAAACCACTGAGAAATTGAGATTGGCTGAAAATCAGAAATTTGAAACATGTGAGAATGGAAACTCAGCTCAGTGACCCTGATAAGGCCACAGCTGACTGGCCATTGAGAATTCATAATGAAATCAAAACTTGTTTTTTGGTGGGGGGGGCGGGAAGGGATCCGTAATTATTTAGCTAATGGATAGCTTGGAAAATTAATCATTCAGCAAGCTGATTTTCAGTGGCTCAACTTAATTCCAGAATTAAAGAAGCTTTGTTGAAAAGGTAAGATCGATCACAAATTTCTGTCCTTACCATGTTAGCATGCCGGTGGAATAGCTCATTGTGGGCTTACAGGGAACGTGCATGCATACAGTTATGCATGCATAGTGGAGGAATCAGCTAGGATAGAATCATGGGTTAGTTCCACGCTGCTGCCCATCCAATTTTTTCTTCTTTAAAAACTTTCCTAACATTTTCTTCCATTCCTCTCTCTTTTATGGCATCATTTGTTCTTATTCCTAATCTGAGGACTTAACATCCATCAATTACTAAATTAAGACATACTTGCTTTGTCTGTTGATGATGTGGATTCTCAAATGTGCCTTCCCTCATTCACAGACATTCATCGAATGCCTAGTTGGTGCAGCCACTATTCTACTAGGTACTAGAATTATGTTCTCTGAAGTAGCCTTTTCACGATGTTTATAATCACTTAAGCCACTTCGTATTTCCCTTTCATACTGTTCTGTCCTAAAATCCAGTAAGTAGGGTATATAGCAAAGAAGATATCAGTACTTGGGGTTGGGAGAGGTGGGCTGTGGAGAGCATGGTGGCTCAGAGTGGGTGTTGGTACTCAAACCTACTCTGAGGGTTCTTGTGTAGGAGTGTGGGCCACTGCAGGATGTCGGAAGCCAAGTAGGGTGTACACACAAAAAGCCTGTATGCAAACGTTCACAGGCTCTTTATTCCTAATAGCCCAAAACTAATTATAACTCAGATGTTCTTCAGCAGATAAATGGTTAAACAAACTGTGCTGCATCTATAGTTTGGAATACTACTCAGCAATAAAAGAGAACACACTACTGATGAATGCATCAGCTTGGATAGATCTCCAGGAAGTTAGGCTGAGGAAAAAATGCTAATCCCGCAAGGCCACACACTTGAAGATACCATTTATAGAACATACTTTGCTTGAAGGTACCATTTATAGAACATACTTTGCATAACAGAATTACCGAAACGGAGTCACATTGGTGGTTGCCGAGGATTAGAGGTGGTGGTGGTTGGTGGGAGGGGGTGCATGTGGTTATAAAAGCACACATGAAGGATTCATGTAGCGATAGGACTGTTCTGTATACTGAGTGGTCAGGTTTACATAAATCTATAACATGTGATGAAGTTGCCTGTAGCTAAATACATACACACACATACACACGTGAAATTGGGGAAATCGGAATAATATTGGTGGATTATATTAACGTCAATCTCCTGTTTTGTGATACTGTAGTTATGTAAGATGTTACGTTTAGGGCAAATCCAGTAAAGGCTATGTGGGACCTCTATATTACTTCTTAAACCTGTGTGTGTGAATCTGCAAGTACTTTTAAAATAAAACATTTTTTCCGGCTCTATTGAGAGATTACTGACATGTAACATGTAAGTTTAAGGTGTTCAGTGTAATGAGTTGATACATATGTATAGTGAAATGGTTACCACAGTAAGGTTAGTTAACACCTCTATCCACTAACATAATTATCATTTTGTTTTTGTTGTGGTGAAATTATTTAAGACTTACTCTCTTAACAACTTGCAAATATATAATCCAGTGTTGTTAATTATAGCCACCATGCTGTACATTAGATCTCCAGAACTTATTCATCTTACAGATGGATGTTTATCTCCTTTGACCAACATCTCTCTATTTTTGTCTACCTCCCAGCCCCTGGAAACCACCATTATACTCTCTATTTCTGTGAATTCAGCTTTTTTAGATTCCACATATTAAGTGAGAATAGACAGTATTTGTCCTTCTCTGTCTGACTTACTTCACTTAGAATAATGTCCTCAAGGTCCATCCAGCTGTTGCAAATGGCAGGATTTCCTTCTTTTTATATGGTTGAATAATATTCCATTTTACATATGCATTTACCACGTTTTCTTTATCCATTCATCTGTCAGTGGGCAGGCACTTAGGTTGTTTCTGTGTCTTGGCTATTGTGAATAATCCTGTAATTAATGTGAAATGAAATTATGTCATTTCCTTTGGATATATACCCACAGTTGGAATTGCTGGATCATACAGTAGTTCTGTTTTCAATCTTCAAAGACCGTCCAAACTGTTTTCCACAGTGGCTGCACCATTCTGCATTCCCACTAACAGTGCACCAGCGTTCCCTTTTCTCTACATCCTTGCCAACATTTGTTGTCTGTCTTCTTGATAAGAGCCATCAAATAAAACATTTAATTAAAAGCCAAACCAAGCCGAGGGCATTAATGTAGGAGGGCTACCCAGTGCAGGGTGTCAGAAGCAAGCAGGCTGTAGAGGGTATTGAACAGAAAGGGTACCTAGCCCATGGTGTTGGATGGAGCCTGAGAGGATGAGAGAGCTGTCTGTATTGGTCTGGTTGAGGGATGATTCTGAACAAGATGTCCGATCCTAAGAGGTAAGAAGAGGATGTGCACATGGGGTGGCCAGGATATCAAGGTCAGAGTGGAAGCAGGGTGACAGGTTTTTCCCTGTGAAGAGACATCCTGGGGTGGTGAGCAAGTGAGGAGGGTGTTCACACAGGTTGCTTCACATGTGGGGAGGGTGATGAGGATAACTGATCATGAGATGTCAGAACGTAAGCAGGGTGAGGGCTGTGTCCACACAAAAGGGCAGCCTGGCCTGGGGGTATGGAGCCTAAGCAAGACGGAGGGTGCGTCTGTGTGGGAAGGTGGCCTGGAATGGGGGGTCATGACTTAGGGAGGCTGAGAAGGGTATCCATGCACACAGTGTCAGGGCTCACGTGAGGTATGGAGGGCTTCCACCTGCTGCTGGGACACATGCCCAGGGAGGCGAGCAGTCAGGAAAGTAGTAGCCAGGTGTGGGGTGAGGAGGTAATCCATGTGAGGGAGAGACTTATGAAAGTGATGGGAGATTGGTTACATTCAGGGAAATTATCAAACAAGTGAATATGTTAAGAATAATAAGAACTAGATTTTTTTTTTTACTGTTGCAGACAGGAGTCCAAAATATGAAAAGAGTAAACTAAAATGAACCCATTGGTGTTGGATTAGAATTAGAAGTAAAGTTATAATTTATGCTATGTTTATATATATATATATATATATATATATACACACACACAAACATATAAAAGAACTCATAAATATTTGTGTATTTCCTATCTCTGTCTGCTGAGATGACGTTGAAGCAGTGACACCTCAGAAGCACTAGACACACATATCACCCAGGTCTGGCTTCTGCAGACGTTTCTTTGCTAAAAGAACTAGGGCTCTCTGAAGACATGGCTGATCTTAAGGCTAGAGCAAGGAAAATGTAAGATGAAACTGAAACATCTTCTTTTGAAATAAAGCAAGCAAGTGCTCAAATAATGACAGAGAAATGCCAAAAAGGTGCAGAAGCCAACTCAAAGAGCTGGCTTTGAGTAAATCTGGCACAACAGTAGCAAAAAAATAAATGACAGTAATGGGTTAAAACCCACTGAATTAAAAGAAAAGCTCATTCATGAGCCCGTACTGATATAAATGAGTAAATTATCAAATTTAAAGATTAATGAGGAACAAAATATTTACATTGCTTAACAGTATCTCGCTCTAAACTACTTACAGATCTTTAAAGAGTCACTTTACAGTGAGGAATCCTGGCAGAAACTACCCTAATTAAGTCAGTCAAGTGACCAAACAATGGGACAAATCAAAATTGTGTGTCATCTCATGGGATGCAATGATAAGAACAGCATTATTTCTATGATGTTACTGCCAAAGGTGCAAACCTCAATCTAATGAAGAGACGATATCAGACAAACCCAAGCTGAAGAATGTAGTCTTCAAACGATCCTGAAAGTCAAGAAAAAAAATGAGGAACTATTTCAGATTGAAAGATGCTAAAGACACATGATAACAGGGTTCCTTTGCTATAAAAGACATTTTGGAACAATCGGCTAAACTAGAATGGAGTGTCAGGATTAAATGGTAGTGATGTATCAGTGTGAGTTTCCTGCCTTTGGTCCATCTTTGCTATATTATAGAATATCCTTAAGTAATAGAATAAGGTGTAGGAAATACACACCAAAGTACTCCATAGTAATGGGATGTTGGGTTGGCAA
The DNA here is from genome assembly GCF_963455315.2 of Globicephala melas. Classification (NCBI taxonomy): domain Eukaryota; kingdom Metazoa; phylum Chordata; class Mammalia; order Artiodactyla; family Delphinidae; genus Globicephala; species Globicephala melas. The sequence goes on from NC_083316.1 coordinate 131,541,681, forward strand.
CTTTACTTCCTAATGGTTTAGTGGATTTTTTAAAGTTATTTCTTCGGTATTGGCAATATTTCTGTAAGTTTGAGATTGTTCCAATTTTAAATAACACATAAACAAAAATTCAAAAAACAGAATCACTTAGGAAGATTTTAACAGCTCAGTTCTTAGGTATTGAGAGTTATACATATTAGCATGTAAAACAAATTATTGAGAGTTATACATATTAGCATGTAAAACACAGAAACAAATTATCTGTGCTTTGCAATCGTGAACCTGCAACATAGTCGCTCATTTTAGACTGTTAGGGAGAATTTAAATTATAAGTATAGGTAGTAGTAGAATGAACCTCCATGCACCCGTAATTCAGCTTCAACAATTATCAACACGTAGCCAAATTCGTTTCATCGAAACCTTCTCTCTTCTTCTAAAAGGGTTGCTTAAAAACAAATTGAAACATCATACCATCAGTAAACACTCTGGTGTACATCTCTGTATAATAACATCTCTCGTGTGTTTTTCTACTTAACCACAATACTGCTATCACACCTTAAATGCAAGGGAGATTTCTTAGTCTCTTCAAATAAACATTCAATGTTAAAATTTCTTCATTTATCTCATAAATGATTTTTACAGTTGCCTTGTTCAAAATCATCAAGGTCTATACATTGCATTTGATTAATATATTACTTAGATCTCATTAATCTGTAATAGTTTCCTCCTTTTCTTTCTCTTCTTTTTGAAAAATTATTTGTTGTGTTCTAGAATTTCTCCCCTTCTGGATTTTTGTGGGTTACATCCCCGTGGAGTTATTTAATGTGTCCATTTATCCCCTGTGTTTCCTGTAAATTACCCTTGGGACTAGAGGCTTTCTCAGATTCAGGTTCCATTTGGGGGCTTGTTTTGAAGGTGCTTCATGTATTTCTTATTGCTCTGCTTTAGCAGATACACAGTGTCAGGTTGTCTGTCTTTCTGTTAAGATGAACCATCAGGCTTTTGTGTCATCTGTGAAGTCCATCCATTATAAAACTCCCCATGGGATTTTCACCTTTTGGGTTTATAAGCCATTGATTATTATTGCCTGGCTCCATTATTTCAATAGGGAATGCAAAATGATGGTATTCAGATTCTGTCATCTCTCACACATTTATTAGTTGGCATTTTTCTCTAAAGAATAACTTTCCCTGAACAACTAACTATTTGATTACCCTGAGATGCCATTCGAACAAGAAGGAGTAAGTGTTTGACTTTTCCTTTATGTATCATCATCAAAAATTGTAAAGATAATATGATGATAGGAAAATTGTTTAAATTGATGAAAATATACTAGAGGAAGCAGTGTAAAGTAGATGCCAGAGAGAAGACTATGAAAGGATGCTGAATGTCTGAATGTCTTTTTTTTATGTACTTAATATCTCACTAGCTACTCTCCCAGTATAGCCATTTCCCTCCCACCCCTCCACCCCTGATGTTAGCAGCTAGCCGTCACCTTCATTGGAGATACAGAGGTGAACCAAATGTGTGGCTTCCATCAGCTTTCAAGAAAACAATCGCTACACATGTTCTCCAAGTTAAATATTTAGAGGCTTTGGGCTTCCCTGGTGGTGCAGTGGTTGAGAGTCCGCCTGCCGATGCAGGGGACATGGGTTCGTGCCCCGGTCTGGGAAGATCCCACATGCCGCGGAGCGGCTGGGCCCGTGAGCCATGGCCGCTGAGCCTGCGCGTCCGGAGCCTGTGCTCCGCAACGGGAGAGGCCACAGCAGTGAGAGGCCCGCGTACCGCAAAAATATATATATATATATTTAGAGGCTTTGTTAATGTGAGACAAAATGGATATTGATAAAGCTTGGGGAAAAAACTGCAAACTACGTATGCAACCACAGTAACAGGATTCAGATTATAATACATTTATATCTGATACATTTAAATGGTGGCTGCCTTTGCAACATCCTAACTTTCTAGCTTTTTATTCCCAACTCTGGTTTGTCTCTATTATCTATAAGAACATTAGAGGATTACCGGCTCCTCGCTGTTACATAGATGATCTGTCCACTAAACGTAATTCATGCCCATCACCAAAATCGCTCTTAATGTGTCTGTGATCTAAATATTTTATGTTGTATTACGTTTGTTTGCTTTGCTTCTGTGGAGTGATCTCTAGTCAGCTGTACTTGCATAAAATCAGCACATTTTCATCTCTGCTGCACAGATACTGGCAGGAGACGGATGTTGGAGAGGGAAAAGAACCCTTAAAACAGTAAAATTCTGTTGAAAAAAATCAATAGTTTGTTTTCTCTTTGGAAAAAACAGGGTTATAGATTTCCCCCCCAACACACAATATTGATGGATTCTGTTAAAGCCCAAGAGAAATTTAGTTTTCAATGGAGTTGTTCTTTCACATATGCTGAGCTGATTGATTCAGTAAGTTGATATTCACACCAGTTGAAGGCAGGTGTAGAAACTGCTTCACATGAACAAGGAATATAGTAAAGCTAAGAGAAGTTTTTCAAACCCACAAGCAAAGGATGTAGTATCACTGTATTCCAATACATTTAAATATATGCAAATATATTTAAATAATTTTGTTTAGGAAAATAATGTCCTTTTTTTGTGCTCACTGTGACCCACTTGGTAATAAAATACCACAGCATAATTCAGCACATCTTTTCGTAAATGGCTTTGCACGTTCTATGAGTTTCATCATGCCAGACCCCAGAAATAGCATACAGTCCGTGGATATTGCCTGCTCACATCTTAATAATGACCACTTTAGGCCTCAGACATATAATTAGGTTCCCAGTACTGAGCATCTCATTGAAGGATACTGCTAAGTAACCAGTCTGCAGACTACTTAATTAGCATAAACAAAAAAAAGCACCACTTACACTCTCCATCCTGGGGCACCAGTGGGCCCCTTTTCATTTGAAGCACTTGATGAGTAATTTTGTAAAGAGGAAGAGGTAATGAAGATTATTACCCTGTTGCACTGTTAGCCACACTTAGCATTGGGACTGGAAAGAATAGGAAATTAGAGGATAATATTAGCCTTCTTTCATATGAATTTTGAAAGTCGTGAATTGTTAAGTACATTTTATTCAAAATATAATAAGCATTCTGTGGAGGCCTAATCACTAGAAATCATTTCTTGGTCCCTTCTTGAGCTTCTTCTGGTTTTGGAAGCTCACAGTGAGACCCAGTGTAAAAGGAGTCCCTGACTTTATTCAGTACGCAAGCTCTTCCAAAATTTCCTTAAAAAAACTTTGGCAAAAGAGATTACAGTCACCGTGTGTTCAATAACTTAATAGTAGTTTTTAGCACCTAATATGTGCCTGGCATGGTAGGTACAGATAGCAGTTGCTTACAAGTTGTTTACATCCTTGTCAGACTGGACAGAAAATAAATAATTTAAGGTGATGATAAGAGGAAGAAAATGGTGACATGATAGAGAATAATGGTGTTGGAGGAGATTTTTTTTTTTTAAATTCTAAAGGTTTTTAAACAGGGAATTGAAGTGGTCTAATTAACTTATTTCAATAATCATTCTAGGTTCTGAGTAGAGAAATAATTTTAGGAGAATGAGGGGGAAAGTAGGGAGACTAGTTAAGAGGTAATTGCAATCCCATCAAGAGATGTAGTGCCTCAGACCAGGAGATTTCAGTGATGCTGGAGAGAAGAGAAGTGAAGGGATCCTGGATGTATATTGGAGATAAATGCAGCAGCCTCAGCTGATATAAAGAAAGGAAGGAATGAAAATGATGTTTAGCCTTCTAACATAGACAGTGTGGTAGATTATAGTACTATTGGTGCAGTCAAAATACCCAAAGGGAGGTTAGTTATTTGAACTAATAGCTTTGGAAGCAATTAACCTTTTCTTTTTTTTTTTTTTTTGCTGTACGTGGGCCTCTTACTGTTGTGGCCTCTCCCGTTGCGGAGCACAGGCTCTGGATGCGCAGGCTCAGTGGCCACAGCTCACGGTCCCAGCCGCTCCGCGGTATGTGGGATCTTCCCGGACCAGGGCACAAACCCACATCCCCTGCATCAGCAGGTGAACTCTCAACCACTGCGCCAGCAGGGAAGCCCCAACCTTTTCATTTTTGGTGTTACTCATTATCCCTGGTTCTCTGGTAAAGCAGAAATTGATTCATTCACATTTATTGAGTACCTGTAATGCATTGTGCTTCAACAGGCCCTGGGGATCCAGTTCCAGCTTCATGGAGGCAGTGGACATTATACAAGTAGCCACACTAATGAAACGGTAATTATAAACTGAAATAAGTCTCCTGAAGGAATAGAACGTGGCTCTGTGTGTGTGTGTGTATGTGTACATACACACACACACATACCTATTGAATCTTACAGAGTCAGGATGAGGTGGGAATGTTGGAAAAGGCTTCCCTGAAGAAGACATGTTGAGCTTAGTTCTAGAGGATACGAGAGAAATAGAATAAAGGGTGTACCTGTGTGTGAGATGCACAGGAAAGAGAAAATGTGAGTGAGTGTGTGATGGGGAGGAATGGGAAATTCCACTTAGAGAAAACGGAATCTGCCAAGGCCCTTTGGCCAAAAGGAAGCCTGGCTTCTCGATTTTAAAATGAAGTTCAGTGAAGTACAGAGAGCAAGAGGAGGGAACTAGAAGAGGAACCTCAAAAGGCAAGGAGAAGCTACCTCTTATTGGGCTTTGCAGGACAGTTACAAAGATTTAGGACTTTATCCTAAGATGAAGCCCCTGAGGTGTAAAAATATGGCTCTGGCCACTGTGTAAAATGAAGTGGGATGTTGTGGGAGATCAGTTAGGAGGCAGTGGAAATCTCTGAGCCGGAGATGAAGATGGATTAGTCAAGGATGTTAGTCATCGAGAAGGCAAGAATACACTTGTAACAGGCCTTGGTATGGATGGGATATTAGGGTTGGTGTTCATCGTGATTCCAGACTTCCTGTGTAACAGAATGGGATAAAGTGACACTGCTCACCAAATTATTTAACCCTGGAAGGACACTGGGTTTGGAGAAAGAGACGTCAATTTTTTGAGACTTACTGCATTCTGACATAACTTTGAGATACTGGATTGAAGGTTTAAAGATGCCTTGGAGTATGTATGTTTCTAGGCCAGATAAGAGCTCCTGGGTGGGCTTATGTGGATGAGTAGAAATCAAAGCTTTGAGTATGAATGGTAATGTATGGGGTGACAGAGGGAGATAGTGGGACTGAGCCTTGTGGAGCATTACCATTCATGGCCGGACGGAGGAAGGGAGACTTGTAATGGTGAGAAAGATGGATGGGCAGGGGAATAGAAAGTGAACAGCAGATGAGATGTCATGGAAATAGGGAGATGAGAGTGTTTCAACTGGGAGACGGGTAACAGCATCAAATACTACTGAGAGGAGATCACGTAAGATTGACTGAGAGTATGTTGAATGGGAACAACTAAATCATAGTTTTGATGGGAATGGATGCCAGACTGGAGTATAGTAACAGTCTGCCTTCTGTAGTTCGTATTGGGCAAATGTCTAGAACCTTTGGTTTCCTCTGTGGTCTGAGACAAGTTCCAAGACAGACAGATGAGATAAGGCAAAAAGCTTAGGACGTGATGTTAGAAGACTTCAATTCAAGTCCTGGTATCTCTACTTGTCAGCTGTATTGACCTTACACGATTATTTTTTTATTTCTCTCTCTCTCTCTGTCTCTCCTGCTCCCTCAGTTATGCAATTCTGCAGGAATTGAAATGAAAATAAAAATTAGTCCATAAGTTTATTGTAATAGGACAAAATAGATACAGTATGTGCATTATCTCAGTGCCTGGCACATACATAGAACACAATCAAATGAAGGTATGTATATGTATATTTTCTGCATTTTTCCAAATTCTCTAAAATGGCTGTCATTACTCTTTTAATCAGAGAAAACCAGAATCATAAACTTTATTTTTAAGAAGGGGATATATAACAAAATACATCTGTGAAAGAATCTGGCCGTCCAATTGGTAAGAAAAATTCCCTGGCCAAGTGCTTGGATAGGTTGTTAAATTCCGTGCCCGTAGATTTTACACATTAAAAAATGATAAGATAAAGATGTGACTGTCTCTGGGCTCCCATAGAATTTTATAACTATAATGAATGTTGAAACTTTGATTCATTCTCCTCCTTGGATAGTCTCCTATGCCCACGAAAACCAGCAGTGTCGATTATGATTTCCTCTTTTTTGGCATTTACTGTGAAGCCAAACATAATTTATAAAGAAACACTGAAAACTACCTTTGTCACCACTGATATTTTCCAGTTAGTGAGGTGCCTTTTTAAAATGAAATCTGATGTTTATACAATGGAGAAGAATAGTTATTCTTCTTATGATCTATATTGGAAAAGGTGTGAAACCTATAAGGACCACTAAGAAAATTAATGAGGCTTCAATTTAAAGATGCCAAAATCCAATGTATAAAACTCCAAATAATTTGCTTTACCCAGAGGCAGGGGAGCATAGAAAGAATATCTTGGGCTGGGAATTCGTGTTCAGATACTGCCCTACCTGTAATGAGCTGTGAGTCCCTGAATAAGGCTCTCCTGCTTCATTCCCATTTGCTCTGAGAATAAAAAGATAAAAAAGAAGAAAAGAGGTTGAACCAGTATACATTTTGCCTATAAAATACACCAACTCTAGGATTCTGTAACAAAGTCCAGAAATACCTTTAAGAAAGACTCAGGGGCTTCCCTGGTGGCGCAGTGGTTGAGAGTCCACCTGCCGATGCAGGGGACACGGGTTCGTGCCCCAGTCCGGGAGGATCCCATATGCTGCGGAGCGGCTGGGCCCGTGAGCCATGGCCGCTGAGCCTGCGCGTCCGGAGCCTGTGCTCCGCAACGGGAGAGGCCACAACAGTGAGAGGCCCGCGTACTGCAAAAAAAAAAAAAAAAAAAAAGACTCAGCTAGGGTATTTTAGTGTTTGTTTACACATTATTACCTGTTTGACACAGAACTGGAAGTTGGGAGTTAGTGATCAGGGAAAACTAAAACTCTTTTGTTTGGAGTCAGTGCCAATAGAAAATGAATCTAGACCGAAAATAAAGCATATCTGAAATTACTGAGTAAGTCAGTGGGGAAGTAATGGTAATAAAGGGACAACTAAGTATCTTGCTGCTCTTTTTATAGACACTTAACCAAGAGCTTGAAAACAGGCATTGCTCTGGAGAGAGTTTAATGATTTCTTTTGCTTTAGTTTATTGAATTTAGCTCAATTTTATGGTTTGCCAAGTTATGCTTATCTTAGGAAACTTACGTAAAGACGTTATTAAAATATGAACACATTTTACATTAATAAATGTAGAAATCTTTTAGTAGAAATAAGAAAAGCAGATCATTAAAGGATCTTTTCATGTTTTAGAAAAGCAACCAAATATCACATTCTTCTTTTTTTCTTTTTCTTTCTTTCCTACCTCCCTCCCTTCCTTCCTTCCTTCTTTCTTTCCTTTCTTTCTTTCTTTCTTTCTTTTTATAGTTTGCACTTGTGCATTGTAGGCAACATTACAGATTTTTTTCTCTATTTCTTATTGCCCAAAACAGATCTGGAAACACTGTGGTTACAAAGTAATTGCTTTTAGAGAAGAAGACCATGTCTATACCCACAGGAATATGAATGAGATGTTAAAAGGCGCTCTGATCTTTCCTCTAGACCTAGATCTGTTCTCTCAAAGGTAACTACTGTTAGTCCTTTGGAGTAGATCTTTCCAGCGCTTTCGCTATGGTTTTCACACTCATAAATAAATACTCATGGGAAATATAGGAGTCACTGAGTGTCTTATACTTTTGTTTCAAATTGATTTTACATGACTCATACTGTAACTTTTCTTTCTCATTTTTTAAACTCAGTGCTATGTATTGGACATATACCGCTAAGATTTACCTTATTCTATTTACTCTGTATTTACTCCCCATTACCCTGAAACCATAGTTTATCTAATTTCTCCTCTAAGCAAAATCTTCATTTGAAAATGCCCTTCAGTTTAGATGTAACGTTAGTGATGTTGTTTTAACTCGTAATTTTAGTTTGAATACATTTACATCCACTAATATTAATTCATTTTTTATATTGGTATTTGGATCCAGTCATGTAAATATATAGAATGAAAGTAACTAGATAATGCAGAATGTTGCAGAAGCTATTGTGGACCTCCACATAATTTGTTCTTTAAAAAAAATAATAATGATGATGAGTAAATGAGAAATTTCATTGTGAACAGCATTCGAGACTATACACTCTGACAAATGGAATTACTTTTTGGACTGTTCTGATTATTGGTATAATGCATGAGTGTTGTTCAAACTTTTCTTCTGAAGGGCCCCCTAATGGCAGAGGAAAGCAGTGGGGACTCCATAAGGCTCACACTTAGCCTTAAGCAGTCTGCCAACAAGCAGAAAATTGCCTTGAAGTCTTGTATTTTATCTTAAATATTCATACAAAGTCTTAGTGTAATTTCTTTAAAAAAGGTATTTTATGTTATCTAATATCTAGTAAATTTGACACTACACGAAGATGCAGCATGTTTATCCTGTGGCTTTGAATGCCTGCTAGTGTACTGCTGGATGCCCTTGGAGTCCACGGGCCCTAGTTAGGAAAAGACACAAAATGCTGTTTTATAAGGTGCTCCTATTTAGAAGTATCTGGCAAAATAACTAACATCTGCTCTGTTAAAATAGATTATCCTTGTAATGCAATAGGACCTCAGTTTTCCACATATGTCTTTATCAAGCCTCTGTGCTTAAAAGTAGCAGAAACTCACAGGACTAACTTTATTTTTTTTAAGGGATGAAAACACTTTATTTTTTTAAGTTAATTTTTATTGGACTATAGTTAGTTTATAATGTTGTGTTAGTTTCTGCTGTACAGCAAAGTGAATCAGTTATACATATACATATATCCACTCTTTTTAAGATTCTATTCCCATACAGGTCATTACAGAGTATTGAGTAGAGTTCTCTGTGCTATACAGTAGGTTCTTATTAGTTATCTATTATATGTATAGAAGTGTGTATATGTCAATTCCAATCTCCCAGTATATCCCTACCTGCCTTTTCCCCCTTGGTAGCCATAAGTTTGTTCTCTACATCTGTGACTCTATTTCTGTTTTGTAAATGTAATAGGTTCATTTGTACCATTTTTTAGGTTCTACATATAAGAGGTATCATATGCAACAGGACTAACTTTAATTATTAACGGTGTGTGTGTTGGAGTGGGAGTGGTGATTAAATAGAGACAATGGTGTCTCACAGAACTGATGTCAGAAAGTAGAGTTGCACTGAAGTTGGGATCAGGAAAGGAGACAGAGGTCTGCAAGTGACTTGGGTTCTGTGCCTCTCCTAGCTGACTCCTTTCTTCTCTTGACTTTCCTCTGAGTGCTTCTCTATCTCTTTGCAGACCATGGCCCAATACTACAACCCCTGCAGTAATGGGTCATCTATTCCAATGACAGGATAAATGAACTAGTAGTTTTTGATTCCAATTTTATATTCTCAAGAAAGAGACTGTGCCAAAATCAGTCCCCAAACATGGGTATCCTTGTGCTGGGATGAGAATTCGAGACTAAGAAAAAAATTCAGCGATTAGAAATGTATTATGAACAAATGTCCATTCTCTTGTAATTGGCCTCATTGCGTTTTAGCTTTCCAGAGGGGCCTTCCCATTGCTGTATAACTTTCTATCATTCGAAATACTTATTCTGAGCACCTATGATGTATAACACCTAGTAAATTAATTCATCAGAAGCATGTCTGGCCCATGATCAGGTCCCTCAGTTAAAGTCAGTTAACCTCAGTTAAACAAGGGAAAATGTTGTAATTTAACTGCCCTCCACCTGAAAGTCAGATTCAGTTTGGTGTTCTGAATACAGTTCTGCAAATAATTATCACTTGTACTTGGACATTTATTCAAGGGTAAAAGCAATGTTTTCCCTAATTCCAAGAGAACCTAAACTTTTAATGGTTAAGCTGAATATAGCAAGATCGATAAAGTCACAGTTAGTGAGCGAATAATAAAAGCCACCTTCTCTTCTATAATTTTTAATGAATTGTCTTTATATTTGAGGAAGGAGAAGTCTATGTAAACTATTACATAATCTGCAAATAAAGTCAGTTTTATTTCCTTCTTTTCTTTCATCTCTAGTTCTATTGTAATGGCTAAGAGTCTTTATAATTGTTAAATAAAACAGTAATGTTTGACATGCATGGCTCATCCCCGATTTTAAAGAGAGTGCTTCGGGCTTCCCTGGTGGCGCAGTGGTTGAGAGTCCGCCTGCCAATGCAGGGGACACAGGTTTGTGCCCCGGTCCGGGAAAATCCCACTTGCCGCGGAGTGGCTGCGCCCGTGAGCCAGGGCCGCTGAGCCTGCGCGTCCGGAACCTGTGCTCCGCAACGGGAGAGGCCACAACAGTGAGAGGCCCGCGTACCGCAAAAAAATAAAAAAATAAATGAGTGCTTCAAAGATCTAACCATTTACGACAGTGTTTGTATAACTGATTCACTTTGTTATAAAGCAGAGGCTAACACACCATTGTAAAGCAATTGGACTCCAATAAAGATGTAAAAAAAAAAAAAAGGTACTGTTTATCAGGTTAAGCAACCTTCTGTTCCTAATGAATTAAGAAATTGTATGGGTTTTTTTTCTAAATAGGTACTAAATTCTATCACTTTTTTGGTATCAACTGGGATAATCATATTAATTTTTCTCTCTTTAAATCTGATATTATTGTGAAAAGTAGTTATGAATTTTTAAATAATAAACCATTCTCACATAATTGAGATAAACCCAGTTTTATCTTGGTTATTATAATATTAATAATATTGTTGGGTTCGCTTTGGTAAGTTTTTTAAAGCAATTTTAATTTGTATATTAATTAGTGTAATGGACTTCTAATTGTTCTTTCGCATGATGTGTTGGTGTCAGGATAAAACTAATTTGGTGTCAGGCTAACACTGACCTGTATCTCCTTTTCTGTTAAATGGAAGAAGATATGTGAAATTTGGATCTGTTACTTGAAATTTTGGTAGCACTCATCTGTGAAATCACGTCTGGTTTCCACTGGAGGGGTGAATTCTTAGGTCAGTTTTGGTAACTTATTTTTCTAGGTATTTCATTTAGGTTTTCAAAATTGTTGGCATATCGTCATTGATAGTATGCTTTTTGCTGCTTTCACAGCTCTACTTTTTCTGTCATGTACTGTCTTCACTCATAATAGTTTTTATTTATATTTTCTCGCTTTTCTTGATCAATCTTAACAGACATTTGTTTATTTTGTTTTTTCAAAGAATCAACTTTTGGCTTTATCGATCTGTATTGCATTCTGTTTTATTAACATCGAATATTTATTACCTCTTTCTACTTTCCTTGTTCTATATTATTATTTTTTGTAAATTTATAAGTTGAATACTTAGATCAGTAATTGAGATTTGTTATCTAGTATTTTTTTTTTTGCAGAAACATAAATTCATGAGGTAATGAAAATACCTCCAATACAAAGGAAATGCTGGTTTTACTCCCATGATATGTAAATATGCTTTTGGGTTTTGCACGCATCTATTCATTCATGAGGTATTTATAGAGTTCCCATTGTTTGTCACTTCTCTATTTTGCAGTTGAACAAGGCATAACCTAAAAATCTCAAGGAGTTAGTCTTTTTCATTTAAAGATAGAAACTGTTATTTTTGTTTCATTGAGATATAATCATTATACAATAAAATGTACAAATATGAAGCATTTAATTCATTATTTGAAAAATTATATATACTCCAAACAAGATGTAAAACATTCATCCCCCCCTCCCCCCAGAAATTTCCCTTCAGCCCCTTTCCAGTCCACCTCCTTGGGAACTATGGTTTCTATCATCATAGATCAATCTGGCCTATATTTGAATTTCATATAAATGGAACCACACAGTATATACTCAAGTATGTATTGCTTCTCTAACTTAACATAGTGTTTTGGACAAAAATATCCAGCTGTTGCATCTATCGTGTGTTTATTTTTCTTTATCTTCTAGTATCATTCCATTCCATAGATACATGACAATTCGTTAATCCTCTTTCCTGCTGATGGATACTTGTTTCATTCCCCCAGTTCTAAGTGATTTTTAATGAGGTTGGTATAAACTTACTTTACAATATTTTGGTCAGCATACTATTTCATTTCTTTGGTATAAATATTTAGGAATGTAATTTCTGGGTTGTAGGGTAGATATATGTTTCAGTTTTTAACAGTGATTCTCAGAATATGGTCTATGGATCTCTGGGAACCTTAAGACCGGCGGTGGGGAGGTTCCAAAGGTCAAAACCATTTTTGTGATAGTACTAACCAGACATTTACCTTTTTCACTGTGTTGACGTTTACAGTAACGATGCAAAAGTAATGTTGGGTAAAAAATGAATGAAGCCTTACAAGCAGTTGTGGTATGACTGTATTATACTCTCCACCACACACCTTCAGTACACCAGTTTTAATTAAGAATGTCCTTGATGAATCAGTAAAAATTATTAATTTTATTAAAATTGACACTTGAGTACTCATCTTTTCAATAGCCTGCAGAAAGCTCTTCTGCTACATACTGAAGTATGATAGTTGTCTCAAGGAAATGCGTTTGTGCAATTGTTTTGAGTTACAAGGTGAACTAGCTGCTTTTCTTCATGCAGCACCAATTTTTTTATTGACAAACTGATTATTCAGGCTTGTATAGTTGGCAGATACTTTCCTGTAAATGAACAAGATAAACCTGTCATTTCAAGGACAATAACTGACTCTATTTGTTGTTAATGATAAAATTTTAACTTTGAAGCAAAAATTAGAATTTCAGAAAACATGTATTAGCTACCGTGAGCTTAACAGCTTTTCAGTATTTCTGATGACTTTGGTGGTGATATTACCAAATGTGATATCAAAAGACTGTATAATAAAATTAGTCATCATTTGGAAGATCCACATAACTCAGAGAACCAGTGTTTTCCAAATGGTCATTCATTGCCTGGTGTTAAAAATCATGCATGAGGGGCTTCCCTGGCGGCGCAGTGGTTGAGAGTCCACCTGCCAATGCAGGGGACACGGGTTCGTGCCCCGGTCCAGGAAGATCCCACATGCTGCGGAGTGGCGGCACCCATGAGCCATGGCCACTGAGCCTGCGTGTCTGGAGCCTGTGCTCTGCAACGGGAGAGGCCACAACAGTGAGAGGCCCATGTACCGCCAAAAAAAAAAAAAAAATCATGCATGAGGTAAATTCAATTAATAATATAAGATGGACCAATAGATTTTAATGTAATTGAGTACACAAAATTTAATTGATATTGTTTGATACAACACTGCAACTCGCTTTCATGAATACTACTACCACTAAGTGTTCATTTAGTATCTACAAAAATATCCATAATTATCTGAAAAAGGCTATTAAAATAGTCCTTTCTTTCCCAATGTCTTTCTCTCTAAGACAAGATTTTCTTCATATACTTCATCCTAAACTGCATTAAGAGAGCAAATGCAGAGAAGGAGATACAAATCCAGCTATCTTCTTTTAAGCCAGATTTTAGAGATTTACAATAATGTGAAACAGTGCCACTCTTGCTAATTCTTTTTGTTTTGATAAATGTCATTTCTCATTAAAATATGATATTTTAAATGAATTAATAAGGAAATATTTTAAATTTTTCTCAGTTTTAATTTCTAGCATGGTAAATATTGATAGATAATACCATATAAACAAAATCTCCTTGGGCTTCTTAAGAATTAAGAGAGTAAAGGGGTCCTGACTAAAAACTTTGAGAACCACTGTTTTATAAAAAAACTACCAAATGAGTCTTCAATGTGATTGTATCATTTTATATTCTTACCAGCATTGTATAAGCATTTCACCTTCGCCAACATTTGCTCTTTTTAATTAAAAAAAATGAACCATTCTATTGGTGTGAAGTCATATCTTATTGTAGTTTCAGCTTGCTTTTCTCTGTAGCATCTTTTAATACCTAGCGGCCATTTCTGTATCTTTTGTGATTTGTATGCTTGAGTTTTGGCCTATTGTTTTATTGGATTATTCATCATTTTATTGTTTAGTAGAGCTTTTGTCTATTTTGAACACATTTTTTTCATTAGATATATCCTATAAATGTCTTTTTCCTACCGTGTAACTTACCTACTCATTTCCTTAGTGGTATCTTTTGATGAGCAAAAATTTTAAATTTGATTAAGTCTAATTTATATATATATGTATTTTTTAATGGTTTCTGTGTGTCTACTCAGAATTTGCAAATGTATTCTCCTTTATTTTTTCTAAAAGCTTTATTGTTCTGGGTTTTATCTTTAGATTTGTGATCCATATCGAGTTAATTTTGGTGTATGGAGTAAGAGATGGAGTTATTTTTTTCTTAAAGCTATCCAATCATTCTAACAATAGATTAAAAAGAAATCTTTTCTCACTGAATGGATGGCAATTTCTATTGACTACCCTATTCTTTACTTTTATATGCATCTACTTTATATGAATGCCACATGGTCTTGATTACTGTAGCCTTATAGCAAGTCTTGAAATCAGATAGCCTAAGTCCTTTAAATATGTTCCTTTTTAAAAGACTGTTTGGTTATTCAATATTCTTTGCATTTCCAAATTAATTTTCAAAGTCTTATTTAGTTCATCAAGTTATTGGATTACATTTGCAAATATTTTGTGAGGATTTTGTGTCTATAGTCATGAGGGATGTTTTCATTTCTTATAAGATATTTTTATTGGTTTATGAACAAGGCTATATTGACCTCATAAAACGAACAGGAACTTTTCTTCCTTTATTTTCTGAGTTTCTGTAGTATTAGTGTTATGGATTTGACTGTTTCTTCTTCTCCTAACTCTAAAAGTATTTTGATTTATGAGTTTGGGACCTCTGTTTTTAGATACGTACATATTATTATGTTTCTTTGGTAAATTGATTCTTCTGTCATTATTTCTATTAATACTCTGTTTTCAATCTACTGTGTCTGGAAGTAATATAAAAACACCAGTTTTCCTTTGCTCAGTGTTTGCGTGGTATATATTTTTTCATTTCATCTTAAAATTTGAATCTATCTGTGTCCTCATAATAAAAGTGTGCTTCCTATAAAGATCTAATATTTGGATTTTACATTTTTATCCAGTGTAGCAATCTATGCCTTTTACATGAGTGTTTTTTTTTAATTTTATTGGAGTATAGTTGCATTACAATGTTGTGTTAGTTTCAGGTGTACAGCAAAGTGATTCAGTTATACATATACATATATTAATTCTTTTTCAGATTCTCTTCTCATATAGGGTATCACAGAATATTTAGTAGAGTTCCCTGTGCTATACAGTACATCCTTGTTGGTTATCTATCTTATATGTAGTAGTTGTGTGTATGTTAATCCCAGCCTCATGATTTATCCCTCCCCCCCAAGTTTCCCCTTTGGTAACCATAAGTTTGTTTTCAATATTTGTAAGTCTGTTTCTGTTGTGTAAATAAGTTCATTTGTATCATTTTTAAAATTAGATGCCACATATGAGTGATATCATATGATATTTGTCTCTGTCTGACTTACTTCACTTACTATGATAATCTCCAGGTCCATCCATGTTGCTGCAAGTTGAATTATTTCATTCCTTTTTATGGCTGAGTAATATTCCATCACATATATGTACCACATCTTCTTTATCCATTCCTCTGCTAATGGACATTTAGGTTGCTTCCTTGTCTTAGCTATTGTAAATAGTGCTGCAGTGAACATTGGGGTGCATGTATCTTTTCAAATTATAGTTTTCTCCAGATATATGCGCAGGAGTGGGATTGCTGGGTCATATGGTAGTTCTATTTTTAGTTGTTTTTTTTTTTTTTTTTTTTTTTTTAGTTTTAGTTTTTTAAGGAACCTCCATACTGTTCTCCATAGTGGTTGTACCAATTTACATTCCCACCAGCAATGTAGGAGGGTTCCCTTTTCTCCACACCCTTGCCAGCATTGTTTGTAGACTTTTTGATGATATGGCCATGGAATGTTTTAATTATTTTCATTTAATCTAATCATTGATAAGTTGGATTTAAACATTATATCCTTTAATATTATTCCTTTAATTTTTTTCTTTCTTGTTTTTATCTTTCCATTGTTTTTTATGACTTTTTTTTAGTGATATATATATAGTATTTTATTTTTTCTTCTGTATTTATTTTTTTAAATTAATTTTTATTGGAGTATACTTGCTTTACAATGTTGTTAGTTTCTGCTATACAACAAAGTGAATCAGCTATACATATACATATATCCCCCTTTTTTGGATTTCCTTCCCATTTAGGTCACCACAGAGCACTGAGAAGAGATCCCTCTGCTATACAGGAGGTTCTCAGTAGTTATCTATTTTATACATAGTGTCAATAGTGTATATATGTCAATCCCAATCTCCCAATTCATCCCACTCCCCCACTTTCCCCCTTGGTATCCATATGTTTGTTCTCTACGTCTGTTTCTACTTTGCAAATAAGATCATCTATACCATTTTCCTAGATTCCACATATATGCATTAATATACGATATTTGTTTTTCTATTTCTGGCTTACTTCACTCTGTATGACAGTCTCTAGGTCCATCCACATCTCTGCAAATGACCCAATTTCGTTCCGTTTAATGGCTGAGTAATATTCTATTGTATATATGTACCACATCTTCTTTATCCATTCCTCTGTTTTAGATTGTTTCCATGTCTTGGCTATCATAAATAGTAAAAGTAGTATTGTAAATAGTAAAAATATGGAGCACTTCACAAATTTGCGTGTCATCCTTGCTCAGGGGCCATGCTAATCTTCTCTGTATCATTCCAATTTTAGTATATGTGCCGCTGAAGCAAGCACTGTATTGATTTTTAATATTTGTTTTAGTAGTTTCTCTAGAGCTTATAATATTCATCTTTAAGTTATCACAGTCAGCTCTTAAGTGTGTGACTTCAAAACCAGTGTTAAAATTTTATAACATAGCATAAATCCATTTGTTTCCTCTTGCCTTTTGTGCTCTTATTATCTTCTATTTTATCAGTACATATGCCAATAAATAAATGCTATTAAGTTGGCCAAAAAATTCATTTGGGTTTTTCCGTAAGATGTTTTGAAAAACCTGAATAAACTTTTTGGCCAACCCAATAGTTTTGCTTTAAACAATCAATAGCATTTTAAACAAATTCAATAAAATATATAAATATGCAAACGTAAATAAGAATTACTCATTTTACATTTAACCTAGGTATTCATATTTTCTGTTACTCTTCATTTCTTTCCAGAGGTCCGAGGTTCCTTCTGGTATTAATTATTTTCAACCTGAAAAACGTCTTTCTGCATTTTTTGTAGTGAGAGTGCTGAAGATCGTTTTTCACCTTTTGTCTGAGCATGTCTTTATTTTTCTTTATTGTTTAAAGTTAATTTTTATAGTATATGGAGTTGTAGGTTGACAATCCCACTTTTTTCCCCCACTCTCAACATTTTACTTACAGATACTGTTTTATGTCTTCTTGTTTTCCTTTTAGTATAGTGCTCCCAAATGTGTCTCTTTTCTTTGGCTTCTTTTAAAATTTTTTTCATATGTTTGTTTTTCTAGCATTTTGACTGCTAATAGGCTTAGATGTGGTTTTCTTTCTATTTAACCTGTCTGGGGTTCACTGAGATTTGTGGATCTGTGGGTTGATAGTTTTCATCAGTTTTGAAAAATTCTTGGTCATCTTTTCTTTAAATGTTTCTTTTGCCCATTTTCTCTCTCCTCTTCTGAAAATATAATTATGTGTAGATTTCAGCTTTTGATATTGCCTCACAGGTTTTGGTAATTATATTCTTAAAAAACTTTTTTTACTCTATTTTTATTTGTGTTTAAATTTGGATAATTTCTGTTCACCTGTCGTCTGATTCACTGATCTTTTCACCTGCTATGGCCAATCTGCCATTATTCCAAATTTAATGAATTTCTCATTTCTGATTTTTTTTTTAATTTCTAAAATTTCTAGTTGGTTCTTTTTTATAGTTTAATTTTCTGTATTTATATTTCTCTTCTATTCAGATGTTGTTCATCTTTTTTGCTAGGTATTTTGGCAATTTTAACATAATTTAAATTCTTGTTTGATAATTCCAGTATCTTGGACCATCTCTGAGTTTGCTTTTATTGTGTTTTAATTTGTTTTACAGTCTTTTTAATTGAGGAGCTTTATTTTACCCCCCTAAATTCCTATCTTTCATTATTTTTCTTTAGGGGGCCATAATTATCCCTATATTAGTATTTCTACGTCTGTCCTCCATATCACTTAACTTTACTTTTATATTTTATATTTTCTCATAATTTTCTCTTCTTCTGAAGAATTTCTATTCTTATTCTTCCAGTTTTCGAAATTGTTTCTTAGCTATGTCTGTCCTACTATTTATTCTATGTACTCCAGTCTTAATTCAATAGTTATGTTTTTCATACCACAGGCTAGGTCTGCCTTAACCACTTTTGGGGGTTAGAGGTGGATATTGCCCAAATTAGAGATATCCAGGAACCAGAAAACTTAAAATTACTTCTCAGTCCATGAAAAATCCCTTCTCTCAGCACCTCAGTCTGGGAACAAGACAGTTAAGAAGAGATGCTTAGATTGAAATTAACCAGCCATAGAGGCTTAGAGGGAAAGGAGTGAGGAAATAACTGCCCCAGTTAGTTTCAACCCATCCTCAGTTTTCAGCTCTTTACAAGTGTGAAACTTCTGACAGCATATACCTAAATTTTGTATTTCTTTTTTTATCTGTTAATATTTTTCTTTTAATGGAAGAATTTAGTCTACTTCTATCTATTGAAAATATGGCATATTATGACCTATTTCTAATAATTTGTTTCAGTTTGTCCCACTTCCCTGATTTTGTCTCTGGGCACATCTATACTAGAGATTTGAGTCATGGTAGGTGTAAGGATAGATACTCTTTGTTCTAAAGCAATGGTAGGGAAAAATCAAGAATTGAGCTCCAACCGTTTCTTTATTTTGTTATCCTTCTACATCCAAACTGAGTTCTTCTTGCCCCAGGTTAAACCCTCATCCCATATACACCATTGCAAAGTAGCCTGCTTTCATTCTAAGGATTTTCACAATTTTCTATGCTTTCTTTCGATAATCTCTCCTGGACTGATCTTGAAGAAAAGAGTCAGCAGTTATGAGTTCAGCAGCATGGTAGGATCTGGAGCTAGACCCTAGTGTATTTTGATGAATAATCTTATCATAACCACTTGTCTTTTGGAATTCCTTTCCAAACTGAAGACCTTGGCAAGTTACTCTTCAGTCTGATGGAGGACCTTATGTTTTATCCATCCAGTAGGTTATTTTATTAGCCACGACCTGGAAAATAAATGGATCATCATTGAAACCAGCAGCTTCTATGAAAAATGAATTTCAGTGAATGATGATATGATGATCAGTTTGTTTTTTTTTTGCGGTACATGGGCTTCTCACTGCTGTGGCCTCTCCCATTGCGGGGCACAGCCTCCGGACGCGCAGGCTCAGCGGCCATGGCTCACGGGCCCAGCCGCTCTGTGGTATGTGGGATCCTCCCGGACTGGGGCACGAACCCGTATCCCCTGCATCGGCAGGCGGATTCTCAACCACTGCGCCACCAGGGAAGCCTGATGATGAGTTTTAACGTAGGATTTCTGATCAAGCAAACCTAGTGAAATTCCTAGTGAATTCTCCTAGAATTCTACTTAGAAAGTTTTTTTTAATGAAAGAAAAAAGAGAAAGAACAGGTAAGAAGTGTAGAGGAGCTTGGAGACTCCATTATATGTATGAGTTAGAGAAGAAGAAAATTGAGTTAAATTTTGAAAAGTAACATTGAAGAGATAATAACAAAGAACTTTCCAGAAGTAAAGTCAAACATCCTAAGATTAAAAGTGAACTTCACTTTGGGATTGACATATATACACTAATATGTATAAAATGGATAACTAATAAGAACCTGTTGTATAAAAAAATAAATTAAATAAAATCCAAAAATTAAAAAAATGAAGGCAATAGGTTATCCAGAAATACACAGAGCATGAATATATATGTATTTATAATTTAGTATGAATAAAGTTATATCTATAAAAAAAAAAGTGAACTTCAAATCCTAAAGAGGTGAGACTAAAAATAAATCCTTTTCAGCCATTTGTAGTGAAACTTTAGACCATCAGGGAAAGAGGAGATCATATTCAAAACTACCAGAGAGAAAATACACATTACCTGTAGGGGAATTAAATTGTCTATTAGTATAAGCAGTTTCTCTGGAAAATATAGACATTGAATTTGCTGGGAGGGAATATGTACTAAGTTTTCATAAGGGTCTTGGAGTATAGCTATCATTATTATCAAAGTCTCTGGAATAATATCAAAGTCTCCAGTTTCAAATTCTAATGTTATCACTTCCTAGATCCTGAGACCTTGAACATATTATTCACCATTTTAAGTATTTCTTTCCTCTTTGGACAAATGACCAAACCTAAGATGCCCATCTCAGAGTTGCTGTGAAATTTACTAGATAATGCATAAAAAGTACGTAGCACAGCAAGTGTCACCTGGGAAGCATTAAAATGTCACCACAGATGCAGAGAGTAAGGTTTGGAAACCCCAACAGTTTGGACATTTTAACCAAGCACAAAGAGCTGCCTAAGCCTTCTACAATCTTAGCTCCACAAAGCAGGGAATTTTTTCAATTTTATTTGTTATGGTTCCCCCCACCACCAAGAACAGTGCCTGGTATATAGTAGACATCAGGTAAATGTCTGGTAAGTGAATGAATAAACAAATTCTTCATGTGAAATTGAAGCTGTAATGAAGAAAATAGAGAATACTAGAAATGAAGAGTACTTATTCCAACATACACAGTCACCTTTACCAAACCAAACTTGGGTCCTCTCACCCATGTGCAATGAAGCCAATCTACTGACACTGGGTTGTGGTGAAGGAAAGTACAGCGTTTACTGCAGGGCATCAAGCAAGGAGAATGGGCAGCTCATGCTGAAAAGACTCAAACTCCCTGAGGGCTTTCAGGGAAGGGGTTTTAAAGGCAAAGTGAGGGAACAGGCTTCAGGGTGTGTGATCAAGTCGTGCACAGTTCTTGGATGGGTTGGCATCAAGGTGAAGGTTCAAGCATCATCACCCTTCTGGTTTCAACCAGTCTAGGATCTATGTTTTATAGTCAGCAGTCTTCATCTGGTGGAGGTCTGCTTCCTGTGAAAACAACTTAGGAATGTGTGTCAGGCCTTTATATCTTTCAGGGAACTGGGAGTTCGGTAATTCTGCTCTGCAGCTGGTTTATAGTCAAAATTGTTACCAGTTTCCCGGCCCAACAAGTATTCTTAGTTTCTACACCCTCACATTTCCTAATCA